>NC_134962.1:1217146-1821969 GCF_965638725.1 Aptenodytes patagonicus | reverse complement strand
GAGTTAATGACTGAGCCCCGCAGCACCGGCGGCAGGCACGCCGCCTCTCCTCCCCCCGGAGTTATGATAACCAGCCCGGGCTCTGCCGCAGCGGGACCCGGGTGGTGGCTCCGCTGGCTGCCCCCCGCTCTGGTTTAATCGTTAACGCCAGCCGAAGCGCTGAGCTGGCGGCTCCAGCAGATTTGGTGTTGTGCAACTCCCGTGAGCATCGCCGGCCCGTTGCACAAGGGCTCTGGTGCCACCAGCCCGACCCCCTTTCCTGGGCAGGGTGGCTCGGCAGGGTGGCAGCCCGGCACCACATCCCTGGGAGATGCTCCCGTGGTACCTGGATGCCCTCGCCGGGGCTGGGGCCGGCTCTGGGCTGGGCTGTGGTGCCCCTCTCCCGGGTGGTGTTGCAGAGGGAGCCGGGTCCTTGCCCGCGCTGCCTGTCTCTCCTGAGCCGCCTGGCTGCCTGCTCGTGGGGTACAGAGCTGCAAGGGGTCCAGGGCCATATGGGGTCCAGGGCCATATGGGGTGTGAAGCTGCACGGAGTATGGGGCTGTACGGGGTCCGGAGCCACATGGCGCGCAGAGCTGTGTGGGTGTGGAGCTGGTCCGGGTGCAGAGCCATATGCTGCGTGCAGCCATACAGCGTGCAGAGCCATACAGACTGCGGAGCCATATGGGTTGCGGAGCCACGTGGGGTGCAGAGCCACGCAGTGCGCGTATCCTTACAGCGTGCAGCACCGCACCAGCATGCAGTACGGTGTACAGAACCGCGCAGCACCATACAGCATGCGACAACATGCAGCGTGCAATACAGCATGCAGCACCGTGCAGCACCCTACAGAGTGCAGCACTGCGTGGCGTGCAGCACTGTACAGTGTGTGCCGGGCTCCTGCTCGCTCCCCCTTGCGGGAACGGCACCGTGCAGCACCGTCCCCTCCCAGCACCGTCCCCTCCCAGCGTGACGGGGAGCCTGGCCCCGAGTGGGCTCCCAGCCAGCGGGGAGGAGCGGGGAGCCTGCTGTCCCCTGGGACAAGGAGGGGTGCTCCCAGCCCTACCCGCTCCCCTCGCTCTGACACCGGCCCCAAGCTTCCCAGCTGGACCACGACACTCCAAGCAACGTTTTGGGATGGATCCTTCATTCGCCAGCCAGTTTTTGAGCCTCCAGCCGGGGTTCCGGGCACATTTTCCATCGCCCCGAGGACTGGGCAGTTGTTCTCTTATTTAAATGCGAGTCCGGCTCTGCCGAGTCTCACAGGCAGCATGGGAACTACAGGCGAGCAGGCAGCCCTGCACACGGGGCTTTTCCTGCTGCTGTTGGGGCAGGTTTGGGAGATGCTTTGGCCGCCCCCAGCTCAGCGAGAGCAGAAGCTTTCCCTGGCCCGGGGGCAGCCCCATGCCGAGCCTGCCTTTCCCCGGGGAAGCGGCACAGTGGTACACACATCCCGACCCCGTGGGCAGCACCAACACCGTCCCGGCCCCGCGGGCAGTGCAGGGCCCATCTTGCCCCGGGAGTGAAGCAGCTGTGGTCCCGCAAGGAGGTGATGCTCCTGCATGGGGCCAGTGCAGCCCAAAGGCAGCTCCCAGGGGATTCAGGTGGTGCCGGAGGGATGGGACGATGAAGAAAGGGAGCAGGGGAAGGATGCGGCCGGGGGCAGTGTGACGGGTGCCCACGCGCCGGTGTGGCACAGCCGGCAGCAGGAAGAGCGCGGCAGCATCGGCGCCAGCCGCCCCGTGCCGTTTTCTATCTGGGCCCTTATCTTGCAGGGGGATGGGAGCAGCTGCCGGGGCCGACTCCTCTATCTCGAGCGGCTGTGGTTTGGCATCGAGCGTGGGGCTGACAAAGCGGCACGAGCGCCTGAGCTGCCTCCCAGCTTTAACGTCTTCAGCCTGCAGCGGGTTTTGCTGAGCGCCTTGTTTTCATTTTTAATCTCTTCGCCCGCTTCGATGGAGGGGCAAAGCTGCAGAAGGAATGCACACGGCTTCCTGCCTGCCCGCCTGCCGCACGGCACAGCGGCTCTGCTGCCGCAGGTCCCAGCCAGCTCCTGCGAGCACCAGGCCACTGTGCCGCGAGGTCGGGCAGCCTCCGGCCCATGCAAAGCAGCTGTGCTACATCCAGGGGGGCTGCAGTGAAACCAGGGCCACCATCAGCGCAGCACCCACCTCCCAGTGCCTTCAGAGCTCACCCCCCAGGCGCATCCCCCGGGGGACACCGGGCGTCCCTTGGGGCAGGGATGCCAAACTCCCTGCGGGGAGGAGAGGAGGAAAGTTTGAGCCCCCGGGGCCCGAGGATTCCGAGTGCACATCCAGCTCTCCCGAGCATTTTTGGCACCCGTTGAGGCTGCAGCACCTGCGGGAGCAACATGGAGGCAAGTGGGCAGCAAGCGCTGTGCAAACGCACCCCGGCTCCGACCCTGACCCCATGCAGAGCCCCCAAGCCGTGGTTTTAGGCACAGCCATGGCAAGTCCCTGCTCCGGGGTGGCCCACCCCGTTTCAGCAGCTCTTGGTGGCTGCACATCCCCATCTCGGAGGTGCAAAACCATCCGTGCGGGCGGGTGCACCCGCTTGTGGTTACGCTGCACCCGAAGCCACTCTCCTGGCGCTGGCACCACCAGGTTGCTGCAGCAGCAGCACCAGCCATCAGAACCAGAGTTTTAGATCCAGTTTGTTTTCTCCTGACAAGGATAAACCCCTCTCAGCCTTTTAATGGTGTTTGTGAGATGGCTGCTCACGGAGGCACCCTTGCACGTGCCTGAGAGGTGGGAGTGGGTGATGGGGGACAGGCAGCCATCCTGGAGCAGAGCCCCCGGCCCACGCTGTCTTGCACCGAGGCACGGGGCTTGGCCCCTGGTCCCCATAACCAGGGACATTCAGTGATGGGAGCAAAGCTGCTTAAGGCTTCCCAGGGGCTGGACGGGGCCCTTCTCTCCCCCAGGCAGAGGGAAGAGGACAGACACCCTCGCTCACGGCGTAACGCCGCTGATGAGGGGCCTGATCCTGCAGCCCAGGGCCACGGGGCTGGCCCACAGCCCTGCCACCACCCGCCCCAAAACACAACCGGTCCCAAACCGGTTCCCATCTTGGTGGCAGCGCCAGCCTTGTCCCACTGGGCTCCCACGTGGCACCCAGCACCCGGCTCGGGCCAGATGTCACCCTGCAGACTCCGCCATCATCCCAATGTTGGGATGATCCCCCGGGACACCCCGATGTCAACCTGCTGGCGCAGGGTGGGTTGGGATGGGACAAGGACGCTTAAAGAAAAGTAAAATGAAATATATACGGAAAGCGCTTGCAGGGATGCAGCCGCGCCGGTGGGCGTTGGGCTTGTGTGCGCCTGTCCCTGCGGGCTCAACCCCCTGGAAAGCCGGTCCCGGGGGGACCCCCGCCCCGACTGCATCTGCCCAGGGTGGGACCACCCCGCGGCAAGGACCCCGCTCCCAGGGGGATGCTATAGGTTGGTGATGTACACCTCCAGCCCGTTGGCCGCTGTCCTGCCGGAGGCTCGCCGGGACTCCCCTGCCCAAATGTCACCGACGCTTTCGTACAGGTTCTCGGGGGCACAGGGCTTCCCCGGCTTGTCCCGTTTCGCCGCCTTCTTCCAGTTAACGTTCACAGCCTCGTAGTCTGGGTCGGGGCCGCGGCCCTGAGCAGTCCAGGCTCTGTCGCTGATGGACTCGTAGCAGGGGTCGGAGGAGCCTTGGGCTGCCGGGGACCAGCACCCGGCTGGGGCACCCTCCTCCTGGCGGGGGGACGGCCACCCGGCACCGGCCTCCCTCGCGGCCCTCGGGGACGATGCGGGGACCTGGGTTTTCTTCTTGGTGGCTTTGCACACCGTCGAGTACATCTCTTCCAGCTGCAAAAGGAAGGTGGGGGTTTGGGGGCAATCCCTGCCCACTGCGGGCTATCCCCACGCCTCTGCCCCCCCCCCGCTTCCCACAGCCCCCGGCAGGATCCCAGCAGTGGATTACCCATTGGGGATCTGTCCTGGTTTCGGCTGGGATAGAGTTAATTTTCTTCCTAGTAGCTGGCACAGCGCTGCATTTTGGATTTAGTACGAGAACAATGTTGATAACACACCGATGGTTTAGTTGTTGCTGAGCAGTGCTTACACTAGTCAAGGACTTTTCAGCTTCTCCTGCCCTGCCAGCGAGAAGCTGGGAGGGGGCACAGCCAGGAGAGCTGACCCAAACTGGCCAAGGGGATATTCCATACCATGGGACGTCAAACTCAGTACAGAAACTGGGGGAATTAGCCAGGGGGGGTGGTGACCGCTGCTCGGGGACTGGCTGGGCATCGGTCAGTGGGTGGTGAGCAATTGCATTGTGCATCACTTGTATATTCTTTTATCATTATTATTATTATTTTCCCTTCCTTTTCTGTCCTATTAAACTGTCTTTATCTCAACCCACAAATTTTACTTTTTTTTTTTCCCAATTCTCTCCCCCATCCCACCGGGGGGGTGAGTGAGCGAACGGCTGTGCGGTGTTCAGCTGCCTGCCGGGTTAAACCGCAACAGGATCCCGCTTTTTGCATGACTCGGGGAGCCTTTTGCAGGGCACAGAGCCCAGCCCTGTGGGCACCACCTGCCCTCAGGGTCTCAGCTTCATCCTGCCCCTCCTAAAAGCTCTACTGGAAATGCAGTAGCCTAATTTACACCCTGCTCTGAACACGGGTGTTACAGGGAGGCAGGGCGTTACACGGCCCCCCGTGTGCCCCATCCAGCAAGCGCAGCACTGGCCCCGTGCCCCATCCCTGCCACCCCCTCAGAGCCGTACCTTTGCCCGGGGGGCATCGCCCGTGCCGTCCCAGCACCTCTGCGGGGCTGCAGGAGGCCCCGCCACAGCCCCATCCTGCACCTCTGCGGGCACCGTCTTCTTCACCTTGCGGACACAGGCGTAATCAGCCACCCCGTGCCCGGCACGTGGGGGGGACACCTGGGTGCCAGCAGGCGCACGGGGCACCGGGACATCATCCCCCTGCACTGCCAGGCACTCGTAGACGGTGTCTGACACCGGCTTCCGCAGCGGGGTGAAGAGCAGGTTGGAGTAGGTCTGGTCGGGGGCCGGGGAGGCGGCCGGGGGCTCGGGGACGGGGATCTGGGGCAGCTCGCGGTGCAGGAGGACGCTGACGCCGGAGTTGTGCAGGGAGTCCGCACCGGCGGGGAGGGCCGCGGCGCAGGGGAAATCCAGGCTGGCTGGCCGCTGGGCTGCGGGGAGAGGAGAGGAGATGGGGGGACGCCGGGGATGCAGCAAGCACTAACCCCTGCGCCGGCACTGCGCGGGCACCATGGCACGTGTGCGCATGCCATGACGCGCTTGCCGGGCGGTGCAGGGACTGGGGGCACCTGCCAAGGGCCGCCGGCCCCTGTCAGCTCCCCCAGCTCGACGGCCACTCACTGTCGTCCCTGGCCTTCACCCGGTACAGCTCGTGCAGCTTTGTGTCGGACTTGCTGAGTGACCGCAGCTGCGTCTGCCTGAGCAGGGACTGCAACGGGGGAAACACACACCCTCAGGCACGTGGCCAGGAGCTGGGGTGCCCAGAGCTCCCCCGGGGCTGATCCTGCCACCCCACCCAGCATGCGCTTACCTCATCCACCAGCTTCACCCCGTCTGGAGGGACCTTCTTCTTCCTGCCCTTGCTGCAGGGAGAAGCAGGGCTGAGCCCGAGGCGGGCGGCCAAACCGGGGGCAAGGAGCGGGTGCCCCGGGCCCCCGACCTGGCCACGATGGGCGTCACCGTGTGCCCCTCGCTGGAGCAGCAGCACCCCCCAAACCCACAACCCTGCTCCTTCGCCAGCCCTGCAGCCCGGTCCGTGCTGGATGGGGGCTCAATCGCATCCTGCACCCTCCTGAGCCATGCCGGGCATCCCCAGCGTCACCCCTGGCATCACCCATCCTGCCCATCCCGCTCGCAGCTCAGGTCTCTCCAGGCTGCTCCTGCAAGGCCACATCCCCCATCCCCAGCTGGTACCGGCTCCTTTGGGCACAGGGGGTGCGGCGGGGGGCAGCGAGGCACAGGGGTGCAGGATCAGGCCAGGCAGAGTTGCACTGGGGCTGCGGCTGGGGATTCGGGGTGAGCAGAGCGGCAGATCCCAGCGGTCCCAGCTCAGGACAGGCACACGTGGGGTCTCCACGTGCAGCCACCGCGTGCCACCAAGGGGCCCCCAACTCCGTCCCCAGCGCCAGGAGGGAAAGCAGGGGGGCCGTGGGCAGCGCGTACCGTCTGCAGGCAGCGCACAGGGCGCCCAGGTAGACCAGGACGCCAAGCAGGGCCAGGGCAGCGCTGGCCGGCAGGAGCGGGGTCCGCGCCAGCCTCTCACCGCCAGCTGCAGCCATGGGGGAGCCGCTTCTGACACCGCTGCGGGGCCGAGCTCTGGGGAGAGAAAACACAAGTCGGGGTGCAGCCAGGCGCTGCTGGGCTCACCACAGCATGAGATGGTGCTCCGCGGCCCCCAGGGCCCCCGCAGCGCAGCCCCCTGGGCAGGGGGTCTCTCCAGGTGCTCTGGAGGAGGATATGCACCCGGGGCCCCACTTTCTGGCCAGCCGCTGCCCTCCCCAGGGTCGCCGTGATGCCTCCGCTGTTCTGCCCAGCCTGGTGCAGACACCCTGCAGCAGGTGCTCTGCCACCCCCTGGAAAAACTTCAGATTTTTGCTCCTTTTGGAAAAAAAAACCAACCAAAAAACCACAACAAACCCAACAGGATTCAAGCTCCCAAGTTGCCACCAAGATGCTGAAAAGGAGATGCCCATGGGCCCTGAAAACCCTCTGGAGACATCCCAAAAGTGCCAGTGTGCTTTCTGGGGACACTGGGACACCGCCCTGGGCTGCGGGACCGGCGTGGCACCGCTCCCCAGCACGGATCGTGGGGTGGCCCAGACGGGATGAGAAAACAGATGACTCAGCTTCCCGGAAACGGGGCGAGCTTCAGCCTCGCAGCCACCTCTCCCTCCTTGCACACCAGGCTCAGCAGCCCGCAGCGGGACACCCTCCTTTTGCAGCAGATCTCGCCCTCTGCCCCTCTGAGCCCCGCAGGTTTCGGCCCCATCCACCCATGCCATGGGACCTGCGGAGTCACCAGGGAGAAAATCCCGGGTGAGAGCGACGGTGCTGCCAGCATCACCGGTGTCACCCCGTTTGCAGCGCTGTGCACGGCGAGCTCCCGGGGGACCGAGCCCACCCCAGCCCTGCAAACCCCACCGTGACATGTCCGCTCTCACGGGAAGCCGGGTCGCTCCCCGCAGCATCCCAGCACGATCCGAGCTTGGGCCAGGAGCTGCGGGATCGCAACCAAGCACCAGCCCAGCCGGGCCGGCTCTTCGCCGTAGGCAGCGCGGCATGCACAGACCCTGCGCCTCCTCTGCCACCATAACCCCGGTTCTGCAGCCACTCTGTGCTGTGACACGAGAGCAGAAAATGCCTGACCTTTCGACCACTTTCCTCTGCCTAAAGAAAAAGCCGTGCCTTGCCCAAAGCTAGCCTTCTTCCCTGCGCCTTGAATAAGGAAATAGGCACTCCCCTGCAAACCACGGCAGTGGCAAGGCAAGAGCAAGCGGTGCAAAGGCATGAAGGTGCCGGGGAGCCAGACACAAAGAGCAGACGCTCCCCAGCCCGTCAGGATCCCGCACCTTTCCCAGGGGGCCTTTTGGTGACACCCCGTCCCATCGTCCCCGTCCCTGCTCAGCCATCAGTGTGCTGCAAAGCCCAGAGCAAAAGCTGACACCACTTCACCCGCGCCAGTGTCAAGATGGCGGCTGCTGCTCCCAGCTCTGTGCAAGCCCCAGCTCCGTGCGCGCCCCGCTCCCCAAAAAGGCTGGCCTGCTACTAGAGATCTGCGCGCCAGCGTCCAAAGAGAGATCAAGGCAGTTTCTCAGCACCGGAGTAAAGCACGGCTCGAAGAAGCCACGGTGACTGATCCAGACGAGGCCGGCAGCAGAGTCCCCAGGCGGGACGGGGCTGGCACAGCCGAGCAGGACAGCTTCCACCGGCACAGCTGGGGACACAGAAAGCCCGTGGGGCACCTGCGCACCTCTTACTCACCCTCTTACAGATCTTAATCCGGATGACAAAGATCAGACGAGCTCCGGTGAGAAGCTACTCTGTTTCGCGTGAGCCTCGGGTGCTACAGCAGCCCCAGCCCGAGGGCGAGCGGGGAGGTCCGTGCCCATCGAGGGACCGATCTCGCACCCCTCTCCCCTGCACCCTGCGTCACACGGCAGCACCTTTGGTGCATCTTTACCGCAATAACCAGCAAGTCTCTGCCCACTTGTAGCACCCTTTATCTGAGAACTTCCCATGCCTTTGGAAACTTCCCTGACTGAAGCCTTAACTCCCGGAGAGCAATTATTTCAACGGGGAAAACCAAGGCAGGGAGGGTTTAGGGACTAACCGGGCTGGACAGACTGGCTTAGATCAGAGCCGGGAAGGGAAGGCTGTTCCCTCTCCAATGATGTTTTAATTAGACAACACTGCTTTTCTGTCTGAGCATACGTTATACAGATTACCTGCAACACAGGCAGCTGCTTTAGACAGTCCTCGCTGAACTTGTTTAGCTCATTAGAGCGACAGGATCGCAGGCTGCAGAAGCGACTGCGTTCAGGGCAGAACTGAGCAGGCTCTGAGGTTTAGCAGACAAAATTATAACAAGGTACGATGGCTGGGAGCTGGCGTTATGTCGGAATCGAAGTGCGAGCTTTTAGCACGCCGAGGCAGGCACACACGGGGCAGCTTATCCCACAGCGGGTGGATCTTCCATCCCTGAATTTTTAAGATTGAAGAACAAAGGGAAAGGCTTCCTAAGTTGAAATGAATGCAGAGAAATTCTTCTGACCTACTTTCTGTTGTGCAGGAGGTCGATGGTTGCTCCTGGATTTCTGATCTATAGAAATGCCCAGCGCGCGCTCTTTCAGGCTCAGCAGTCGCTGGGAGAAGCCACTTCTTGGGACGACACGTTGGTTCTCCCAGAATTACCAATTTGAGAGGAAAACCCAGTGCCTGACTGAAGTCGCTCAGGTAGGACTGAGCAGGTTTGCAAGGCAAAGTCTCAAACAGACCTTCTGAAACGTACAGTTTCAGAACGTGCCAATAGAGTTATTGATCTCCCGGCCCGGGGCTATTCTCCGGGGCAGGAGACTCAGCAGACGGCATTTTGTAACACGCTGGCTCCGCAAGCCAAGATGGCTTTGAAGATGAGAGCCGTCACAGCCGTTGCGTACCTGCGACGCACACCCACAGCCCACCGAGGAGGGAGTAACTCCCTTTCGTGATACCTGAGCACAGGCACGATAAATGCGGTCGGTTTGTTACTCCAGGACATGGGAGTTTTTTGTGACTCCTCCAAAAGGCGCAAGTTTCTCAGCTGGGCTTCAGGAAAACAAGATTGAAATTACTGTAAAATTAAGTGCTGCTGCTGACGATTTTGCCTGGCCTCTGATTCATTGACCCACATAAAACTGCACACAGCGTTCACCGCAGGGTTACGAGAAGAAAGTCTATGAAACTACTAAAAGCGTATTTGCAAGAAACCAGGACAAACATTACAAGCTGATTTCCCTCAGTGATTGCAAACACGGCTGCAGCAAACACAGCTCGGGTACCTTGGGGAGTTGTACTGAAAAAAAGTCCCAAGAAGCAGAAGTAGATCTTTTTTTTCCTTTTCAATTACGAAAAGTGAAAGCCCCATAACAGTCAGTCAACAACAGTGAATCTGCCCTAGACCACGGGGTGCAATTAGTAAATCTTAAGACTATTTCAAACATGGAGCAGGCACGAGATCTCACCCACTTCACTCGCATTTCCACAGCGGGAGGGAGAGATTTCATTGTCAAACTCCTCTGGAGGCGTTTCATTTAGAAAGGGCCAACTATATTTCTAAACGCCAGACCCAAATGTCACAAAACTTGGACGCACGCTTCTAATTACAGTCCTGATCGCTACTCATGTGCTGGAGTGGCTTTTGTGAAAACATAATTTTAAAACCTTAAGGTAAGTGACCTGCCTGCTCACACCATACGGCTTTGGCTGAGGCCGACATCGTTACAGCATTTTTCTTTCTTCCTGCCCTTCCGTGACTGCTGGAAACACTCACTTGGGCAGAGAAATGCACTTCTAAGCAGAAGTCGAGAACCTGCTAGAGAGATTTTCTGCAGAGCTGAGCCGCAGCGGGACACCAGCTCTGGCGAGACCTCGGTGCTGCAGTTATGGGAAGCCAGATTCCAAAATACATGATGGGCGTATTGAGGAGATGCATGTTTTCTCGAGAATCACCTGCCAACCACAGTGGTTTTCTTGCCACAAATCCAGTAGTTTTACATAATTTCAGGTTTACGGAGAACAGCGTTTCAACGACCACACTCCCTCAAGCCTCCTCACCTGCAGCCAGGAGCTCAGCAGTTCCCCAAGAGCTGTTCCACATGCAAGCAAAAAATCTAGTCCCCCTCCCCAGAAGACAACTGGCAATTTTTCCTGTTGAAAAAAGCAATGCCCCGCACCTCTGAACTCAACAATTCATTCCCCGCAAAAGCAATCGGTTCCCACTCAACCCCCAAATTCAAGCCATGGGAGCCCAGCAGCGCAGCCAAGTTCAAACACCTTTTCTTCCTTTTTAAGCCCAGATGCTTCCAGAGCACAAAGCACTAAGTGGCACAAAGCTTGCAGCCCTCCTCGCAGCCGACTGAAAGTTTAACCCAGCCGATGCTTCCCCGCTGCAGTGTAGGAATCCTGCCTGTCCAGTCTAGCTAGCTGCAACGGCATCTCCGGTAACGCTGCAGTTTCTATATGGATCAAGGTTTTTTTAAGTATTTTTCAACCCCTGGTTTAGTTGCAGATACCCAAGTTTGCCAGGCAAGAAAGCAACCACCACTTACTTTGCAGAAACTCAAAAGCTGGCGAGTGCGAAGAGCGGGAACCCGACCATGCTCTCTTCCTTGCCAGACAACCTGGAGAATTTAGTTTCTTTTATCCCGGAGTTATTCCTAATTAGGGGTTCCCGAACATTTCGGACATCTTGATCTGAGCTCTCCCGCTCCTCTTTAGCTCCTTCTAGAGCAGACAGCTCTGAGCAGGTACCATGCAGCACACACCACAGCTCGCTTCCTGGCCTGCAGAGGTGGTTGCTTCACCCAATGGCAGGCTGGGTTTCTCCCCGCCTTGGCTGCGAGCAGCGCTGCAGATGGGCTCTGCAGGCACCCAGCACACAAGAGCACCCTCTGCCGCGCTCCGCTTCCCACCGAGCTGGTTTTAGCACCAGCTCTCTATCTGCAGGTGAATATAAGGAAAGAATGGGTTGCCACACGTCATCGTTACCTTGCAAATGAACCAACGCCTTACAAGGACAGAGGGGAAAAAATAAAAACCAACTTTATTCACCAGGGACGTGAACTGTCTCGGGTGAGAGGCAGCAGCCATTCGAATAGGAGTCTGACAAGTAAGGCTGTGGAAATCCCAAGGAAGGGTCAAAATACGACTTAGCCGAGACACAGGGCTAATACACCCAATTCTTAAAGAGATGATGATGTTAAATAGTGTCAGAGCACAAAACAAACCCAAGAAATTTCTCTGCCCGGCTCAGCTCACCAGTCATAGGCCACTTCAGCAAGCACCCATGCTAAGCTGGGCACATTAATCCTTGTCACCACTCAACACTTGAGTGTGCGAAACAAACAGCCGTTTGTGAGGGAAGGGCACTGAGCAGCCATTGTTAAACCCTTGAGTTAAGCCCAGTGCGTGAGAACACGGATTCAGAACAATGAAGATGATACGGCCAATTTAGTTAGAAACCGATGGATGCTGAAGTGCTCAAGGCAGCCCACGCCACCTTTCACATCGTCACGGTGCCCGTCATAGCAGGATCCCAGAGCTTTCCAAGAGGGGAGAGTCACTCTAACAGGTTTCCTGAAGACACTAATCTTGTTTACTTTTGCTGTCGCTCTGTGTTTTCTGAGGTGTGTCTGCAGCAATGCTAAATCCCACATGACTTGAACAACTCTGATCGTATCTCCTTCAGCTTTAGATTTTCGGGTTAGTTTGGCAGCCTGACCCTACAAGCAGGCGCAGCCCTGCCCAGGCTGACAGCTTTGTAAGTTTCTTCGGAATGGATAAAAAAAGGTTGTACTAAAGGAGCAAAACTTTTCATCAGAAAAATGACTCACAGAATAAAAGGAACTCGATTTCTTAAATTAAGAAAAAAATGTGTCCTTAAGATACTGGCATGAAATTGCAAACAATTTTTTTTTTTTTTTTTTTTAAAAGCCATTACAATGCACAAGTCCCACCAGAAACAGAATCTGATGAAATCACCATCTCCTCTGGGGCAAGGACTGGCTGCCGCCAACACAGAATATAACCTAGGGGAGAAAACATCCTTCCTGTCCAAAGACTCTCCACGCTGCAGGGAAGGGCACTTCGCTTGCTTGGCCTGCTTCCAGCATAGCCTGAAGCTCTCCCACAGACAGGGCTGGATGCTGGGCACATACAGACCTCCTGATTTTTGCGCTCATCCAGGGCCCAGTCCGACCTGGATCTGGATCCTGAGGTTTTTTAATAGCAGGACCTGTGTTCAGCGAGCCACCTAGGACAGAAAAACTCAAGTAACGATGGCAAAAATCACAAGGTTCCCTGTGGAGTTGTTCGCAGCTAGGAAGTTTGAGAATCTGTTACTCTGCAGTCTTATTCCCCCGGCTTTGGCACTCTGCTTGTGGAATCACGCAGCTTTCCATGCCAAGTCAATGAGTTAGGCTTAGGGATGTCCTAGGGATACTCTTGCAGCCAAACTCATGAAATCTGACGCTTGAGGCCACTAGCACCCACCTCCGAGCTGCCATTTTCTGTCTATTCATTACACTAAAGCTACAAGGAACTGCTCCCCAAAAAACGGAGTTCCCAGATAAATCCCATAGCAAAAAACCAGAAGGTAGAGAGCAGCTGAAGCAATTTGCCTTTGTTGTTTTCACCCAGCACAAGCCCTTTCTGCTTCGCCGGAATGTGCTCGGGACCCTGCCTCCACTTGCATTCGTCGGTTGGCTGCAAACACAAGCCACAGTTGATGGCAGGATGTGGGGCTTTCAAAGCCCCTCCTCAGCTGGTTCGTAGCCAGCAGTGTTATCACCCGAGGAGCTACAGACTCTGGACGGAGGTGCAACTGCAGTGGTAACAGAGGGAAGAAGTGTGCAAGAGAGCAGAGAATCGTATTTCTTGTAGCTAGTCCTTATACAAGGCTCAGGCTTGCTGAATGCTTTCAGGGCTGGACGGATGGGTACTCCTCCCCCTCCCAGCAGAGCTCAGAAACATCTAGTTTTAGAAACCGCTGCTTTTCAGCCCAGTTTTCAGGCTGGGCAGCCTGAGGCCCAGAGGAGCAGGATGGCCCACCCAGGCTCTGAGGCCACGAGCACTGGTGCTGGCTAGAAGGACAATCACTGCAGTCAAACGCCTTCCTCAGAGACTAGAACTCAGTCATCTTCTTATGCGTGTCTGCTTTCTTCTGCTCCCGCTGCAGACTGGCTTCCTGGGCCTGCAGCTGCCCCAGCTGTTTGTGTGCATTAGCCAGCTTCTCCTCCAACTGAGCTGTAGCAACGCTGTGCCTGAAAGCAAAAAGCATTACGGCAATGTCATCCTGCACGATAAAATGAAAGGCTTGTCATCATCCCAGGAGGGTTTGCCCTTTCCTGCGGGATTAGCGCAAGTGACCTGCTGAAAGCCAGGAAGAACCTGATGCTCAGCACAATCTGGGCTAGAAAATGTCCTCCTGTGATGCTCAACAGCAATGCCGCAGAGACGGGCATGAGAAGGAAAGGACTCCAGTACCTTTCCTCAGAGAGCTCCTCCCTTTGCCACAGGCTGAATTCCAGCCAAAGGACCCCAGACACACCTGCCCGTGTCCAAGCTGGTCTGAAGCACACGCTAAAGTCTCTCTCCTCCACTTCCCCTTAGGTCTCATCCAGATATGTTCCACTTGTTCCTCCTATACCTCATTTCAAGCCCGCCCCTTCCCAGAAGCGCCAAGAATTCTCAGTTCATCCTGCAGTCCCAAAAAGAACGTTTTCCTACCGTCCAACATTGCGTGCCAGGGCCTGCTGGATTCCTTTGATGTCCCTCTGCGTTTGTTCAATCTTCTCCATTGTCTGGAAGAGGCGGACACTCAGGGCTTTCTTGGTGCTCTTGCTAGCATGGTAGATCTCTTTGCTGTTCCTCTCTGGCAGTGCCAGCCCTCCAGCCTTCTCCCCAGTGCTCTTCCCTCGCAATTTCTCATTCAAAAAGTCAAACACGTTGCGGGGGGGCTTACGGCTGCCTGCAGGGGATTGTCCAGAGCTGTTTCCCTTTGCTCGGCATTTCCTCGATTTGCCCGGGTCCAGCTTCCCCTGTTTCTTCTTCTGAAGCACCTCAGCACACTGGTCGAGGGACTTCCCTCGAGGAAGTACCACAGCCTGCACCGGCTCCACTCGGCCCTCAGAATTCTTCCCTAACCCTGAGGAGAGACACCAAGTGATTACTGCAAGCGAGGACATCCCCTCTTGAGTCACCTCCCACCACAAGTTCACGCTGACAGTAACAAGCTTAGAACAGGCAAACAGGCTTTCGAGGTACAAAAAGCGATGACTACCATCCAAGTCAAGGGGAGCAGCAAAAGCCACAGCATGGTGGATGCGGATGCTGTGACAGGAGCCTTCTAGAGCAGAAGATATGCGATAAAAAGCCCGAGGCCATCCATCAGGCCGGTTTCTGTGAAACTAGGTTCAGCCTCACATTCTCAGCTTCTCAAGCCAGGTTCTTCTTAAAACTGGTTTGGTTCCTCTGGGAGGACCAGAGAGAAATGCAAGTAGCAGACTGCCCTCCTAAAGCCCCCAAGGCTCCATACGATTTGTGTAGTGAGAAGCTAGTTCAGCAGGCTTTGAAGTCTGCATCTAGAGCCAGGAGATGCTTTAACACAGACATCAGAAGCTTCACAGATCAGTTCCCTTCTACCCAGAGCCTTTGAACACTTCATACAACAGTTCTCACGGCTTTAATCACGAACTTGACCATGGTTCCAAATGCCTCCAATTTTTGCTATTACCATACAGGGGCTGGTGAACACATATGCCTGTACTTCCATTAAATAGCTATTCCTTCTTTCCTTCTGACACTTCCACGCAGGTGTGATTCATCACATAGCTTGAGCCTTATCTAACAGGCCCTTCAGCAAAGAAAAGCTTTAGCTTCATCCAGAAAATCTTGTTTTTCTTAACTAGCTTTAGGATCCACCATGAGGCTGAGGTGACGAGGCAGTCAGGCTCTCACAGCACCAGGACCGCCTTCTCCCCTTACCTTTTCCAAACTCGTATCCCATCTGAACAAGCAGTTTGGAGCCGATACCACGAGTATGGGCTTCCCAGCCACCGAAAGAGGAACTGCACGCAGGAGTCCATTCCCCGTTCTCTGGAACTCCCGAATCTATCACTGTGGCACGGAAGAGACGAATCAGTGAAACACAGAAACAAAAGCTGCTACACAAAACCTTCATCTGGGGCACCCACACAGCATGAAACCCCCTCACAAGGCAGTACGGTGTACTTCCCTCAGCCTAGAATCATTCAGCAGCTCCTTCAGCCTTACTCGGTTCCTACTGAGCTGTCACCTTTTACAAACACTGCATAGCGAGTTACTTAAACGAAAGCTCTCGCTTGACTTAATGCACATACCATCTCATAGTTCCAGGCAGAGTCATCCAGAAGTTTTTATGCTTCCTTTCCTTCCTTCTAGGATGGTCACACAGACTGACATATGCCATCAGAGTAAAATTTGGCACTGTGGCATGCAGTATTTATTCTGTGCCTCCAGCTCATGTCTCTGGTATGAGGCTCCTCTAGGCCACTATACTAATTTTGTGTTATTAGGATCCAATAATCTCTATTAGGCTAAATTAAAGAGCTCTAGGACACACTTCGTCCCTGTGACGTAACTGTGGCACTAGCACAGGGACAGTGCTGTCTGCGTCATCTCAGAGAAGCCACTTGGGCTCCCTCTGTGTCAGCTTTCAATAGTAAAACAGGGCATGGCTGTTCCTGCGACCTCACCGAGGCACTGGAGGGACCAAACACTCAGTTACTGGGGGCTCGTACTCTTGTGTCATGAAGCTACGCGGAGATCCCAGAGATGAGGAAGTCTCCCGATGCACTTATTAGCTCAACTCAGCCAGCCACATAGGAAACAGACTCAGAGCTTGGAACTCGGCTCTAAAATATCACACCCTCTACCTTCCCGTGTTGGGAGTTCCCATGGAAACCTCCAACCTTCATTAGCCCAGTAATTTGCATAAAACAAAGATTTTTAGCTTGCAATTGTAACTTAATAGCTAATTACCATTCCCTATCTTTCGGCAACATATAAAGAGATTAGCTACTCTTTCATCAGAGGTGAGGCACTTACAATGAAAGCTCCAGGAGAGTAATTCAGTAGGTCCCAGAGAAAGGCAGACCTAGATCCCAAGTCGCTTTCGCTCACACCCTCCCCTCTCTTACCTTTAGCATAACCAGAGTCATCAACACTGTCTTCATCAGACTCGGCAGATGAGGCACCATCTTCACTTCGCAGTGGGGGAATGACACTATCCCCTTCCACAACAGCTTCCTTCAGCAGCAGGGAATCAAACTTCACGGTGTAGTAACCACTGTCGATGTCTACAGAAGGAAAAGCAAGGAACAAGAGTTCAAGAAAGTCTCCAGGACGCAAGGCAGAGGGCTTTCTGAAACAGAGGTAGCTCCGGTGGAACCACATGGGAGAGGGGGAAGGCCCAAGGAACACGTGTTTTCAAAAAATCCGGTTTTTCTTTGCGCTTTAGATTTCTGCCTGGGAGGGAGAAGCACCCACTGCAATGAAAAGCTATTTCCACAACGCCTGTGTTGATACTTAGAAGTTTATTTCTAAAAATGAAGAAAGACGGGCTGCTGAGAAATGGAATTAAAGAAAAGTTAGACTTGCTCCCCTCTGACCTAATAATAGTCAAAGAAAGATGGAAAAAGAGAATAAACCCTCACCCTTCCCAGGACACGGGGAAGCCTGTATCAGCAGCTGATGGGCAGGGCCAGCTCCCCTGGCTTTTGTTTAAAAAAGAGCAGATTATTGCAATTCTAACCTAATACGCATGCAAATTCCTGCAATACCTGCCTCTTCCCTTTCGGGGCAGTTAATGACCACGTAGTCATTTCCTTTCCACATTCCTGCTCTTAGGTCTCCTTTTTGTTTAACGCTCTTCTGTTTCCAAGCCGATTCCCTTCCCAAGCCTGACGAAAGTCAGAACGTTTTCTCAGCTACGTCAAGATTTTCAGTTTAGGGATACAGCCACATAGTTAACGTTTTTCTATCATTAACCAAAACAGTCAAGTCTTATATTCACTTAAGCATCAGCCTTCATCTTCCACACAGAATCCTGGCAAAGCACACTCACGCAAGACTCACCGGTTATTTTTGCAGTGTACCATATTCCATCGCTGTGTTTCGCCAGGCAGGCTGAGCCCACCTCCAGCGCGCTCAGATTGGGCTCCTGAAACGGCTGAAGCTCTTCCACAGAGACCACCTGACCATGCGAAAACCTGCCAGGGAAGGCAGAAGAGGAATTTTCTCTACCTCATTTGAGCAGGCTTTAAAGAAAAATTCCTTCTCTCCTTAAAGGAAATGCAAACGAGTTGTCAGCAGTGATGAACCTTCACCAGTAATTACGGAAGTTTTACCGTGCATTATTTCAATTACACGAGTTATTAGTTTTTCATCTTAAACTTATTATTTAGGCCACGTAACAAAGGCTGCATCCCACCCCGGAGAAATAAGCTTTCCTTGCTAGCGACACATCCAGTAAAAAAGTTCACAGATCCTTTGAGATAAACAGGATCACACAGACACGCAGGTCTCTGGTCCAACCTCCTGCTCAAAGCACAACCAACTTCAGACTGATCGGGCTGCTCAAGGCCTTATCTAGTGGAGTTCTGAAGATCTCCAGAGATGGAGACTCTACTATCTCTCTGTGCAACTGGAACGTATGCACCATCGACAGACAAGCTTTGGTGTTTTATTTTAAAATACTTAATCAGTTATTAATTTAGCCACTCGATTGAGTATGTAAAACCTCTGCAATTTTCCCATGGGATTTTCCATTTCATCTCTGCATTAGCTAAAGAAAGCTGCCAAACTGACGCCACTGCTTGCCATAACGCATTTGAAAAACATAAACAAAAAGGCAAAATTTCATTGGGTATAAAAGCCAAACGCGGTACTTTCAGAGGAGGTTTATCCCTTTGAACAACAAGGCCTTTAGCTACAGGAAGGACATAAGCCCCCTCCCACCCCTTTTTCTTTTTTACCGACAGTTCTCTTTAAATCTGCATTTGTCATCCAAGAAGAACGGGCAAGGCTTCAGGGACTTGTGAGTTGGATAGAGATACAGCACTCTGACCCCTGCACTGCCATCTTCTAAGTCCTCTGTCCCCACAATCATGGCATTATGGTACTCCAGGGTCCCCCACGAACTGTAGTAGGGGGCTTTAACCTTCATCCCACTCAGTTCCTCCTCCTCCTCCTCTCTGTCAGACTCCTCCTCCTCTTCACTGTACTTTGATTCATTTTTGTCATCAGTTTCTTCATCTCTCTTTGATGATGCCTCACTGTTATCAGCTGAAGGCTTCGCGTCGGTTCCAAGCTCAGCAATGGCTTCCTTAAAGGCAGCATACTCCTCATCTTGGGCAGAACTGTCTGGCTTGGCATCCTGCTCCAGGAGACCCACTGGGGAGGAGGCGGCGGCATTGGTATCTAAAGTAGCCAGAAGTTTGCTCTTTTTAACAGACACCAGGCTGGATTCAGTCAGTTCTATCAGCTGCTTTAAATCTTCCTGCAACTGAATCAAGTCCGACTGCTGCGACGGGTCCAGGCCCGCCCCTAACGCCAGCTCCACTTGCTGCAGCTGGGCACTGTAGGTCTGAATTGCCGCTTCCAGACTCTCTTCATCCATTATCACCAAAAGAAAGGTGCGTTTAACCGTGTCCTTTCCGGGAACTCAGAACATGTTCAAAGAGTTTGTTTAAGGCGAGCAACTTTTTGGATAACAAGCCTTCGTCCGCGGTCGCTACCATCTACCCCGCCGTCCCGCTTCTTCCCTCGGAAGTAACCCGGCGATGCCCCTGCAGCGAACAGCCGGCGAAAGGCGATGAGAGAGTCCGAGGAGAGGCCGGGCCCTGCCCCTGCCCCTCCCCCGCCCCTCGCCCCCCGCCACGGCGCCCACTCGAGCCCACCGGGCCCGCGCACGGCACCGCTCCCCCGGCAGCCTGGGCTCTCGCAGCGCGACCCCTCGGCCCCGGGGCCGGCAGCAACCCCCCGACCTGACCCTGTGCCCCGGCCGCCACACTCACCCCTCGGCCGCCCCTTCCCCTACTCTGCCGCCCCCATGACGCCCCGCCAACTTCCGGCCCCCCCAGCGCCCTCACTTCCGGCTCCTCTAGCCGCCTTACGCCACTCAGCGGCGAGACTCCCCCCCTCCTCCCGCCTACTGCGCCTGCGCACTCGGGGTCCCGGGAGGTCTGTGGCGCCGAGCATTCTGGGAATTGTAGTCCACTCGCCCCTCCTCGCGCCGCCCCCGCAGCGGCGCGAGAACTACGTTTCCCAGAGCGCCGCGCGAGGGATGGCGCCGGCGGCCGGTGCCGACGGGGAGCGGTGAGGCGCTGTCTGACGGGAGGCGTCTCCGGTACTTGGTGAGGGGTTGCGGGCTTCGGGCTCTGCCCTCCGCCTTCCGCGCTCGGGGGGCGGCAAGGACCGCGGCGGGGGCCGGCAGGGCACGGCTGGGCTTGGGGCGGGCCTGCGAGGCGCCGCCGGCCCGGCCCGGGACCTGGCCCCGGGGCCTGAGGAGGCAAATGGCGGTGAGGGCCGGTTTCCCCCCCCCTCTCCCCTGTCAGGCTGTGGCAGGGGAAGGAGCGGGGGGGCGTCTCCCGGATCTAGGGGGAGCGGGCCGGTAGTTGGGCACGCCTAGGACCACCTGCCGGCCCGAAAAGGGGAGCGGGCCGGGAGGGCTCGTCCCCAGCCTTGCGGCCTCGGTGCCTTCCCGGGGGACGGCGTGAGGCTGCGCCTCTTGCACAGCTGGAGGTGACGGGTGCCCCCTCGCTCGGCGGGTACCCCGGGGGGTAAAGCCCCTGCGCCCTGAGGTGCCCTGTCCTCACGCTGATTGCCCCAGCCGGAGAAATCCCCCACTTCTGGTCTGGAACACTTTTTTTTTTTTCTTTTCCCCGGCAATGTTGTTTGACCTCAAAGTGATTATTTATTTGCACACTTGCTCAAAGACAGCCGCTTCTCAAAGTCTTTGCCTTGAGGTTCCCTTTGTCTGTATTTAAACAGGAGAGTTGTTGCAACGTTCCGTGAGTCAGCTGTAGCACTTGGTGCCAATACTTCCTGCGTCTTAGCAAATCTTTTCCACTTTGTGCAAATCCAACAACAAAAAAAGTGTGGGCTCCTGCAGGTGTTGGTGTCGCTTTGTCTGGTTCTTAGTCTTGTGCTCTTGGCTCGTTAACTTACCTATCTTGTCTTCATGGCATTGTAAGATGACAAAATACTTGTATGGTGGATGCCATAACAGAAGACTGTTGCTGGATAAGGCTTAAATTAAGGTAAGTAGGCGGTTTTATGCGCCTTTAAGATATGCTGCGCTCAGTTCGACCATTAAAGATCCCATGATACTGTTATATGGATTGGGAACAAGGAGGGGGGGGACCGACCTGTACATCTTGCTCAAAATACCCGTTCTGTGTATTTGTGTGAAGTTGGCTTCATTTTCTGTGGGTCTTACGTGTACCGCAAAAGACGTTCGAGCTCTTCTTTAGCTCTCCTTTAAGCCCCCAAGCAGACAGGGTAGTTTTCAATGAGGGCTGAGTTTGCAGTGGATGCTGGGCACTACGTGCAGAAACAGAGGTTAAGCTCTTTGGAAGATAATCCCTCACTTGTGTGCATTTGAAAATTTGGTCTTGAGCTGTTAGCATGATCTCTCTTAGATCTGTGATTTGTCCTTGGATTGCCTAAATATGAGAGTTACTGATAAAAGTATAACGTCATTTATTTATCTGGTGTTGGGAAAAACTTGCGTTGTGGAACGAGAGACTTTTGGAAATGACCTGTTTGTTAATGATTTCCTGGTACTTGTTGCAGGAGCAGGATGTATACTCTGCTGTCTGGACTCTATAAATACATGTTCCAGAGGGATGAGTACTGCATCTTGATCCTTGGTTTGGACAATGCTGGTAAAACCGTAAGTGCTGTTTATTACCAACTGTATGGAGGGCACACGCAATTCTAAACATCCTCCAAAGATAAAACTTCCAACAGACAGGTCAATCTTTCTTCAGCTGTATTGTGAGTTATTTTAGTGATATCACACCAAAGAATCAACTTTCCCCTCTTACTTAAATTTAGCATAAGCTTTCAGGGAGGTAGCTGAGGCTTTGGTAATCCTGTAATCACTTGTGATCCCTTCTTTCCTTGCTAAAACAGGGAACAAGAAGAGTGGTTTGTTCCAAGGTTAGGTAGGGCAGTATCTGTTGGAGCGAGATTCTGCAGAAATGAAAAGGCAGGTTTGGGTTAGGATTACCCCAGCCAGTAAAATATTTGAGAGTAAATACTTTTCCTTGTTTCTTTTCAGACCTTCCTTGAACAAACTAAAACTCGATTTAACAAGAACTACAAAGGGATGAGTTTGTCCAAAATCACAACCACTGTAGGCTTAAACAGTAAGTAAATCTGTCTGGATTTTTTTCAGCTTTCCTGCACAATTAGACAACAGCTGGTTCTTATTTGAAATATTTAAGAATTGACAAGGGCAAAATAGTTCCTGGAAGTAGAGGTCATATCTCCCAACTCCCCATGTCTTTTTGTAAGAGAATAAAATAGGCTTGCTTAGCTTATGAGGAAAAAACCCTGAAGTCTTAACAAACCAAGTATCCTGTTTCAGCACTCTGCTCAGAGGTTAAGCTGAATTTCACTGGAGGTCATTTGTTGGCCTGATTCTGTTGTTACTCGCACTGATACAACTCTATCTGATATCAGCAGTCACTCTTTGCAAAGGTATTGTTCTGTTGTTGAAAGTAGCCACTGGATGTGATTTGTTCCTCTAGAAGACTGTTCTACCCCAGATTTCTTTGGGGGTGCACAGGTGTTTGTGCTTTAGAGAACACCTTTAGTTTTCATTGGATTGTTTTTTCTTCTTTCCCTCTAGTTGGTACTATTGATGTTGGCAAAACTCGGCTAATGTTCTGGGATCTTGGCGGACAGGAGGAGCTACAGTCTCTTTGGGACAAGGTTGGAGATGTATTTTTTTTCTTTTAGAAATGTTTTTGTGTCTTTTAGAACTGAAGCAGTATGATCATTTAGTAATCATACAGGCTTATTGGTAACCCTAGTATTTAGCATCAACACTTTTCCAGAGATTCAACTATATCTGTGTGAGATTAGCAAAGATAATGCTTAATGTTTGCATTATTGTTTACAGACAGCAATTACCAACCCATATCTGAGGGTTGTGCCAGTAGAGAGAAGCCTTTTGGGGGGACAGATAAGCTTTTTCACCTGTTGTACTCAGTAGGCCTGCAAACAGAACAGGCAGTGCATTCTGTGTGCCACCATTCTTCTCTCCAGACATATACTATGGAAACAGCTGGCTCTAACTGGTTGATCTCTCCAACGTGTATCAAAATTTTACCAAATCGAAAAAAAAAAAAATCAGGAAGAGGGACAAATGGTCCTAACGGACAGATACACTAATATCTCTGTTATCCTTTCAGTATTATGCTGAATCTCATGGAGTGATCTATGTTATTGACTCCACTGATGAGGAGAGGCTCTCAGAATCTAAAAGAGCTTTTGGTGAGTACATTGTGTTTTACCTGTACCGTGATTTCATCGTGTATTGCAGCGCAGTTCTCTCACTACTATCGTGTCTGTTCCTGTGTCCTTGAAGTAAGCTGTGTGGCCTGTTGATGACACACCTGTAGTGCTTTTGCACTTTTTTGTTGAAGTCTGTCTTGTCCGTAACACAGGACTCACTTTTCTTACCTGTAATGACCTTGAATCTCTTTTTGTGCTTATGCTAATGATTTTGGAATTTTTATTCCTTATTCTACATTTATCACCTTGTTAATTCTCAGTATCATGCTTGTTGATCAAAATCAAGTTTGGAGTTTGATCTGGAAAAAAATCTGTGAAGAAAATAGACCTGAAAGGTTGTATCAAATGAAACTGTAATGCAAGAAGGAGCCTCTTGCTTTATCCCTGTGTCCAGATAGTCTGTGCCAGGCATTTGCACAACTGTATCTTCCAGAACTGACTAAACCTCTGGTTTTGTTTCTGTGCTTTATAGAGAAGATGATTACCAGCGAAGCCCTGGAAGGGGTTCCCATTCTGGTGTTAGCTAACAAGCAGGATGTAGAGGTAAGATTATTGCAGATTTACTTCTTAAGTGAGCAAATAAGCCTTGGAAAGGTGACCTCTGCATTCATGTTACATTTGTTTCACATTCCTGGACTGATCCTATGGTGCTTTGCCGCTGCTGGGAATAGTTGGTTTGAATTTAGTTTTAATTTTTTCCCTTCTCCTCCAACCCTTTTCCAGTGGCATAAGTGAGTGTACTACAGGCACACCTATCTCAGCTGTTTTGAACTTTCTATGTAAACAGAACAGATTACGTAGCTATGGTGGGTCTGTCTTGTACCGTGACTTGGTATCTTGATACTGTTTTTTTCCTGTTTATTCAGCAAAAAAAATGTTTAGTGCACTTTGTTTATGCTGCTCTACTATTACCTGGGAACAGCACAACAAATATATGTGAAGCAATAGCATCCTTTTCCCATAACCGGATAAGATTTGTTCAATGAAACATTCCGTTTGTCCTAGAGCATTCCATCAACGACAGCAGTGAATGGCAAGGAATACTTTTTCTTGATAGTACAATTTGAATTCTTTCTAGCATATCCAGAACTGCAAAACTCTTGTTTTGTATTTGACAAGGTAGTGGGCACTACAGTGTGACTGTTTAGGTGACGCATCCAGGGCAGTCCTCGTCTCCCCGGGCATGGAAAAAAGGGAAGAGAGTGTCTAAAATGGTCGTGGTATTTTCCATGTTTTCCTCCTTTCCATGCATTGTACCTGGAATCCCAGTACTGCAGTTCGAGTGACTAATCTCTAGATGGAGCCAGAGACTTTCAGTAGAATTTGGAGTACCAGCCCTGGCAGCTGTGGTCATATCTGCGTCAAAGTATGCTAATACTTCCCAGCTTCTTCCCCTGGACTTTACACCTATCTCAGTGAGTGTACTTGTGGGAAATACTTGGGACTTACATAGAAATCACTTTGGCTTTAAAGGAGGATTTGGTTACGCTTCACGTGTACAACACAAAAGATTTGTTTGGGTGATCATAAGATTATCTAGTCATAGAAATAAAAGAAATGTAGTTCCACTTAAAAGGCAGCATGAGATTGAGACAGGACTCCTGATTTATGGTCCTGACTTTGCTGTGATCTCGTGTGTGGGGAAATTGACTGTCTTTTCTGTGTGGAAACCAGAATATTTACTCTCATATTTCCATGCAACACTACGGCTTTACAGCAGGGAGCAGTCTGCCCTCTTGCCTTTAGCTGTTGAGCATTAAACTGTATGCAGTGACCTGGAAAGCTGTTCCGATTTTCCTTATGGCTGTATATGTATATTTTGTTATGGGCATACTGCAAAAGCCAGCTCTTCCGGCACTCTAGCCAGACTAAAGAAAAATGGTTGAACAAGTGGACTTCTTTATACAACTAGAAAGAGGTATTTGGAACAGGCCCTTGGGATTAAAACTGTGATTGACTCCTTGCCCCTTCTGGAGGGTCCAAGACCAGCCCACAGATTCAGTGCCTTTATGCAGTCGTAGAACTGTGACAAGAGGTTAGCAAAACTGTACCGACCGGAGGTATACCTATTTTTAAGAAATACCTAAATTGTATATTTAGAGGTCTGTTCCTAGAGTATCATCTTGGATATGGACACAGAGCGGAGAGACATCAATGCTATTAATAAAACATTAAAGAGACTATAGCTTATTTTTCAGTAATTATTCAGGCTCCCTTAAGCAAGGTTTAGAAAACTGGAAGGCCTGTTTCTCTTCCACTGATCTAGCAGAATTGAAGATGTCTGGAAGAAAATTGAACGTTACAGGATTATCATTGGTAGAGATTTTTCTGCTCTGGATCCCCAGACATAATTGTAGTGGGGAATTCTCACCAGCACCCCTCTGTCGTTAACGTGGATCATGATATGGGAGGGTAAGTGGTATCTTAACCTTGCTGGTATATGTGGATGAAAGATAATTCACAATGATTGCCTCTTTAAAGGCCGGCAGAAGACTTGTGGAATATATCAGAAGTAGTGTGTCTGACTTTTTTTTTTTTTCCTTCAAGTTTACATTCCTCTCAATAAGCTAACACAAGTTCTGACTCAATGCCTGAAATGCCTGAAATTGCATAAAGCGTAAGAATTTTTTGGCCCTGACGCTAAATTCCTTGTAGAAAAGAATTCCAATGTTAGTAGGCACCAATACCCTAGGGTAAACTGCATCCACTCAGCACTGCCAAGCATGAATGGTGTTTGGCCACATCAGGAGATGAAATACAGTCGTAGACTGCAAAATACCAATTCTAATATCATGACAATACTGTATATTAATTTTTTTGTACCAGGAGAATGCTCTGTGTTTAGCAGGGGCTTCAAAACTGGATCATTTTGTAATTAATTAAAAGACTGGGTCAAATGTGTGTTGTGGGAGGGAGTTTGTTTTGTTTTGTTTTTTAAAGGAACTATTGCTTTGTAGGGGAATTAAATTTCTAATATATAATAATTCATGTGGACTCCCTTTCAAGTCAGAATGCCACTTTTGGAAATATTAGGCAGTTCTGCTTACCTACCGTTTACTGCAGAAAAAGCTGCAAAGTAAGAATTTATATTTGCCATTTTGATGTGAATGCAGCTGTTTAAAGGTTTATAAAAGCTGTATATTTCTGAGCTATACAATGAACTGTTAAAACTTGAGGATAGAATGGCTCATTTTGCAACGCTATTAAAAATACTGGAAAAGCTGAGCTGAAAAAATGACATACGAAAATAATCGGGTGTTGTATGATGTCCTTGGGAGGAAGTTTTGCTTTCCTAATCTTAAGATAAATTTTGGAAATTTAATTTGAAATCTCCAGAATGTTGGTAAGACTCCTCGTGTCTTTGGAAAATGAGAGGAGTCACGGTGAGTAGCAGCATGTATTTGAAGACTCATAGTGTTATCTATTTTCCACACAGTTGTTAGAAAATAGACCTTCTGCATGATGGCCATTCTAATTTCCAACTTAAGAAATACCACAGCTTCCCTGTAAAATTCGTTTTAATAAATAAGCTTGTTTTAATTTAAACAAGCTTAAGTTTTAATTTAGAATAAGCTTGTAAGAAAAGCTAGCACAGAACATAGGTTGGTTAGACTTTTTATTAAATAGTTTTCCTTAGGCTATCCACCTTTCTGTTGTTTCCGTTTTAGTTCCATTCTGCCGATCTATTACTCCTGAGATGGCTGAAGAGTCTATACTTCAGGTTTTATCCTGATCTGAGGCCAAGCAGCAGCATTGTCATTCCTGCAGTGGATTTGGCAAATGGATAAAGACTCTACACTGCAACCTTTTTTGCCTAAAACAGCCACTCATGCTTTTCTGCAGGTGACTCCAGAAATGGAGCCTTGCTGCTTGATACGTTTCTAGGTGTACCATTCCTGAGTCTTAATTTGGGTAATGCTGTTCTGAAGCCTTCATAAAAGGAATTTGGTTGTGCAGGCAGGTCAGTCCTGGCTAGACTATGCCTTGAAGAGCCTTCATGAAAAGGTGGTTTACAGTGCATTCTTTTGGGGAAGTTGAGAGAAATACAATTTGTCAAGTTGTGTGAGTTTCCTCTGAAATGTATGGCAGATAACATCGCTCCAGAAAGGTCACCTGTGGATTTTATTATTGTAATGGTACACTATTTATGTGATCACAAATCCAGCTTCCCTAGTTTGCTCTTGGTTTATGTGGTTTCAGTTGAGGAACAAAACACATCTGTAAACAAATATTTTGTAATGTAGATGGGGAGGTGGAAAAGAGGGGAACTTGGAAGCCGCAGCTGACATTTTCTGCTAAGCATGAGAAGCTCAGATGGTTGAAGTGATGGGTAATCTGCCTCATCCTCTGCTGTAAGACAAGATTTCCAGTTCACGGCTTCCCCTTGAACACTAAAACAAGGCTTTTCTGGTAGTGGTGCTGTCCCCTCTGCTGTGTTACCGTACTTCATGCCAAGGGGAAAAAGATGTTCCTCAAAACAGGTGTAGTGTTGTGATGCAGAGACATCCTACTATAAACAATGTAAATGGTGCAAAGTCTCCTCAGAAGCAAAACTCTTTCTGATGCAGATTTCTATGGAGAGCAATGGCTGGACAGCTTTGTGGAAGTTAGAGCAGGCCACGATTATACCAGAGGGTGAGAAAGGGAGGTGATTATAACGGGTTAAGCTGGGGGAAAAAATGGCTACAGCAGTTGTAAGCTGCACTGGGAAGAGTGGACTTCTCAAAGGCCTCAGAGATGGACAAGGTGAAGGAGGTGGATTCTCTGTGCCGCTGGATATGTGCAGGTGTACTGGTCTGCTGGTGGTTTTTGGGAAGTCCGTTGCCTGGTTGCTTTGCACAGGCCTGTGCAAGCAGAAATAAAAGACAGCATGATTATGCTCTGCGCTGTTGTTTCCTACCTTGAACACTTTCTCTCAAATTTATTTTAAAAAGATTTTAAAATATATCATCATTCAGAAAAGGAGAAATTATTATACTATGATATTAAACTGTGTATATTTCAAGAAACGTTTGCTCAGTTTCAGCTGCTTTGGGATTTAACCTTCCTGCTGCCAAGTCTCATTTGCTGAAAAAAAGCGACGACATGAAAAATAGCTCAAATTACTGACGTACAGGTCTTCTTCCTTCCCAGTTGTTGGGTAATTGACTTGTCTAGAGCTTTGGCTTAAATCAAGAGGCAGTTGGACCCCTTGCCTTTCTTATTTGGCAGTGAACATCATACCAAAACTAAAGTAGCATCTTTTACAAACTTGTAGAGAATGGTTGTTTGGTAGTCATCTCTTGCCCATCTTCCAGACCTACTGGTATGAATTCCAACTCCCAAGTCCAGTCTGACTCCCTCTAAAGTTAGCATTTGATTTTTTTTTTTAATTTATTTAACTATTTATCCTGTGGATGACAGTTCATCTTTATGACTTGCAGGTTTTTCATTTGGCAGAAATCCTGAAGTAAGCTGTTAGGGCTTTGGTGCAGTGAAGTAAGTAACATTTCTGGATACAGTTTCCAGCTCATTGATTGAAACTGCAAGTTTGAAATGTAACTTAGGTCATAAGAAAGTACAGTCATCAAAAGTTGCACAACTAATGGATTCTAGGCCCTTCACAGTGGAAAATCACAAGTCTCTGGATTCAAGGGCACTGGGTGAATTGGGTGTCATTAAACTCCTCTCAAGCCATTTCTTAAGAACCCTTCTTATTTATAAGCATGGAAACCTGCTTATTTGTCACACGGTCATCCCCACAGTAGTTTCCTGTATTGAATTTCTCCAGAACCAGTATTTTGCAAAATTTTCCATCTTTCTGCTAAGTTAAGGCCCAGACTTGTAGAAGACTGAATTCCTGTTTGCAAGTAGTCTGCTCTTTCAAAGCGTACATCCACTTGGACTAATCTTCGAGACTCACAAGGGTCCGATTTGGCATTTGAGTAAGCACCTGCCCAAAACGTGTATTCGAGCCTCATTGAAGGTCCAAAATGCCTTTGCAGAGAGTGGAAGAAAGCTGCGCTCGTGGCCAGCTAAAGTGCTTAAATGGCTTGTCCAAGGCTTCTGAAGAAAAAGTGAGCACTGAGATCAGAAAAGGATTTACAGGCTGGTGATTTTTCTTGTACCTGCTTCCTGTGTTCAGGGAGGAAGATGCAAGTCTAGACTTGAGCAGGGCAAGTTTGTGTTTGTAACTCTAAGAATAGAATTTTTGTGGTAACACTGTGATTTATGTCAGGAAAGTAATCCACTGGTCTACTGGGGGAGTTATGCATTTGTGTATTTCAAAACCACTTCTCAGCAATCTCCTAGCAGCCTTACACAAGTGCAAGACCTGATGGTGATCAAGAACAAAGTGACACCGGGCATCAGAACATGTGCTGCATTTAGTGCTGTCAGCATTTTCTCCTGCATGCAAAATGCAAACACACAAGTCCAGACCAGCTACGCCTTTGATGTCAAGGAACATGCTGACAACTTAGGAAAAATCACGTCCCAGCCATTTTCTGAGAGTGCGTGTGTAGGGGCACATGATCCAGGCCATTGGCAAAGAGTCGGCTACAGGAACTGGCTTGTCTGGGGTTCTGCCAGGTACACCGTTTCAAAAGGCTTTGTAAACAGATGCGCTCTTGTAGTGTTCTGGTAGACAGAACTTGTGTGTGATGGTTGGGGCGGCCTGGAAGGAGTGTCCTGAGGGTGTGTGGGTTGTGCTTGTTTTCATGACTATTTGCTTAGAAATGTACATCTTGAGGATCAGGGAGGTGCGTGTATACTGTCTGAAAATAGCATTCTCTTTGGTGAAAAAAGAATATGTTCATTTTTTTTGGAATGTAAAGAAGTAAATCTGCTGTGTTAGTGGGTGAGGGGGTTTGACATAACAGCGTTGTGCCATCCTGACTGAAGCAGAACTGTGGATGTGGTAGGATTCATTTTGGAAGAAGGTCACCACCTCTTGTAGCATAGAAAGCAAGCTCTTCTTTGGTTTCCCTTGCAGACTTGTCTGTCAATACCTGACATCAAGACAGCATTTAGTGACTGCATTAACAAAATTGGGAAGAGAGACTGCCTGACACAAGCCTGCTCTGCTCTTACTGGGTAAGTATGAGAAGGGATGGCGTTTTGGTTAACTGAACAGCTGCAGGCTGTCACACAAGCAGAGCAGTACTATAGGATTCAATAACCCCTGAAAGGGAGCTGTGCTTCCTTGCCAGCAGTGGCAGATACTCGTTTGTGAACCTTGGACTTGCACTAGGTCAGTAACTTCATCTGTAAATCCCGCCTATGAAACACGATGAAAATATACTACTGGCTGAGAGCAACGGGACTTGGAGGCATATGGAGCTGTTGATTCTTGTCCTCTATCATCCCTTCTCCGTACACAATAATCTTTGCAGTCATTGGCTTGCTGCAGCTCCTGGCTTTTATGTAAGAAGTCAGTTGAAAATATAGCTGTTTATGACACTGCCAAAGAAATGAGTGGTGTTCCATTGTTGGCAGAGTGGTTATGCTCTTGCTTTCATATTTTTTAGTGTGCAGATGAGCTTTGTTATGTAGATAATATAACAATGTCCAAGAGTGTTCTTACACTGGGGATGCCTGTGGTTTAAGATACAATGACTAGAACAGAACAAAATTTGGGAGACTGATTCTTCTTCAGGCCTACACAGCTGCACGCCACAGAGCTGCATGCCATGACTTTGACCGACCCACTAGATTCTTGACATCTTAGCATCGCTATTGCACATTGAGTCTTGCAGTACTTTGGTTACGCTTTCAGGTCTTTGGGTGAAAAGTGCTATTTGGCATAAGTCAAAAGTACTGTTCTGGATGGCTGGAAATACTCCTGTCTGAACTACTGCCTGTGCTGAATCCAGAGCTTTGAGATTTCTTCTTTTTTTAATCTAGCAAGAAAGCTGTATTATTACACAAGCTACTGCAAAGGATAAGAAAAGCTTCTTAAACCATGAGAAAAATCTCTTGTCTGCATTGCTAAGAATCAAATGCCGTTAAGCAGATGAATAACCACAAGAACAATGGTTAAGCACTGACTGGAAGAGAAGTATTGGATAATAATCTTATGAAATGCAACCTTTTCAATTGTTGTGGTTTTTGTACAAATGCTTCTAGTTTTGATCTGTGTGGAATTTCCTTTCAAAATTTCAGTTTGCACTAAAAAAAAATAAACTATGGAAGTCATGGCTGGGAAGCTGTGCAGACCAGTGAGCTGGCGACTGGCTTGCAGCCACAGCACAGATGATTACAGAAAGTTGTAGCCAGGATTGGAAGATCTGATAGAACTAGCCTGAGGCTTGTAGCAAAATAACTTCAAACCAGCTGACTGTCAAGTGGTTTGATGCTTGTTCATCGCAAGGTTTCCACAGAGTCGATGACTAACTAAATTGGATGTAGACTTGTACAGACACCAGAAAAGTAAAGGATGGAGTTTACATACCGAGTTAAAAGAAATCAGATCCCCATTGTTTGTGTGTATGAGAAACTAACAGTAATGCCAATAAATAACTGCAGAACCCTTCACTTGCTCTTGTAAGGGCTCAGTTAGGGACTACATGAGCCATGTTTTTGTTCTTGGTTGGTTGTTCTTTTGTTGATTTTTTTTTTTTTTCTTTTTTTAAATCTTGTCTACTTATCTTATTTCCTTAGCAAAGGACTGAACGAGGGAATTGAATGGATGGTGAAGTGTGTGGTGAGGAATATTCACCGGCCCCCGAGAAAGAAGGACATCACGTAAGAAATTCCAAGTCAGCCAAGGAACGGACAGTCTTTTTCCACACAGTTTTGTGTTCTCTTTAAAGAAGGTGGTCCACTGGATTCCTATTACACCTGATTCTTTCCTAAGTTAGGAGACAAACATTCTCTTTCTGTGTCTAAAAAAACTTGAGCAAAGGATTCCGACTGGGTGGGGGGTGGGAATCTCTTACATTAAGTATTAAGTCGTTGGCCTGAGAGCATAGACTGAGTGGCAATCTACATATTGTTGCAGATGCAAAGGACTTAATTTTCTACTGTATTACTTTGTGATTCTTGATTTGTTAGTCTAACAGGCTACAGGCCAGTGACATGAAGGAACTCCTGAAGGAACTGCATAGGTGAACATGAAAGGGGAGGGAGAACCTGGGGAATGGCTGTCCCTCCTAACTGAGAAGATACCTTGCTGCTCCAGCCCCATGGTTACTCTAGGTGGTGTTACTGGCCCTGTTATGCTGCTGTTTGTATAATGGGGAGAGACAGTGTTGATTATAACTCAGTTTTCAGTCGACATGTTGATTCGTAATTTTTACCTGTGGTAAATGCAGATATGGAAGCCAGCCACTGCACAATGGTACACTGTTTAAAATGGGTATTCTTAACAGGACATGAACTCCAGAAGCACTGCCTTGCTTTGACTGCCAATCTCTCTGTTGTGCATTCTCTTTAATTGTAAGAATAATTGGTATCTTCTGTAACTGGAATGAATTGAGGCCCTCTCTGTGATCTTTCTAGGCCGAAAGCTGAACCTCTAGGCAGGGAGAAATCAGTATGCAATAAAGCTTCCTCCTTCTTTGAACTTCTCTTGCTGAAACAACCGATGTTCGGAAGTAGCGGTACTTAGCCCTCTAGTTTTTTGAAATGCAAGAAAGAACAGAAAGGCAGCTCTCAAAGTCAAATAGTGCTCACTTCTTATGTAGCCTACCCAGCTAGTAATTCTGCTGACATGTCACTAACATTTTGCCAAATATCTATTTTTACATGTATTTTACAGCGATTTGGCAGTGGGTGTTGCTCTTCACGTGTTTTAATTACTCCTGGCACTGGTGACCATTCTGTGCTGTTTCCTCACATAACTAAGGGGACATTATTCAAGCTCTAGTTGAGCAAGTTAGACGGTAGTATTTGTTTAAAGATATGTTATTTGGCATCTGTCAAAGAATTTTCTGCTAATTTTTCTGCATGCAACTCACTGCAGATTTTTTTTTACGAGAGAACATAATTAATTCCCTCACATTTGGGTCAAAGCGCGAGGGCAGCTGGGTTATGTCATTAAGCACATGAAGTCAGTGGAACTAATTGCATACTGGAGAGCAGAATCTCACTTCTCAGTAATGCTAGGATAGAAGGCGGCTGGGCAAACTGTCAGGTAAGATATCAAATTCCTTTCAATTACTTGCTGCTAGAACAGGTGGTATTTGAATTTGAATGGTGCCAATGTCAATACCATAGCCCAGAAGAATTAAACTGCAGTACATCTAACTCAGACGCCAGAGGTTTCATTAGGGTCCTTCAGACCTAGTGACCCATCTCTGGTTTCTTACACACTCTGTGAATGTAGAGGATCCCTTGAAGAGCACTCACTGTAAGAAGCGGCACGTTCTCTAAGTGCTGCATGTGATGTAGGGCTGAGAGTTTCAAGTGTACAAAAGTATTTGATACCCAGTGGCCATTGACTGTAAGGGAAATCTCTCTCACTTGGCCATCTCTGAAAGCCTGGGTATTTTCAAGGTATCTCTGTGGTCCTGGTTCTTGTTTCAGTTGGCAGGGTTGGTGCTAACAATTAAGCTGAAGATGTAAACAGTGACTGGTGGACAAAAGTGCCTTGCTGCGAAACAAAACGCTTTTTAGTCAAGTAAATTAAAATGCCTGTTTAATGGGACACCAGGGGTTTTCTAAGCTTTCCACATACTCTTCTCAGATCTCTTCCTCTCCCTATTCCCTAGGAGACCAGGGAGGAAGAACAGTTTTAACCTCAAGGCCATAGCTGTTCTCACAAGTTTCTAGACACAAAGACTGCTTTGTGGCACATATCAGCAGGAGGTCTTAAATTAAAGCAAACGTTTTGACTTCAGAATTCCAAGTTCTCAAGGGTGGGGGAGTCTTTCACCCAGAAAGATGCATCAGCTGTGATACATAAGTATGAGCATGCTCTGATGTCCACAAAAAATCAGGGAGGATTTCTCTGAAACCGGCAGTGAAAGGTTCGCTATCATTCAGTTAGCTTCTAGAGCAGTAACAGCAGTTACCTGGTGGGGCATACAGATGTAGCTGCTTGGCTCCCAGAGTCTGTTTTAGGAAAGAGCTTTGCAGTCAGGTTTTTCCACTGTTACAGATAAAGTGTACCTACCCGATACTGTCGAAAGATTTCCTGAGTGCTGGGGAAGCCCAGCAGATAAACAAATTGTTGAATTCCTTTGGTGTGTCCTCCATGCTGCAGCATGACTGCAGTGAAAGATTTCAGCTTGATCAGCTGGCAGGTGCAAGATACAGATCTCGCTGTGCAAGCACAACCTGGGCTTGGATCTTGCTGATCGTGTACCATGTGCAGTTACTTTACATGAAGCACAAAGACAATGGAGTGCTGCGAAGTCAGCTGGGGTTTTTGGTTGCATCTGCTCTACGTGGTCATAAATGGCTACACAAGGACACTGATGACTTCCTCCTTCAGTTGGTTTTATTGCAGCTTCGGTCTCTATAAGCAGGTCTATTCTGCTAATGATGCCTCAGTACGGACTAGTGGAATAGGACCGAACTGACAGGGAAAAGCATTCTGAAAAGGGATGGTAGTCAATGCATAAGCTCCACTAAAAAAAAATCCCACTGAGATAGTCCAAGATGATATGTTGGTAGCTGATAACTATTTTATATTTTGATGAGTAATTTAATCAAAAATTTACAATATTTTAGACTTGTGCTTTATTTAAGTCCTTACAGGAAGCACAGAATTTATTTAAAAAGCTTTTGCATTGCAAGTGACCCCCCTGCAAGACCTCCAACCAAAGCGAGGACGTTTCTGAGTAGTTCAAATGTAATCAGTTTTTCAGATTTTTGATACACTTGAGATGGACCTGTTTTGCCCATGCCTGTTTACAGCAATTTATTTCTCTGAGGAGGTGCTTTATCTTCCCAAGGTGAAACAGATTCATCATCCGTACTTAGTAATCACTTTTTCCTTTAGCGTGCTTTACACTGAGATAAAGCTAAGTGTCTAATAACCATGGTAGTTATTCTACTTGCCTTATTTGAACACTGGCAGAAGATTAACTTTCTCTCACCCATCTGGAATTTCCCTGCTGTGCAGACATTTACTAGCTGTTAGCAGCAGGAGGCAAGAGCATTCCTTAAAAAAACCCAAAACAACACAAAAACCCACTTCTAATGCTTTTGAGTACTGTATGAATCACAGTGCTGTCCACATGGTGGCAATTTCATCTTCATTTGGAACAATGGAAAGACAGAGAATAACTGAGTTACAGCACTTTTTGCTGGTACTACCTAATCCTGTCCCATCCTAGTGCAAGGCAACAGCGATGTGTTAGCCTTGCTGCAGCGGCCTGATGGTCTGCTTCTCAGTGGTGCTGATGTCAGATCTTATCCCACTCGCCATGACATCCCGTCCCACAGAACCAGGGGAAATACCAGGACAAATCAGACACAGCTTCGCGCTAAGTCCAACATCTTATTTAAGGCTCTGGCCAGTACCATCTGGTTCAGAGCACGGTGAAGAAGCAAGCAGAAGGCAGGTATGGGGGATATGCCCCCAGCCATCCTTCCTACTCTCTGCTAAACTGAAATCAGCCTGTAATGGAGAGGTGGACTTAATACTCTTTCCAGTGCTGTAGGATTGTTTTATTCCTAATCGATCTATTGTTAGTCTCTTCTTCCTTATGATCCTACTGCTGTACTGCTGACACATCCTATAACATCATTTGTACACTAAGTCCAGCACATCCATCAGTTCATTTAAGGTAAGGATCTGCCTTTACACATTACAGATAGCAATCTCAAGAGAAAGGGCAGTTTACTGCAAGCCTGGAAGTTTGTTTCTCCTCAGTGATGATGTTTTAGCTGGGCATGAGACTGTTGGGTTAGTCATCATTTCCAGAAGTGTGTGCTCATGAATAACAAACTATGAGGTACCATTGTGGGTCTGGAAAACGTAAGGTCACAACAGTCCTCAGCTGAAAACCTGGATTAAAGTACTTGAAGGTTTCTGAATTGATTTGGGCATTTCATTATTTTTTGAAACAGTATCCTGGGACTTCTCTGCTGGCAAGCGCTATTAGTTCGAGGAGAGAACTTCTAGAGGGATCTGCTAAGAAAGGCAAAGAGTGGTACCGTCACTGGTCTTGACCATTATCCCTTTAAATTAAAAAAAATCTGATTAATGTAGATGGTAACTGACTGGCAGCCACAGACGGCAGTGTCCACACATGAAGGAAAGTGGATTCTGCCTCCGCTTGCAGCTCTGCTTATGCTCCTCAGCTTTTACCAAAAGAAGCACCGCAGATTGAGTTTGCCTTCAGTCTTGGGACCATTTTCAGAGGCTGAAAGAAATTACTCCCAAGCGTTTGTTTGTCTATAGGTTTCCCAAAAGCAGTTTGGACAATTGAGAAAAACAGGCTGAACTGACCCTGCCACGGAGACAGGTTATAGGCTGGATGCCCTCTTAAAAATCCCTTTTGGCACAGTTTTCTCTTAAAATTTGGCTTGAATCTATCTCCAGGGAGATAAGGGGCAGTGGAGAAGTGGGAAGAGCCTTTGCCTTCTGCCAAGCTCTCATCAGGACAAAGGATGTCAGAGAAACTAGAGCAGGTGCTTTTTCACACTGGAATTTTATACAAGTTGGAAATCCCACATGAAACATTCCTGGTGTATAACATACATTATTTTGTTTGCTGGACCTCATGCATTTCCTGCAGCATTGCACTTTGGTTTTGTTTCTCGTGCTTCTGAAATCCCTTAGAGGGTTGTTTTTCTGCTCCTCTGGTAAAACCAGCTTCCATGACAGCTACTGGGGGCTTTCCATTAGTTTTTCTATGCACGCTTAGGCTTTTTTATATCCAAAACCACTTTACAAGGATACAGTCCCAGCTATCAGTAGTGCCTGCTCTCATACAACTTCATCTGCACAACTTAAATCTGATCACAAGCCTTCACCTGTGACACTCGTTACCTCAGAAGAGAGTGCTGATTAAATTTTCTGGTGAAAGAAAGAAAGAAACTGGTACTAAAAGCGGTCAGAACCTCATGTAGGAAATTGACTGAGGACTGGTGCAGGAAACTTGGACAGCACAGTACGCAACATCATGGGGGAAAAAATGACCTAAATTTCTTCCATAAACTAGGTAATCGTCAAGTGGAAACAAGAAGAGGAGGAGCACTTGCAGTGAATTACTCAGTTGTGGAATTCTGCCTGACATTTCTTTTTAAACACATAAAATCAAGTTTCTGGAGGCAGGAATTTCCTCATTCCTTCTCAGTTGCACTGTCATTCCTTAAAGCTGAAGGCTGCTGATTCCAAACGACTTTCCAAATTTCAATTTTGTTAGCAGTGTCATCTGTTGAATACCACATTCCCCACATCCTTCTTTGAGGATGTCATTGCAGCAGTCTCACCTTTCCCACAATCACGTTGTCACATGCAATCAAAAGTAGTTGTGAAGATGAGGCAGTTCCTTTGCTTAAGGACTCACAGGATGAAGCATCCTTTCCTTGAAACAAAATCTTTGCTGGATGAATATGTAGTAATCTGTACTAACACTACTAACTCGTGAGTAATAATTTCTTTTGGTGCATGTCCGTAGATGGTACTGTCTTTCTACCGTCCACAAATGCACTTACTTACGCTTCCTCCATCCAGTCGTCTCTTAACAGCTGCTCCCTGCCATTGTGGCCGTGCCCGGAGCTAGCACACACCATGGAGGACTCCAGGGCTTAAACCCGCCTGCTTAAACCCGTGTTCTCACATGCAGAATCATCTGCCGCCAGTAGTGCCCGGGACATGAAGCGCAAGCAAGCAGCTACACACAGCTGTTGCGCTCACTGCTGCTCTGCTAGGGAATTGCTTGGCAGCTGCCGGCGTGCAACAAGCACAGCATTATTTAGTAAAAGCTTCATTTGAAGTACACATCCTTCAGCTAAACGGATGTCATGCTAAACATTTGGAAGAACCAATTCAAACCTGTGATCCAGTGCAGCCTTAAGACATCTGTATTCAGTATATAGCATAAGCACTGCTCTGAGGAGAAACTAAATTCCCTGTAAAATTGTATCCTTAACTGCCTTCCTGAAACAGAAACCTACAGAGTTGTTTCTGTTGTGTTCCCACTTGTGTTCCAGTTCAATTCATAGCCAGGAACTCCTCTGCTAGTTCTCAGAAGTCAAATAACTTGCAGATTTCTAACATCTGTAGATTTCCTTTAGCAATTTTTATTTGAGTCACACTCCGACAAAAGAAACAGAACAGTTCTAAAAGGCAGTCGTGAAGAGGAATAAGGAATTCTTTGTTCCCAGAAACTGGTATTACAAATAGCAGCTCCTCACTGCCTACCCCTGAAACGGTAATGGTCAAGTGAATACGCAGGCAGCCCCTGTATTTCACTCCGAGATTTTGCCGGGTTTTGTGACCAAAGCCCACTGCTCGTTCAGACGTGCTTTTCTATCGGGGGAACAAGGCGACCTGTGAGATACCAAGGGTTATCCTGCCCTGCTGAAAGATTTTGCTCCCCTGACACAAACAAGGCTTATTTTTACATGAGATATTTGCAGTTATGCATAACACCCACATATGCTGAGCACCACGCTTTTAACAGAAGACCTTTACGCTGGAGGTGAAAGCGGTGGCAGCAAAGGCAGCTGGCCACCTGTGGAAGGGGGAAGGACAACTACTGAATCGAAAGCAACTGATCCCACGCAGCCCCGTCCTCTGCAAGGATTAAGCTCTCCCAAATCTGCGCCCACATCCGCAGTGTGGTAGAAATTATGACAGCTCATCACCATGCCATGAGAAGAGGCAGGATCACAGGATCGGCTACGCCACAGGCTGCGAAAGACCTAGTAAATGCCCCATGAGTACAACTGTTGTATCAAAGGGCAGGGGATCTCTGTAAACAAGAGATGCTGAATCACAGGCAAGGTTGTGCCTGCGTGACGTCATGTCAGTGCACAACACACGAAACTGGGTGAAAGAAGAACTTGGTTTTGATCTTGCCAGAGCTGGTTTGTTCTTTCAGGTTCAGAGTCATGAAATGGGGAATGTACACTCCTATTCTTATCTTCCAAGTTTCCCAACTAAAGAGTCCTTGTCTTAACTTCTGGGAAGACTGAGAGAAGTCCAGTAAATCACCTACCAAGCTCCAGTATCACAGACAGAAGTACAGACAAATAGAAACCAGCATTGGGGAATCTATACGATCGGACTGAGGCTGAACAAGCACTTCAGAGCATGTCCCTGAAGCCGATCTGAACTCTCCAAACCTTTATCTAGTCCCTTATGCTTCATAGTCGAAAATGCCCTTAAGTCCACATGCCTGAGACTCGGCGGCAGCAGCCAGACCACCCAACGCACATCCTCGCTGAGCTCGTGTCCTCGTAGCGATAGCTGGGAAGTTGTCATTCCCTGCACTTCCATAGGAAAATGGTCAAGTCTCCCGGCTCCGCTCCCCTGTGTTACACCTAAGTCACGGCACAGCTGGAGCTCTGCCACGTTCAGAGCAGCCGGGAAAAGACCCAAACCGAGCACGGGACACTGCTGGCACCTGGTGCGTTGGATGCCTGGTGCTACTCCTGGGTGAGCGGTGGTAAGGGACACCCCGCGTAACAACCGGGGCCTTGATTCTCCCCCACATACGTATGGCACTACGAGGTCTCCGATCTCCAATACTGCTTAGTCGTTTAGGAACAGCAGCTGTTCTAGCCCTCTCCCTAAACGTTGTGTAAGATGGAAAATGCCATTGTTTTTAAAGGGTAAGCAAACAGTTGTTTTAGGAAGACTCCTGTTTTATGTTGATTCAGATAATAATACATAAAGTGCTTGCGGTTCTAAACAGTGAGGGTGTTGTTTAAGGATATTATAGCTGTAGTCATCCCAAGCTTCCTGACCATGTTTCCCAGAAAACAGATGTAAGCTAAAGGGCATCAGAAGGTTTACTAATATATTCTGTTTTTATTCAAGCTAAGAGGAGGCAGCGCCCAGACCTGAGCATTATAGGCTATATCTTGGGAGCAAATTCAGGGGAGCCAAACAATGGCTGAACAGATAGAAGAAATGTGCTTTGGATGTGACCCCGTTTGCTGGATGAATTCCTGTAAGTGACCTTTTAAGCCTCTCAGGGAAAAAGCAAGCTTTTCTGTAAAGGACAACTATCCTCCCAACACTTGCTTGGAAGCAAACGCTGGAAATAAGTGAAAACTACAGTGTTGTGCTCTGTAACCACCACAAGAGAAAGGATCCAAAGTTTTGTTAAAAAAAACAATTTCTCGCTAGTGTTTCTTTAGCTCCCGTTTTAACTATTGAGTCAGTGCTACAGCACTGTCTGAACAAGTCTGCTGGGTACTAAATACTCCCGAATAACTGAACCTACTTAGGGAGGTCATGGATGAAAGGTCCTGTCACCTGTTCTCGCCTTACTCAGCGGCAGGCAGCAATAATTTGCTTTTCTGGAACATGCTTACTGCAAAGACCTCTGAAGACCTTTGAAATGTGGAACCTAGAAAGCTCATCACATTTTACAAGGGGGGAAAGAAGGGGCCTTTGGGGACCAACGCAGGCAGCTGGGCAGTGAGGGAAGGGGGGGGGGGGGGGCGGGCGACCCCCCAGCCCGCACTGCGCCCCGAGGCCAGACACGGCTCTGAAGCAGAGACCCTTTGGCAACACCTGTAGGGTCATCAGGCTGCCAAAGCGTTTGAGCTTCTGTAATAGGAATAATATTGACAAACCAAACTGTTTCCTTTTCATTAATGTTTTTCACTGAGGTTTTCACATTTTCATTAAAAGGATTTATCAGCCAGATTCTGGGTTTGGTCAACATGAGGCAAAAATTCTCATTTCATTAAAAGAAATATGGGGAAAAGTGATTAGGAGGCAGAGTCTCACCCAGCTCTGGCCGGGTGCAGATCAATGGTTATGAGCCACGCTCAGCCCAAGAGCACTTGGTCCATCTCCTCACTTGGCGTGCCGAACCGACGCCAACCCGCCACGGGGCTGCCTGGTCCTGACCTCTCGGATCCCCTGTGTCCGACCGGCCCGGGCCGGGAACGGGTCACATCTGCTGTGTCTCTTCTCGCTTGCTCTTTGAGACATCCCACTCTCAGGAAGCTCCTTGAACACAGATGGGAACAGGAATTATAAACTGAGGAGGGGAAGAAACGAGGGCAGGGGAACGAGGGGTGAAACCCCGTGGGAGAAGAGCACCTCCCTGGTCCCACACCTGTGGCCGAGGCTGGTGGCAGCGGAGCCCGGCTGCGGGGCAATGGGTGCTGCGAAAGGAGACCTGCCGTGGGCAGAACGGCCGAGCTCGATACCCCGGTGCAGCCAGCACGCTTGCCGGTGACATGGAGCGGGTCAGTGCACCTCAGTAACCGTTTTCTGTAAAAAAAGGGATGCAACTTCTGCTTCTCCCGCTTGTTTTGAGACTTCACCCCCTGAAAGCCACGGGAGGCTCAGACAGAAACGTGTACAAAGACCTCCTGCAGCAAAGGAGGACTGGAAAACAATAGCAGGGTCAGTGAAAACCAGTGCTGCATCGCAGCAGGTCTGGGTCTGGCCTGGCAATGTCACCAGTGCTGCGATACCAGGTGCGGCAATGGCTTTGTCCTGAGCATCACAGCACCCGTTTCCCTGCCTGTGTCAGGGGTCCTCTCTCAGGTCACGTCCTTTGGCACCCCAGTTCAGGTACCCCTGAGCTGAGCACAGGTTGGTTTGCCCTGCACGCTTCAGCTATCTCTCTGCTCCTGCTCTTGGACACGGCCGACTTCCTCAGTCTCACCTCTGCTTCCCCGGCACGGCCGGCGCTCTCCGCCTGCAGCACTGGCACCGGAGGAGCTCAGTCCCATCGTTGGATCACTGCAGAAATAACACGTGCAGCAGCGAGGGACGAGTCTCAGCAGGGAAAGCCTGGGCATGCAACACAGCAGATCACAATCAGAAGAAAACCTACAATCAGAAGAAAAAAAGATGCGTGCTTCAAAAGGAGATAAAATTGGCGCCTCTTTGGAATAGCGATGGGCGAATTCAAACAAGTTTGGTGTGTTAGCACTCCCCGAGTCCTCTCCCACAGTGTCTGGAGGGCTCAGCCCACCACCAACTGCTGAGCGCCGTGGGAGGGCAGGGGGCGAAGGACCACCACCAGCAAAACGAAAACGCGAGGAAATCTGCAGGCAGAAGAATGGATTTACCCGTCTTGTGACTAGGTTGTAACCCCAGGGCCAAGGGTGGCTGGAGTCTGTTTCGACAAGCCGGATTATGAGTCTGCACTGGTCACATCCCCTCTGCATCCCTCTGCACACCTCGAAAAATCCCCCCTTGGTTTCCTCTAGCAATCCTGGCTCCCCTCGTTTGCGACGTCGAGGCGTGAGCCAGCTACGTATGACCTCACTAGAAAAACTCCCGCTGACTCCTTAAACTAACGTTAATCATTTACCTAGCCCCGTTTCAAACCCTCCGGCGCTGGGCCAGCACACACGGTAGTCTCGTTGCGTTAAAGCGCTAACGTGTCCGAACCGCTCTCGTGATGAGCAAGTTGGCTCCTGCCGACGGCGGTTTCGTGAGTTTGAGGAGCTGCTGCCACCCTGAGTCATTGCCACACCTGGCTGCAGCGAGAGGTGTCCGAGTCAGCCCGTGGCACAGACGTAACAGGCGGCCGTGCCTCAGCAGTTTATTTAATAAACTAGTGGTTTTGTGTTGGGGTTTTTTTTTTCCTATTTTAAGTATTTTACAGCATAAGGTGACAGGGAAGCCCGACTCGGAGAACAGCATGGGCTTGGCGTTTTATGTAGTGCTCATAGCATTTGGGAAAATGATCTTCTGTGTACTAAATATCTGAGTCATCCCTGGGAGAGACCTACATCCACATTTAAATGTTACCATGTACTTGTCCTTAGCCACAGCTTATAAGGAAAGCAGTCATTTAAATTACCAGGAAGAAGCTCACGCTGCTGACTGTTCCTCTTCTCTCTCTGGGCTTTGGAAACTTCAGTGAAAACCAAAAGGGGTTTTTATGCTCTTAAGTTATTCCACCTTTTCAACTAATTAAACTTATGATCAGTCTGAGGTTGGTCTGTGACCGCCTGCCGTGGTCTGGGTGCGAGGCGGTGGGAGCGGAGCAGGGGAGGCTGGCGGGAAGAGCTGGGGTCAGCACCGCACGATCCTCATGCAGCCTTTTCTAGCAAAGCCCATTTCCTGGAAACCGAGCAGGACTCACGTGCTGGTGTGTTTGGACGCGGTTGTAAAGGTCAGCATTTACCAGAAAGATCCCCTGCTGTCACACTATCTGTGAGCTCACGTGAGGAGAAACTTTGCTGTGCAGAAATTCCAACTCACTTGGCATGAGGGGACCCGGGTCGGGGGGAGACTGCCAACTACGGCAGCAGGGCGAGCCGGGGAGAGGTCTAGCACTGCCGACAAACAGCCTGCAAACGGCACCGGTGCCCAAAACGTCACCTGCCTGGAAAGCTCCTAAAGGGACGCTCCAACCTGCCTGCGCTGGGCTGTAAGACGCCGACACCCAAATGCACACCGAGCCACCGCCAGGTCAAAACCACCTCGGCAGAGCGAGATAACAACACGTGGGTGCTCACGAGACATCCTGGAAGAGCAAGTCACGCTGGTAGCACCGAGCTGGAGAGCTGCCGGATGGCACAGGGCATCACCTGCCTTCCCCAGACCCTCGGTCCTGGTTGCGCCGGCCGACGGCTGGGGGAGCCTGGCAGCGCAGAGCTCGTCTGACACAGGCTGGGCGATCCCCGGTTGTTTAATCATCCTCTCCCGCTCCGGCCAGCTGAGGTCTGTGGCCCCCGCCGCAATCTGGCACGGCACACGGGTGACAGACGCCCATCGTCTCCCCTCCGAGGAAGGGTCGGACATGGCGGACCCACGCTCAGTGCTGGGAGGGCCGCGGGGGCTCAGCAAGGCATCGCTTCTCAGGAGGATGGGAAGGAGCCGGGCGGCTCTCCTCACCCTTGCACCACCTGCACGTGGGGGTGTCTGACCCCTTGGAGTCACAGCGGCGGGACCTAAGCTCTTGCAACCCTCTGGGTGGGAGCAGGCCTACAAAAGCAGCTGCTGCATTTGCTTTATCTGAATGGACAAAGGATCTGTGCAGGCTGACGTCCAGATGGGACAGAGCACTCGCAATGTCAAATAAAAACCCCAAAACAACAACAAAAAAAGAACAAAACCACCCCTCCTCTGCACTGGCATCCAGCAGGAGAGATGTTTCCTGGGCTCTTCTCCAGGCGAGGGCAAGCCCAGCTGGGAGGATGCGTGCTGGGAGACGCGGGGGATCACTGCCCAGTCTGTTTATCAGCCGCTGGGCTCTGGCATCGCTCAGCGTGTTAACGTGGGAAGATGAGAACAGGACTGAGCACGGCTGAGCCACAGCTGCTCTGCTTTAACCTCTGCCAGTGCCTGGTCAGACCTCGACTCCCATGGAGCCCCCAGCCACGTCGCAGCCACGAGAAGCCGCCGGTGAGCAGCCACAGCTCAGCCGGGAGCCCGGGGACCCGGAGCTGGCTGCCTTTTGGCTCGCTGCGCAGCTGATGGAAGACTCCAGCCCATGCCCCAGATTCTGCCTTGCTGGTGAGAAGGGCAACAGGCTCCAAGGGCAACATGAGGTGTCCTGAGACCCCGAGCTCAGCCACAGTGCCCCACGGGCACTTCCATCTCAGGACTGAGGTCTTTTATCACAAAAAATACACAGAAAAGGCACCTCTTTCTCTGGAAAAATTACCCAACTGAGCCAGCATCCAAGATTCTTGCCAATACTACCCTCATTTTCCCTCCCTCCCCCCGACTCTCACAGTAAATGCGTATTTCAAGAAGCCAGGGTGGTGTGGACAGAGAACGGGAGGCAGTTCCTACACTAACAACCCTCCATTCCTGTTCTCCTTTAGGCCAGGGACATGAAATCCCCAGCGCTGAGTCAGGACTAACTGCAATGCAGCAGGACAGGAATCCCTCGAGGAGCCGCGGCCAACGCCGGAGGCTCCGGCTGCTCCAGCCTTTGACCCATCAGCGCTGGGTGTCCTACCTCGCGCTCTGCCTTGGAGAAAAGCACCGCGCTGCAGCAGTACTTGGTTTCTCACAGCACTCCGATGGAAACCCTCCTCGTCTCCTGCCCTAGCTGCTCTTGGACCGTGCCATCGGCACTTTGCTACTGCCAAGGGACTCAGAGTAAGTCACGCTTGGGGACTGAGCGTGGAATAAAGCAGCTCAGCAGGGCAGAGGTTAGACCTGGTGATAATTGAGCATTGGCAAGGGGAGTTACGGTGCAGCCTCCTTTGTAGGATTTCAAGGCCAGGCTTGACAAAGCTGCGGGGGGATTGCCAGGATCAGTCCTGGCTCAACGCAGAGGTGCAAGCGAGGGGTCCCCTCTGCTGCTTTTCAGCCATTTGCTTCTTTTTGTCCCTGGCTGAACTGACCCAGGGCAATGTCAGGATCACTGAACTGCTTCATCCCCAGAGCCCAAAACCGGGGTGAGACGGTTGCAAGTCTGGGATCGCCAGCTGCAAGTCTGCAGAGCCAGGCAGGTGCAAGCAGACGTCCAGGGACTCCGGAGCTGCGGAGCAGCCAGGAGGAGCGGAAAGGCAAGCGCTGCCCCCAGGATCAGCCCCGTTCATCCAGCCCCCATGGATGAACAACTTGTCAGTGCAGCAGGAAGAGCCCGGGACATGTCTGTGGGCAGCAAGGGGAGGTTAAAATCCCCTCTTGTACCCGGTTATGTCAGCCTTCCTCGCACAGGGGAAGTGTGGGGCCACTTCCACATAGCACATGTTTCAGAGTGCTTTTAACAGCTCCTAGCCGGGGGGGAAATATTCTGCTTTTGAACCACAAATTCCTGGCAACTACTCAGCTAAAAAAAGAGCTATAAAAAAGCCAAACTCATTCAAGGCAGATGCAGGCTATGTGTCATCATTGCTACGGGCTGGAAAATGCCCGAGAGGGTCACCCTTGTTGACTTCCCTAAGTGACATCTGCAAGGCTTAAAAAAACCCCGCCTGCAGTCAGCACAAGTGCCCCAAGGCGCGGCTCTTGGCTGACCAAGCGCCTCTTCGCTTGCCGCAGCATCTGGCCGGGTCTGGGGACAGACCCGGGGCTCAGGGTGACACGGTTGGGTTGACCCAAGAGATGTGAGCTTCACCCTGGCCGCGCTGGCGGCAAATCCCAACGCAGAGAGGCTACATCCCGCTCACACGCGGCCTTGCCGTGGCTCACGGAGGCTGGTTTCGGTGTGCTGTTGTGTCATGGGGATGGCTGGGGTTGTGTGATCATGGGGTGAAGCACGTGCGAAAAGCAGGTAAGGGTGAGCAGAGTCGGAAGATGATGGTCTGGGACTCGCAACACCACCTCTCTCCTCCAAATGAGACTAGGAAAGGACTCTGGTGACAGAGAATCGTATAATAAAATAACTTCTTTGGTTTCTTTCTTTAGAAAACATCTCTCACACATGGTATAAAACCAGGTAGTTTAGAAATAAATTTAAAGCTGGCTGTACCAGTGACTCCAGGGGCATCCCACACCCAACGTGTGTCTCAGCAGTAAACTCCTTTCTCAAAACAAAGCATGACAAACAAATGCAAATGAATCCTCTGTGGGAAATACTGTTAAATAACTAAAAAAAACCCAACAAAAACAAACCCACACAGTTTAAAACAAAGCCAGACAGTTGTCTAAAAAGGGGGAGCTGGGTTCTTCCCCAGAAAAAATGACCCTGGCCGCACGTTTCTCTTCTGATAAAACATTGACCCTTGCTGAGTGCTGGAAAATCCGCGGCCGGCACCCAGGGAGCTCCCAGCCCGGCCGCTGGCGCAGGGATGCTGCTGCTCACCGCATCCCATCCCGGAGGCAGCGATACAGCCGCACGCAGAGCAGGACCCACCGCAGCTGGCACAGCACACTTCAGCTCTGACCCATCACTCATCTCTACGCTGCATTTCTAGTTAGGTTTGGAAAGATTAATAAATTAATGAAGCCACAGAAGAAAAACAAAACAAAACAAAAACCACCCGAAAAGTTCAGTTCATTTTCTCAATGCAGGAGGAAGCGCTCGCGGACCTTCTCCTCGACGGAGTGCAGCTTGGCAGCTCGCAGCGCATCCAGCAGCTCCTTGGTGACCTCGTAGTGTCCCTCTTTCAGGTGGGTGAGGAAAGCCCTGAACTTCTCCTGGATGGCTGCCCTGGTCCCCAGCGCCTGCTTCCTCGGCGAGCGCTCCAGGATTTGCTGCAGGCGCTTCAGCTTTCTGATGGGGATGTTCTGGTATGCCACAAAATCTATCATGGCTTGCTCACAGTCGTCGTCTCCTAGAGCTGGTGGAAGAAAACCGCCTGGAGGTTAACGGGAAGGTGACCGTGGGACACCAGGAGAGCAGGTCACAGCCCTACCGAGCCTCTCCGTGGGACATCTGCCCAGAGGGGTGGTGGATGCCCCATCCCTGGAAACATTCAAGGCCAGGCTGGACGGGGCTCTGAGCAACCCGATCTAGTTGAAGATGTCCCTGCCCGCAGCAGGGGGGTTGGACTAGATGGCCTTGAGAGGTCCCTTCCCACCCAAACCATTCCGTGAGTCTATGACACCGTCCTCACCTGGGCACTGCTCTCCAGCCACGGCTCGGGCCGGGGGTCCCAGCCCAGTGAGCCCCGCCGGGAAACCTGCCCCTCACAACCCATCTTCCAGATTCGGGAGGGTATTTTAGCTCACACGGCCACGTACATCCATGAACACGAGCTGGGGACCGCCTGCCCAGCTCTGCCCATGCAGGCGGGTGCCCAGGCAGAGGGCGAGCCCCTGCCCGAGGATGCAGCAGCACCTGGCTTCCAGCAGGCTCACCCTTTGCCTAAGTCAGGGGGGAAGAGGGAGGACAGCCGGCTCGCGCCGCCGGCAGGTACGCAGTGGAACAAACAGGTCAGAATAAGCGTTTTGCAAGTGGCAAAAGTGAGGTTGGAAGGAAGAAGAAGGAGGAAAGCACCAAATACAGCACCGTGAACTGGCCAAGGCCCGTCTCTGCCAGCCAGCTGCCCTGGAAGGCGGGGAAGGCTGGATTTCCCAGCAGCAGCCCTTCCTATGCAGGGCAGTTAGAAAACAACGTGTAAAAGTTCCTTTAATTTTGAAAGAAGTAAATATACCTTTTCCCATGCTCCTCCCTGCTGGGGAATAGGGGAAGAGGGAAACTCCAGAAAAACTGAAATAATCGCAGTAAGTATTTACACATGTTATTTTTCCTGAAAGTTTCTATTTTCCCATGCACATTCTTACATCTCGGGACAGGACAAGCCCCAAGCGCAGCCCCGACCAGGGCTTTTGGACAGACCCAGGTCCCAGCTGGTGAAAGCGCTGCTGGAGCGTGTCCAGCATAAGGAATGAAATCACAAAGAATTTTCAAGAGCTCAAGGCCAAGCGATTACTCGGTCAAGAAAAGACTAGTCCGGTTTTGTGCCATTGTAAACGGGGAACGGTTTCACTGGTTATAGTGGGGTGGGTCGGGCTCCCTTGCCCAGACTCTGCCTCTCCTGCAAACTCGGGGTTTATACTGAATTGCTCCTGCAATTGCCGTTGCAGCAGGGAGGAAGGCAGGAGCCCACGTGCCTCCCCAGTGAAATCATGACAAACTAGAGTTAAAAATACCCCTCGGCTCCCATTGCTCACGGGTCTCCTCTCGCTCTATAAATAGCTGAAAGGCCGTTCTGGCCACGGGTGCCGTGGCCTAACGAGCCGCAGCACACGTGCTGCTGACGCTGCTCTCACCTGACCGGCCCCCCCCCCCCGGGACGGCATCCCACTGACGACAGAGCTTTCCATCTCCTCTCTCCGGCGGGATCACGCTCCTGGCGAGGAGCTCGTGACATGAGTCAGGCTTCGTACGGAGAAGTGCCCCGCGCTGGCTGTGCCGGGAAAGGATGGAAAGGCAAGAGCTCTTCTCGCACGCTGCCGGGGGGAACAGCCTCCTTGCTGTGTCACCACGGAGGAGAAGCTCTTATTGAAGCTCAAGCTTCGTCTTGATGGAAGAAATTAATTTTTTTACAGTGAGAAGAGTCGATCACTGGGACAACCTCCCCAGGGACGCAGTGGAGTCCCCATCGCTGGAGGTTTTCAGGACATGGCTGGACAGGGTGCCGGATAATCTCATCCAGGCTCCCTTCCCCATGAAAGGTTGGACCGATGAACTTTCAAAGTCCCTTCCAGCCTGGGCTGTTCTATGGCGCTACGATTGATTATTATATTTTCTTTTTTTTGGAAGTCCAAGGGTGCAGGTTCACCGGCACCCAGATCAGTCACGTTGAATTTGTCTCCCATGTATCTTGGCTGGATGCTCAGGGTAAGAGTGGGTGGTTCGGAATGGCTGCCTGCCTCACCTCAACTGACATCAGGCCCCCGAGATGGTTTTCAGTCCCTTTCTCATCCCCTAACTTGTTGGGGTGCATGTTACAAAGCACCCCCGGAGCCAGCCCATCGCTGTCCCCTGCTCCTTTGCTCTGTGCTTTTGCCAAGAAAGGTTGGACCAGATGACCCTTGAGGTCCCTTCCAGCCTGGTATTCTATGATCTGTGCCCGCTGGCGGCTCCTGCCCAACCTTCAGCCTCCGCCGAGGCTCAGCGCTATGTTTGCACTATCACGGTGACACAGTTGACACCACGTCTCTATTTTTTCACCTAACAGGTCAAAATCCACCCTATATCAGCTCCAATGAACCTTGGACTCTGCTCCATTCAACCTGCACGAGACAAGATTGCGGCCGCAGTAAAAGCTTCCTGGAAAACAGGCTGAAAGTCCGGGAGACGTGAGCGCAGGAGGCATGCCAGGAGCCGAGCTGGGTGGCACAGCCCTTCACACCACATCTGTTTGCATGACCGCCAGCCACCGGTTATCACTGCGAGCTATCAGTTACAGCCGAACGGCTGCCAAAACTGTCCTCGTGTCCCGGCATCCCCAGTTATCCCAGTCCCTGGTAAGAGCTGGCAGGACTTCACTGCCAGATCTTTGTTCTGGCTGAGCAGTGGCCGTTGCTTAAGCCCTGTACCCTGCCCCTGCCCTACATGACCGACCCTGGAGGGGGAGGACGGCAGACAGTCTGTATTTTGTCCATAATTACTATTAATTATGGATCACTCCATACTTTTACAAGCTATTTCACCTCATTTTGCATCTAAGTAGAGAAAAGTCGCCAGAAAGTGTGCTCTCGCCCTGGCAGCTTCGTGGTCCCGGCATCCCCCCTCCGCCCGCAGAGCCGTGGCTCACCTGGTCCCTGCGTGCTGTTGCTTCTCCCCAGCCTGCAGGAGGTGCAGAGGGTGTCGTGATACTGGTTGCCCTGCACGTTGGTCACCTTCCCCTGCTGCTCGCAGTCCTGGTGCGGCTGGCACGGCTTGGTGCTGGAGTTGGAGGAAGAGAAGAAGCCGCGGGGGCAGGCACGGCACTGGGTGTTCTCGAAGGGGGTACCTGCGCGCGGGGAGGCAAGGGGACCGTCAGCCTACCCCTCCCCAGCCACACTCCTCTGCGGTGACGAGCTGGCAAGGGAGCAGGGGCTGGCGCTGGGGCCGATGCCGGCAGGGCAAGGAGTGCCCGACACCAATTCGAGCACGAGGGTGATGTTTTGGAAATGATCGCTGCTTGCAACTCCCCTGGGAAGCGTGCATCCACTTGTAGGGCACACAGCAACGCTTTCCCCAGTCGTCTCCCAAGCCAAAGCTTTTGGCACGTGCTGATAAATTGCCGCCAGCCTCCAGACACCACCCTAACCCACCCAGATCCCATCTGCTACTGAAGAGGGCCACCTCCTGGGTAGGAGACACCAGCTGGGACGATGGGTGAGCTGAGTGCCAGACCAGCCCTTTGATTCACAGCAGAGTCAGGAAGCTCCTGGCCAAGTGAAAGTAAAAGTCGCTGAGAAGGTGAAAGCTCTGCTCGCTTTTGCAGCGCTGCAGTTTCCCACCCAGGCTCCGGGCCAGACCCGCTGCTGTTTCACAGGCACGGAGCCACGTGAGCGAGATCGCACCAGGGTGTCTTGCGCATTCCTTGGGAGAAGAAGGAACGGCCCTGACGGGAGCAAATTTCACACCCCTTTTCATCTCCTCTTCGCATATCTAGTTAAAAACAAGGTTTCTACCCTGTTGCAACCCACTTTAGGCCGTCGCCTTGGCTTCGCTGGGAGATGTCCTAGCCGGCCCAGCTGATGAACCCAACACCCGAGTCAATATTTGCAAATGGGAAATCCACAAAAGCCCACGGCCCCGGAGGAACCGCACACGGATCAAAGCACCCGTCCAACCCCAAGGCCAGCGAGGTCTGCCCACGGCCCTGCAATCACAGGGTCCACATCGTCCCCGTCCAGACACAAGCGCTCACAGCCCCAGGGCTCTGCCCACCCACACTGGATATTTGGTCCTTGCTGTGGGGTTCAGATGTCTGGGCTGGGGTGCCATCATTCCCCACGCAAGAAGCCACTTGTAAATAAATAATAATAATAACAAAAAATTAACTTCTCCTCAAATGCCCCAGCTTGCTCACATGGCTCCTCAGTCCTACAGCCAACCCTCCAGCCAAATTTGATGTTTAATTTCAAAGGGTTTCCCCATGTTGTTTGGAGACCTAATTCACCATTGCTGCATTACTGCATTTTGTAACGGTCAGGTCCTATAGAAAAATTAAACCCCAAACCTCAACCATAAGCATCAGCTGAAGACAACAGGTATTCCTCCTCCGGCCTGCAAGCCTGGAGCTCTTCTGTGCCGTGCATGGAAGGACTTCAAAAGCCTCCGCATTTGAAAGCATCAAGCAAGATAATGCTGGTTTTGCTGATGCTGCCCAGGCTGTTTTATTATAACCAGCTGTAGTTTCCAGGCAGAGCCCGGTCCTCGGTGATTCAGAGGAGAGTGAGGGGGAAACCTGCTCGCAGGCAACTTGTATTTTTAGAAAGTTTGCACACATACAAATGGGGGCAACTAAGGGACCAGATAAATCTGTGCTGAGGAAACAACAGAAAAATAAACCCCCTAAAATCTCTCGTGACTTACATCTCGCCAGGGGACGGAGTCTCGGACTCGTGAATCTCCCTCAGACGTGAATCGAAACAAGGCTGATTTTATTGCTTTGGAACCTGTCCGTGTATCCATTTCATGTTTTGAACACAGCCTCTCAAAATTGCTCAATAAAAACTGCAAAACCCAACCCCAGAGCTACACACATTCACCAGCCCTGCCCTTGTATCATTAGCAGCCCTTTTCGGTCCAGATAATTAGCATTCCCTACTCCCTGGCTACCTGCCTGCAAGGAGAAGGGAGCTGACAGAGGAGCAGGAGCCGCTCGGACCTTTCCACCTGCCGAGAGCCCTGGCAGGGTGAGCTGCTGCTCCAGGGATGGGTGAATCACGGCCCGGCTCTGCCTGCTGCGGCAGGTGAAGCAGGCAACCAGGACTGCCGGGTCCCATCTAAGCGTGGTGCTGCGGGATCTCAAAGGCTTTCAAAGCGAAAGCGGGGGAAAACCCAAACAAACCGTTCCTTGGAAAAGAGGCCAGGAGCAGTTTCACACGCCAGCAAGGACAGCACTGCGCTGGTAAGCGAAAAGGGAGTAAAGTCAGACTATGGGCAATCATCGGCTGCTTTCTCCTCGATTTTTAGCTCCAGCAGAGATTTCGGGATGAAAAGAGCCTCGCAAGCTCGCACACCGCTGCCGCCTGGCTAGGCTACTTACCCAGTTTGTCTACGCCGGAGCCCGGCGGACACTCGGAGTGCCTGATGCAGAACTCCATCTCCGAGTAGTAGCCCTCCTGGCACTGACAGACGCGGTTGTGGGTGGAATTGCACTGCTGCACCTCCACCTGCTTCTCCTCGCAGATGACGTTACAGTACCGGCACTTCTCCAGGTAGTTCCAGTACTGAGTGTAGTGCAAATCCGGGCAGGGTTCGCACACCGTCTGTCTGTCCCTGGTGCAGTGCTGTGCCACGAAGGTCCCCGGCGGGCACTGCTGGCAGGTGAGCTTCTCGTTTGTCACAGCATCTTTCCACTGGTAAGTGGGCTGGGCGCCGCAGCCGAGCTCAGCCAGGAAGAGGAGGAGAGGGGCAAACATCCACTACAGCAAAGACAGTGCAAAGAGCCCTTAGCTCGGCCTCTCGCAGAGGCAGAAGCAGCAAACGCAGCTGCTGCGTTACAGCGTTCGTTACCGTCGTAGATGCAAGAAATTATTCTCCCACCTCATGCTCTCCCCCTGCCCCAGCAGCAAAGCAACGGTGGTACTGGGGACCAGCCGCTGCCCCCCACGTGCCTCCCCATCGCCCTCCGCTTGCCATCCCAGGTGACAAAGCATCCTTCCCAAACGATGCTTCTCAAACCCATTTTGTGGTGCCTTCGCAACCCCATTTCCCTTTTTCGGTACTAAAAGCAGCTCTAGCGCATTCTCCTCCTTTCACCCCAGTCAGTTCCCCACCATTTGGGGCAAGCCCTTTGCAGGTCAAGAAGCAGAAGGGAAGTTTTCCAAACTAGCAAGTACATTACGTGCTCCATAGGAACTCTCAACTTTTTTGGGAAACCCAGATCCTTGGCATAGGACCGGAGAACCCCAGAGTCTGGTTTATCCTCCCTTTCCTTGTCAAAGCGTGTCTGCCCAACCTGAAGAGCGGACGGGACGTTACCTTGGATGGATGCCTTAAATTCGGCACGTGGCAGGATAGCATAGCACCGAGGGCTTCCGAGCGCCACGATCAGAAACCTGGGGAGGCAGAGGGGGCTCCTCCGAGGCTGGCACCGGCTCCGAGGACAGCGGCTGAGTCGGAGCTCCTCTCTGCAGCAGCAGCGCTGATCTAGCCGTCCAGCTTTAAAGCAGAAAGAGAGAGAGACGGGCGAGGACTGTTATGAAAGGCTGAGTTTTCTCATCTGCTTTTCAAACAGTCCTTCCTCCGGGGGAGGTGCCGGCGCTCCCCAGCCCAGGGACAGAAGCGGAGCCTTACAGCGCGGCAGCGAAGCGGCTCGCCGGTGGAAGGCTGCGACCCCGCTCCTGACGCACTCATCGCCCCGACGTGCGTAAGCGCTCCCGGCTCCAGCCCGGCGACAGGCGGGACGCGCAGCAGCGGCCAAGGAGGGGGCAGAAGCGGGCGGGGTGGCGGAGCAGCGGCCGAGGCCCTCCCCATCCCCATCCCCATCCCCATCCCATCCCATCCCCATCCCCATCCCATCCCCATCCCCCGGGAGCGGCTGCCCTCCTTCCCCATCCCACCCCATCCCCCGGGAGCGGCTCCCCGCCCCGCATCCCCAGCCCTCACCGCGCCGCGCCGCTCCCCTCCCCTCGGCGGGCAGCACCTTTATAGCCCCAACCCACGGGAAAGACCCCTCTTGCGCAAGCGGCCGGCGGCATCCCGGCCCGCCCGGCCCCCTCATCCCCTCCCAGGCTCCCGGCTCGGCGGGCACCGGCTCCGCTTTCCCGTCCCTCCCCGCAGCCCGGCGCTCGCCATCGTCTAAACGCTGCTTTCCGCTCCCGTTTCTGGTTTTGCCTATAAGGAGCGGAGCTCTCGGGGCAGCGGGGCAGGGAGGCAGGTGGGATTTCAACAGCTGCAAGTTTTACAGCGGTACGGAGAGGAATTTTTTTTTTTTTTTTTTTTTTTTGGCAGGGGAAAGGCAGGGAAATTCCCCTGCCAAGGCTCTGTTCCCTGGCTGTAAATGCTAACTAACTTCCCAGTAACAGCATCTGTCTCTCGCTGTTGGGGGCACACTTTGTCCCCAAATACAGCACGGATGTGCCAGTTCTGGCCGTGGCTGTGAGCAGTGAAACCGGCACCGCTCCAGCCGACAACACGAGCAACCTCCCCGCTCTGCCCCGGCGTGAGACCCCGTCCTGCCTCCCGCACACCGCGAGGGCACTAAGCCTGCTAAAACAGCCCAGATTTTTAGTGGTTAGGCAATGCATTCTTGAAGCCGGCTCAGGGCTTCAACTTTCTCCTTTCAGGAGCACTGAGGATGATACTACAACTCCAGCCGCAACGCTAAACCACTTAGAGTTACCTTTTGTGGCGTAACAACGTCCAGCAGCCGAGGAGGTCGGCATTTAAATACCTTACAGGTGACACTTTGCTGTAAGTCTTGGACTCCAAAGATTTCAGTGGAAACTGAGCTCAGCCTTACAGGTACAGCGCCTAGCGGAGCCACGTGGGAGTGCGTTTACCGGTGCCTGCACACTCTGCACGGCCCCTGCTCAAACACATCAGACTCGTGTACTTTGTCCTTCTGCCCCGTCTTACCAGATTCCCTCTGAAGGCAAGAAAATCCAAGGGCACCTCTGCAAAGTGTTCTACGTGCTGGGAAGGCACACGCTGGAGAGCTCGCTGTCCCTCCAACTCCAGCTGCACCTGCTCTGGTCCCCCCGCACCGCAAGCACAGGGGGAAGGAGGAAAAGCACAGGATTTACCTGCTCTTTGGTGTAAAAGCAGGAGAGCTCCTTACCGAGCCCCTGAAGAGCACAGCGTACTCTAGCTGAAATCCTGCCTTTTCCTTTCCTCCCAGACACCATCCCTCCTGTCAGGAACAGTGCCACGAGGTAGAGGAGAAGGGGAAAGCTGCAACCGATTCCAAATAGCTAGCTGAGAAAAAAAGTTTAGCTTTTTTCTTGTTTTTAAACTCTCCAGTCAATGGAAGAGAAGAAAAAACCCACCTACGTACAAATCACATCCTTATGCACAGAGCACTCAGCTGGAAAATCTGGTGGTTTTTGTACTACACCCCTGTTCATGTCACGGTTTGCCACCTGCATCTGTGAAAAGGGCAAGAGCGTGTGCTGTGATCTGCGCGCTGGGCCGCCGCCGCCGCCCGCCACACAAACCCCACCGCTTCCTGGGTCACAAACTCCTCGGGGCCTCTCCTACCGGCACAGCCCGCGGCTCCCGGGACCCCCAGCCACCCCCTTTGCCTCAGGCAGGGCTCTGCCGTCCCTGGCTTGGCATGTTGAACAGCAGGAGGGAAAAAAAAAAAAACACTAGTTGGTAGGTTTTATACCGGTAGAGCACCGCCCCCCGTTCCATCTCTCAAGATAAAACAGGGATAACAACCGTCAGCCGGCAAAGCCTTGCTTGCTCAGAACAAAAGCATGTCAGAGACCACTGAGCAGTCAGGAGCATCAAACACCAAATACCGAATCGCGGGAAAAATTTAGTTTGGAAAATTTTGTACTCTGTTTTGCGTTGGGAGGCCCAACACCACGCTGCGTGGCATGCCTTACCCGTTTTAGAGTTGTTACACATCAGACCGAGCCGTGGGTCTGAACCGCAGCCCTATATCGCGGTGTCTTGCTCCTCTGCATGAACTGGGCTCCTTCTGTCCTCATCTCTCAGCACTCGGTGTTCCCAAATACTCTCTTCGCACTTGTTCCCTCCACGTATAGTCACCTCTATTACGTTAATATTACCCCACGCATACGGCCCGGGCACGAACACCCTGTTTGTACCCAGACACCGTCTAGAAGGTGCCCTGAAGAGTCACGTGTGCTGTACCTAGAGCAGGTGCATGGGCGCTTGCGGCTGGGGAAGGGGGAACGGGGAGCTCGTCCCTAACAGCCTCCCCTCATCCTCCAGCAACCCCCGAGGAGGCGGCAGCATCTCGTTCTCAAAGAGACTCTCTGAACAGGCATTCGTGAACGGTCAAACCGGATCACGCACTCGAAAAGCAAATGCAAAGTCTCTGGAAATGTAAAGGAGCCGTAGTGAGGAGGTGGGAGGACGTGGAGGTTTTTCTCCTCAGGAGCCAGCAGCCAAGTCTCTGTCTCATGACAGAGAATTATCATTTGAGCATTGGCCTTCTGCAACCCCAGAATGAGCCTCTCGCCTCCAGCTGTCAGTCGCTGGGGCTGCGGATGGTGAATCTCTTGGACCTTATTCTTAACGCTGTTAAAGACCAAACCTACAAGAGCTAAACACACGATTTACAAACAAAGAAAACGAAACCCAGTTTTCTGCTACACAGAAGGAGAAGTAAACCCCGATGGTCAGAAGGAATCCAAAGCTCCTTCCAGTAAGATCAGTTTCTACCCGTCACGGTTAAAGAAAAACCTCTGACTCTAGCTGGAATCAAAGGGGCTCAATGTTTTGGTCCGAGAGTAAGTGGAGGGCACGGCCTGGGCCGCGTTTATTTGCGCTCTACACAGAACAGGCGATGGGCTGATTTTCACAGGCCACTCTAAAACGGATTTTAATTCTACTGCTGGTTTATCTCAGTCACTTGTAGCTCCCCAAAATAATCCTGATGATTTGTAACATAATCCCTGAGCCAAGGACTACCGGGGCTTTGCTTTGTCATTATGCATCATCTCAGTAATTAAATGTACCAATTAATCTCCCAGCGCTCCCCTGGGACTTCCTCTGGGGCTGAAGCACGTCCTCTTGAGGATATTTCTTTTGGGTGAAACTCGCCGCTAGTTTGAATCAAGCATGAAGCCCCGCACTGCAGCTTACCCGGCTGGAGATTTTAAGCGAGACCTCTTTTGTCCGCGGCTCTCACCCCATCCGAGGACAGCCTGGCATTTCAGAGCAGCCTTAGGGCAACAGCCGCGCGTTTCCTTTTTTGGGAGGCAGAAAGTTGATCTCTGTTTTCCTACCATAGATTTCACATGGTTCTTTAGCCTGTTACCAGCCCCCTTGCTGACACATCCAGACTTTTCCAAGAAGCTGCAACAGAAATCAGGTCATCTAGCCTTTTGCAAACTTGTGAGTCGGTTGAAGTGATGAACAGTCATACTGCGACGTTTGTGGAAGGATTACTCAAAAGTAATCCGAATGGCTTCATTTCTTCCCTGTCTCCCTCGGTATTCTGCTTCGATTGAAGGAAAACCACCAGACCACATTAACACCCGTCCCCGTGCTGCCTGCTAGGAACACCTGCTTACACCTGTTAATGGACGGAGGAACCCACAAGATGGACGAAGCGATCGCAGGTGGGAGGTCCTGGATGGCACCTCACGGCCGTCCCTGCGTCCTGCTCACGGTAACGGCTGGGATGGGCGCAAGACGCCAGGAGACTCCAAGTAGGCAGCTCCTCACCGCACTGCAATGTGGTATCATCGGTTACGTTTGTTCTGAATTTAACAATGACAAAAGTTTGTCAGATTAATATTTAGAGGGTGAAATACCGGGTCAACGGGACAGAAAGGGCTTCCCCAGGCAACCTCTACCTTTTAGGGAGGTAAGAGTCTGGTAGAATGACGACCTTCGATTAATCTTTTTCTGTCTGTTCTTTCACTTGCCCAACGAACCTCCCAGAATGGGTTTATGGGGTCACTGCCTGATCGCTGGAAAGCAACAACTCGACTCGCTACTGACTCTCTGACCTACGGAGGTAGCTTAGAAAAGGACTTCAGCATCATATTCTCATGGGTCTGATTTCACTTCCCCACACAGGGCATCATTTCACACTTCTGAGAGCTTCAGGGTGTCCAGCAGCACTGCTTTTCGAAGCTACTCTTGCAAAATCAGGTGTCTCACTAATATTCAGAGAAAAATCTGAAAAGCAAAGAAATTCCTCGCTCTCTGTCAGTAGCCACTTCTCCAAGCAAAGACACAGTTTCTCTCTTTCCTGATAAAACAGTTGCTTTGGGTTTTTTTGGTCTCTTTCCCGAGTCCTTTCAGCTTTATTTGGGAAAGACAGCAGGAAAAGCTTTTTTCAGTGACACACCACTAAAATTGGAGACAATATTCCAGGTATAGTCACAGCACCGCAAGGCAGGGGCAATAAGAGGAGATTAGTATCTACTTACTTCATTATCTGTAACTCATGTGTCATTTGCTTCCCAAAAATCAGCAAGGAGTATCCATGATAGGTTTCCCTCTCCCTGAGCACTCAGTAGTTTGGGTCAGTTCCTCTAACCACTTACAGCAACGTTGATTTTTCTGAAACAATTCTTGTTTTCACTTTTTGGTCTTCATAAATAATGTACTGTCTCTGTCTCTCCTTCTTGTCAATTCAGCTCGTTTCAAGACGACAAGAGATCGCTGTCTGCAGCCCGTCCTGACAGCTGGTTCCTGGAGACCCTCTTCTTCAAGGTTTCCTTGGAAGCAGCTTTTTTGCTGGGGCAGGGATGGGAGGAAGCAGCACTCTGAACACATTTAGGAGGACCATACTGACATCACGGAAGAGTCAGTGACACACAAGCCTCTCAACATTTCTCTGGAAGATGGGGAGTGGAAACGCGCGAGCGCGGTCCTTTGTGAGAGGCGATTCTCGAGCAACCTGCCACGGGGACCGTGCGGGCGGCACCGTGCTCAGCTGCCGGGCAGAGGCGGGCAACGGGAAGGGCCAGAGGTCTGATCACAGGTCAGGTAACATCGCTGCCGGGCATCTGCCATAAACCAGGGAAGGATGCCCTGGAAGCCCCAGCATAAACACTCTCCGAACAGGTAACGGGGTTGCTATTTAGTGACGCAAAGTGATCTGCAAGGGTAGAGACCTCGAGACCTACCCTCAAGTTCAGAATTGTGTTCTCCCACAAGAGGAGTTCCTGTGGGTTTACAGTAAGACCCGGGGAAGGACAATACCACATTGAGCCTATTTGCTCATCGCTGGTCAGGGTTGCAGCAGCCTGCCTTCTTTGTTTGTTTGTTTTTTAATTGATGGGCATAACTTTTCAGCAAACCTCTCCGAGACAGGTCAGGAATGACAGAATAGTTAAATTCTGGTCGTTATTAAAACTAAGTGACGAGCAGATAAGCCGCAGAGAAGGACAACCTCCTTCAGGCTGGATGCTCTCCCATCACCAGCACACGTTAGCATCCATCTCTCCTGCCCGAGAGACGATGTCAGCAGGGAACCAGACTTCCAGACCCACTGCAGTGCAATCCCCGCTACACCAGAAAAGCGGCAACCAAAACCAGACCGATTCCAAACCAATTCCATCTGCAAACAGCAGATTCACTGATGGGGACACTGAAGCATCGCAGAGCTTGTCAGGGTGGGTTCAGGGAGTGAAGGCACGTAACGAGACGATCTAACCGCTGAAGAGTAAAAGGAGGAACGTGTGAATCTCTTGAAGGCACAGAGATATTTTTAACATAGTTCCTCTGCCCCGTCTCACTAACAACGGAGCGTTCCCAAGTAGGAACAGTCTCTAGAGCTAAAACAACTCCAGTGGCAAGGAAAAAGCACAGCTAGAAAACTATTCTAGTGGGGGGGGGGGGAAGCGTAAGAATGTTTGTCCCAGCAAATCACACATACCTCTTAAGTATTTCGTTTAGTCTCGCTGGCCCTTACAGCATTTTTGCAGTCTATAGTGGATAATTTCCATCAGGCAAACCTAAACAAAGCCATCATTTCACTCGCGCTCTGAAGATGTTCAAAGCTCATGTCCCATGCTGTGGTTTCCCTCTTGTGGCACAAGCAGTAAGCTGCAGTTCTCCTCCGGGAGAGATCTTCACAGAGTAGACAAGGCACTGAAATATCTTACCACTAAACAACATTTTACTGTTCATTGCTCCCAGCCTTCACTCAGCTCTTAGACTTCCCCTTCCACTGCTCGCCCAGGCCGAGAACGCACCGAGAATTCAAAACGAGCATCCGAAAGAAGCCGCAGGGACCTGCTCGGAAGCAGCTGCGAGCCTCGTCCCACAGGAGAATTCAGATGGCCCCAAAGCTGCTGCCGGCTGCAAGACGTCGGCATTGGCCTGATCTGCTTTCCCCCGAGAGCAGCTTTTTTTTTTTTTTCTTTTTTTAAACTTCTGCAATGCAATAGTTATCGCTATACTCGTTAAAAAGGCGAAAGAGAACGAATGATGATAGAGAACACGGGGCGCAACTTGGGAAGGTGCAGCCTCAACAAAACCCCCTTGACCAACAAATAAAATCAAGTCCATTTCAGGTAGGGAGTTGCTTTGTTTTTGGGAAACAAAGCTGTCTTCCATGTTTCTGGCACTATTTCAGTCCAGCAAAATGTAGCTTTTCCATCATTAAACACAACGCGGTCACCAGGCTACAACACTCGGAGTCCTTTTGAAGGACAAGAGTTTAACACTACTGCCTTCTGGACACCACCGCTCCAGATCATTTTCTGTCCGTTTTTACAACACATACATACATACATTTTTCTGTGATTTTTCCCATTTACATTTCGGCTATCTAGGGCTTTCTCTGCATTATTTATTCTTGTTTCCAGAATCTAAACCACTACCAGTAGTGCACTGAATAGATATGTGAATAGATAGAAGGTAAAATTCATTCACAGATTTAAACATGTCAGAATATATGCTAGCCCAAAATTACCTTCCTCCTGTCTAAATCTTCGTTATTTCTAATTATTAGTTAATGAAGTACGGAAAGTTCCTGTTTCACTGCCATTTAAGAACACCACTTTTCTTGTTCTTCAGAGAGTCTGACTGCAGTGAACCCCGACTTGACTACACGCACGTTACTCAACATTTTAACGCAGGAGAGGCACGGTACCACACACACTACGGGGCTGTTTCTAGGTAAAGTGGGTTCCAATCTGAAAAAAGAAATTTCTCAGTGAGGACCAATGTCCCAGCAACTACGAGATTTGAATTGGCAGAGGTTTTGAATTCTATAACCGGGGGAAATAAGAACCTTCTAACAAAAATTTCAAATGCAGCTCACCTTTCAATTTTGAATTATCAATTATTAACATAAAACTTCCCGAAATTCCATCGGTATGAAATCCACCTACAGGATGAGGAAAAAAAACACTCCTAAAATTATTAAAGAATATATTCACCCAGAAAATTCTGAAAACATATACTGGATGAAGCGCCTCTGTCATCACAGGAACCCCAAAACTAATTAGCAAGTGAGAATACAATCCTTTGCTCATTTTTGTCAAACAAGAATACTCAAGAGTCAAAAATCCCACAGTATAAACCTCTCCGCTTACTCCTACCAGGGCCAGTGGGACTCAATACCCAATGCTTCCATAGCTGGTAATTATTATTTTTTTTAAAATCAAACAAAACCCAATTAAGACAAAAACCGGTTTTATTTATAGCTTAATTTACAGGAGCTACTGAAGATTTAAAATTGATACAATTTTTCAGGTTAACCACTTATATCCACTACTCACAGAGAGTGGAAGTACTAAGGAATTTTTTTTTAACCCATTTAACTTGATTTATTTTAAAGTTTTAAATCAGTTAGTTCCTTTTTCTTCTTGGAAAGTAAACTTCGAATAACACAGGCAGAATGGAAATATCAGTACTGAGCAGAAAATAAAGCCTCCTTAGAAGCATGTTTCCAAAAATCCCAGTACCATGGAAGGAATCAGGCTTCAGGGTGCACAGCAGACCCAAGAGAGTGTTTCTGTTCACTATCCAACCACTGGAATTTGTTTTTAAAGAAAATCATCCTTTCAGTATCTTCTGCTATTGGAGACAGCAGCTGCTGCCAAACACCAAACAGTGAATGTGAATCACTTCTTCCAGGAATGCCAGTGAGGTACGGATGGGTAGTCTGGCCTCCTTATTTAGCCAGCTCAGTTCCACTGCAGTACTATTGCTGGGGTTTTTCCAGAATCCGAAGGGGCCATGAATGACAGCCACCTCCAGGATATAAAATTTCGGCCTAAGAGTGGCCACAGTAGAATTTACAGGCTAATATAAATAGGGAATTAACTTTTGTAGTTCCAACAGAGGACAATATTCTGCTTTGTCTCCCGCCAGTGGTGAAGGGGAGAGACCTTTCAGACTTGATCACCTTTGCAGGAAGAAATGCTACCTGTCGGTGCACAGCACGTAATCCAGAGCGAAGGATCAAAGATATTCAAATGAACCTCATCCTGCTTCCATTCAGGTTGAGAGCCAGAGTGCAGCGCTTTCTTTCTGCTGATACCAGATACTTGCCCTTTCTGTCAGTGAGATTATGACCAGAAGAAAACTTGGATTAATCGCTGCTTCTTCACATCACTGCGGCACTCTGGGCACTTCTTCCTCATCTATATAAATAAGTGAACAAAATACATAGATAATATTTAAATTTCTCTATCAAGTTTGTTATTGTCCAGTATGAACTAGAAGCCGCGCTAGTCATTTGATAGTCCCCAAGATACCGTACCTACTATTTTTAAAGGCAGTGTTACCGTGCAGTCAGTTATTTAACTGCTAGTAATAAAAGGAGGAAAAAGAAAGCCTCCCAGTGAAGTAGCAACAAACTTTACAGCAGTTGTCTCAGATGAATTACAGCTATGACATATCTGGAAGACTAAAATACAGGAACAAGGAAATAGAGAGCCTGCAAGAGCTGTTGTGAAGTATAGTTGTACTTGTTATTAGTAAAATCCCGTAAGATGGCTGATGAGTTCCCTGAACTCCTGCTTCCTCTTGCACAGATGAGAAGGAAGTGATCTCCTGGGCGTACCAGCACATCGGTGATACATGTGGTCATGACCAAGACTTTTGTAGGGGAACCACATACATTTATTTCTTCATACCACCACACACCTTTCTCGGTTAACAGCAGAAGACTGGGTACATGAGGCAACCGTTTCTCCACCCAGGTTTCAGTTTGCTTCTTCGCTAATCTTAAATTTTAAAGTCTGGTCTTTAGCCATTTGACCTGCAGATGAGCCTCAACTGTTCTTTTTATATCTTGCAAATTACTAGTAAAACTAAAACGCCCTGCTTATTTCAAAAAGTGTGGTAGTGAAAGGTTTTTGAAAAAAGATAATCTTTGTGGGAAAATTGCCAGCTCAGTAGGCTAAAATGATGGCTACCTACATCAGTGGCACTGTGCAGGCTTCGGCTTCCCTACAGTATGGAAGTTAATCGTTGTAACAAAAGATGTAGACTGCAAAGTAGGTTCGGGCACTAGTATTTCGAGTCTAGAAACATTAATTGAAATACCCTAAATGGAGGGGGAGAGGAAAACTCACTTTACTTCCCAGTAGACAGTGATTTATCAAAGAGCTCTGAAAATTTTAAGTGTAATATATAATTGTGAAATCTTATATTATTTGCCCATATTACAGATAGCCCAAATGAGAATAACTCAGTCTCTCTGGAATACCTGCAAAAAGAGCATGAATAAACAATGCATTTAACCATTGAAAAGCAGCAGTAGACCTCTGCACAGAAAACTAAAACCAAAAGCAGCGTATATCGGCACAGTCTCTGCAAGGCTTCCCCTAACGCATTGAAAATCGCCCAACATGCACCGGCACTAATCCCTCCGGCTGCAGGGAGTTCTGTCTGCTCCTCCAAAAGCTTCCAAAACATTCCAAAATTATTCACCGCCTCTCCCCACCACTATTTCAGTAAAATAACAAATTGGAAAAGACATCACAATTTGCAAAAACCAAGTCATTGCATTTTGAATGACAGGCCGTTAGTCACTTCCTCACAGGACAATATGCACCAAAGTGCTTTTGAGCTGAAGAAACAGAGTGAGTAACTTGTTAGCAAAGAAAAAGAAAGATGAGTTTTCAAATCCAGCCCAGTCAGTGGTGACAAAGCCCGACGCCATCTGATGAGAGTTCAGAGCTCGGACACAACCAACGTGGTTGCTCACTTCCTGCTGGTAAGGGGACCTCTATCAGAAAGAGCCCCGGCCATGAATGGAGTCTGTTGTCTGTACAACAAACCGACGCACGGGTAGGAATGCGGATGGAAGTGTTAGGAGATGGTTCCTCTGGGACTGGTTTCAGAGAAACATGAAATAATCTTCTTCCTGTTTGCGATGCTCTGCTCTCAACCAAGCTATTCTTCCTTCTCATCCGCATGACTACCGGAGAACAGTTTTGCCTCATCACTGGGAGAAGCGTCTCTCTCCATCAGTCCTCACGTAATATCCCAAACTACAAGTCATTTGACTTTTCATTAATCAAGCTACGCTTGAATTGTATCATAAGCAAGCTAACATTACTGTGTACCAAGAACCATTCATCACTAGAAAGGTGTGCCATAAGTGAGATAAGAAAAGGTGACGAGACCATGTAGTTTCACGTTCTCCATAACAAAGACTACAGAATGCCAGTCATGCTGAGCCTCGAGGGGTGCTTGAACAGTAGCGCAAAAGGTTTCAGCTGGAGAGAAGATGCTTCTTACATCCCCCACACCCAATAGTTTGTTGTTCAGAGCAAGAAAAAAAAAAAATTCTTAGAAAGAAGGACTTTGATGTATGTTGTCTATGGAGGAGGCAAATGGATCACACTGTTGGTGTACGTAGAAAGACTCCAAAGGTGCACTGACAAAGGACAGGATATCCATGACGTTTTCTTGAGAGTATTTGTTTGTCCTTTTTAAACAAGTGGGGCATTAAACTGAACTAGCAAGAAACAGGATCAAAAAACAAAAAAAAAAAGACATGGTTCTTCACAGAATGTTTGGCTAAGCTGTGGGAGTGCTTGCCACGGGACATGGATGACAAGTTCATTTGTGTTCAAAGGGAATTGGACGATGTGAAGGAAACACATCAGAGGTTTCTTAATACACAGAAGCAACCTTTGGCTCAGGGAGCTCTTGTGCTGCAAATAGCTTTGGGGCGGAGAGATTACCTGCAAGAATCATCACTCATGCCTACCGTGTTCTTTTATCCTTTCCTAGCCATGCTTTTTTAGCCACTGTCAGAGACCGAATGCTGGGTTGTATGGACCTTTATGTCATGGACTCGGTATGTCTGCTATTACGTTCTGATTATTTGCTTAAAGCTCTATCTGCCTTTCCTGATCTTTACAAATTCTACGACTGTATTTGCCTCACAGGGCTGTGGTATGCTATCACAAGGCAAAGCTCTGATTCACCTTGCTAATAAAAACAGATATTTTATTTCCCATGCTGTCCCCCGGTACAGCGTGGGAGGTACAATGTTGGATGAAGTTTCACTGTAACTAGCAAGATTGTTCAGGTAAGTGGCAAATATGGAAGTCGTTAATAACAAGTGACCCATGGGGAATGACTCATTTCCTCAAACATGGCTTTGTATTCGATATCTGAATAGAACAGAAAGAATACTTCCAGTTGGAATGGACCTACAATGACCTACACCACCCAACTGCCTGACCACTTCAGAGTGAACAAAAGTTAAAGCATATTATTAAGGGCATTGGGGCATCAACCACCTCTCTAGGAAGGCTGTTTCAGTGTTTGACCACCCTCTCGGTAAAGAATGTTTCCTAATATTTACTGTGAACTGCTCCCATGTGTCCTGCCACTGGATTCCAGGGAGAAGAGATCAGCACCTCCCTCTCCACGTCCCCTCCACAGGAAGCTGTCGAGAGGGATGAGGTCGCCCCTCAGCCTCCTTTCTCCAAACTAGACAAACCCAAAGTCCTCAGCTGCCCTCAGAGGACGTGCCTTCCAGCCCTTCCACCAGCTTTGTTGCCCTCCTCTGGATGCATTCAAGTACCTGAATCTGAAATAATCTAATCCCCAGTCCAAGAGATGTGCAATCAGAAAAAGGAGTGATTAAAAAAAATCGAGGCTGAGCAAATTGTGATTTATCTATGAGCTATGAAAATACATATTAACTTGGGGATTAAGGAGAAAACCAGACCGCAGAATTACCAATTTCAAGACAAAAACCACAGAACAGGGCAGTGCAATTGCTCAATATGCAACAGTTCTAATTTTGTGGATTCTTAAGCTGACAAAACAACAATTATTAGTTACATCTTACTGGCAAAAGGAGAGAGTTTTTCCCCAGACATTTATAAGAGAAAAATGTATGGTCTGAAATAACATCACCTCCCTGTGGGATAGTAACTGTTTGCTTAACCAAAAAGAAACCTCTCCAGGGAGCTCATTCTGTTCCTTAATCAGCTCAAGTCTCAAGCAGCAGAGGTTATGAAAACACGCTAGCAAAATTCTTGTCATGGCTTTCCTAGAATCTTTTCTGAAGTGGAGTATGCCGACTGTCAGATGTTCATCCCCATTATACTTTGGCACAGAAGGAACAATTGAGCATTCAGTGGTAATGCCGACTGAAGGCAACTGGTTTGACTGCCCAATCTGCAGCAAACATGAGATGCCTTCCTTTGGCTTTCTTGTACTTTCTTACATATGCTCCTTATAATCGAATACTTTCGGATTTTAACATTTTTAAAGAAATACGGCACAGCAGACTGAGGATGAGATTTAGTTGAACAGCTATTCTGAATTCCCTCTAGGAGATTTATGTCTGAGAACATCAGTCTGGACATTATTCTATATTCTTCTTGGACCAAGTCTGTTTTGGTCGTTATATTTTATTTGGATGTTAGTATACTGTTTATTTTCTACAATTAGCTGACATAATTCACAGTGTCTTCTTCCTGAGAAAGAGACCTTCCTCTGGAACTTGGAATGACTGATTATTTTGTACTTGCTTATAGATTCACAAGTTGGAGAAATTTCTTTTCCTTCTGTACTGTTTTCAGGTAGGTTCCTGAGCTCCACTGATGAGCAGCCTTCTTCATCACCGATGAATGTTTAGAAACCACTCAACTCTTGTATTAGACTTCCATGCCCAGGGTCACAGATTATTAATACCTGGCTGCTGAATCAAATGTTGGGTAAGATGCTACCAAACACATGCGCTGTGGGATCAGTTACATCCTCTTACCTAAAGAATTTCAACCACCAATTTACTCAGCCAGGAAAACCAAAGGATAACACAGGAGATATTTGAGCGTGAATTTGCCTTATCTCATGATAGGGCTTTAGAGTAGGTTTTTAGATGGGGAAAATTATGAAACTAAGCAAGAAAAAAAAAAAGTAGAGGTTCAGATGTAGAAAGAAATTTTTTTTTTCCCAAGTTGACTCCACAGCTTGCTGCCTGCACAGCTCTAGTCGGGAAAACATTTGGAGGAAGCTCAGAAGGAGCTGCAAAGGTGTAAAAAAGACAGCATAAGGCAGAGGTCTGCCTCCAATCAAGTTGCAGAACATGGAAAGTAATGAAAGAAGTGATAAATCTTCCATCAGGGTTTAGGTGTTCTCTCTGTAAACAGAGGAATTCTGTTTCCAGGGCTGTCCACGCGGTTCTCCTGAAAAGCACAAAATTCACCAGCAGTTTCAGGAAAAACTGAAACCAGTAAACAAGATAACCTTTAAGAACTGCTCCCAGCATGTTTTGCAGCAAGTGAAGTCACATAAAGGACATTTAAAAGGCACATCATCCTCAGATTTGCAGTTAGAGCACTGGAATCTTCCTAGAACAGAGGGAGAAGGGCAGGGAGAGAGGGGGAGAGAGAAAGAGAAGGAGGAAATGACTAAACTCCAGTAATCACCTGTGAAATTCTCATGCATACACGTTTCCAGTGCAGTCCAGAAAACAATGACCATGAGCTTTATGAACTACCTTAATAGTGCAATACCTGGCCCTGTTACATTATTTCTTTCACATGACCTCAACTCAGTCTCTCGGTGCTTCAGATCCCCATTTAGAAACTGAGGTTACATCCTTGCTTTACAAGGAAGTTGTCGAGAAAAATCTGCAAGTTCTCAAGAAACTATTACATCATTGTGATAGAGACAAGGAATTACTTTGTGAGAACATATGCAAGTGGCAGAAAGTACAAATTTTACTTAGCAAACCGCACTAAACATTATTGCACCTGAGCAAGTATGGGCATGAACCAGTTATCATTTAATTGATAACCAGCATAATTGTCATTTCTGTAACTTATCTTTTTTCCTGATATTAGAGAATTGCATCCAAAATCTCACCTATACTTACCACACTCTGGCTCCATCTCTAGAGGAAAGATAGGCACAGCTCCAGAGCCTGTGGGTGCTCTCACGTTACTGGTTTCTTTTGATACTTTGGTCACTGGAAATTCAAGTTTGCTTTTCTGATTAAAGCAGAAGGAGGAAATCTTTGTCTGAATTTTCTCTGGCGCCTCATCCTTAGAAGTGGCTGCATCTGGTTATATATAAAACAAACAAACAACAAACCAAATAAACCAGCATACAAAACAGTATAATGCAGAACACAATACACAGACGCTGCAAGACACGGTTAGTAGTACGTTCAGTAAGTTCTCATTGTATAAGATGACCAAAACAATTTGAATAACTATTTTTTTATGCCGTACTGCTTGGTAACAGAAGTTTCTGATACTAACGCACATTATTACTGAAAGGGACCCTTTGCATTGAAATAGCTCTGTGGCAAATTCTTCCTAGACACAGTGGATCTTGATCCACTCCTGCCCGTGCCCCACTTAGGTGCAAAGAATTTCCCTTCACCCCTAACCTGCTTAACAGTTTAAAGAAGATGGCACTACAATTTTTTTCTTGTTTCCTTGCACTTCCCCACCTCACGTTGCCTTCTATCTTACACCTTTTTTTTTTAACTCACTTTGGATGTGGCCAATTGCTTTGATCTTCTTTGACGTACCTAGTGCAGGGAGGCCCCAGCCCACAGCTAAGGCTGTTGGACACTACCCATCATAATAAATAATAAATAAGATTCTAAACTTCAGACCAATGTTCATTCCCAACCTTGTACGTGGCTGTTTTCTCCTTTAGTGCACCAGCTCTCCAAACTCAGAGGGCTCCCTTCCCCTTGCACCTGCTCTTGCAATTGCTTCTCTCCCTCGCCACAGACCATTCCAGTCAAATCTTTACACATCTCTTTGAACTGCTCTTTGTGATGAGGGCGCACAAACATGTAAAACCCTGTCCAAAAGAAAACACAGTCAAATGCATAGGAAAATAAATGCCTGACCATGGAAGACTCCTTGCTTTGGAGGGGAGAAATTCTTTGGAAGCTGAAGAGTATCAGCCATATTCCTCAGAGTATCTTCAGGTTGGTGGAACACTTGATGCTTTTGTTGATTTTATAATTATGGGGGTTTCCTTGCCTGAAGACAGATAAGTATTTAGTATTGAAAATAATCTCAACTTACCTCAAAATTCTCCCGTTCTCTACAGCTAAGCATAAATACCTGATCCAGCCCTTCACCTGACACCTGATCTAGGGAAATCAGGTACATACACAATATCTGAAAAAGACTTTCTCAAAAAGGAAATCTCTTGTTACTGTTTGATTGACAAGGATTCACAACACACATACAGAAATTCTAAGAAGTCCCAATTATGACTTACTGCCAAGCACAGACAATTCTACCACAAAGTCCTCTGGGGTCAAAACATTTGCTCAGTAAAGATACTGACTCTGTGAGAAAGAATGCTCAGGGGGAGGTTACGAGTCACAGTGCCACACAGTTCATTTCCCTCCCACTCTTCACTGTGCCAAGACTAATCTGACTAGTTAACGCATTAGAAAAAAAAATCAGTTTCTAAAAATTGGAGACTACGACATCTATTCAAGGTCAATGGAATACTTATTGTTATTTCCTAAAGACAACAAACAAAACTACATCAGCATTTCCCAGCATAAACTGCACGCATAATTTCCCGCAAAGTTCACACCGGAGACACGGGAGAAGGTGGAACTGAGGTTTTACATAGCACAAGACAAGATGTCTCCATCAAGGCAATCAAGACCAGCACATAATCCCTTTTCTTAATCTTTTTTTTTCTTTTTTCTTTTTTTTTTTTTTTAAACACTAAAGCCCAATTTCAAATTTTGAAAGCTTGTAGCTTCCTAAAATCCTTTCATCATTAAACCCATGAAAGGAAAAATCCCCAAACCAAACCACTTCTTGAGAAAATAAATATCAGCTTGAAATTTCTAGATTATGATGAATGATAAGGATACTAAATTATGACACAGTTCCATAACTATTCCCAGGTAAAGGTCTGTAGAAGAATAGTGAATCAAAAGTGTGACTGCTTATGCCAAAACCTGGAAGCGATCTAAGAGCTTAGCACCAGTACAGCAATCAACAGTCATGGGAACAAAACTGAGTCACTGCGATAGTCAGCACTGTCTTTTCTAAAGAGCAATCACTTGTAGTAATTGAGGAGGAAAAAAAGGCAATGATTATTTGACTGAAGTTAGCTTGACTGAAGGTTAGGACTGGAATTACTGAGGCCTTATCGAATGTTTTTAATGGACAATTTCTAACTGAACAAACAGAGATAACATTTCATAACCTTGACATTTTTTGCTCTCTGACTGACATTCATTTAACACATCTTTCCCGCTGCTCCATTTCGCTGGTTTGCTAAACCAAAAGATGGGAGAGGTGAAGTTTACCAATGCTAAAAGTTTTTCCTAGAAGTGGAAAATTTGCAAACTAATGACCAGTGAAAGGTTATTGCTCACACGAGATCACAGCACCTACACGTCTTCTTTTCAACTAAATAAAAGTGATTTAAAAAAACCACAAAAACCCTTACTTTGTAGGAGATGAAAGTCTTCTGGCCTCTCAGTGGTGAGGGCTGCTATCACTGATATCATAGCATCATAGTTATCTGTCTTCTTGTAAGCTAACAATGCTTCATAGAAACGGCTGTAAGTGCTTTTGTTCAAAGCCCTTTTCACGTCGTTGAGATAAGTAGCCCTGAGGACCTGGTGGTGATCTCTCCTAGAGCTTGAAGCTTTTTCAGTGTCTTTCCTTGGAGCTCGACTGGTGTTCTGCCCTGAGAGACAAAGAACACACGTGAGCAGGGCTTGGAGACGAACAGAGGCACACAGGTCACTCCTCTGTATCGACTTCTCTTCATTCAGAAGGGGGTTCCTGGACTACTTCAAAGCGGTAAAGCCAACGCTGCCTGCACAGCCACACACCTCCCTCTGGCAGGGCCTTGGGCAGAGCCAAGGCCTGCTCCTGGAAACGGCAACCGAGCAAGTTAATTCTAGGGATCGCTTTTAGCATCTTCTGGAGTTTTTTGATCTTTTAAATGGAGAAATGTGTCAGATGGTCACTAGGGAATGAGAAAAAGGTGACACAGAAGACACTGTGCACGGAGGTCAGCCATAAATCAGGTTTTGTTCTACACTGAAGGAGTAGCGGCATTTTAAACAGATGGCTTAACCAACTGTGCTGGCCTGACACATGAGCAAGTAAACTGTTGAGAGCAATTTTAAAGAATAGATTTCTCACCCCTTATTAATAAAAGGAGAAGAGGCATGTGTGTGTTTCCCAACAGGAAAACATAGTGCCAAAAAAGCATATCTAACCTGAAAAAACACACAAGATAGCACAAGAGCAATGTAGGAGTACAACAGAAGGTAGGAGCAGCTATGAACATCCTGCTAAACTCCAAGTGGACTTCTGTTCAAAATGTCGGTCTTTGATTTCTGATACGTTTTAGAGGAAGAAGTTCTGGTTTGCATATTACAGGCATGCAAATATGGATGAAGCATATGATAATAAACTGATTTAAATAACCAGCCACATCTTTTGGTATTTAGATCTTTATTCTCCACTAAAGAACTTTTAAAGAAGTTAAAGAAGATAATGAAGTTTTAAAAGATGGGCTTAGTTCAATTTCCTGAAAGGGGCAAAACACGGGTGTGAGCTTTATAATCAGTATCTTTTATTGCCTATCATACAGCTTTCTGACACTTTCACAGGAGCATACTCTACTTAAGGAGTGAGCAACAGAAACAATACATGCATTTATCACTATTATTTTCTCAGTTACTTTTAGTGGAAACAAGTTCCTGTGAAAATCAATCTCACGGACCTCAGGACAAAATAATCACCAAAGATTGTTTTGTTCAAATGTTTTTAAAATACAAAACGAAACAGGAAAACAAATCAAAGGAACAACATGGCTTCATACATGAAAAGCTTTTAAAGCCTTCCAGGAAACATCGGCTTTAAAAAAAAAAAAAAAAAGGATTAGCTATTCTTTACCCTCTAAAGAAAGACTTCTAAGCTGTCCAACTATCCTACTCATTTCCTTGTGAGAAATACAAAAAATTCCCAGCTGTTCTCAGGAAGATCTGTAATCAAATAATAACTGAGCCTTTGACTTCAAAGATAAATACTGGACAGTATGAGATTAGAGGGATGCATACAGAGATTACGTGCAATTTTGAGAACACATTTGCTAGTCTCCGTTTCTACAGAAAAAAACCAGACTGCCCACATGAGTGTGCACAGTACCAATAACAAAACAGGAACTGTTTTCTTCTTCATACCTGGATTCACACTGACCTCATCTAAAATTACATTCCTTAAATGGCTCTCTTTCATGAACCCTGGACAAACAGGAAGCCCAGCAGTTTTGTGCTCAACTCACCCTTCCCCTCACTGACGTATGTTAGGTCAGTCTCCAGCACAAACTTCTGGCTTTAGTTGTTGTAGTTTTGTACAATCCTTGTTGAAAATTCTGAATTACCATCACTCCTACCTACAGATAGCAAGCCACTGTGCTAGGTGAACACAAAACACATTGGTTCCCACCAGGAGAATCTACAGTCAGAGACGAAATGAAACATAACATGTATTACCTTGGGACTGTGTTTTTATTGTTAAATAAAGTGTACCTGCACTATTCAGTCCTGTTGTCAAGTGGAATCCTCCCCGGTTCAAGTGGAGTCCAGGGTTTAGCTGACTGCACGAGTCCTTTGAGAATGCTGTTTTCTGCTGACTCTCTTTTTCTTCTGTTAAATCAAACCAGTCCATTAACAGTGAACTTAGGGAAGCACGAACATAGAATGGTGCATTTTAAAGTACGCCATTCTATGCTGAAAATACCTGAAGATGTAGATGTATTTCTGTGATAAAAAGGGATGAGCTAACACCCTGCTTTTTTTAGGACTTTATTGGTGGCACTATGTGGGTAGCAAAGACGACAGAGGAATACACACAAAGTTTTTAAATCCAGACTAGATTCAAGATTTAAACAGATCTGTAAAATCCCCTTTTGAAATAAAATGGCATCATTACTAACTATGCAATAACTAATGCTCAGGCACCTGCGTGTGCTTATGGAAAGGCAGGCAAGAGGATCGTGCAGAGCGGAGACTTGGCTCGATATGGATTAAACTAAATTGCTTTCCACCCTTGCATTTCTACACATTAGATGTGTCTTGCTCCACCACTGGACAATGTCCAAACAATGCAACTGCCTGCCCGGTGCTGAAACAAGCTCCTCACCTATTTTCTTGGCCAGTATCTCTCTCTCTTCCCGCAGGAGGCTGTGCTCAGGTTTGTAGCCACAGCCCACTCCAGTCAGATTGCAACATGCTTCATCAAACTGTTTTTTATGTTGAGGTCGAACAAACTGGTAAAATTCTTTCATTAGAGAGAGGGAAGGGTGGGTGGGTGGGTGGGAAACAAACAAAAAAACCAAAAAAAAACAACAACAAAAAAAGAAAAATCAGTCCACGACAGGTAATTAATGCCACAGAAACCTACAATGGCAGGACTTCTAGGTTAGGCAATATGAAGATAAAAAGTGCTGCTAAATAACTTAAAATGTAAATGCCATTATCTAATATGTATACAATAAGCACACTTATAAGTTACACAAAGGTCAGCTACCATGCAAACTTCCAGTAATATTACCACCAATAGGTAATAACTGTAATTTTTTCACTGTAAATATGAAGTAGCTTACCTCTTGGTGAAAACAGGTACTTGCAGCAAAAGGTCATCAGCTACCTCATAAACCGTGGGGTCAAATTATCTGCCAGGCTGACACTTTGAATAACTGATATACTGTTAATTTTACACCTCATGTTACTTACCATAAAATGCTTGCCAACCAAAAGCCTAAACGTCAAATGAACTTTATGTTTCGGGTGCCTGTCACTTTTGAAAACTAGAATCAGGCCTTAATTTGGCGATCAAATATTTTCTTATTTATATAGTAAGATCAGCAAATTGGGAAACAGACTGTGGCTACTATTAGTACCAAGTGCTCACACTGAGCTTCCCATTCCTTAACCTTAAAATTAACTTTAAACAATTTACAAGATGAGTAACTATGCTTTTTTATTTTAGTACATGAAAGAAGTCACAGAAAAATCTGCCCATTTGCTCACAAGTTGAGAGGGAAAGGAAAATTCACAGAGAAAACACTGTTAAACTAAAAGAAATGTTGGTGGGAGTCCAGTTCCTGTCAATGCAGTTGTTAAAAGTCAAGAAAATACCAGCTAAACCAGTAAACTATCCACGCTTGCCCAGATCACTTGCTTTATACTCACCATTATTTAAATAGAAAATTTCTCTAGATATTCTGTCTATTTGTTTACTGCTTTAACACTGAACCCTTATGAATGCACATATCCAACTCGCACAACCACACTCTTGATCTTACCTCCTAAATCACAGGGAATAAGCTATACTACTTTTAGGCCAAGTTTAAAATAACACAAGCTTCCATGGAATGTGATTTTTTTCCCAGGCCTGTCAAGATAATTAGATTGGGAACATTTTCTGTGTGATTGTCCTGGTTTTGGCAGGGATAGAGTTAATTTCCTTTCTAGTAGCCGGTACAGTGTTTTGGATTTAGGATGAGAACAAAGTTGATAACGCACCGATGTTTTAGTTGTTGCTAGGTAATGCTTACACTAGCCAAGGACTTTTTAGTTTCCCATGCTCTACCGACTGAGAAGGCTGGAGGGGCACAAGAAGCTGGGAGGGGGCACAGCCAAACTGGCCAAAGGGACATTCCATACCATGGGACGTCATGCTCAGTACATAAACTGGGGAAAGCTGGCCGGGGGGGGGCCGCTGCTCGGGGACTGGCTGGGCATCGGTTGGCGGGTGGTGAGCAATTGCACTGTGCATCACTTGCTTTGTGTATTATTATTATTATTATCATATTATTATTATTATCATTTTATTTCAATTATTAAACTGTTTTTTATCTCAACCCACGACTTTTTCTCACTTGTGCTCTTCCAATTCTCTCCCCCATCCCACCGGGTGGGGGGCAGTGAGCGAGCGGCTGCGTGGTGCTTAGTTGCCGACTGAGATTAAACCACGACAGTGATCTGGGGATATAAAGTGATGAATGTTAATGATTATCATCCTGATTGATCTGTACCTCAAATCCAAAACACTTACATCTGAAATACCCAAGTATACTATTTAAAAGGAAAAGGTCACGTCATATAAATATACTAGGGAAGTTGTCATACCTCGTAATAAGATATGCTTTTTTTCATCCTCTATGAAGAGGGAGCTCATTTGAGATAACATAGCATGGAAGTCATCTGTCTTCTTGTAGTGCTGAAGAGCCTTAGAGAAGAGATCATAGTTCTGTTGGCTTAGGGTCTCCTTCACTGTTGCGATGTACAATGTAGCTCGGGCCTTCTTCGGCTCCGTCAGGTCTGCTTTCTTATCAGCTTGCTGCGAAGACAGGAAGACTTTTCAGTGAATAGTATGACTTGAGGAGTTACTCTCACATGAATTCAGATGGAAGCAATATATTTACAATTCCACCGGCGCATAGAACAATAAATGCTTTCAACTAATAGGTTACTGTCTCTTGCAATTATGGGAGACACCCCCGTACCCATGTGTTATTTCCTGAAAAAACAAAACCGCTTCAGTGCCACAGAATAAACACAAATCTAACTGGCCTACTGCCTGGAAACGTCCAATTAACTGAAAAACATGAATCTCTGAAGCAGGAGATACAAAGAATGGAAGGTGTTCAAGAAATGTCTTAGAGGAACAAAAATGCTTGAAGACACTATACACATGAGCAAGTCAGATTACTCCCTCGTGTTGGGAAACATTCTTCTTCTACAATCACAAGCAGCAGGGACTCGAAAAAGATTCAGAACAACCCCTCCTTTATGAAAGTGGCTGTGCATTACAATGTGCTCACACACTTTGAACATATAAGCTGTTGGACCCTTGTCACATGTCTTCATGACAAAAAACAGTGTCACTGGGGCAATCCCGAGGCACAAGTATATTGTTAATTTCCCCAGATGATTATTATATCTATTTCTAAAAAAATTAATCCCTCTAACATCCATGAGCATTCACTCCCTCACAGAAGAGGAGCGATGCTATTCACCTTCTCTGCTGACAAAACTGACTGCTTAAGAGGAGCATTCCTAGAGAAGGCAGCCAAGTCTCATTGCACAATTCTATTCTTAGGAGAAGGCTTAATTGAGAAATGACATTTACTCCAAACCTTGAGGGCTAGGCTGACTCATCATGACATCACATAGCAACAAACTGCAAACACAACCTTCTGCAATGAACCTGCTCCCTTCCTCACACCTTGGATATTATCAGCTTCTGGATCTGTGACTACTTTTATCAGTTTTGTTTGCCAGGTGACTGGGAGTCTGACAGACAGACAGCACCCAGCTAGGACAGTACCTCAGACAACTACTGGCACACAAAGATCACCTGGGGATTCTCATGGATTTATTGTGACTCTTAAGCAACTAGCTTGCATAATGAGTTAACTGAGCTTGGAGACAGTGCAAAACAATAATGCACAACTGCAAACATAACACACAACAATGACCTACCACAGGTGGGGTTAGAATGAGATCACTTACCCCAAACTGGTCAGTAATACCATTTGAGGCTCTACCAGCAGTTGGACTAGATGAGCGTTGTAGGCCCCTTCCAACTGAACTATTCTATTCTATTCTAATCAAAAAGAATGAAACCACCCACCACAGCTGGTCAATGGGAGAAGATGTTCACAAAGCAGTCAATGCCAGATAACAATTCTTTTCACCTACTAGCCCTACCTGGACCTGTGCTTGATTGGGTCTGTGATGTCTAGATTTGAGAAAGAGCATGACAGAAATAGATTGCAGATGTGCATTGATAAATATTTACAGTTTGGAGAAAAAACATAATTGTTCTGGCATGAGTCATCTGTCTGCCTGGAAATTTGCAATTCAAATTAAAGCAGTCTGCAGATCAAAGGGATGGCACAGACACATGAAAACACATACTGTATTGCTGACTAGCTTTATTTTCTTCCTTCCTCCTTTCTGCTCATCTGTTAACCTCTTCTCATACTGAAGGGAAAGTGTTGACAGACGTTGTGCCTGTGAAGATTAAAAGAAAAGAAGAAAGGTTCAAAAACATGCTTTTCAAAGTTATTGTCCATTTAATGTAGCCAGTTCCAGTAGTAAAGCTTGTTAACCCAGTCTGTGACACCATTCAAGCAAGTGAAACAAGTCAACCTAAATTATTGCAACAGAGCCCGAGACACATACATGTTTCTAGAAGGCAATCAACTGAGTGGACAATTCAGAAAGAGAGACCAAAACAGAGGAAATTAAAGACAAAGTTGGTCTTGAGGGTGCAGATTCCCAATTAAGCAAAGCTGGACTTACAACTAACTGTTTCAGGGTAGCCCTGGGACTGTACACACACCTGCGTGTAACTAATGCCTCACATGCCCCTTCCTGCCTGAAAGCGCTTCTCTTCTGAAGAAAACCTGTATCAGGCTTTTCTTGGGGTACTGAGAAGGGAAGCCTAAGCAGTCTTGTAGAAAATATCAGGGCATATAGGATGAGACAGTAGCAGAAACAGTTGTGGCTTGACAGGCTCTTTAGCATCTCCCATTCCCAGCAACAAAGAATTGCGCTTGTACTGCAGTGACTGGGAAGATTGGTATATACAAAGCTCCAAAAGAGAAGTGAGCGGGCATAAGCAAGAGCAGTGGAACTGCTTAATAGCAGAGTCTCCAATATTAGATCAAGCCAGTATCAACCACATTAAAGACAATCACGTAAGTAACAGAAGAAACTGCAGGATAGCCCCATATTGCCAGTTGGTTTCTACATACCTGTTGAGAAAGCAGGTATGTGAAGGGATTTATTTCTTCGCTCTTGCCCAATAAGAGAATTTCATAGCAACAATGTGATTATCAGTGCATTTACAGTACAGTGTTGTTCATTTGTGAGAGGAACTAGTGAAACATAACAGTACCCCTATATTCCGCTGTGACTTCTAAAGATGTCTATTCAGATCACAAAGCTTCAGAGTCAAATTAAACTAACTACAACTAAAACACCACCACTAAAAATAAACAAAACCCTAAGCCAATAACCTCAGATTCAGCAGTTCGTAGAGTCAGTTGCTGATACTCAGAAATACAACCTTCAGTGCACTCATAATACTGCGAGGATACTGAATTCCAGACAAGCCTGACCATGATTTAAGTGCGCATTTAAATATATTTTATTTAAGCATCATGTAATGGAATGAAGAATTGGAATACAAGCAGCAAGCCAAGCATTTATGATACACGCAATAAGTCAGAAAAACAATCAAAAACCATCTTCTTAATCTGGACTATGTAAAGGCACCACCTTGAATAGCATGATCCAGAAGAAATAAGGCTTCTGAAGACAAGTTTCCATAAGGCGTATCTCACAAGGAAAACTGATTAAGGTGAACTGTCAAATCATTCTTTAAATGGATTGAGAGACTATTTCTTGTATTTTGATTTTTTGAGATGACAAAGGCTTCTTTTCTTCTTTTTCACCCCAAACAAATTGTTTCAGAATGACAGCAGCTAAACTTCCATTATTTAGGGAACAAGGGTACAGTATAACCTTGATAAAAGAAAAAAATGGTAACACAGATACTATGATGGATGGTGAAGAAAGATATGAAAGCACACCGACCCCCTTATCAGCCCAAATCCAGTGCTTATTAAAATCAGCTCACTACTAGACTCAGAGTGAAAGCTGGCTCCCTCAGAGGCACTGCATGTCTCAGGACTACACTCCCCAGGTCTCTGGCGCCAGGGTCATCAATTTAGGTGCAGCACAGGATGACCCCCCAGATGTCTGCAAGCCACAGATCAGCAGTAATGCCGAATATAGAAAGCGGGACACGAGCTGACTCACTGCCGAGCCATTAGGACCATCAGCTTATCTGACTTAGGGAAATGCTGAACTATGCCAAAAGCAGTGCAGCTGTGTTAACAAGATACTGTAGCTGAGTTACGAAGTTGCTGGAGATGTGCCAGGCTTTCCAAAGAATAAGTTTGGTGTCTACGCCATGGCAGCCCGTGGGTGACGGAGCAAATTTCTCAATCGGCTGAACACAAATATTCTCTGTCCTTGTTCGTTTCTCCAAGTTTGTACGTTCCCTTTGTTTTGTACGTCTCCATCTACCTCCCTTAGGCCTCCTTACATATTCCCCAGATACTCCTTACACCTCCACACTTTCCCTTAGGCACTCTTCCCCTAAGCGAACTCCTTAGGTATGTGGCAATAAGCATTCCTGGAGTCCACACACTAGTCATCAGCCAAACCAATTCTGCGAGCTAGCAGTAAAATCCTCCTGCTGATGGTAGCCACGTAATGGAGCTACCCCACCAACAACAGCAAACAGGGATTTTGGGAAAGCAAGAGGAACACAGCCTAATCACTGATGTACCAATCTGAGAGGAAAGAAAGTGAACAGCACAGAGGGAGCTTTGTTGATCTTAATGCAATAGTGGATTTTTGATTCAGGTAAGATATTCTTCAAGTCTGCAATATTCATTCTCTGAGGCAAATCAAAGATTTTCACCTGAAAGTGCAAGTTCTAATTCATAAACATCCCACCCCACCTTTTTTTTTTTTAACTCAGTATCTGGTCACATACCAAGTGCTGACACAGATTCCACCCAGGAGGAACTGTGTATTTACCCCCCTCTTCTTCGAGAGCTCTGTGCTCTCCAGAGAGCACAGTTAACTTCCAGAAATCTCTGCGGTCAGCAGCTATGGAGCACAGCACAAGTCTGTACCTGTTGGTCATCTAGTTGAACATGGCAAAGAAACCCTTTGATTAAGCTAAATTATGAGAACTTACAGTTACCAGCGCCGATCACAGCGAGTTTTTCTTGAAAGTGGGTTGAACAGGTACTCTGAAATCAATGCCAAACTCATTTTGCTTTACAGCCTACAATTTTCACTTATAAGCAAGTATTTCGCTACACCATTGCCATTACCTTTTCCTCTCCTGACAAGTCACTTTCCTCCTCGGCATCTTCGCTGCTCTTCTCATTGCGCTCCAATGCATCCAAGAGCCCCATACATTGTCTTCTAGGTGAGACGAGCTCTTGTTCATATTCCGTGCATAGGCTGGATGCTCCATCTCCATTTACTGGCATCACAGCATAATACAGATGACAAGTTAACATCCCGCATTATCTCTTGCATTTTCTTTGACTTAGTAAGACCTCAGAATGTTACGTAGCAACCCACAAAGATGTGTTGATGTATTTAACCTTTCACATCTTGCAAAATTGCACTATATGACTTAGCAAGAAGACTGCTTTGGTTAATCTCTCCCAAAATTGCTCAAGCATTTGTTACCACAACCTGGTGGACTTCTCTCAAACTTTTACTTAAGTGATGGTCATATTTAACCTCAAAATGGCTTAGCATCAGTGGAAAAAGTCTTACTGCAACAGTTGTCTGTGATTAACTACTTCAGCTTTATGGATTTCCCAAAAGCTGAGTTCCTGTTTTTAAGAGATTCTGGCATGAAATACGTTTTATTATTTTTAAACAGAACAAGTTTTTTTTAAAGCCTACAATTCTCACGGTATCAGACACAGTCACCCTCAGGTCCCAAGAACACATATTCTCACTAATCAGGATCCAGGTATATTTGGGTTTAAATATAAGAATTTAAGAGTTGTAGGTAGTGTTAAATTAGTATCAGTTTGCTACTTCTAAAAGGCATTCTCTTCAAAATATATTTCCACTATTTTGTGAAATTACTTCAACAGCCAGTTACTAAGAAAAGTCACTCTTTTGAGAAGAATGGAAGTATATTACACTGTAAATTAAAAAGTCAGTACAAGAAACTCTTTAGCCAAAACTATCATTACAGGTGCAGTTTGATGTTACAACTGAAAATCCGTATCAAAAGAGGCAATGCAGCTTCTTCCCTTTACCTCCAGTCACACATTCCAGCCCATCCTTTGAGATGGATCTACCAGTCACATGGATGAAAGGTAAATTGGTTCAGCAAGCTCATCTGCTTGCTCTGCAGTTGCACAATAGATGGATTCAAATCAAGGGAAGGAGCATAAGTGCATGGCTGGAAATTGAGGGAGAAAAAAGTGGTGGCCAAATTAATCCCCTTCAATGACAACCTGCAGTCACACTGGCTTAGATGTAACGTGAAATCACCCTCGCACTCAGGCATAACTGTTTTGGAACCACAGTTTTAAAAACAACTTCATTGTTCTGTTCCAAAACAGCAAGCAATCTAGAGTGGAACATTCTGAAAGAATATCTGACGTGAGAAATACTTTATTCTTTGGTATTAGCTAACCACAAATTTTAAAATACTGTTTTGTTCCAAGGTCAATGCCCTCTTCTGTTTTCTTAGTCAGATTACTCTTACAGAGTCATTTATACAACAGGATGGAAGAAGGACATATGAAAGTCAGTGCTAGTCAGAAACAGACTTCCAGGTTTTATTTTTTAAACTATCTATGATATCCCACCAAACTCCTCCTGTTCTGCAGGACACCTTTTCAGGCCCCACCTGCCTCTCTGCTCTGTAGTTGCAACTGTCTCCCCCATTTTCTAATGCCGAGCTATGTCCCTTCTGATCAGAGTTTTACATCAGCCTTTGAGCTCTCCTTCTTTCTCTCCCATTCCAGTTCCTAGTCTCTTGCTCCTCCTTTTTTGGTTCAGCTTAAAACAAAAAAGTATATCTGTGAGGACCCAAACCTACCTTTTCTTTTTCTCTTCAAACTGGGAACATGGTCATCCAAGTTTTTGGCTTTTTTCAGGGAGAGGATCTGCTCAGATGAAGTAGATGGTGACGTATCACTTTCACTTAGGGAACCAGCAGAGCCAGAAGGGCATTGCGGCAGGGGTGGGGGCATCTGCAAGCAGTTTACAAAGTGTTACAGTAAGCAAAAGCTACTCTTCTACTGCACTTCCTTTGCAACCAAAAATCCCAGCAACAACCAAAGACACATCCTTTTTCCCGAATAACCCTTGACAGCAAGATTGTCAAGCATTCGGGATTTATGTGCTTTTGAAAAAAGGGATCAAATACCTAGGAAGTGACACAGATTAAGTGTAGTAAGCAGGCTTAGCACTAAGTGACCTGTATAGCAGAAAAAGGGTCATGGCCCTGCTAAAGAACAATTGCTTCACTTCACAGTTGTAAACCTGTGTAGGATTGGAAAAAGAGAGAATTATTTGCCAGGTTGGCCTAAATGAATTAAACAAACACTAGATCAGGGTCCAAAAGGACAAGGGAAGAGCAGCAAGTGCAATTGCTAACGCTATTCCTGAAACACAGCTCCTTCTGGCAAAGCACGGTGGGTTGTGGTTCTTAGTTATCATGAGGCTCTCATTTATGATCAGAAAAGATCATCAAGTCATCCAGTATCATCCATCTGTAACTTATTATTTTGAACTTTTATTTGGCTAAAGCATGTTCCAGGAAGTCATCCAAGTCTGTATGTGAAATCTTAAGTGTTCATTTTAATCTTAATCTCCATTTTGGGGACAAAGAATTCCCCACTCTGGCTTCTAGCCCATTTCTTGCTGTGACTTTCTCCAGTCAATTAGAAAGTCTTTTTACAATGTTACTTTTTAAATCAGGGAACTATTACTGAGAAAAAGAGCTTCTTAATGCTAAGAGAGAAGCCATATTAGTAAAGATGACCCAGTGGTGAACTGTAATAATAACTGATGGGTTTGACTCACTCCTTATACCAGTCAGCTTAGATTTAAATTTAAGGGTTTGACTGATTCTTCCACACATATACCCTCCCCCCTGAAGGTGAGGTAGAAAGCTTTTTGATGCTAACATCAGTTCCAGTACTTGCATACCATCCAATGAAAGCTATGTTTATTTAGGAGGGACTGGAAAAAGAAGTTATTTTTGTGACCTAATCTAATGAGTTGCACAGCATGACAACACATCCTGTCTCAGCTCACTCTTGGAGAAAGATGAGGCGTTATCTCCTTTCCTGTAAGGCTTCCAATGTTGAGAAGTGACAAGGCAAGTGACTCTGTCACATCTCTCACCTGGATTAGTATTCCCAGTTTCCAAAATGATCAAGAAATATTTTTTTATTTTATTTCATTGTTAAGACACTTACAATTTCTTGAGCAACACGGAAGAAGAGGGAGACACTTCTGACTGCATGCCCAAAGTTGTCATAAACATTCACATAAGGGCGGACCCATGAAGGCAGCTTGCCTCTTACATCACCAGTTGTGAACCTGTGCAGGATTGGAAAAAGAGAGAATTATTTGCCAGGTTGGCCTACATGAATTAAACAAACACTAGATCAGGGTCCAAAAGGACAAGGGAAGAGCAGCAAGACAACAAAAGATCGAAACAGTGCAGTAAATATAATGAGGTGATGTCTTCACTCAGGAGAAAAGGGCTTTGTTGATACCACATACCATGCGATCAGCCAATTCTTATCTTTCCTCCATAAAATTTCTAACTGCGCAACAGTAACCGTAGCACTGAACTGTGGTGTTCTCACTGTCCCCAGCCGAGCCTCAGCATTGAAGGCTATCAGTTAAACTCTTGTTGCCTACTATATACATATTATATTAATTATATTAATGGATATTAATGTAATATAGCATTAATATAGTATATTAATATATATTATATTGTTTCAGCAATATAATCTTTCCCCATTTTCGTCCCCCTTCTCTCAAAAAACTGCAGTGTTGGTGACTACCTTCTCAAATGAGAGATGGAGAAAATGCAAAACCGTAAGTTATTATCATGTAATTTCCAGTAGCATTACGAACATGAATTCAACAAAGTGGCTTATTTTGCATTAATACCATTGATCTCTTTCTGCAGCTCCAAGACAGTATATTTTGGGAGCAGAAGATAACAGTCTAGTTACTTTCTTAAAGTAGTACAATACTTCTATAACCTGTTATATAAAATAATTTAATTACTTACGAACTGTGGCCTTCTCCAAACAGTAACGTCAGCACATTCATATACAAGATACCAATACCCGTGTTGGGATATAAAGATGTTGATGTATCTTTATGTTCTAGAGCCAAGATTTCACCTGTGGTCACATAGGAAGATAGCACCATAGTCTTGGCGATGTCTGATGACCCTGCCGATAGCCTGATTAACAGCCCGGGAAGCTTGCTGACTGTACCACTCACGCCCAGATAAATACTGCAATAGGTGGGAGAAAGAATTAACGTTATTTACCAGGTAAAACGTATTCTCCGTGCTGTACAGTCACTATTCCTTTCTAAAAAAATTAAAAAAAAAGTATCAAACAAGATCTGACAGATCTCTGAAAGCCTTGGAAAGCCAAATACAGGTTGACTCGAATATCACACCTGACTTATGGCGCACAGAAAACTCAAGTAGTAATATCCAGCTTGAGGAGCTATTTAGTATATGATGCACTGACAGCCTTGGTAGTACAATAGACGCACCATATTATTTAAGACCTAACAGCTATCCTGCAGGACAATAAACTAAATTTATAATGTCATTCATTCTCATGCCTGAAGCAATAGGAGAAAAAAAAAACAAACCCAAAACAAAACAAAACACAAAAAACCAAAACCAAACACCCACCCCCTCAAACCACCAAAACAAAAATCCCCAAAGCATACAGAGATTTTGACTGAAACTTTATACCATTTTTTGAGCCTATATTTGATTGAGACCGTGTCACTGGAGACAGAATTTGGAACCCTTAACATTGTTTAAAAAAAAAAAAAGGTGACTATTTGTGACAAACTCCCAAGGTTGTTTGACTTTTTGATATTCATGGTCCCATGAGGCTGGGAGGACAACAAAAGCCAAAATCCACAGGGACAAGAGGGAGAAACAAAGACACGAACCCGCAAACAGCCAACAGTGAAAAGTTGCCCAGTATTACCTGTGCACCCGCACCACTTCTTCTCATTTCATCCAGGAACTGCATCTTTAAAACAACCCTGGGCTCCATACGAGGAGGAAACGGAAGCCCAGTAATGATGACGCCTCGTCCATTTATGTCTGCAAAGTCCAAGCCTTCACTGGCCTGAAGAGAGAGTGTTTTCCATTACCAACAGGATTTGAAGCGATATTTCAGAGCAATTCAGCAGTTATTGGCCTTTTTTCTCCATTAAATTAAATCCCAAGCCAAGTGTAGTTTATGAATACGTTATGAATAGTTTCAACTAGATTTTTTGCTTTTATTACCGGGACTTTAAACTTAGCTTTTTCCTCTAGGAGGCCCTGACAAAGCATACCTCAGCCAGCACCATTAATGCACGTGTCTTATTCCTGGATAAGCAGAACAGCTGTATTCAAAGATATGAATGATATGTCACAAAATGTCAGTCAATACTTCTCTTTAAACCTTCCATACCCTGAATTGTTAACAAGACATGATAAGAACATAGCAAACTTCTCTGATACTAAAAATGAACAGAATAATTTCAAAGCAATAATGGAATGCTACCAGAAATCTGCTCAGAATCCACCAGACTATAGTGTCATATCCACCAGCTGTGCTGCTTACATCGGTTCAAATATTTGTCGCTCATCCCCCCCTACGTGCTCACGTCCCGTGCTGTGCTGGCAAATCACTTTGTGAAATGAACAAAATCAGAGTTGAACAGACTGGAAAAATAATTCGGGGGGGAAGTTGGTTTGTTTTTCAGCTGAATCCATTCTCCAATCGCATTTACCATGCCGCACAAGCAGCTGTGATGGAATATAACATCAGGGATGGACGGGCAGGTGGGATGACCAACTCTACTCAGCTTAAGCCAGCACTGCCACTAAGAGCAGCAATCACAACATGCACTGTAATCCACCTGGAGCTAGCAATTGGATAGTTGTATTTATGGACATTTTATCCTGGGCACAAAGGAAACCCCTCAGGCTAATAAAAGCATGAGAAGACCAACCTTAGATAACAAGAAAAAATCCCCTAATTAAAAAAACTAATTAAAAAAAAACAAACCAAAACCCAAACCTGCCCTTCACCCCCTCAAAACAGGAAAGAAAATTCCTGTGAACTTTTAAAGACACCCCAGGCCTAGATACAGCTAGTAGAAGAACCAGAGCAACTGGGACAGAATCTCCTCTTTATAAAAAGGACTGGTTTTTAAAGTTTCTTTCAGGGAACAGAGAACACAAAAAGCTTGCTAGAACCTACTGCCAATGTAAAAGCTGAGCAACAACCTGGGAGGGAATCTTGCAGTGACAGCTGAGAAGGGAGCTAGTTTTAGAGCTTTTGACAACATGTCTCTCTTGGTTTATCTTCTCAAATAATTCCAATTTTGCAGTCGTACTATTAACCCTGTGACTACAATAAACTAAACAGTCTATCCTTCAATTGTGTGTTACTGCAAAGCATGATCTCTCCACAGAGTCTCTTCCTCTCAGGGTAATACGCTATTGTTGGAAGGACAGGCATATTCAGTCGAGAGTCCCACCCAAAAAGAGCTATGCCTTCATTGATCGAACAGCTGCTTTGGAGAGCAGGACTGAAGGTTCAGAAGAAGCTGAATCTTCTCTTTGTAGGCAGTAAGCAGCAGCAAAAAGGCCCTAGGATTAATTTACGATTTTGCAAATATTTCCACCGATACCATAAATCAATTTATCATCAGCACTGGAAAATGCAAATGAAAGGCCATCAAATGTGTCCAGAGGACTTGAAGTTAATGCAAATTTTTTAAAGCTAAGCAATATTTTGGGTTTTCAGCAGCGTTGTTCTAACATGTTTGACTACAAATGTTTCTTTTAGTTCTCCTCCAAAGCTGTTGTTCTCATCTAATGGGTTGAGGTTTTGGTGAGCAGCCAACAGGAAATATGTGTGATGCTTATCCCCTGTGAAGAACTCAAAGGTGTATCCCTTTAATAAAAACAGGAATGAGGCATATGTAAACTTGACATAATTTTGAAAAGGCTTCAGGGCATCTTACTTCTCTTGGGTCTCCTCCACATATAATTACAGTCAAATAACAGAAATGTACTGAAATCGAGAATGATGTTTTTCCATCAGCTATATAATCTGATCTCAGATAAAACAAGTTCTCAGTTACATTACCTTCCCCCGACACACTGCCAAAAAAGCAGCACCGTTGGACTTAGGACAGACAACTTTGTCATAGTAGGCATCCATTACCTAAAAGATAAACTAGTTTAAGCAAGAGCAGGAATGGTATTATCCTTTGCATACGCATAAGTAGAAAGCTGTTCTAGCTAAATTTGACTTGTACACTAAGATCTAAAATGTGATTAATTTGGCTTAGTATAATTTTCATTACTTTTACTAATTGCAAATGCGAGAAGCCATTTGCTTAGCAAAATCCTTACATTACTGTGAAATCTAGAATACATCTGGGTAAGCATAAAAGATTAATGTCAGATACTTCTGATGAGAAGGTAAAACATGGACTGTCCTGTGTTTCTGCAGATCCTTGAGTAAAATAGGCAAACCAGGAAAGCAATTCAAGGATATAATTTACTCTAAGAAGTAAACAGAGCTGCTATAAATAAACAAGATGACACTGCACAATTCCTTAACACCCAAAGCATGACAAGCTGGGAGAAAATGTCCCGCCAAACATTAAAAGATGCTGACTATCGAAGTGACAGCTTTCTACCATCTCGATTACTCGGTACATGTGTACGTTAGCCGCTGTTACATCACTGGATTTCAAATGAAGAGTGTACCCTGCACAACCGGCCAAAAGAGTAAAGGAAGGATGCACAGAACTATACTTCAAAGAAGCACTCAGAGTTTTAATTTTATCCTAGGATAAAATGTGTTTTCACACCCAAACACATCTTAGAGAAGGTAGTTAAACTTAAAAACAGTTTCTGAAAATGTTACAGGTATGTAATGCAAATAATCAACCTCTGCAAAGCTTCCTTTGTTCCTGGGTTCCACAAACATTGGCTTCACTTCTTCTATTCTTTTAGCAAAATCATGCTCCTGTTAAACAGATTATGAACATATCAGAAATGGCCATGTGAAAGTAAGCACGCACCAGAAGCGCCCATGAGAAAGGAAATGCTCAGGAGCGGTCACCACAGATTTCCCCAACACGGTCTGTTCCTCTCTTGCCAAACGTAGGAAGAGATGGAAGCAGAAACATGCAATCCTAACACTAACGGTGACTCCTTGCAGTTGGTGCAACTCAGACACTACGCAGATGGGAGATCTGTTTCTTTTCCTTCCAACTTGCAAGTTCCCAACATCCACCTCCCGGAGACCCACTCTGCAGCATGACACCTCTGGCCCAGCATTCACTTTTAAGGAGGAGGAGCATTTAAAATAGAACTGTTCTACCGAGTCTCACCAGGGACACTCAAGTCATGAGCACAGCAGTTACAAAAGTTACAGTTGCAACAGTTACGAATTAAAAATAAAAAGAGAAATGCTCACATTGGGGTTTTTTCCCCTAAGAGTTGAAACACTTAGAGCAACTATAATTCGGAGGTTTAATAAAGAGAAGTCTGGTGAAATTAAATGAACTTTGAGATCAGATCAGATGAGATAAGGTATTAAGATTCCTCTGAGTTTGGTTTCTACAACACTGCATTTCAGTGTATTGTGATGAAAATAAAAGAAGCCTGACCTGGGTTTTTACTTTCCAGATTTTATAATTTACTTATTAACAAAGAATTTTTAATGAGCATGGTTAGATAGCATAACTACAAACTGTCTGACGTGCGTAACCAAACCACCTAATAAAGGCAGAGCAACTAACATACTCTCCAATATTCCAGGCTCTTATCCATGACAGGATACGATGGGAAGAACACCAACAGTCCATGCGGTACAACTCGCACAAGGTTACCTGCAACGAGACAGGCGAGTGTAGAGCTGAGGGCATTTTCATCCTGGGATGGAGTACACGGACCGCAGAGGAAAATATAAACTAACAGCATGGGTTCCTTCCAAAATCTTTTCTGCTTTCTTGACATGAATGTTCGTGCATTAGGAGTTGTTTGGTTGGTTTTTTGGGTTTGTTTTTTTTTTTACATCATTTCAATAATCTTGTCGTCAAGGAATAAACTTTAATACAGACGCCTAACTAGCTTTCTAACATGTAGTGTTAACAGGATAAAAGATATTATGAGCTACACCAAACACTATAGATGAAAGAGATACAACATCATCTGCCATATTTTCCCTTGTGACAGTAGGATCTATTTTTAGATCATTTTCACCACTCTTTGTCCACTAAACATTCAAAGCAATGGATGAGGTACCACAAGATTGCTTTTGAGAGTTTTCTAGTCAAATAGTATACACTTCATTGAAAAAACATTAATCTGGTATTTTGTGAAAACATTTTCTTAATTTTACCTTTTAGGCCAAGCTGAACACCTCAGAGCACTCTCCTCCATTTCCTTCAAACACTTCTAGATTTAACAGATTCCTTTCAATCAGATCTTAGCCAAGCTACACAAATGCTCTTCTTTTACTCTGTCCTCATGTGTTAAAATTTTGTAGTTCTATTATATTTGTAAAACATTACCAAAACAATAAATGCTGACTTAAGGCAGGCTTGACACAGTGCCTTTAAGAGTATCACAAGAAGTTGCATTGACTTCTTGTGACCCTTAATTGCTCTGCAAACGATTCTTGGCTGCATCGTCTCCACGCGTTGATTTTCTAGTTTGCACCACTTTCTGACGCTGTTTAGGAACCACATTTTTGACCCAATCACAAACACCTGACAATAAAAACGAACTCCTACCTCGGAAGTATTAAACCAAGGACTCAAACTCATTTTTGTATGCAATTACAGAAGCCAGCTGCCTGAGCAAACAGAAGCATACAAAACCAGACAGCATTCAGATATGCAATGCAATCCCTTACCTTTCTCTGTCTTATTATGTCGTCTTTAGTATTTCTCCTTCTAGGAGATTTCTAAAAATCCTGTGTAACTACCCATTTCCGAAATCCTCACACTTCACTTACCAATTGTTTTCCCCAAAGAAGATAAATAATCCTCTGAAAACCTACAAAGAAGAAAAATCAAGTAACATCATTGTATTTCCTTTTTTATGTTTTTCATACATATTGACTTCCTCTGATATTCATCTAAAATAGCATATCCATACTCCCAATTGCTCTCCTTCCTGTGGCAAGCACCCACACCAAGGACACAAAATTAGTAATACCTTGACTACACATTACTATTAAATATTCTTATTATTAGCACTGAAGACGATCTAAGCTTCAATATTATCAAAATGTAACAAGCGGAAATGGGCAGCCATATGAGTTTTATGATTAATACTAACAATTTAAGGGTGATAGTTCTGTCAGAAAAATCTGCAGATGCTGCCAAGCCTGACTAACATGACAACTATTTAAAATAATTATTGATGAATTAGGTGTGGTGAGGCTGCAGGGGCAGAAAAGGTGAATTTGGTTACTATGGTTATTATTTACTCGTGGCATAAGCCAAGTAAATGACTTTTGCTTTGACTGAAAAAGTACTGCTCTACAATGAGCAGTATTTAGCTGTTTCTTCCAGCCCTGACTGTTCTCGCACGCCTTTATGTTTCTTTCCTTTTTAGTGCCCTGTAGTTTTGCATAATGTTTTCCCAGGAAACTTACATACGCAAGGGAAAAAAACCTTATCACCACACAGACGCTGTCAAAACACAGCAACCACTGTGAATTCCCTTCCTTCAAAAAAAAAAAAAAAAAAAAAGAGTGTTCTAGGCCTTAGGAGGGGGAATCCCCAACCGTCCCCCTTCAAAAGACAGTATCTTCAACAAAATACACTGAAACGGCACACTAAGCTTCTGAAAATGAAAAATACAGTCCGAGGGTTTTCCAGACTACTTCTTCTCTGTAAAAATCAGTTACAATTGCTGAGTCCCTTTCCAGTTCTGGGGAACATCTGGCATTTTTCCCTTTTTTTCACTAAAAGCTCTTTGAGATCTATTTTTTTATTTTCCTGTATTTTCTGCTGAAAAAGAGTAAGTCAGGCCCGCAGCAGGCTAAATTACAGAATTCTCAGCCAGAGGTTTGTCTAAAGTGTTGAAATTGAAATAGATTTAAGAACGTGCCAACACATAAAAACGTGTGTCCTACATGAAGAAAGTTAAATGGAAGAATACGCGCATCATGCACAAGGAACTGCTCCTCAAATACTACAGAAGAATTACATCCCTAGACACAGTACTAGCACCAATGCGACGCCACTCTTTAGTAACTTCAGAGAACTGGCAAGCACAGAACCTTCTGCCATGTGCACCAAAGCATGAAACTGCCTTTTAAAATTATATGCAGAGATGCCAATGAGACTATCATATTGCACAACAGAAGTCAATATACAGCGAAATCAAGTTTTGGCCTTCCTTGCTGGCAGTATATTCTGTTGGCAGCAGAAGCTGCAGCAGAAGCACTGTCTACTCTGAAGGACAGAAAGACACGGGCAAAATGATGAAAGACCAGAGAAAAGCAAGAAAAGTTATGATGAAAAGCTTGACAAATATTTGGATACATTTTCCTTAAGAAGGCAATGCAGAGGTAAAAGAGAGCCATGGTCATGGTGACAAGCTTTAAATATAAAAATAGTTGTTGCAAAGGCCAGTCGTGTTCCAAATCAATTAAGCCTTCAGCAAAGAAATTTAGGATGAGGCTCTGTGTCAGTGAGGGTGGACTGCTCTAAGGGACAGGGAGGTGGTACCTGAGCATGGTATGAAGGCATGCAGGGCAGGGGTCTTGCCAGCCAGACCCACGCTAACAGAGCAAGGCAAGCAGGAAAGACTCTGATGCGGTAGCCGGGCTCAATCACTAGTCCTGATCATCAGGCAAAGTCATGGTGATGGGGAAGGTCCAAGGTCAAGACAGGAATGCAAGTCAGTAAACCAGGAGCAGGTCCAGTGACAGTAAGGGGTGTCACAGTCCAGGGATGGCGAGGCGGGTCCATAGGGACAGGCAGGTCCGAGGTCAAACCGGGAAGTCAATCAGTAGGTCAGGGCCAGATCAACAAGGTCTGTGGCCAGGCGTGGTTACGATAGAGCTGGAGACAGGTACTCCTACAGCTTGGGCAGTGACTGAAGGCCTATGCCAGACCTTAAGTGGAGCTCCTGGGCGATGGTTGTGGGTGGAGGTCCCAGCTGAGGCTGGTCAGGGCCATTAAGGACTGTCAGTGCTCTCAGTGCCCTGGCATTTGATCCCAGCCCTCTAGTTCTAAATTTTCAACAGTAGTAGTTAAAGGGTGTTGTTATTCAGCACACGGTGGTGTTTATCCAAGAACTAGAGAGATCGCTTATTTCACCAGCACCCTCCTGTAAGCAGAACCCAAAATGTCGGAACCCAAGACTTCAAAGCAGAATTCCACCTGGAAGTTCATTACCTTCTTTCATAGGTAGAAGTAAGCACAGCTCCATCAGGTCCCTTAGGAATGATCCCAACCCAGAGCTGGTGTTTATCGATAACATGAGGATTCTCCAAGCAAACAGGAAAAGGGCTAAAGAAACACAAAAGTAAGATCCCAGTCATACTCGTTATATGACTCCCTATGGGCTACCAGTCCAGAGCACTCAAAAATCCTGAGATAAAACCTAAAATCACGAGAGCAGATTGTGAATTTTGAGTAACGGTACTGTTCACACATATAGGTACTTACATCTGCATTTCCATTGTAAATGATGACAGGGGGGAGAGAGTCCCACTAGTAAGGATAATTGTCCTGACTCCCTGTCGAACAAGCTCATGCATGCTGTATCCGGGGCTGAAACACCAATAGCTTAAGGTCTTTCCTGTATCAAATAAAGAGAAAACACTAAGAAGCAAGTCTGTAAGTGGAAAAATTAGAATATGACTAGCATATAGCACATTGCATCTGAACTTCTGAAAGTCAAATGGCCAGCATCTGAAGCTAAAATTCCAGATGTATGGTATGTTCTGCCTTGCTCCTTCCCAGATTTAATTACTATGCCCGTTCAAAATGTAGTTTAAAAGGTCATTGCTCCCTCACACCTTAAGTAGATCATACTTTTAGTCAAAAGATGGTTATAGAAAAGACAGAGCATCAGATCTTTTTGTCGGCAAGTAACAGGCAGATTGAGCAGATAAAACTACTCAGTCCTCCAGCCACTGATTCACTTCCTGCTGTCAAGGACAACTGGAAGGGGAAGCATGGTAGAAGAACTGCAGAATACTGGGATGAAGGACAAACGACTGAAGTTACTAAAAAAAAAAAAAAAAAAAAAAAAAAAATCAACCAAAAACCTCCCCCCGGCTCTTGCTTGAAAACTGAAGAACCCCTTCTCCATCAGGAATTTCCAATGGCTATAAACCTTTCACCTAAACTTTCCATTTTCCCCACAGTCAACTGCCAAACCTTTCAACTTCTGCTCAAATCTTTTGTGGGATGTGGATATACAACGTGCGCGACACTGAAAATCTGGCATACTATGTATTATCAACAGAAAGGATATAAAGAAAAATGGATAAATCACACTAGTCACTTCTTTCATCGCTCAGCTTATAGTTGTACCGTTGGTAGTCTTGCTGAAAACTTCTCATCAGCTTTTCAGAGACAGTCAAAGGAACAAGGGAATGAAACAATCATCTATGTCAAGAACAAGACCAGCCAAATGAAACATTAGATTTTGTTTCTGATTCTGTTTTGCATGATTAGTTTCAGTAAAAAAAAATAAAAAAATAAAAATACCTAGCATCCACATATCATGTGCATGTTTTTTAAATGTACACACTTCATTCAAAGACTGTATTTCCAAAAGGAGCTGACAGTTTCAGGAAATCCCCAGTAATATGTGCCCAGTGAGTCACTTACTGCTTAGAATTACAAGAGAACATTTATTTTAAGCTAAAGTTTTATCTCTCCATCTCATTTGGGCAAATCCATCCAGACAGTGTCCAGATTTTAGAAGAATCACATTCCAAAATTTAGCAAATTCTGTATCTCTTTAATTCACACTAAGAATTGGTGCAAATTACAGTTAGGATCTGTATATGGACAGGCCAGTAAGTATCTACAGACAAGAGCAAGTCACTTATGTCAGGAGCCTAAGAAATCCCAGCATAAAAGCAAACTGTGCTGATATGGGATGGCCTAGAAGAGAAAACACCAACAACTCACATTTGCCTCGCCAATGCTCAGTTTGAAATATACTTCTCTAACTCTGCAGGACGACTGCCGGGCACCGGTTGCCCAGTTCTTGGAGAAGCTGGAATTGTAGTACATTTTTAGCCTGGTTTTCTGCAATTATGTCTTTAAGCTTAACAACATTAGATCCATTTTAAAGGTCCCATTCACCAGCAGGAACTGTTGGATGTTACAGAGAGTAGATCTCTGCAGCAGCTTTTTCCATTCCTGGTACAAGGACAGCTAATCTATGGAGAAATGGTTTGCTAATAGTTTACAACATGGTGATTTAGAGCAAACCAAGAGCAAGAGCATTTTATCTTAATGTAAAACTGCAACAGTTCAATATTGCGTTTGTAAGTGGCACCCGCGCACGGAACAGATAGCTAGGGCAGTAATCTCCTCAGTTATCCCAAGCTATACCACTTCTCACCAATTACAGTTTGTAGAGAATTACGCTCGAGTGAATAATTTCCACAAAATCCTTTGAAAACAGCTATGCTTAAAAGCTTTGCATTATTTCTAAACAATCTGCTATACCACTACAGGAAACTGGAGACTTGATCCGTCTTGTCTGGCCTCTGCTAGGTTTGCACATAGTGCAAGTCTCAACAAATTGCTGGTCTGTTGCACAGGTACTTGCAAATACTGTTTTTATTTGAAAAGAAATATATCAGTATGTGTCTACTAAATCACAGAAAGATTCTGTGACTGCTTTGTATTGCTTTTGTGTATAAATCCTCCAAAATATGCAATAAACCTAAAGCATTTCTATATTTAACAAAATCTACTTAGAATTATTCCTGTAACTTCAAACTCCAGTTGAGCAATATCTCAGGAAAACAATATTTGCGGATTACCAAACAGCATGCTTCTGTTCAGGAACAGAACAGAACTTACTTTGTGGAAACACTTAAGGGGTCGTTATGTGCAAAACCACTAAATTCGTGGAAACTCATTCTTTGAAAAAATGTTACTTTTGTCCTTAACAACAGGATTTCTGTGAAACAAATACTTACATTCTCAAGAGCATTTAACTGAGTAATTAAGTAGATAGTTATGAGCCAAGGTATTTACAAAGATCCTTGGAAAGTATTCTATTGAGAAGGCTTAGGTAAAGGGATCTGCATCTGTCTTCTCTAATCAGAAAACATTTTGTTTTCCACCTAACTGTATTTATTAAAAAATAAATAAAACCATCAGAAAGAATGAATGGTGAAGTCCAACAAAGCCAAGCTTGGTGCTGCTTTATAGGAGCCTTAGGATAAGCCTTTGATTCAGAAGCCAAGTTTCTTTTCTTGTAAATATGTTGTTTTGAAGCATGGTTATATTGAGGTAGTTCCAGATACCAAGCTCTGCAGAGCATAAGGAACAAAATAGGTGGGAGGAGAGAGACAAGGAGAGGGAGAAATCTCAGTTGAACAAGGAGGACTGAAAAGTATAGTTGAGGCTGAAACTATCAAGAAGTGACAACATGCCCTGAGGAACTTAGGAAGTTGCTCAGAAAAGGTTGTATCTCAGAGAAGATAACAGTGCCCTGAGGCTGTTACCTGTCATGGCATTTTCTGGCTAAGAATTCACATTCTCAGGTGTTATTTCTCTGGCACATCACATGAACCGTCACTACAGAGCTTCAGAATGAGCCAACCAATTATCACTCCTCCATTATATATCAGTAATTTCAACGGAGACTAAGAACTTTCACGGAATTTACTCTTATAATACCTTTGGCACACATTTTCAGTATCATATCTATACATGAATCTCCTTCTTGTAAAAAGTAGTTACAGCCTTAGCAACACCAACTTTGTGTTTAACACAACACAGTTATACCAACAAATGTAACTGATACGAGGCTAACAGAACATTTCATAAACCTCAACGTCAATCCTGAGGGAGGATTTCCCATTCTTGGGCTGGCCTGAAGATTTCCTGTACACCAATACAAGCAACCATTCCATAATGGAGATGGTTTTCTTTCACTGGAATAATTGCACTAGAAGAACTCCAGCAGCGCACAAAGCAGCACTGGTACAAGAACGTTTTATATTGAGATTGCTTATGTCACCTCCCCTTTAGAAGTAACTATAAAGCTGAAAAGCACCTCCTCCACTCATTGTATCCACAATGGAGCTGTACTTGGACACACAAAACTGCAAAGGAACACCCTCAAAGAATCCTAGAATTCTTCAAACTTAAAGTCCCAAAGCCTTAAAAACCTACCCTGTTCTAGAGAAAGAGAGCTCTGGGGCAACACTAATGCTCCAAGTCTCTTCATCTTACAGAAGATGACCAAAAAAAACCCTACAGCCAAACCACCCACTGGTTCTCTGCTAACTGAGTGGAGGAAAAAAGTCTTTCCCAATCCCACATCTACTGAAGGTTTTAACTTGGGCCATGGCAACAAGACATACTAATCACGCACTTAAGACTTTCCAGCTCTATGAGGAACACTACGATGCCATTTGGGTTTAAAAAATTTTTTGCATACAGACAGATCCGGAGCGTGCCCTCATTGAGTTATTCTGTTCAGCCCTTTATTCCTCAGAGTCATTTTTAACATTTAAGATAACATAGGTGGTGTTTCACTCAAAATCCTACAATGACATTCCAAAATTTGCCAGAGGACTCCCTGTTCACAGATGTGAAGTAATGCAGACGGGGAAGTCTTCAATTGTTTTCTCTTATTTGAATCAGAAAGGAGCAGTTGAGTAGTTTTCAATTCAGCTTTTGCATGAGCCTTCCCAAGACAGAGTCCTGTACCTTGTTTTTTTGCAGACGATGAATTCCAGAGATCTGTCCTTTGTTTCTTCTTCTGATTACTGTTATCCAGATGAATATGTACCTGAAAGAAAATAACAGAAACGTTTCTAGAGATGGCTACAGGAATGAACTTGTTCTTCATCCCTCAAAAAAGCTAGTCCATATTAAGGGTAATTAACATAATTAGTGTCACTTTTATAGTGTTAGTAAGGTCATATTATTTCCTGTCTTTCCTATTTTGTTTCCAGTCTTTCATAACGTATCTAACAAGGAGCAAAGAAGCATATCACCATTTAACCAGCCATTTTGAATCAGTTTGTGGGAGCAGCTTTTCATGGGCTGCCCTGAGCAGAGACAAAGAACCCAATTATTTGGGTATTGTCCACCAGAATAAAACATGCAGACTAGGAAAAAAAAAAATATTGCATTAGAAAGACTTGCTTCATTTGACAACAAAAATAGTATCAAGTCTTAAACTTAATATGAGAGTTACCTTTTATCTAAAAAAAGATCTGTTCCTAAAATTCATTATAGCATCACAGCCCATAAGTCCCAAACTCTAAATAAATTATAAGGACTTCTTGGGGGGGGGGAGTGGCTTCACTATACTTGCTTGGTAGTAGGCTAAACTAAAGTCAAGAGAACAGATTATTGGAAGAACACATCAATTCTTGCATAATATGCAGTATCAAAGTTTTGAGTAATTCATATTTGCTGCACTTCCCTAATTTCATTTTAGTTTCTTTAAAAATTACTGTCTAGCTCCTCTTTTTCCTTGGAACCTAAACTAACCACAGGTCCTTTGGTGGTTTTTTGTGGTTTGGGGTTTTTTTTGGTTTTGTTGGTTCCCCCCCCCCCCGGAAAAACTTACATATGCTCCCTGTAATCAACATCATCATTTGCTATACTATCCACATTCTTCTGAGTCTTGGATACACTAAGCACAAATATTAAGTGCCAGCGAGGAAAAATGTAGAACACAAAGCATCCCATACCTTATAATATTTAGATATCGACTGATGTGGCATGAAACCTGTTGTGCCTTCTGGAGGATCGATGTTGAATACTGTCTGGAAAATGGATGTAAACAAATGGAAGGATTTAACAACTGTTTCCAGCAAAATCCCCTAATGTACCCTTGCACTGAGAAGTATCTCCACAGAAGTTACTGCTGTGATAACCTTAAATGCATCTCCTTGCTCCTGTTATTAAATAAAGCCAGAGAATCTTGAATAAATACATTTTTTACAGGAAATTCCTGCTAACCACATGGCTTTCTCATTGTTCCAAAAAATGCAAGCCAGTACATAAATATATTCAAACTATACAAATGACAGTATTATTACCCACACTGTTCCTGACTTCTGGCTGTGGATAAACACAAACACACTACACGTTCATGAGATCACAGAGTCACAACTTAGTGTAAAAGAACTTTTTGAATTCCCTTAGTTTACAATTTCAGCCATGATACCCTACACTCATAATACTCTGCTTAGAAAAAAAAAATATCAAGTTGTAATCATATCTAGTTGTCCGTATATTAAATTAAAAGCTTCTATCAACTCTTCTGCACAGAGTTATGCTTCTTCCCCTTTCCTGTATGTGAAGTCTTATGACTAAGGGTGATGCTCTTTCAAACATATGGCATTCCAGTGCAACTTCAATGCAAACAGCTGTGGTTCTCAAATATTTATAACTTCTGTTAATTTTTCTAAACAAAATTTCTTCAGACGTTTAAAAGGAATTATCCAAGCTCATAAGAATATCAGCTAGTTGCAACAAGATGTTCTCCGCCAGTCAAAAAAAGTGCAATTCCTGGAAATATTAACTTCTGAAAAATAGCCAAAGATAGGGTATACAAAACAGATTTTAGTAAGTGTTCTTCTAAAAGGCAGAAAAAAATGTATTATTAATAAAAACAAGCTGGTTATAAATTAAGTCTTGAAGCCAAGGCTCTGTAACAAGAAAGCACTGTGTTTAACCAACAAAGACTCTGTGACACGGTCCTACTTAAAAATATCTCAGGGTTAAACTATCACGTGGCAGATGATTTGCAGTAACTGTCCACATGTATGTCCTCAGCAGCAGCAAAGGGATCTTAGCTTTCAGCAAAAGACTGCTCTTCCAATTCAAATCACCTTTCATCTATCCACAGGCTAAAAGAGCACACCCAGAGAACTATCCCCAGTCCTGTAGCACGCACTAATCTGTGGGCTCCGGTCACCGGGATCAGGAGACCTGGCTTCTACTTCTGAATCTTCTCATCTCTCAGCTTTGAAACCCTGGGAAACTAATTTAAATTAAGCATACCTCACCTTCCCCACAGAAGAACAGTGACACTCACCTTCCCGTACACATCATTTTGGTATCCGTGTACACAAATCTCTACTACTGTATCAGAACATACATAAAGGTTTACTGAACCACCGCTATAAAAATGAAATACTGTGTATGCCACTGTGACTACACCCTCACAAACATCCATGCGTTCGACGAGTTCAGTATTGCAGACCTACCAGGACCGTTCAAAATAGAGCTAGATAACTTGTCTTTATCATGCAGGTCTGCAAAGTTTGAACACATTTCTTCATTTTTAGTTTTACAGGGGGTGTTATTCTGTGGTGTCCTTTTGGACATGTATGTTGCTCTCCACCAGCGTAACAGGCGCAACATGACTTCATACACTACTGCTAGACAAAGTAAGCACAGAAAGTCTTATTAAGTATGAAAAATGAATCATCTATAGGAATTACTGTGTTAACTTGAGCTGACTGTTCTCCTACAAGCATCTAATAATGTTTTTTAGGAAAATTTTAAATTATAAAAGATTATGCTTTTCCATTAAATTCCAATTCTAGAAGAGGAGGATTCACAAATAAGCTAAGATAGCAAGTAAATCCTTAGGTGAAAGGCAACGATACTGAACAATTCACACTTCTTCTTTGTAAGATTTTCTAGCAATCAGCAGGAAGGCAACCTGAATGTTGTCAGTAGATTTTGGTACATATGACAAAATAGACCTGAGCCGTGTCATTCAAAATAAATAAGTAAAATCCAAGACTCGGGATAGGACTTTTAGAGAACATGGCTAAATTCAAATCTAGATGATTTAATCCCTCCTAGTTTACTTAAAAGGGACACTAAAACCTATAAACAGTAATAATCTCAGGTAAAGGGAAACGTAAGTGGGAATGTTATAAATCCTTCAGCAAAGAGGGAAAACTAAAGTACATAGTCAGTAGCACACCCAGACAGAAAAGAATTTCATTACAAGTCGTCTAATACGTGTTCTGGAAATAAGCAAGAATATTGAGGAAGGAAAAAGAGTTCATTTGCTGCTGCCAAATGCAGAGCTGGACACAGAAGTAATTCATTTTTCAGATTAAATCAATTGCTGTGTTCTTCCTCATTTTTGCTCTTACATAGATTTTACTCTCCTCCTGCTTGTGTTTCCGTTATTTTGTCACCTTTTTTGACACTCCTGTGCTTCTTATAAACATAGATTACACTTGTAAGCAGCATATTTTCCAGAAGAAAGATCTATGATGTCAAGGATTTCTGCAAAAGCCTGACAGCTAATCTGTTAGGCAGGCTACCAGCGAGTAGAACAAAACCAGAGAACTACAAAGAGACTGAACATTGTCAGCCACAACAGACTTCAACGTCATGGAATTTCTTGCATCAGTGGCTGAATTATACTGGGTGGGGGTGGGGTGGGTGGGTGTAAAATCATTAAACCAAGACAGAAAAGCAATGATTAACACACATTAAAATGTCATCATTATTATCACCCACCTACTAAAGATGGGGGAAAAAGATCTTTTTGATCCAAAAAAACCCACAAGTATTTGGGAAGTAAAGGTCTTATTTCACTGTCAGGAAAAGGTCTAATTCAACCTAACGCCCAGTAACTCAGGCCAAGATGATGCTCTGAAATCACCAAATTCTGGGAGCATAGTGAACTTAATCCCAAGCATCAGCAGATGTTCTAATATGTAACACCACTGCTAAGACGCTATTTTGTTTGAACTTTAAGCTGTCCAAATATTACCCTCTTTTTGAGTATCACTCAAGAACGTTAGAGCTTTGGTCAACTTCAGAGGGAAGCTAGAAATTGAATTTCGGGCCACCGGCCCCCCTGTGCCTTCTAATTTTATGGGGCCCAGGTTTTTCATAATCAATGTTTTGCAAGTGCACAACAGGGAGAGGACTGACAGCACCATATGGATACCCACAAGTGTCAGATTCAGTTCCTGTGGCACTAAAAAGATTTTTTTTTTCCAGATCCCTTAATTTAATAATTAAATGAAAAAAATACAGTTAAATTATCTTTTGTTTGCTTTTTTCCCTTAGCTTGTCCTGTTATTTCATGAGAAGGTCTCATTTTCCCAAACATCGCTGCTAGAAAGTAAACAGCTCAATAACCCAGCTCCACCTGGTGGAGGCTAAAACCAGACAAATTTAAATTGAGCATCTCCAAGAAGGGACATCAAAACTGTAAAAGAACAACCCGGGTAAAAATCAAAGCAGACCATCCCATTAGGCAGCAGCTTTCTCCTCAAAAACCTGTAGACTTCCATCACTGCACAAGTGTACATAGAGTCAAGAATAAAATGGATCCAATGTCTTTCCACATTTTTTAAACCAACTCTTCTATCCTTCAGACATATATAGAAGCAGTGTTAATTATTTACCTGGATAATATCTGAGAGCTTATGCAATCCAGATGTATTGACAAATATCCCAGTACCTAGACAGAATAACGCATGATTACTTTTACAACACAAATATACATCCATTTGTATACATCCATATCTTATCCAAACAGCACACCGCTCTGAATACAATGACTTGAAAATATTATCTGAAACAAGTAAGTTATTTCAAGTTTTCCATCATTATTCAAGATGCAAGGAGAAATGTAAAACTGGCATTCCAAAACAAGTTTCATGTCTCTGACGCACTGGGAAGCTGTCATCTGAGACAGTTACATAAACTTCTTAAGGCTCCTCCACATTATAAATTAGAAAGGAGGTAATTAAAACAAAGATAAGCATGCTTAAACTGCTTGGTTACTTTTTCAAAAACTCACACAACTAATATTAGCCTCATGACAAAAAGAATAGAAAACAAACTACCTTGTTATGCAGAGAGACAAAATTAACCTTTGCTATAGCTATAAATAGCCCTTTACAATCACCTCCAAGCTTCTGGTATGCCTAAAACAGTGACTACAGAGGAGCAGTTAAAAGAATGTATGAAATACACTGATGATGAGAATTTGACCACAGAAACGATAAACAGATGCACCTGTTAAGCCAGAGCGCAAACAGCCTAAAAGGAGAAAGATGCTGGGGGAAAAAAAGGAAGGATAGATGTGTTCTGAAAGGATGCACTTGCAGAACCGGCAGTCTGCATTCTAGTCTCCATGGAGTGGGCTTGCTCTCTTCAATGCTTTTACTGAAGGGTCTGCTAGTAAGAACTAACTAAATCATTTTCTTAGGACATGTAGAAGTTGGAGATTTTTCTTTGCAGAAGGGCAAATTAAGAACAAGATGCTGATAGACAGTACAAGAGAAGCTTGCTAAATTAAGGAAAAAACCCCACATTATGCAATTCCCAACATTCCTGTCTCATAACTCCAAGACCAGGAAAGAACTCAAACCGCTATAAGTGCCATCAGCAAAATGTCAACAAGCTCCACCCCACAATCCTTCTGGTTTTGGAGAAAAATAGTGTTGTGTCCAAAAGTCATTTTACCTATGCGCACGTATGCACGCACATATGTTGGTACGCACTCAGGTTTTGACACAAAGAGGTTCTTAAAACTAGTTCTGTTGCATAAACAGACATAAAACGTGTTTCCCAGCAGAGCACCTCGCAGCAAGTCTTAATAAAAAGACACAGGTACTCAGGGTCAGATTTTAGCTTTTAAAAGCTTTAATATTTAAATCTAAACAAAGAAGCCTTTCTCCTCCTCTCCACGAACTATACAAACTTCCAGTTACTTACATTACAGAGAACAGTCTGAGTGAAACAACTAACAAATTTACACTTACGGCCTGAAAGAAACTGTAAAATCTGCTCTAGCGACTCCAAGAGTGAGGATTTGGTCTGGAATGTTATTTGAGCCTCTGCAAACAGATCAAAGATGTAGCTGCAATTTGCAAAGAAAAAGCACAAATGGGTAAACACTGTAAATAATCACATGGACACAATTACTGTTACTCTTTTATAACAACAATTTCACCATCTAGTAGCAAAAACATGTTCTCGTCTCCATGAGAAAGAAAAATTTACAGGAATAAAAATAAGTATTTGGTTATAAAGACAGCAGACAATATTGACATGACAGAAAGCATACTGACCACATCCTTCACATTTTCCATGATTTCTCTACAACATGCAATACGTATTAATTTAGAAACAGATTTGCATGCAATTTCCATGGTTTTTTTTACAACGTACAATATGCATGAGTTTAGAAATAGAGACTTACAGAGCTCTGAGGTACCTCAAACCAAATCACTGCAGCACTAGTACCTCTGTTTAAATCATGACGCGAAATTGAAAGAAGCACAGCGAGGAGCTTCTTCCAGTTCAGAATACCCGATAGGCATACAGACAGCACAGGATTTTCCACTCTTGAAACACTTTAAAAGGGAGTTCCACCAGAAATAATGATTACTACAGAAAGGGTATTTAAGGAAACCCAAAACCTTGAATAAATACTATTCCCAGAAATTAGACTAGTACTAGCAATCCTAACAGCTGACCCAGTTTCACCCAGGTCTAGAATTTGCTGCACTTTTAACATGTAAACATATTAATGAGAAGAAATTCACCTTCCCCCTTTGGTGACTCCACTGTCATTCGGTGGCAGCTCCACCGCATCAATAGCACTTTCTAGCTGAAGAAGTATTTCTTTAAGAGAACCAAGAGGGAAAAAAGTTAGGGTTCACAGAAACTCACGTCTGGGACACATTTAAGCCTCTTTTTCAAACGTACTTTATTACAAAGGCCGTTACCAAAGATGGCAACCTAGCTGTTTTCTTGATTCTGTAAACAAAATGATCAAAACCAATTTCCTAGATATCATCTCTAAATATTTGTATTCAACTTTAAGAACTTCTACGACCTCAGTTCTTAGATGAAGCTTAAGTTGTCAGCTAAATGTTAAACTCTTCTTTACAGATGGGGAAAGCTGTTCTTGGAAATGCTTTGCAAGCATGAGACATCTCAAGCTCTTGCTATTAACTTTATGTAGCCTCACGTTCTTACAGCAGAATGATGCAACTAATACAATTCCAGCACACTGACAAGATTAGAAAACAAGGGAACTTCTAGCAAGGGAAGCGATGCATTCATCTGCCAAATCTCTCATCTTCTTGGGAAAAAACTGTAACTGAACATTCCACAAAATTCTCTGAAAAAGAGACAACTTCCTTGAATTTCTCCGTTATGAGCAACGTCTACAGAAATGCCACATGAACCTGATCTATAGTTGTTGACCTTCTGAAACTGTTTCAACAACAATTTTCAACAACACAAAAAATAACCTTACTCTTTATCTTTGCTATATCTTCCAGTTCCATGTTCAGTCCTGTTGAAGAAAGGAAAGATTTCAGAGAGGATGTTTCATGTCCGTTTCATTCCTAGTTTCTTTATGGCTTTTCAGAAATTATGGATATGAAGGCTAGAACTGTGTATATGGAAAGCCATCTGTATTCCACTCACCGTTCTCTTTCATGACCCCTCATGTCACATTGGTTTGGCCAAATCTTTTCATGTTTGTCTGGCAGTGATTACTAATTAACAATAATTTATCTACTGATGAGAGTAAATTTTCCAGAAACTGTTAGAAGTTATTTTCCAGTTCTCGGTAGTGGCACCCTATAATCCCAGCAAAACAGTGGTTTGTGGTTGTCAACACACCTGAATTGGCCAACTCCATATTGAATTCAGCATTTATTTCATTCTGTTGAACTACTTTGGCTTGTTCTTCCAGTACGACATTTATAGCATCCATTGCCGAAGCCAAATCGTAGGGTGTCAAGTCAAAGGAAGATGACTCCTCACACAACTTCTCCTAAAATATAAGGAAGGGAAGCATTATTTGGACTGCTCAGTGTGCTATTTGCTCGGGCAATTTCATAGATGATAAAGTCCAGATGACTGGGCTTGATTTCATTTCTGATCTCCAGCTCAGGCCAGAGGATGTTGTATAAACACCTGAAGACTTTGACTATTACTAGGCATCCTTTTTTCTGAAAGGGAGAACAGATTTTGCCTCTTCCACATTATTTACATTCTACCATTCCCATCTAGTAGCAAAGCACTGTCACCATTAAGATCCCTTTTGTTTTTAAACAGGTGTCACCTCCTCTGTGTTCTTAGTGTTGCTGCTAATAGGTTTTTCTTGACATCCTTTTGCTTCTCCCACGCAGTTGCCAAATAGCTTGCTGTCTGATGACAAATCGTCCAAGTAGCAAATTTTTTAGTTAGAGAATCAGTTTGTTCTTCGAAAGAGCTTCTTCCTGGTCCCTCTCACACTCTTAAGAAATATTCTTATCCCTATATTTGCTCATATGAAGACATGGTCCTTGCCCCTCGTGATCTTGCATTCAGGGGTGGGGGCATGGAGGAAAAAAGGGAAGGGGGCAATGGAAAAAAAAAAAAGGCAGTAAAATGCATATTATTCATATGTAAAATTTGGGCCAAAACGTATGCCAGAACAAATATTATTACAGAGAAGGAAACATACTAAATTTTTATTAAAAAAAAAAGGTTTGAACACTCACCAAACTGATAAGTTTGACAAAATTCTCTATGACCTTGAAAAATAAGTCACATATTGTTTTGTCACAAATTTTTCATTCACAAAAAGAATCATCTTCCCTGAGGAATGAAAAGAAATAGTAAGGACTAACCTACACAAAAATTTGACTGCAATAGCAATGAAGAAATAAGTTCTAAAGAAAAAAAATGTTGAACTAGCTGCATGTGTAAACAATCTAATGAGAAAGTCATCAATTTTATTTCAGAGTAATTACTAAGTTTCCACATATTAACCTGGAACAGACAGTACCATGGGAGAACTATTGCAAAACACGTAGTTCTAGAACAGCTGTTCTGGTTAATTTCTGCATGCAGGCATCAATTAATAGTTTTAAAACACTACGGGGGGGGGGAACAAAATCCAAACAACTATGACGGGATTTCCACCCATTTTTCCAACAGAAAAAAACGATGTTCTGACGGAAGGAGCACATACTGGACACAACTCTGCCACTATCTCTAGTCAAACATAGCACACCCTCCAGTGGCCTGTTTACTGAAAGAACATGCAATCAGAAAATAAACTTTGCAGCTGTTTAGCAGAAATCCCACTAGGAGGTTGTTCATGTGGTAGAAAAAAGGGACATCTTTCCAATGCTCTTTTGCATTTCATTATTTAGGCAAAGGGCTGCAGTTTCGAGCCAACTAAGGGGAAGATCCCATAATGCAGCACTTTTTTTTTCCTTTCTCTTTTTTTCCCTCTATGAGTGGAGACTTGGCAAATGTGACTCTTGTAATATTTCCATCTACTGCACTTGGACAGCTGATGCAGCTGAGCTTCAAGAATGGATCTTTCATGATTTCTTACACCCTGGAAGAGAACTCTCCAAACAAGAAAGTGAGCGCCCTCATACATTTGGAGATCCACCCTTCAGGAAGAAACTATCACCTTGTAGCAAATCACAGTAGTGTCAAAGGACCGTTAATTAAACTACAAAGCTTTAACTGTTGCGGAAACAAGAAATATTCACGATAATGAACATTAACAACTGAAATAGCTGAGTACAGATTTTACAGACAATAACAGGGCACGGGTCCGTTTTTCTCTTTGGGTGAAGTTTGAAAAAAATGGCCACAGACCAGAAACAACTTACCACATTGTGAGCTTCATCAAGTATTACCACAGTCCCCTTCAGGTCTAAGTTGTGCGCTCTCCGGCTCTAAAAGACAAAGAAGAGAACGAGGGAATGGACAGAAAGGTCACAGAGAAATATAGATTCGATTGACTGAGAAATTGGCTCATGAGACAGATTTGGGGTTTCATGTATTTTGAATACTGGGGGGGGGGGGTTTGGGGGGGTGTTTTGTTTTATTTTTTCAGAAAACAGAAGTAATCACTGTGGCTACCTAATATGTAAACCACAGAATTGTTTTCTCTGGAAATGAAGGTGATAAAATGCATCATGTAAAAGTTTATGGAGGTTACAACTTACATTGTAACGAAGAAAAAAAAAAAACCAAACAGTTGTACCATACTAGGATACACAAGTTTATCAGAATTAGTTTCAGTCACTATTTTTGCCAATAGGGATCCGGGAGGAGTGGGGTGCGAAGCAGGGGGATTTGCCTTGTTTTTACAAATTAATGCTTGTGTCGTCTTTGCAAGAAGTGGATGCTCTGGAAACACCCCCGACAGTACCAGATCACAGAACTTCTTCATAATGCTTCTTTGCTTAAGGCGGTCAGAGATTTTTTAAATTTTATTTTATTTTTTAATTTATTAAACATTTGGTCTTTTCACCTTTTGTAGCAGTGAAATGTAATCTGGCTTTTACTATAATTCATGAATTACTCCAAGTTGCATGAAGACATCAGCAGATTTGTTTCCTCAGAGTTTTCAAAGGTTTCATTTTCTACCCACGAAATATGGACAACTTATTGCAACAGCTTTTTTTACAAAGCCAGCAATTATTTCCAAGAGAGATGTCCAATCTCTACTGAAAATGTTTCCTTATTCTAGAAATCATGTAGCTGGCTGCAGAAACAAAAATGTCTCAGAATGCACGCAAAAATACTGCGTAGTATGTGACTGAAGATTTGTATCCAGGAGGTGACGTATCACCAAAACAAGGGCATCACATTCTGCAAAGCTAATTCTATAAAAATAGCAAGACCTCAAACAAAAAGAGAAAATCTTTCTTAACTGTGGGAAAGAAGAACTTTACAGAGAAAAAACACAAAAGGGCATCCTCTGTGGTTCTGAATTTGAACTGGGTTTTGATTAGTTTTGAAGTATACCACACAATGCATTCACCAGCTATGCATCAGTTCTTCACAGCTTATCCACTAAAAGCCAATATAAGAGAAACAGAAGAACACTTGCATTTAAAAGCAAAGATATATGTTACCTTCGAGTCTAGTAAATAGTTGTAAGGCATAAAAATAATATCTGCTTGCTGCTTCAGGCTTCGAGAGAGATAATAAGGACAAGCTCTGTTTAAAAAAAGTAGTACAAACTATAAAGTAATACTTGCAGAAATATTAAGAGTGCATTCATGTACTATGTTTCATTCTCAAGGGTTTCTAATCAGCTGCTTAAGGAGTTGAAACTGGCACGTTTAATTTTAGGGCGGATGGTTAGCTCTATTCACACAACACAAGTAAAAGGAAGTGTAGAAAATAATACCTAGCTGTGCAGCTCAATAAAACAAAGGAAAAAGAAATTCAAGGAGGAAGAGCGGCATTCGTTACTGCATTATCATTTCACCCCTTTAGGCTAGAAGTAAATGCTGCACTAGACTATTTTATCTCAACAAATCAGTCACCTCATCCCCTTAGATCTGAAACAAAACTGCAGTATCATTTGTCATGTCAGATGATATTGGCAGCCTCTGCTCGAGTGAGAGATAAAATATTGGTGAGCCTGACTCTGGTCTGATTCAGTCTTTACATAAGTAAGGACTGAAACAAGTTGCTGTATGATGAAAGCTGCAGTAACAGAAGTTAAGGCTTTAGTGCACACAATTTTGTTGGAAGCTGTCTCTGCAATGTATTTAGCCACTCCACTTTGCTCTCATCGTTGTTCTGCTACTTTAGTGTATGTCAAGTTCACACCAAGGTATTAATAAACAGATAAATAGTTTTCACAAGTAAGGGGGAGGAAGGTCGGAGAGGAACATTTACCTGTGCTTGTTTCCATTTTTAACCAAGTCTTCGATATCCATGATTGAATCAACGAGTTCTTTCTCTGTACTCTTTTCTGTGAAAAATTACAACATTACAACCACAACCTTAGGTAAAAGTATCAGAAAGATTTTTTGTTACCCCAATCACCACAGTCATCCACTTAACATTTCATTCTCGAAACACATGAATGCAGAGCAAAACACACACACACACACGTGCACAAGCAGACTCTGCCAACTCTTTCAAACTTCTCTACCTGCCTAGCAAATCCCTCCCTCTCCAAAAAATAGGGCTGTACTTCCACAAAGTGGAAGCCAAACTCACCTTCCACATTGTTATAGAAATGACAAGCACGAGCCATCACTTTCATTCGGCACATGTAGATCTGTAAAATATAGCATGTTTTAGCTAAGAGTAGCACAGCCTGTCAAGCACTGAAAAGCGCGGTAAGGCGTGAAGAGCTATTAGTTTTCTGTAACACCAGCTAATGATTAAATGCTAATCACAGTTCTTCAGTTTTAAAATCATGTGTCCCTCTGTCCACCTTTAAAAGTTAGGCTCTTTTATGCAGCACAGACCACTCAGATGCTCAGAGGAAATTTTGTTATATTTTGCCACTAATGTCTTCCAAAAGAGTAATCTTTGGCATTGCTTGTAAAAATAACAGGTAAATCGATCACTGAAACACTGTTTTGAAATTATTGTTGCCCTTAAAAAACACTTAAGTGGCAGATCAGAAATTAAACTGCAAACTATTAACTCTCTCTCGTGTTCTACACAATGACACCCTTCTCTGGATGGAAAATGCTACCAGAGACACAGAATTAAATTTTGCACTCACAAAACTAGAAGCTTAAAGTTCCTCAAAACACATTTAGAACTACTATCTTTCCCTACAGCCTCCAGTAGTTAAACAATGTCACAGTTAAGAATTACACACCACATGCCACAAGAAAAAGCTCCACGTTCTCACTGCGCATGCTTTCGAGGCTCTGTTCTCACCTGCATGTGGTTGCTCTCCTGTCGCTTCACTTCAGGATTGATGCAAAGCTGCTCTCTGGAACCCAAAACACATATCTTTGGCCTGTTCAAACAGAATACACAAAACTGATGTTAAAAATAAGGCAAGAAAGAAGAACACAGTTGTACATGCCTGGGTTGGGTATCATATACCAAAAGCAAAAGGTTCAGGAGAAACAGATGAGCCCAAAATAAGGGTCAGAACCAGAAACAGTAAGCAAGCTAGTCTGTTTGCAACAGCTATATATGTTACTTGACTTCATGGTACTGTATTTCTCCTGGTAGCAGTGGGTGGTAATAAGCAGCAGTTTACAGCAGGAGGTAATGAGTAACAGCTTACATCATCCACCATAAAATCTGGATTCTGACAGTTCAGCCAAATAAGCTGGGGCCTGTCATCTATTACAAGCTATTCCAGAGCTGGCTGTGATTTTCAGAGTAAGGTTATGACAAGAACTAATGCGTTGCAAACATTCACAGTCATTTTTTTTGCTTATTACAAGGCTGTATCTCTGCAAGAAACACATAAAGAAATGACTACTGCCTGTCCAAAGAGCTCAGTCAACACACTGGCATGTCAACAGCCGAAAACTGTGACAGACATTGGTACAGGAAAAACACAAAGTTCTTCATAGATTTACATCAGCTTAAGGAATTCAACTTTGTAATGGCTTCCCACTGCCGTAAAGAAATGCACCAGGAAAAAAAAAAGGGGGGGAAAAAAAGGAAAAAAAAAAAAAGGAATTTTAGAAGTAAATGTGTGAAAACGTGTGACGTAAAGAACCAAAACCAGACCAAATTCAGGAAATTCTATGATTGAAGGAGATAAGAGAAGCTGTGAAGCATGAAAACAAAAACCCCCAAACTCAACAACAAAGAAATCCAGGTTCTATACATGCACATTAAGAGAACTACATTTCGGTGGTATCAGGTTTTTATACATTCATCCACATAAATTCAAACAGTAACCAAACGAGATGGGTATCTCCACCTTTTCTTTGAATAGGAACATTAACCTAAATCATATTTACCTGTAGACTGTGTTCTTTAACTCGTTAATGACCTGTGTAAGTTGTGAGTGAGTTCTGGAAGCATAAATTATTTTGGGAACGTCAGTGTAATAAGCTGCCAAACGGAGGAGAAAAGAAAGCAGAAAAACATTATTAGCATGGAAAGAAGAACTAGAGGTATTATCAGCCTCCTTTCCCAGCTGGTACTATGGTAACAGTTTGCCTGGTAGAGACAGCAAGAAATTTTGTCATCTAACTATTCACACACAGGAAATGAGCTAAATGAGTTTCTAATGTTCTAAGAAAATTTAAAAATACGTAAAACACCTTTAAAACCTATAAAAAGGTGTGAAACTGTGCTTCAGCTGCTAAACAATGGCTCCACGACTTTTATAACTACATACTTACAGAAGATAGATAAAAGCAAACGTTCATTAACATTCCTGTATCGCTCCTACTGAGCATAAAAATCACAGTACTTACTTGGGATATCGGCATCTGTGGCAGCGTTGCCCCAGGATGACATGGGTCTCTCGGGAAAGAGCTCCACTCCATTCATACGCTGTGCAATTTTGCGGGCTGAGATAGTATCTTTAAAGTGTTCCCGCCAAGCCAGAGTGGAACACAGCAGGCAGAGGGTCTTTCCTGTGCCTGTAGGGCTCTCCAAAATACCGTTTACCTTCTTTATTGAAGAGAAATGAAATAAAAAGGGAAAAAAATGAGCAATTTGGAGATTCGACTAGAACAGGTCTTTGTTTTTCTGCTGAGGAAATGCAGTACTGCACAATCTCTACCTGGCAAACTCTACCATACGACAGAAACACACACACCCCCCCACAAATGCATGACCTGTAGGACCCTCTAATCAACTTAGTGAGGCTCAATCTAAAACCAAGAGCCAGACATTACCCTTTATTTAGCAGAGGAATTCTCCACTCTTAGAGCAACTAGAATGCATCACATTTCAGCATAAAATACATGAAAATATTAGAAGTTACTGGGGGGAGAGGGGGAAACAAAAAGAAAACCAGAAAGTGACTCTTAGATTACAGACTGCCAGTTTCCTTTAGAATTAAGACTATATCCCACATCACAGTTTATGCAGAAAATTTTCCAAGCGCTTTTAAACACTCAGTCCTCCTGGATGTTACAATTATAAAGTGCATAAAAATACTACATGCTGCAGAAAAACTAGCAGCTGAGCTTGCGCTGCCATGACAATTCGTGTTCAATTGTATTGAAAGAATTTCTATATATAATAGGCTTACACTACTTTTAGTTTAAAACAAGGAGGCACCAAGCAGGAACCAAGCCACTGCCCGTGACGTGGAGGAACGCTGAGCCACGTGGAAGCCAAAGCTTCCACAATAAGGCGGTTTGATCTCTCAGAAGAACAGGGACGGCAGAGTGTCGTGGTTTAACCTCAGTCGGCAACTGAGCACCACCCAGCCACTCGCTCACTGCCCCCCACCCGGTGGGATGGGGGAGAGAATTGGAAGAGCACAAGTGAGAAAAAGTCGTGGGTTGAGATAAAAAACAGTTTAATAATTGAAATAAAATGATAATAATAATAATACACAAAGCAAGTGATGCACAGTGCAATTGCTCACCACCCGCCGACCGATGCCCAGCCAGTCCCCGAGCAGCGGCCCCCCCGGCCAGCTTTCCCCAGTTTATGTACTGAGCATGACGTCACATGGTATGGAATGTCCCTTTGGCCAGTTTGGCTGTGCCCCCTCCCAGCTTCTTGTGCCCCTCCAGCCTTCTCAGTCAGTAGAGCATGGGAAACTGAAAAGTCCTTGACTAGTGTAAGCACTGCTCAGCAACAACTAAAACATCGGTGTGTTATCAACATTGTTCTCACCCTAAATCCAAAACACAGCACTGTACCAGCTACTAGGAAGGAAATTAACTCTATCCCTGCCGAAACCAGGACACTGAGATCCGTTAACCAACTCCAGAACAAAGACAACTATTGTAAAAACCCTTTTCTTACCTGGCATTCAGTAAGATTATCCCACCGCAGATAAAATGATGAATTACACTAGCAGTCCAAGGACTTAACAACACAAAACCGAATCCCAGATACCTAAGGGCAGACTGCATGAACACCCGGACTACTCGCTCAGCTTTTCTTCCTTTTCCCAGGTTAGGCAGAGGCATCCCACCCGCACCCTCACCGCCTGCGCGCTCCTGGGCCTGTCATAACTACGCAGTAACATAAAAATACAAGTAAAAGAAGGTCGGAGAAGATTTGGAAAAGGCGGGATACGGACAACAAAAAGTAAACTCGAATTCCGACGACCTCTTTCTAGAGAGTTCACGGGTTTTTTTACAGCCAGAAACGAAAGGCAGGTAGCGAATGAACCGAAACGCCTCCGGGCGGGGGCGGCGCTCACCTTCTGCAGACACTCGAGCACCTTGGCCATGTAGGCTTCCTGGCACTCGTAGGGCTGGAAGGGGAAATCCACCGTGATGCCGTTCAGCGTTATCCTGGGCATGGCTCCCGTCGGGCACCTGCAACGAAGCCCAGGCCCGCGGTCTACCCCGCCGCCGCGCCGGGAGGGGGGGGGGCTGCACCCCCGGTGCCACGTAGAGCGACGAACCGGAACGGGGGCAGGTTCATTTGCACGGCGAAATAGCCCAAAGGCCCGGGTTTTCGCCTCGCGTTCCGGGACGGGGCCTTATCAGCGGACCCGCGCCGCGGCCCGGGCGGGAGGCTCACGGGCACTCGGGGCCCGGCCCGGCCGCGGCGATGCGGAGGAGCCGAGCCGGCCCAGCCCGCGTGGTCCGGGACCTCCCGCCCGCGTTCCCGGGACCACCCGCCCGCTCCAGGCCGCCGCCTCCCCGGGACCCCCGGCCCGGCGGTCGCCATGGAAACCACAGCAGCCGCCCCTCACCTCCCGCTCCGCCGTTCGGAATCCCCGCGCCTGTATCACGCGCCCCGCCGCCCAGCCCGCCCACCACACGCGCAGGTGCGTAACTTCCGCCGGGCGCTCTCGCGAGAGCTGCGGCGTTGCCCGGGGAACGGGGCGGGGAGGCGGCTGCGGGTCGCTGGTGGGCCCGGTCGTGGCGGCGGGGCCCGGCCCGGGCCGGGGGGGGGGGCCCGGCCCGCCTGGGTGGCGGGGAGCGAGCGGGGCTGGGGGGGCCGGCGCCGTCTTACCTGTGAGCCGCTGCGCAGGCCCGAGGGGCCGCGGGCGGGAGGGGACCAAGTCCGGTGGGGTTTGGGCCCTGCCGGGCCCGGAGGGAAGCGGCACCCGGGCCTGGAGGAGCCTCCCCGTCAGACGCTGGGCGGTTCGGCTGGAGGGTCCCTCAGCCGCTTTGTGCCCGGGGCGGAGGCCGAGGTTTGGCCCCGAAGAGGCGGGAGATTGGCTATTTGCTCCCCAAAAGCAGCAAAGCGGCCGCATTGCCAAGGCCTCCCAGCCCTGTTGGGTTCCCCCGGAGCGTGTCGGCGCTGCCGGGCAGGGGCCGCCCGGGACTGGGGTTCCTCCCCTTCGTTACCGACTCGGGGGCGCTGGGATAAGCGATGCCCTTGACCAGAACTTGTCGCCAGCGCGCTGCTGCGCTTTGTGCTGCGCGTCTGCCGCCCTTCAGTGGTGCTGCATGTAGGAGAAGGCAGAATATTACAGGGTTCTTTCTTGAAACTCAGCATTTAAGATATAAAGGTTTCTGCGGCGTTATGTTGGGCCTTGTAGCTTCTGCATTAAGAACAGTAATGAATTCTGACGGGTATCTTTTGTTAGGGGTGAATGTGCTGTTCCTTTGTTCCCTGCTTTTCTTCAGCACGATTCTTTCAGCCTTCAGTCCCCTGTCAGTGTATCCGTGCACATGGCCGGGAGCGGCTGCGGCGGCGTTTGAGGGTTGGTTCCACATGAGTGTGATTGTAGTGAGCTCTGAACTGCTCTGGATTGATGGATTACTCGGTTTGTAAGACTCAAGGGTCTTAATAAATGGATAGACACGGTTTACCCAGATCCCCAAATTTTGCAAAATCATATTCTGTGCGGTTATATGAGGAAGAATGTAGGGAGAAAATATTTTTGCACGCATCTCTCTTGTACTTTACTGCACCTCGCGCTGTTAGGTGGTTACTGTGTAGATGTGGAACAGGATGTGGCTTGTTTTAGTGTAACTTTAAAATGCCTTTATTCCTAGCAAGCTGCACAGCTTGTCTGTATGTAGCACTGTTATAATATTTAAAGGAAAATAACTATTAAAAGGAACAGTCCTTAAACTTGAGTATACGATGTAATCTGTTCTCTTCTCGAACGTCTGGTACATTCTGTGTCTTCCAGGTGTTCGGTTAGAGGAGCTTAAGGGTGTTGCTGTTTTGGTTGCCAGCCTTTAAACTCCTTGAGCTGAACTTGCCTGGATTGTGAACTGTCTTTAATTGCAGCGAATGGGCTAGAGAGCGTTGAGTTATTCCTTCAGATCTTCACAGCGTGCCACGCAAAATGTAACAGCTGATTTTGCTTGTGTTTCTGACTGTGTGGACTCTTTCACCTGATACCAGCTGTGCAAGATTAAGCTGCAAAAGGAATGACTTTATAAAGATTGTACAATGCTATGAGAGATATTTATAATGGAGAATAAAGGTGTAAAACTCATCATAAATATATGGAATACTGTGTCATCGTTATTATTTCCTGTAAATATATCTTTCCTACATTGAAGAATAATACCAGTAGTGTATCAAATCAGATTATTTTAACTGTTATTTAGGTGATGTTGACTGAGGCAGCGTTACCTTCTGAGAGAGAAGAGCTGGAAGGTTACCAAACCCAAAAAGGAGCGTGAGTCAGCAGATGCGCCGCTGTCCAGGGGCAAACATGAGTCAGCACCGGCTGAGCGCTCTTTATCCTTCTGGAGGGCTGTTCCTCTGCACCACTTACCTTACTTGACCAAGGCTGCAGTGCCAGCGTTGGCGAGTCTGCCTTCAGCATTGCTACGCCAGTTTCTTCGAAAAACTGAGAACAGAGAAGAAAAAATTCTGCAAGTTTAAAGAGAATAATTCATTTCTTACTCAGGTTGCAAAAGAATCGTGAAGGTTTACTGAAGCTAGCACATCTGCTTATGTAGGGATACAGACGCGATAAAGGCAGGCATTGGTCTTACACCTGGATTGTCACACCGGTGTTTGGCTCCCTAGGATAAAACCTGAGTTCTCATAAGGCAAGGGATTGGAGAGGGGGGAGGAGGAGAGGCTTAAAAAAGTCTGTCAGAGTGGCACAGAGGGTTCTCTGAAAGTCCCGTCCCTACACCCGTAACGGCCTCTACATGCCAACCCAGAGAGCAGGAACCAGGGCGTCTCCGCTGCTCGCTCGTTAGCGGATGGTGAAGATCTTGGATGAACTATTTCTCATTTGAAGTGGTGCCTTCAAGGAAGAAAAAAAAAAAGTACAAAAGAAAAACCTTGGAAAAGATGATCCTTAAACTCTGTGGGGAAGTGGGTGCGTGAGTGGCTGAACCGAACTGCAGAGAACCCGGCAAGCAGAACGCTTGTGCGGTGCAGAAATACAAAGTGAATAATGGTCATTTTTGTGCAGAGGTTGCCCGGGCAGGATGTATCTTCCCCGACAAGCAAGAATCTTGAGGAATGGGACAAAAGAGTTTGAAGAGCAGCAACGACCGGCTGTGAAACTCCTGCAGTTCGCATGGAGGTTATTTTTCCCCTTTCAGATGGGAGAGGATTAAGTCGCCGTTCTTTGTCTTTCTGAGGGGACGTGATGGTTCCCATAGCAAGAGTCTAAAACTTTTGTTTGACCACAAAATTATTTGATTCTTTTGAATCCAGATAATCCAAAGCCTTTCTGTCTCCTTACTGTTGGGAAATAAAACTGCTTTCCAGTCCAATTTTAATTATAATCATCCTAGGACAATTTTATCTAGTGACTAATGAAATAACCTCGGAAGATCTGGTCTAAAAGGAAGAGCGTGGGCTGCGGTACGGGGGGCTGTAACTCGGGGTACCCAGGCAACAGCATTGGCGTGAGACCTCCCAGTACCACTTGCAGTCTCAAGCTGGGAGAAGCTCCCTCAGTTGGCAAGAAATAACAATAATAATAAAAATTCCACATAGGGCGGCAGTCAACCCCCTGAAATTGTGAACTAGGAAGGTGAGTAAATAACCCGTTTTACAGGTGAAGAAACTGAAGCAGACGGGATTTTAGTGGTTTGGTGGAGGCGATAAGGGAGCCGCTAGAGCAGAGTTCACAGCTTCACGTGTTCAACATTTGCTGCTCTCTGCCATTTGTAGTTGCTCGGTCATCGAGCTTGGCACTGCTGGCTTTGTGTACACGCAACACCCGTTGTAGCTGAGCAGACCCCAGGGTGACCTGCGTTCCCAGCTGCCGTTACACCGCTGCGTGACTGAATTGGTACAACTCCTTCCTGATCCAGGTCCTTTGTACAACTTGGCCTCATTTCTCAAGCGCACGTGATGGATACCGAAGAGGAAACATCAGAATGACCCTCTTGTTTCTCTTGCCTTCAGGGAAACATTCTCCAGGGTTGGTGCTGATGTTGCTGTCACTGGTTTCTCTCCCTCAGTTCTTTTTCTCCTTTCTCTTGTATTATTTTACAATTTCAGGGGGTTGACTGCCGCCCTACGTGGAATTTTTATTATTATTGTTATTTCTTGCCAACTGAGGGAGCTTCTCCCAGCTTGAGACTGCAAGTGGTACTGGGAGGTCTCACGCCAATGCTGTTGCCTGGGTACCCCGAGGTACAGCCCCCCGTACCGCAGCCCACGCTCTTCCTTTCAGACCAGATGATTTTCATCTTTCGAGGTTATTTCATTAGTCACTAGATAAAGTTGTTCCCCAAATACTTCTTGTTGCAAGCCGTGCTTCTGCCAGGCTTGCGGCCACAAATAGCAATATAAAGCGTGCCGGGCTCGTGACCCTTTTGGTAACAACCACAACTTGCAAATCTTCCTCTGTGAACCGCCCTAGGTGAACGCTGCCTGTAATGAAACGTGGGGACTGTTACGGGTCCCTGTTTTGGGATGTGTTGAAGAGAGAATCTTTTCTGTCAGTTTTGGAATTTTTCTTTTGTTTCCAGCATTGTTGAAAGCACGAGTTATTGGAAGAAGCCCTTCCTATGTTGAAAGACGTCTAGGAATATTTAATTGGTAAAAATGTTGAAAATACTTGCGATGAGGTAGTGAAAGAAGCGCATGCGACAAAACCAACTTCTTTGCTGATTCTCCGTGAAAATCTGTTGTTCCCTGGTAGTCTGCCTGGTTAGATGTCACGTGTGATGAAGGCGCAGGACACATTAGCCAAATACTCACCAATTTTTCCTAATCCCCGTCTTGAAGAAAATACTCGGTGCCTTCAGATGCTCCCTAGTGAAAATCAGGGAGAACTTGAAAAGATAGTTACATGTAAAATAAGGAAGAAATATCTCCCAGCGTTCCAGATGGATCCAGAGTTAATTGTATTAACATTATATGACAGGTTATCTAGAAAGTGCGAACAATACTGGAGCTACAGCGTATGATGTGGGGCGTAGCCACAGAAATCCAGTTTGCTCACCGTTTCCTCGCACGGTGTATTCCACTGGGACACAGGCCACGGCACCTTGAAAGCATTCTGTACCTTTTTCTAAATAAAAGGAATAAAATGCCTGCGATTTACGCCCAGAAGCTCCAGAACCTCGCAAGAGGTAGACAGACCCCCTCAGGTCTGGTAGGTAAATCAAAGCCAGAGCTCATCCTGCATAGAGGGGGGAAATTATTCCAGCATTCAGGAGCCTGGGGTAGCTGCCTTCATCTGTTAATGGGGAGTGTGTTTTTGAAACGCATACAATTCAGCCTGCTGGCTTCAAGATAACCCATGAAGTCTTAGAGATTCGACCCAAGGAGAAAGTAGAGGGAGTTGCAACTACAAAACAAGCCTTGGACAGAACAGGGGGCAGTTAATGGTAATAAAAAAGCTCCTGTTCCAAACACGTATTGAAAGTTTGTGGCTAGTGTTAATATTCTGAATTAGACTTATTTTCTATAATATTTTTTTTCTTTTTACATACGGTGTTGAGAGAATAGGACGCTTGGAGATTGGGGGGAAGAAAGGGAAATCTCTGTCTTTTTAACTGAATTTAGTAGGCGCAGCCTGTGGCTTCTGCCCCTGGCCAAGCCAGAGCGCCGGCAGCTGCTCGAGCAACCTGTAGTTCCCTGCAGCTGCTGGAATTGTTTGGGAGTGTCTGCATTGCAGCGTGCTGGGAGATTTGGGATGTTTTCAGCCAGAGGGGACGTGCAGCCGGCAGGATAGCGCGTGCCATGAGAGGGCCAGAGGCTGGGAGGATGGCATGGGATCACAACCGCAGGCTCCGAGGTGGGGCTCGTGCAGCCGTGGTCGGATGGGTGCAGCTGGCAACAGGGACAGGGGAGGGTTCCTTGGTCCCAAATGTGTGTGTGATACTCTAAAAGCACAGATGCATTGGCCCCTAGCAACAGCCACAAATGGAAATGATAGAAATGATAGAAAACAGAAGAGAAAAGGAAAAGAAAAGAGGTCCTGATGCCTGGGGAGCGGGGGAGAAACCCAGAGAAGTCCCATTGAAATCGGAAGGCTCCGTTCTGCTCTTCCTCCTCTACTTGTACAGCACTTTCCCCCCCAAACTGCAGCCCCTTTTGTGCCCCAGTGCTGGTGCAAAAAAAAAACCGCCTAAAAATGCTGAGCCTGTCTGGGATACCTCCTCCCTTTGCTGTTTGCCTAAAACTGCTGCAAGGTTTGGGGTTTGGGTTTTACACCTCAGCCTAGCTAAGCCAGACCCCAGACCCGGCCCTGCGGGTGGGCACGGCCTTGGAATGGGTGGTTTAAAAAAAAAAAAAAAAAAAAAAAAATCAATGAATTTGCTTATTTCTGCTTTCAGCAAGGGAAAAGGCAGTTTAGCGCATCTAGAGCAGACAAGAAAGGGAGGAAAAGGAGGAAAAAATCATCTTTTGCCAGAGCCCGGCTGGGTGTGTCTCCTCGCCCCCCCCGCGGTGGGTCTGTGTTTCTGGCAGGCAGTCTTGCCTGGGAGGGATCTGCCGTCAAAGCCACCCAGGAAAGGAGGCCTGATACGCTAATTAATATTCTGAACTAGTGACCCTTCTTTTTCTTTCCACCCCTTCCCTTTCTCTGGGCTCTCCAGCCTCTCCCTGCCGCGGATGGCTGCAGCCCCCTCCAGCTGAGTCAGTCCTCCCTCCCCGCAGCATTGCAGCACCTCCGCAGCTCCCTGCGCTCCTGCTCCTGCAGCACCCGCTCCGCTCCCGCCGCAGCAGCATGGCCAGCACCGTCTCAGGTAGGACAGACATCTTTTGGGGGGGTTTGTCATCAACCCGCTTATAGAACCATCAGGTTTTCTTTCTTTTATCATTATTCTGAGGGTTTGGGTTTGGTTTGTTTTTTTTCCCCGTGCGTTTCGGGGGAGTTCTCTGATGAAGAGGCAGCTGGTATGGCAGCATTGTTCCCCTTCCTCCCCCATACACACCCCCCCCCTCTGATGCAAGATAGCAGGTGGGCTTTTTATTTTAATATGAATACACATGTGATAAACTTGCCAATTTAAAATATTGCTGCCGTTACATTGTGCCATAAGAAGATGCTGCTGCATGCCAATTAATTGTTATTTTTGTAACGTGATACAGCTTTTTTTTTTTTCTCCTAAGAAAAATGTGCACGCTGTGTAGCTGGATGCAGAGAAATCAGCAATTACGTTTTGTTTTGTGAAGATCATGTATTGCCTAAATGAGTAACGGAAAGAAAGACACAGGCAAGAGACTGACAGTAATGCCCTAGAAAATCCCCCAAACCCAACCAGAATAGCCTGGATGGGTTTCTGCGTATTCTCAGGGCTTCCCATCCCCAGATTTCTTCCACAGCTCACATTTCTTCATTAGAAGATGCTACAGGGGAGCGGTCCTCTGATGGCGTTGGGTGAAATCAAATGCTGCAAGGGAAGCCCTTCCTCCCTCCTGCAGCAGTAACGGGAATCACAGCGCGGCTGCCCCGGAGCCTGGCGCCGGGGTCGGGTTTGGCTGCAGGATAGCAGTCTGCCCTGAGGATGCTGTGCTCCTTCGGTCCAGCCATTTCCTAAAGATGTGTCTTGCCCCTTTTAACTGGGGAGGAGGGATTCAAATGGCTGAAACTGGGAACGTGGGTGAAGGAGAAGAAAAGCCTGAAATGGTACAACGAACAGTGCGTGGGTTTAGAGGGTCTTTTTCTTTAAAAAAACAAGTTTTCTCTTGAAATGGCTGTGAATTCTGCAGTGCATAAAGAGGGGCTTGGGCAGGGGAAGCTAAATCCTGGAGGGCTGGGATGTAGGGCTGAACAGGAACAGCAGACAAAAAGGAAAAGCAGGCAGTGCTTTGTGCCCCCCCCCCCCCCCCCCCCCGCCCCGGGCAGGGAACCAGCCAGAAGGAGACCAGGCAACACTTCTTGCTTCTTTCACTGGCCTTTGCCCGTGTCTCCTGCTGTGCATTTTCTATTCCTTTCTCCTTTTAAAAGACCAGTAGACGCAGGGGAGGGGAGGACAGAGCGATGGAGGGGCGGGGGGGCGGTGTAAGGGTGCAGCTGATCCCGAGTGGGCTTTGCATGCAATTAAAGACGGTAGAGCAGCACTGAAAAAATGTGTCTCTATGATAGAAAATCTCCAGCTATTGTATATATTTCTGCGAGTATCCCTGTCTCAATGAACGTGTGCGCCAGTGCACGCTCGGGAGGTCCCACCCATCTGCCTTCCTCTCCGACAGAACAGGATTGGACCTCGTTTGCAGAGTGGGGGTGGGAGGGACGGCTCAGACTTACCAGCCATCTAAACCAAGGTTGCATCGAACTTGAGATGGACGAGGTGGAGGATGAAACACGCGTAGGCACAACATGCATTTTCCATTTGGTGCATTCTCACCCTCCCAACCCACCACATGCCGATGGCATATTTCATCTTCCCAGAGATGCAGTTTTACTGTCAAAGGAGACTTAAGATCATGAAGAAGCGTGTGCTCCAGAGAAACCGCACTTCCTTCTGGCTCAGATCAAGTAGAGAAACAATTTCAAGGAGTAGAAAGTCATGGGAAACCAGGGCTGTGGCAGGAGGAAAGAGAATAGGGGATTGTTTGCCAAAGGAGGGAGCGGGGCTGAGCCTCGCCCAGCTGCCTTTGCAGGGAGCAGCTCCCCATCGCCTATAGCACTTAGAGCTGGAATGGAGAGTAGCCTGGAACGGCAGGAGAAAAAGGCAAGCAAATCCTTAAATTAAGGAAAAAGTCTTGTTTGCTTTCTTCTTTATTTTCTTCTTTATCCGCAGCAAAAGCAAATCCGTGCTGAAGGGAGAGTGGCTGTAATTGTCTGCAGCTGATGCCCGGGGGCTTATCCCCCTTGGGAAGATTTTCTTGGGTTTGTTTAAACAAACAAACAAATCCCTGGGATGAAAAGAAACGGGGCTCGCTTCCCCCAGCCCAGCAGTCACCTCTCTTTTTCTCCCTGCCACCTCAGGCTTTTTCTCCTGGCCGTGGTGGTTGTTTTCGGTGCTAGAGCAGAGGACGCGGCGGCACATGCTCAGTGCAGGCTCAGCTGCGGTGCTGGCCGAGCCGCCGGGCAGACCTTGCAGGGGCAGAGCCCTCGCACCTCCTCCCCACAGCATCCGCACCAAGCTTTGTGCTTTTGTACACCGCGGAAGGGGTGTCTGGCTGGACTCTGCAGGACTATGTGACTTTCCCCACCATTTCTAGGTATCGGGGTTGAATAAAGAGACGCGATATTCTGAAATGATGCAGTAAGGTGACAGCCTCATGGGCTTTTCTCCGCCGTTAGCCTGTCTGAGAAGGTGGAGCCAAAAGGAAACGCCGGTTTGTCATTCCTGGCCTCACGACTGGGCATGGTAAATGTGCCTTGATAGATCCCGAGATTTTCTCCTCCTACATTGAAATGTGAGAGTCGTGTGACTTGATGTACGTCTGGGCTATCCCCTTCATCTCTTTTCTGTATTGGTGGACACCATATGGTATTGCCCTTTCCTGACACTTCTGCTGCTCATGCTGGAGAGTCACAGTCCTTTCTGTCAACCTCTCCATCTCTCTGCAGTCTCAAGAAATCACTATTTCCTTTCTCTTCAGATGTTGATGGCGTGTATACGGTCCTAGAAATTTATGGTACTTTTATTGGGACTTTGGTTTTCCAAGCCAGGAGAACCTATTGTAGGCATTTAAAAAATTATTTATTTTTACCACTGTATCCAAACGAGGGATCTAACTCCTTAGAAAACATTTGTTCTTTCTAAAATATAAATCATATCTTCTTTGATGGTACCATGTAGAGTCTGTGAGGATCCCTCAGATATCTCAAGAAAGGGCTTTCCTGGAGCCCATCAATGTTGGTTCAGATCCAGTGAAGGCACTGTTTTATCAGATGAACACATTCTCCTTCTGCAGAGGAAAGGCTGAGGTTTAGTGGTCTGATGTGGCAACTGGAAGGCTGCAGAGAAGACATTTGTGACAGCAGCGTGGGCAGCAGGATGGATTGCAGCTTCAAGCTTTCTTACGGTGAACGGGGCTGCTGATTCTTGACGATAATACTTGGAGGGACCTGAAGCTCACTAAAACTTCTATACCCCTAAATTAACCGGAAACAACATGCCCGCCTAATCCCTCCCATTTGCCCTACTGACATGGGCTTTATCCTTCCTACATTTAAAAAAAAAAAGTCTCCTATCCAGAGGGGAGTTAAACTGATGGTCAAATCTTTGGCTGTGATTTAGAAATACAGAAGAGCTAGACAGCAACCAAAGATCATGTGCATGTGCTGTAGCACTTTGGCACATCCCAACTGGTGAAGAGCTGCTCAGCATATTTCCAAACAGTCCTTTTATTCTTTCAAGGTACCTCTACGTGTTTAGTGCTGTACTAGAGGACCTTATGTTTTCTGAATGTGTTTATACACATAATATCACTGTATAATGGGTAACTACAATAATCCTCAGTTAATGCAAAGGAAACCAAGATCCAAAGAGGCCAAATGACTGTCTGTGGTCATACAGCGTGTCTGCACCTGCCTCATCATGCCATTGGACTCCTGTCTTTGGCTGTCCCCAGCTCCTTTGTAGCTCTTTGTCTCTTCCAAACCTGACCGTCTGAACCTATGTTTGCCCCAACTCCACAAACGCTCTGGGACAGCTGCCTCCACTTGGCTTCTTCGTCTGCTTTATCAAGCAACCCAGGCCATGCTTCTCTCCTTCCTGACAATCGGTCACCCACCCAGCCCAGGCTGCACAGCTTGGGCCCTTTTCTCTTGCTGAGCCCGTAGAAGAGGAGATTTCCCTGCCTGTTTTCCTGAGGGCAGCCCGCATGTTCCAGTGCCACAGCTTGAGTGATTTGCTAATCCATTGGCTGTGCATAACACGGCTTGACGTGGCGTTCATGAGCTGCAAATGAAACCTAGGAGGGAAGGAGCCGGGTGATTGGAAACCGTTCCTGGCTGATAGTTTAGCAGATGTCCGACAGAAGGCAGAGTAACCCTCGCATCTGCCTCTTCTCATGGATGATTCCACATGAGCCCACGGTAACTTCTGGGCCTCAAATCTCATGGTGAGCAGCTGAGATGGTGTATGGCATCAGTGTGGGGTACAACCGCTGATCTGAAAAGAAAACCCAAACCACTAGTGTTTTCTGGTTGTGTGAGCTCTCTTGCTAACCTGTTTATGGAAGTTGGGGAGCGAGAAAATGGAAGTGAGTTAGGCTGAAGGGAAGGTCTGGCCATTATTTTTATGATAGGATTCATAGCAGGTGAGAATGTCTACAGTCTGTTGCACTCTCAAGGCTCATCGAGGACTATGGTTGCTTTTGTTGTGTATGTGGCATTGCAGCCTTTGTGCTGAAGGACTCGGTTCCCTGTCTCTAGCTCCTCTACCTTCTCTACGTTCTGTTTGTGCTTTGGCTACATTTATAACTGGACTGTTCTCATTTTTTCATGGTATATTATTCTTTATGGAAGCAATTTTTACTTCTCCAAAGTTATCTTTGCAAACCAAATTATTTTCCTGTAATAACCTTCCTTTGACCTTGCTATCAGACATAGCACATCCAGTCTCATCCATTTAAATTGCCTGAATTCACATAAATTAGTCCTGCTGTGCCTCTGGTTTATTATGAATGACTCTGTATCGGTGCTGTGCCTAAACGGCCTCACTCTGTTTTGCTGGACGTCATTAAACACCGAACAAAAAGGCTGCTCAAACAGTCCACAGTTTAGTTTTAGCTGGTTAGGAAGCAGAGAACAAAACTTTTTAATGAATCATAGGTGGTAAGCCCCACCGTCCAGGCACATAGCGAGTGGGAAGATGGTTCCCGTTGCTTGTGCGCCGCACCCATCCCCAGCTGTTCCTCCATCTCCTGCACTGCAGCCACTCGGGGAACGGCTGCATAGTGTCTCCGGGGGTTAACTTGGAGATAAACACTTTTCATGGATAAATGCTGTGTATAGTGCTCATGCGAAGCAGCAGGGATATGGAAATGCAGTAGGTGCTGTACAGCACTAGAGGGAGCACAGGAAAATGAGTCACTAGGGAGGAAGCAAGCTGAGAGCACCCTGACCCTCTTGGTGGCTTGGTGAAGGCCCAGGTAATCTCCCTCCTTCTCCTTGCAACAGGGAGAAAGTAATTTTGCCCATGCAATATATACAGTGCAGAGGAAAGCTAGATGAAAAATTTTAATAAAGATTAATTGTTGCCTGGGGTGTGCAATGGAATATAAACAGAGCAGGATCAGACTGTGCCGATTACTGGGCATAAATATTCAGAAATACTGCGCCACTGACTGCGCAGATTAATAGCTACCCAAGGCCTCACGAAGCCATTAAAACGCAAGCTTACCCCACTTCACAGGACAGGACTCTGATATATTTTCTACACCTTCTACAGTTTATTCACTTCTTAGTTTACAAAACTCAGTTATTTGTAATGTTTCACCCCAATTCTAATATAGACTAGGCTAGGCTAGAATAGAATAGAATATTTCAGTTGGAAGGGACCTACAATGATCATCTAGTCCAACAGCCCGACCAATTCAAGGCTGACCAAAAGTCAAAGGATGTTATTAAGGGCATTGTCCAAACAGGAAAGCGGTGAAGTGTTACGACTTAGCGATGAAGACCATACCAGACTGAATGAACTTGGTACTGATCCTCCTATTGCAGTGTTTGCCTAAAAAGAAACGTAAAATATCAGTATTCCACACTTGAGTGAGCAGCCTGTCCTAATCTCCTACCTGTCAGTGAGACAAAGCTCTTGTTGCACCTCCGAGACCAAAGTGATGCTTTGGTATAAAGTCCCTTAGGAACTGCGGCAGTTATCCTTGCTAATTTATACACATATACAGTATTTCTGCTGTGTAAGCTGAATTTATTTTTACTAACTTAGCAGAAGTAAAAAATGCAAATAGATGCTTAAATAAAAAGTTCAGCATTTCCTGTCTAATTGTTCTTGAAATGTGTAAATTGTGCACTGGAAGACATACAGTCTTTTCTGGAGGGGACTTGTTGGCCATGTCATGTTCTGGCCAGCCAGCTATCTTGGTGCAAGGATTTTGTCCATTGGCATAAATATGTCCTCAAAACCTTTTATCTGCTGAGTGCAGACACTTCTGAAGTAAATTTTAGTGCTGAGGTTTGCAATGCTGATCTTTTACCCCGGAGGGTTTTAAGCATGCCCTTTCTGATGCAGCTGCGATTGAGACGTAGTCTTGCTTCAGGAGATCTTGGGTTTGATCTTCATTGACGCAGTCTCCTAAATAGTGACGCAGAGGTTATGTTTCTTACTTTTATTTCCTGAATCAGAGGATCTACCTCTCCTCACAGGATGCCTTTTCTTATTTTAGCCCATTAACAGTGTGTTGGACGCACGTGCCGCCTATTGTTTGTCACTGAACAGGTCAGATCAAAAGCGCACGAGGACGAGGGCATCGCTGTGGATGCTTCTGTGTCCCACGGGTGTAACCGCCAGCTCCGGAGCAACCGCCGGCTCCGGAGCAGAGGTGGGGGGTGGGGGGTGGGGGGCGTCAGGGGTCCATTTATTTCTCGGGCCGTGGATCGGGGGTGATTTCTTCAGGGGTCGGTCCTTCCCCCTCTTCATGCAGAAGCCCCCGGCCTTGGCGCTGCTTGGGGGTTCCCCGGCGCCGGTGCTGAACGGACAGCTCCCGGGCCGGGGTCCGGGGGTGGTGCTGAACGGACAGCTCCCGGGCCGGGGTCCGGGGGTGGTGCTGAACGGACAGATCCCGGGCCGGGGCCCCGGGGGGGGCCGGTGCTGAACGGACAGCTCCCGGACAGGGGGTCCCGGGGGGTGGTGCTGAACGGACAGCTCCCGGGCCGGGGTCCCGGGGGGGGCCGGTGCTGAACGGACAGCTCTCGGACCGGGGGGTCCGGGGGTGGTGCTGAACGGACAGCTCCCGGGCCGGGGGTCCCGGGGGGGGGCGGTGCTGAACGGACAGCTCCCGGACAGGGGGTCCGGGGGTGGTGCTGAACGGACAGCTCCCGGGCGGGGGGCTCGCCGGGGGGGGCGGCGGTGCTGAACGGACAGCTCCCGGGCCGGGGTCCCGGGACCCAGCGGACCCTGCCGGTACCGGCCGGGGGGTCTCGGTCCGCTGCCGCCGTTCCCGCCGCTTTCCCCGTCCCCCCCGGCAGCGGGGAGGCTGGAGCGGGTTTGCCCGGCAGCGAGGCCTGCCCGGCTGGTCGGGGCTCTTCGGGCTCTTCCCCCACCGGTCCCCGGGGCCCCGGCAGCTCCCAGCCCCGCTCCCCCGACCCGTGTGCCCGCATGCTGCTAATTGCATCTGATGGCTGGCGCCGGGGTGCAGCTGCAGGCTCCAGCGCCGGGAGAAGGAGGCACAGCACTTCCATAGCTCATTAAAGCACTGCCGCAGCTCAGTGAAGCGGTGTCCTTTTGTCCTCTCGCTCCTTTTCATTTTAATTGACGGAGAGGGACGGTCAGCTTGCTCTACAGAAGGGAAAGCGGGACAAGGAAGATCCCGATGGAATGGAGGCAGCTGCGAAATCACTACAACAGACCTCCTGAAAGGCAGGGACTGCAGGATACACTCATCTACACAGAGGACCGTGAAACCAGTGCTGGGGAGACCTGCTGAAGTTCAAGTAATGAAATACAAAGCACTGTATTCTGTACCAACTGCTAGGAGACAATTAAACTAGCGGGCCAGGGACGTGGCACATCTGCTTAATGTCTTGGTTTCACCCAGGACCGGACACAATGGTAGAGCAACGACCTCAGTGCGTGGTTTGTTGCTATTAAATGATAATGTCTCTTTCAGTCCAGGGGACCCTCCTCTGGGCTTCTGGCAGCACACTATGAGACACATCAGCTTACTGCTGCGTGCCACGACTTCTAGCACGATGCAGCACTCTCAGAGGCTTTCCAAAGACTTTCTTCATTAAGAACAAAATCAAAGCTGCCCTGCGCTGTGGCTGGCACTGCCGATGTAAACTGTTCCTATTTGGTTTACATTTAACAGAAGGACTGGGCAGGGTATTAAAATCGGAATGTGGAGCAAACTGGAAAATGTTCAATAAAGAGCTGAGCTTCAGGGACTGTGGGTTAGCAAAAGGAGGGTGTTAATTAGGGCAAAGTTCTGTACCTCGGAGGAAAAATAAGTGCAAGTTTGAAGCAGGCATATGAAACTGTTGTTTTCCCACCCGAGTAGCTGCAGGAAGGCAGAGGGGAAGATCTGAAAGGTTCCTGAGGGCATATGGTACACAGGACGATTTTTTTTTTTTTTTTCCCCAAAATTGTTCTGCCTCTAATGCCTTTTCCTATCACAAAGTTTTGGGGATTTCCCTTTCCTGGCCTGGCAGAGGGTCTTGCTATGAAGGTGGCATTGGCAGCCAGGTTGGAGATTCTCCTCTGGCTGGAGGTCAAAACAGGAGCTCAGTAAGGAAGGGACAAACCGAGATCAGAAGCACAAGGACATGTGGGAAATCCAGAGGCAGAGCCAAGGCTGGACACCAGAATGCCTGTGCCCTGTGGTGGAGGCAGGAGGAAGGATGGCACGAGGAGGCTCAGGCAGGTTTGGCAGGACATGAAGGCTCTGTCCCCATGTGCCTGGGTGTCCCCTGAGCAGCCAGTCCAGGGCAGAGCCTCACAGCATCCGTGAGACAGCAGCACCCACTGCTGAGCCGTCAGCTGCTGACCTGCGACATAGCAGTGATGCTGTGAGGGTTACACTGATGTGATAAAGAACTTGACAGCCTGACAGAGCACCTCTCTGTTTTCAAGTCCTTCTTTTATTCTGAGGTTCTTTGTCAAGTGTGTGCTAACACTTTGCTGTCTTAAATGTGCTAAACTCCAAAAATAGAGGTGAAGATTGCCCCAGAAACAGACCCACTGCAAGCTGTGGGTGCTGCTGCCGTTAGGGCAGCACCTCGTGCACCTGTGACCACTGAGGATGCTGCGGTGTGTCCTCCAGTCACAGGAATGTTGAGCAAACAGGAGGGCTTGCAGCAGCAGAGCTCGAAGGGATTGTGTATTTCCCTGTCCTTTGCAGGGGACAGCATTCACTGTGATTGCAGACCAGTATCAACCTCTGCCTGCCTGGGCCAAGGCGGTGACAGCATCCACTTACATCCTCCATTATCTGCTTCTGCAGGGAAGGAGGTACCTCGGGAAGTCGGGTTGCAGCACTTCCCCCCGTTAGCAGCACCCCTGAACAGTTTCTTCATTCAAATGCCCGTTTGTTCTCCACACAGCTGGCTGCATCTTGCCTCTTCACCCTGATGTCAGAAATGCTGAACTGTGAAATACCAGGAACTTGCCAGGGGTTGAGCAATTGTTTCCAGGTGTTGATGGGCATCATTTTACCTCTGAGTCTGGAAGTGGAATGGAGAAAGGGTCTGGGCAGCTGTCCCGATGTGGTTAACTACACGGGCTGCAGCGTTTCAGCTCCTTTGGAGAGAAAATCCTGCACAGAAACTTATACTTCTAGATGTGGTAAATTCCTACTGTGTGTCTTCCCATGACATTTGCCACGCTGGCAGCTAATTCAGTCTGCTCGAGAACAGACGCTCCTGGGGGACCTTTTGGCAAGCTATGGCAGCCTGGAAAAGCCGCCACAGAGTCTGGTAGCTGCAAATGGGTTTCCTTGTGTCTACTTGCTTCATTTCTCCATGAAAAAGAGCCGCCATTGCCATTAGACCCTCTTCTCATTGCTATTTCGTATTTTTCAGCCTACAAGGAGAAAATGAAGGAGCTGTCTCTGCTCTCCCTCATCTGCTCCTGTTTCCACACCCAGCCCCATCCTAACACCATCTACCAGTATGGAGGTACGTAACCAGCTCCCGCAGGAGCTGCAGCATCGTTTGCCCGATGCTTCTGCAGGCAACGCAGGAGCTCGTCGGCGCGCTGGGCTGTCCCATCCCGGAGCAGCAATCCGTGTCTCAGCCCGGGGTCTTTCTGTTTAGTCTCCTTTCAGTTTATTTTATTAAAGTAATGCACATTTTCCCAGAAAGAAACTACTTGCAGAGGCTGTCTGCTTCGTACTGGGGTGACGTGCAAGATGTTAACAGCAATATGGCCTTTCTGTAATTATGCTGTGAATTTAAATTGATTGCATTGACTTGGGAGGGATGAAGCTGATCACTAATCGGGAAATTTTCGAGATAGAACAAAATCACCCACATCAGGACATGGGAACACCCTAACTCCTATGCGAAGAGCTCAGTGCCCTCGGGTGAACGCTCTCCTGAGTGTCACAGGTCCACAGAGCCTTTGTTTTTCCCCCCCCCCAAAGATATGGAGGTGAAGCAGCTGGATAAGAGGGCATCAGGCCAGAGCTTTGAAGTGATCCTGAAGTCCCCTTCAGATTTATCTCCCGAGAGCCCGATCCTTTCCTCCCCCCCCAAGAAGAAGGACCTGTCCCTGGAGGAGCTGCAGAGGAGGCTGGAGGCTGCAGAAGAGAGGAGGAAGGTAACGAGATGTCCTGTAGAAGCAGTGACTTTTCTGTGACGGGTACTAATTGCACCAAACCCTAAAACTGGCTCAGCAGGAGCAATCTAAAATGGCTGGAAATAGTGTTTTTACACTTCTTATTATATTCCACTATAAATTGTCAGGTGAGACGTGGGAGTCATGGAGTGAGGTTCTGCAGCCTGGTTTAGGCAGGGAATTGGACTCAATGATCATCGTCGTCCTCCTGTTCTTAAAACCACACGGTGTGGGGTCCTCTCTGTCCTCCGCGTGTGACCTGGCTGGGGGGGGCCGTTCTCACCAGCTAATGCTGCAGATGTAGCACTTGGTCACACACCCAACTTAAACTCCAAACCTGAACACAGCCTTGTGTTTCTAACAGCTGGCTGTGCCACAGCGTACTGTAAGTGCTGTATAAAATGTCTGCTGGCGAAAACTATTGAAAAGGAGAAAAGGGGCAGAGTAAAACAAAGTATAAATGTCACGAATGTTGGTGGGTGAGGGGAGAGCAAGCTGAAATAATGAGGTGACACTCGGAGAGGGGACTCTGTGCCCGCACGGATGTCACCTCGGTTTTGCTGAGCCGGTGGGCACAGTGTTGCATCGCCTGCCCACCTGGAGCACCGGACCCAGCAGACATTGCCCCATAGCAGGAAAAAGGTGTCAAAGCATCTTCCAAGCAAGAGCGTTATGGGATGGAGGAGGGTGGCGGAGTGGTTTTGAGCAGAGGAGATGGCCAGAAAGCCTCTCTGGGGAGTTGAAGGCTAGAAGAGCCTCTTCGGTTGCCTTACACCTCTCCCGACGCCTTGCCTCGGCAGACCCAGGAGGCGCAGGTGCTGAAGCAGCTGGCAGAGAAACGGGAACACGAGCGGGAGGTGCTGCACAAGGCGCTGGAGGAGAACAACAACTTCAGCCGCCTGGCCGAGGAGAAGCTCAACTACAAGATGGAGCTGAGCAGGGAGATCCGCGAAGCACATCTCGCCGCCTTGAGGGAGCGGCTCCGTGAGAAGGCGAGTGCGATGCCGCGGGAGAGGGCTGGGTGCTGATGCCCATGGCCGGGTTTGGGGTCTGGTCCCTGTGGGGTCATCCCAGAGCGATGGGCACAGGGGAGCGGGCGTTTCGTTGCTGGTGGAAAGCGGGCTGTGGAGCAGCTCCGCTCTGGAGCAGCACGAGGAGGGGGGGATTTGTCCTTCAAGGTCAGTAGAGAAAATACCATCTGGCTGATCTTGATAAGTGCAAGCTCAAAGGCACAGGATCAGGCCCACTCTGTGCCCAGGGGCTGCGTGGCCGAAGGGCTTTGCAGAAGAGGGGAGCCGTGAACACGTTCGCTGTAAGTTTGCATCACCTCCAGGCTCCCGCAGATGAGATGCTTCGCTCCTTGCAGGTGTAGCCCACTGTCCTGGGGGTGTGTCGGATGGGAAACCGGTCTCTTTTTTTTAGTCTGGTGCAAATCCTGTGTGCAGGAGAGAAGGAAAATAGAGATTGCAAGAGCAGAAAGTGTTAGCCTGGTGTCGTCTCTCCCGTCTTTGCAGGAACTGCACGCAGCTGAAGTTCGCAGGAACAAGGAACAGCGGGAGGAGATCTCTGGATAAAGGGCTTTTCTACACATCTAGCACCTGATTCCTGTTAACAAACCAACCAATCCACCAACCAACACATTTTATTTTGTTTGTCTAGATGCAACATTCGGTTCTCCATCCCCCCCTCCCCTGGTGTTTGTCCCCCAGCTACACGCTTCTCTATCTCTGCATCCTTAATCGTCAGTTCTTGTGGGGATTCACAGATCATAGGGACCTCTAAGCAGAATAGCAACTAGTTCACATGAAGTAGAGAATTGATCAGTCAATCGAACAGCTTCTTTGGAGGGTTTTGTCCTTTTTTAAAAAAAAATTTCTTAAACTAATGTAAAAAAAAATTAAGATATTAATAAATTCAACCAGCAGTGTCACGGAGATACAGATTTCTTATCCGGGGCTTTTACTCCTCTTAGTGTTTGCTCTGAGCCAAGTATCAGTTTCAGAATAATGGGAAGTAAGTGATAATTTCTGCGTGTGAAGTGGAATAGGGAACAGCCCCATGTTTGCCAGCGGTAGGAGAGAGGAACGAGAGAGGGATGGGATGGCTCAGGAGTCGTGGCGTGCAGACCCCCCATCTCTTGGCTGTATCTGGAGCCAGCCCAGGCAGGCAGTGACCCAAAGTCCTCGTCTTTGGATGATTCTTTGATAGCCCGTGTGAAAGTAAGTGAAGGTCTCCACGCAGAGCTCGGTGCCGGGTGCCACGTCACGGAAGGTCCCTGTCACGGCAGGCACCGCCTGATGCCCTGGTTGGCCACGGGCTGGAGGAGCCCGTAGACTGAGCTACCTTCTCCCCAGCGGAGCAGGGACCGAGAGGTCTTGGCTGAGCAGCCTGGGAGAACCGCAGACGGCGATTGCATCCCCAGCTCCGCGGGAGCCCTGGGAGAGGGCGCTCGGTCTGCGGGCTCTCCAGCACTCCCAAAGCATGAGGTTTCACTCCAGTAAGAAAGCAAATCCAATAGAGACGGTGCATGGTTGTGAAATAGCCTTGCAGCGAACAGAATAATCATCCTTCCCTCTTCCCAAAGATGGATGTGACTCTTCAGTGCCATTACAGGGCAGACACCGAGACCGGAGATCGCCAGATGAGCCCCAGAGCTCTGGCTCGTAGGCAGCAGCCTGGGAGGCAGGGCATGCCAGCTGCCTGCCTGGTACCTCCAGACCGGTGGCTTTGGATGAGAGGGAGCTAAGAGGGGAGCGGTTCTGTGGTAAGGGTGAATAGATGTCCCCGTGCTCATTCCTTGTTTATCTTTAGCTTTTCAAGGCCTATTTTTAAGAAAAAATTGTCTCTTCGTGGAGGTAGGGATGAGCAGAGAACATGCAGGCATGGCAGTAATGTCTGAACTAAATAGGTGACTGTCAAAGCCCATGGACTTCCTAATCTTCTAGAGTCACGGCTTATGGAGGTAGCCAAGGTCCAAGCAGCCACCGTGCACTGCGAGGGGCTGCCACCCTCCCGCCGAGATCCACAGACCTGCTCACCTTGCCCCAGCTCTGCTTCTGCCTTGAAAAACTGAGTGGAAATGCTGCATCTGAAAAAGCAGGGAATGGCAACCTCCCGGCAAGCGGGGACTCGTAGGACGCGGCGCTGGGGACTCAGCCCTGCAGGAGCACGGTCCTGCGGCAAGGCTTTGCAGAGGAGGTAGTGGAAGCTGCTTTCATTTGAGGCAGACGGTAACAAGAATTCCCCTCTGTCCAGTGCTTAAAGATCACTGGGTTGTCACCTTTTTAACAGGCTGGTGCAGTGTTTCGGGGAGGCGGCAGCGGGGTGGGCAGCGCAGGGTGCCTGCATGGTATTTACACCAGGGCACCGCTCCCCTCCACCTCGCGATGGCCCCTCCGTCCTGGCTGCCCTCTCAGACCCCAGAATAAACCAAAGGGGCATCCGAGGCACCGAGACGTTTAATTACCGGTAATTGGTGTCCTCTGCACGCTGTGCCTCCAAAGAGCCATTCTGTGGGTGGGATGAGAGACTCCTGCGGTGGGCTTTGCAGGATCCTTGGGGAATAATTTAAGCGCGCAGGGGGTGCAGACGTGCGCACGGGCGGCCCGGCAGCAGGGCACAGGCACAGCCCAGCCCGGGGCTTCCAGGGACCATGCTCTGCACGGCGGTGCCAGGAGCTCGAGCAGATGAGGGGTTTGCACGGGGAATAATGACCCCCTTGCCTCTCCTCCCCTCTGAAAAAGAAATCATCACTGAGTCTTGTCAGAAGCTGAAGATTTCTGTCTACCCCGTGCTTTAATTAGGTAAAGAATTGATTGCGGCCTGGGGTGAGCATCAGGCAGTTGCGGAAACCCCACGGAAAGCCAAAGAGCAGCAGCTGCTGGAGATGAAATCCCGGGGCTCTTTGCTAATCTCCCCAGAAGTCCCAGCTGGATTCAGGAGAGATCCCTCGATGGTCGCGGTTTGATGTTAGGGGACACTCTGCTCCTAAAAGGAAGGGCTACCTTACTCCCAAACCCCTCCACCTGGGCCGGGGGGAGGACAGGACGGTTAGAAAGTCTCAGCGCTGCCCAGTGACGAAAAAAATAAGATTTGGGGCAAAGAGGAAGGAAACTGAGGGTTGAATTTCTTAACAGTAGCTAATGATCAGTTTATAGTAGCAGCTGTCTTAGATAAGCATCTGTGTAGAGCGCGGCATCACCGCCAGCATCACCTCATTCATATAGTGACGAGAAATTTTAAAAAGTTTAAAAAAAAAAAATTTAAAAGTAATTTAAACGAAATGTTTGTGTGTAAGAAATGGTTGAAACTGTCAAATGTCTGTGTCCCGCGTTGGTGGGATCTGAGAAGGTATCTGCGAGATATTAACCCTGTCCTACTCTCTGTGGTGCTGAGTGTTTGCTTGGTGTGTAATTCTGACCTGGAGCTTGTTGTAAATACTGTTTTTAGTACTATGATTATTATGATTATTATGATTATTATTATCAGAAATGTTGTACTCATGAGCAGGAGTTTAAAACAAGAGGAACGACCGTTTTCACTCCCTCCTTGGGGCTCAGAAGGCGTCGGAGGCTGGGCTGGGTGAAGGCAGGGTGCCGGCGAGGTGGGATGCCAGACCAGAGAGCAGCTGGAAAATCACGGAGTGGAGAGCTGGAGGCACCCGAGTCCTGCGGGCAGGGCGGTGAGAGTAGGGACGGGCTGCTCCTCGTGCTGGGAGGAGAAGGAAGGGCTGAGAGGTGTGATAGAGGTGATGCTTCAATTCTGGTACGTATAATTTAGTGTTCACCCAAACCTCCTCGTGTGAGGGGATCCAGGCTGTTCCCTGCAGCCCTGGGGGAGGCCGGAGGAGCTGCGAGGTTTGGCGTGTGCTGAAGGAGGAGCGGTCGGTGGCAGGTTGTGCTGGTTAGAGCCGTCCTCCCCAAACAGCTACTGAGTCTCTGGACTCGGTTCTTGCCTGGATCTGCCTTTGTGCTGCCAGCTTAGGGCCCGCGCCCGCTCTCCTCCCCCTCCCTGGAGGCCAGCCTGGATCTCAGGCGGGGACTTACTCTTGCAATAGCTTTGTCTGGCAAAAAATCCCATGGGAAACGCACAGGAGAGCGGCCCGGCACACGGTGCTCATGCAGGTGTGAGCACTGGGAAACTCATTTTTCTCACCTCCGTCAGGTCGGTGCTGTGAGGGACAGTGGACGTGGCTGGAAAACGTGTTACTGCAGGGTAAGCTCCTGCGCCAGAGGAGCAGGGATGTGCAGGGAGAGCTTTGCATCGGTAACGTCAGGGGACCGGCTCTGTTACTGCTGCTGAGACGTGTCGTGCCAAGGAAGCAACCTCATCCGTGGGGCCAGATGCTTTAGGTGTAGCAGAGCGATGTTTGCCCGGTGCAGATGAATGTAGTAGGGAAGTTGGGGAGCTTGACATTTGTCCGGTGCCACTGGACGCTATCAGGGAAATGTGTGATTGCTTTGGCTGCGTGCCCCAGCTCCCGCGGTTTCGGCTGGACGAGGGGTGTCACCCACCCACCGTGCTGCTCCAAACCCACAGGGACGGTGCTGCCGGCGCCAGCAGCTAACGCGGTGCCGTGCCCGACCGGCAGCACACGGTACAGTCTGGGATCACGGTTATTTCATGCCTTTCCATCTCCCAGGGTTGCTAACGGTTGTGTGCAGCACCATACTTCATGCCTCAATTGAGACTAATTAAGTATCCTCATTAACATCCTCACCATCCCAGCCTCCCTCATTCCCGGACCGTCCCCACATACCGCAGTGGCGGACACGGCATGCAACTCCCCCCCCCCCCCCAATTCCCGGGGCCGCCTTCCTTATGGCAGGGCTTGAGGTTCTTCATTGATTCCCGTAGAGGTTTATGAGTCAAGCTTTGTAACGACAGTTAGCAGCCACATTTCTGCAGCAGCGTATGAACACGAGACTCGGTGCCTGGTAGGGAGAGCATCCTCGAGGCGGCCGGCAGCATCCCTGCCCGGACCGCCAACGGACGGAGCGTTTGCAGTTGTGTGAGGGAGGAAAGGCGAGACGGTGACGATTTGTTACGTGCATGCGTACACCTTTCAAAGAGCTCTCCTGGAGAAGCTGAAGCTAAATGAGTTCCCAGCTGGCACCGACAGCCGGGCGATGAGCGAAGCTGCGCGAGAGCTGGGACAACTGGCCTCGTATCCCAAATTAAAGCTCTGCGCTTACGTTATCCCTTACAGCAAAGTGCTCAGCTCCGTCTGGAAATCGGTGCTTTTAAGGATGCTGGCCTCTCAGACTGCTTCTGGACTGAGCCTATTCCTTGTCTTATTATTTTCGAGTCATTAAAAAATCTTGCTTTAACCCAGACGTGGGGTTACCTTTGAGTTGACCTTCCAGGGACGGTGGCAGTTCACGGTTGCATGCATCCTACCTTGGGGGTAGGTCGGTATTGCTGCTCCTTTTAAAATGTAAACTTCAGCTTGCTTGCTTTTGCTTGGCCCGGTGTGACTCTCCGGCCCTGGCTCTGCAAAGCCTGTCTCATGGGGTTCGTTTAATCCCGTCCCGCTGCATTACTTTCCCCCCTCACAGTGGCTGTGCACTCGGCTGTGCACACGTGCACAGAAATGCATACGTGGAAACGATATATGCACATACACTCTTAAACCACTTGAAATGAGTCAGGGAATGGCTGTTTACGGTGCTAGAGATTTCTTACTATCCATGCTAGGGTTGAGATGACATAGTAAGACCAATAAACTCCACCTTTGTAGTCAGTTGTCTTTAAGTAAAGCAGAAGAGGTGCACTGGCCAACGCCTACGTTTGGGTGCTCCGTGGCCCCCGGGGTGCAGGGAGGCAGCCGCCCCCACCCGCCGCCGGGACGGTGGGACCCGAGCGCGGGGGGCAGCCGGGCATCCCAGCCCCAGCATCCCCCGTGCCTCAGTTTCCCCCCTCCCCCGGCTGTCAAGGGGCACCGACACTCCCTACCCCACGGGGACCACGGGAGAGCCAACGCATCCGTGTCTCTAAAGTGCTCTGAAAAATGGAAAGTACCAAAGTACCGAGTCGTGGTACGCAACTGTCCGCCCCGGGAGGAATAAACTGGCCCAGGGCTGCAGGCAGAGGTTTGGAAGATGACTGCGTGGCCGCGGGGCTGAGCCGTAACCCCAGGGCTCAGCGCCCCGGCTGCCCTCCCGGGCAGGATTCATTCCTCCTGCCGCAGCCTGGGCCACCTTTGCTCGTGCCGGGTGGGCAGCCGGGTGGGGAGCTGGCGCGGTGTCGTGGAAGGACTTTCCATCACTAACAGAGCCTTGTCCGGTTCCCTTCGGTCTACCGCGTGCATTTCATTGTCAACTTGAGGTTGTTGTTGTGCAAAAGAAGTGATTATGAAAAAACAGAAAAAGAAAAAAAAAGAAATAAACTTGGTATGAAACCGTACGTGTCCGTCTCTCTCCATAAATGGATTGTTTTAGTTCTGAGGCTTCTCTTTGTATTGTGAGAATACTAATAAAATGCATGAAACGGAAAATTGACCTAAAGATTTAACAAATAGACTTTAAGCATCTGTATGCTAAATGGCTACTTTGCACCCAGCATAAAAGTTGCGGAGATCCGTAGTTTATCGCCATTCTCAGAGGGAAAAAATAATAAAATGCTTGAATGAGGGTACTGCTGACGTCCCTTGCCGCGGGAAAGGTGAGGGTATGCAAAGTCTTTGCAGAGGAAGACCGAAAAGGGTATAAGACAATTACAAATACAATAAATCCAGTTCTGGAAAACACGTGAGCTGCTTTTTTAAAAGAAATCCAGTGCTCATGTAACAAGCTTTTCCCGAGAAACGATCCAGCCTTCCCCCTGGGCTGGACACGGCGGGGGGAGCGGGGCTGCGGTTCCCAGGGAGAGGGGACCCTAACCTGGGAGACCTTGCATGGCCAACCCTCAGAATCACATCCCTGGGGCGAGATACACAAAAATACCCAGAAAGCTGCAACTGAAAACAGGGAGGTCTGTAATCCCCGGGGACGCCCGAGGGGAAGGTGTCTGGCCGCTTCCCCAGCTGCTGTGGAAAGGATCCCCCGCCTTGGTGTACGAGAAGCTAAACCAAGGGGGAGGCAGGAGGCGGTGAATTTTCATTCCCGGGGCAGCTCTTCTGTAAGAGCGGGCAGGACAGTGCTGGGGCCATCACCGCACCGGCGTCGCGGCGGCAGCCGAGCGGCCTGCGCCCGATGCTCTTCCCATGCGTGCGCAGGACGCTGCCGCCCGCGCAAACAGGAACTCTATTTTTGCAGCGCGACCTTCCTGATTTGAGAGATAACGACCCAACGGCAAATGCAGCATTGCTCACTTTTCTCCCGAGGTTTGCTATAGACCACGCAACCCAGGCTCTTAAAAAAAGTGGATCTATTAAAGTAAGCCTCTGCATTTGTCTTAGGAAAATAGGCACAGTGCCCCGGTGCCACAAAATTCAAGATATATTAGAGAGACCAAGCGTGGTAACCCTCTAACTAGTTAATTCAAGCCAGCTCCTTCATCCTCTTGTGATCTGAAGGAGAAAACCGCGGCGGAATGGGACGTGTTGGGGAGAGGGCGGAGGGGAGGAGCGGGCGGGCGTTGCAGAGAGGCTCCCACCGCCCTCGAGCCTCTGCCCACACGGGCAGCCCCGCAGGGCCGAGCGCTGGCAGGCAGCACCGAGAGGGCTTAAAGACACGATACCGAGGTCTTCGACCAGATTGTAGAACCCACCAAAATGCTTCTTCCAAGATCGAAGCCAGGCCAACAAAGCAAAATATTGTAAGTAACTACTGGAAGGATCCCTACAAAGTACTCGAGCCGTGTCTGAGGAGGGGGAAGGGAAGAGAACAGCGACTCTGGCAAGGCAAATGCAAAAGTACACCTGGGCAGGCAAAGAAAAAACAAAAAATTTTGCAGAGTGATTTGCTAAAGGTTTGAAAAATAACAGGCCGTCCTTTCGCAGCAACCTCCCGGGCACTAAGGCTGCGAGGAGCCTGCCGACCGATAAAGGGGCAGGCCGGGGAGCGGCGAGCAGATAAGGGGCCGGGAGGTGAATTCCTCCCGGCCGTGGGTGCTGGGGAGGAGCCCGGGGAGGTTCCCGTTGCCCGGCGTCCGACAGCAAAAGCAAGTTTTTGCTTTCCAAGAGGCCACCAGCTGCTGGGAAAACTGGTGCAGGGCAGCGTCGCGGTGGGTTTGCCGCCTTCGTACCACCTTTACAACGCCTCTGCCATTAGGCGCCGTAGGGAGCCGGTTACGGCGGCAGAGGGGCCTTTTATCTGCCCCGTCCAGCCCCACTTAGGCCCCGAGGACGCAGCTGCCAGGGCAGGTCCCCGGGGAGCTGCTGACAGCGGCGCCGGTGGAAACGCAGACAGGCTTCCCCGGAAAAGGGCTTCACAATTTCTAGCGGATGAATTAACATTGCTGGTTACCGTTGTTTGTCTTGGAGAAGGAAAAGAAATAGAACTCCCTGTGAAATACCACTTTAATGAACATTAGGTTGGGTAACCTGGAAAGCAAGAAGGAACGTGAGGGAAATAGAGCTGGCAGCTGGTTATCGGGCAGGGTTGGTCTGGGTGGGGAGGATGGAAAAAGAAAAGGAAGAGCCTTGCAAAAAATAAGCACTAAGTAAACCACTACCAGACGAGTTCATTAGAAACTCATGTAAAAAAATACTGCCAACCAGACCAAACACGCATGCGACGGGCCAGCCCCCCCCACCTGAACACAAGGCAGAAAAAGCCACTCGCAAAAAACCGACAGAACTAAAACACATCGAGAGTGTTTTGAAAAGGGATTCACGACTTTTTGGGCCTCTGGTCTGGCTCTTTCCTTGTTCAGGACGTGTTAACCACCCACTTGCAGAAAAAGTGCGATGCAGTAAGATCGTGCGAAAAGTCCTCCCTGAAAAAATCACTGCACGCCTTTCACACCCCGGGCCTCACGGGCACAGCTTGCAGGGTAAGCCCGGCAATGGCAGAAAGCACACCGAAACCTGCAAGAGCTCGAGGCGGCCGAGGGAAACCCCAGAGAGCAGAGCTGCAGCACGGTATTTAGTGCTGATAGGCAGCAGCATGTCTTGGGAGCTCAGGGACGGCTCCTGGGCCGTGCAACGGGCAGGAAATCGCTCACCCCGGAGCAAACAGCACCACTGCAGCGTTGTACGCTGCTCGAGCACGTTGCACCCCCCCCCCGGGCGCCGTGCGGAGCCGGGCTCCTTCCAGGGACAGTGGCACTTCTCAGTCGCTGCACGGCCTTTGCACGGGACACCCACCGAAGAGTTTGCAAAGCTCAGTGGCGGTTTGCAGACATCTTGGGTAGGAGGGAGGTGCCCACCGTAATGGAGCAAACCTGCAGAGCGTTCCTGAGCTGCGTGAAAAACTGCCACCGAATCTTAACACCTGCACAGACACAGCTACTTTCTCTTCCAGGTGCAAAACTGGAAGAGAATAGGTTTCTATCTCCCCTTTTATAATTCATTGCTGGTAAGGACAGTAAAAGAATCCTCAGAGAGCGTCTTTATCTCTTTAGTTTTTATTAGGCCTTTTGAATCGGAGGCAAAGCAGCGCTGCGGAGCTCTCGCAGGGCTGCTGCGTGTGCTGTAAACATGAGTGAAACACGTATTGGAAAGCAGATGCCTGAAGCTCTCCCTTGGAGCCAGTCCCAGCACGGGGAGGGAGAGGCTGGAAGGTCACTGATGACACCTCGATGCCTCCTCTGAAACCTGGCAGCCTCCAGCCCTGCCCAGCAGCACGGGCAGGCAGCCTGCACGGCCTGGCTGCTTGCTTGGGCCCGAGCAGAGTCTGGGCAAAAAGGAGCACGTGCGTGCCCGCCACCGAGCGCAAACCCCTCGAGCTGCATGCGGGACACCCCAAAATGCCGTGGGGACCGGTACGCGCTGTGCCCCAACGGCAAAAGCAGGAAGTTCCCCAGCTCCCTATCAAACGCGCGCGCAGGCACTGCTCTGCACCCCCAAACAGCACGCACACGCTTCCCATCCATGCACGGAGGGAGGGAGGGAGGGAGGGAACATACGCCCAGCACCCCCACTGCACTTGGCCTCAGGTGCACGCATGGCCTTGGGGGGCCGGGGGGGGGGGGGGGGGGGGGCACACACACGCCGTGGGTGCATCCATTTGCCTCGTGCAGCCATGCCCTGGGCTGGGGGGCACGCAGGAGCCCTGGGCACATTCGGGGGGCCAGGGACCGCGCATACACTGGCTGCACGCAAGGGGAGGGCATCACGCACAGGCCCCGGGGGGAGGAGGGGGGGGGGTTGTCACGCACGAACCCCGGAATGCACGCGGGGAGCCAGGGAAGGCATGCAGGGCCCGGGGGGGGGGTGGACGGGACACACGCAGGACCCGGGAAGGACACGCAGGGAGCCCGGGGGATCCCCCACGCCGGCGGCTGCCGGCGCAGCAGCGGACCCCACGCGCGAGCAGCCCCGGGCGGCGCGCGCGCCCTGCCCCCCCCCCGCGCGCCGCCCCTGCGCAGGCGCACCGCGCCGGCCCGGCACCTATTTCACAGGCAGCTCGGGCCGCGGCGCCCCCGCGAAATAAGTCCCGGGAGCCGGGCCCGGCCCTGCGCCTGCGCGAGGGCCGAGAGCCGCGCGCGGCGGAGCCCCGCTTCCCCCCCCCTCCACCCCCCCCCCACCCTGCCTCCCTTCCCTCCCTTCCCTTCCCTCCCCGCACCCACCGCCCGCCCGCCGCCCAGCCGGAGCGCCCGCCGCCGGAGCCGGAGCGGGGCAGCGGGACCCCGGCCTGAGGTAAGCGCCGGGCCCGGCGTCACCCGCCGCGGGGCCTCCGCACGCGCCGTCCGGCCGGCGGGTCCCTGCGGAGCGTCAGGACGTTACGGCAGCGGCAGGAGACGGCGGCAGCGCCCGGCCGCCCGCCCCCCCCGCGCCCCCCCCTCCTCCTCCTCCTCCTCCTCCCTCCCTCCCTCCCTCCCTCCCGCGCGCCCGGCGCTGCCAGCGTGAGCGCGCCCACGCGCCCCCCCCCTCTCTCCCCCCCACCCCACCCCCCCCACCCCCGCCGGCCTCGCGCCCGGCGCCGTCGGCGGGAGCGCGCGCGCCGCCCCGCCGCGGGGAAGCGGGGGGGGCACCCGCCCCCCGCCCGCCCGCGCGGCGCCACGCGGAGCGCCGCGAGCCTCCCGCCCGCCCCTCCCGGCGCCGGGGGAGTCCTGCGCGCGGCGGTAGCCCCCTGCACCCCCCCCACCCCCCCCCCCGCGCCCCTCTTCCGGGCAGCCTCCCCCCCCCCGCGCCCCCCTCTCTGCAGCCCCCCCCATGTACCTCCGCTGTACGCCCCCCCGTCCGCATGCACCCCCCGTCTGTGCAGCCACGACCCCCCACCCCCCCCCCCGTGCGCCCCCTCTCCGTGCAGCCCATTTCCCGTGCACCCCTGGCTGCACTCCGTCCCCCCCCCCCCCGTGAAGTCGCCTCTCTGTGCACCCCCGTGCAACCCCCCTGCGCCTTCCATACCCTCTATGCCCCCCCCCCCCCCCCCGCCCTGTGCACCTCTGTGCAACACCCTATGCAACCCCCCCCCGCACCCCTGGTGAAGCCCCCCCCCCCCCCGCACCTCCCTCCCTCTCTACGCGGCCCCGCGCTTGCCCCCCCCCCATGCACCCTCCCTGCATGCACGCCTTCAAGCCCCCTCTCTGTGCACCCCCCCCCCCTTGCTTGCTGCCCCCACGCACCCGATACACTCCCCCCCCACGCGCCCTGTCCCCCAGCAGTGCCACCCCCAACCCCTCTCCCCACGCTGCGGGACCCCAGCTCTGTGCCCTCCTCCACTGCCAGTGCACCCCAAAAATCTCTCCCTCCTTTCCGAGTGGTGCAATGCTATATTTTTTTTTTTTTTTTCCCCTGCCTCACCACCAAATCTTTCCTGCAGCCACTGAAGCTTGCTCAGTGCCATCCAAGATGCACCGGGAGGGACGCGCACGGGTGCGCAGAGCCCTGGTAGAGCTGGGGTGCTCCCTGCCAGCCCTCGTCCCCCTCCAGCCGCCCCGCTGCGCCCCACTGCTGATGATTACTTGTGTTTTCAGCCCGGTTTTTCTCCATCCCACACTGGTTCCTGCCCAAAGGTACCTGAGCGACACGCGCTCGTGGAGTTCAAGCCTTCCCGCGGTGCCCGTGCAGCCAACCCTCCGCCAGCCCCGGTGGGAGCTGGGCGGGACGTCCGGAGCGTCCCGAAACCGGGTACCTGGGCAGAGGCCGTGGCGGGTGACGCTAACGCTGCAGGAAGGGTTTTGCCCCAAAACGAAAGACAGGTGTAGGGATAGAGCAACAACAACAACAACAACAAAAAATTGCAGCAGTTAAACTGAACGCAGCCAAGCAGCTGCGCTGTGTGTTGCATCTTCGTTCACCGATGTGCAGCACCCAGCAGGCTTTTATCCCGATAAACGGCAGCGGCTGCCGCAGGGAGCTGCCGGCCCGGTGCAGGAGCGAGGGGAAGCAGGGAGCAGGCGTGCGGCTGGCACGCTGCAACCCTGCCCGCTTCTGCAATCGTTAAAATGCTGGTTTGTGGCAAACCCTCCTCTTTCTCTCGCCTTGCCCTTGGTCCGGCCGCCCTCGCTTTGTTCCTTGCTGCTGCAGAAACGGAGCTGATTCGGTTGGTGACTTCACGCTGGGCTGTCTCGTAGGGACCCGTCCACCTTTCAGCTACTCGGCTCGGATAAGCCCCGTGGCCTCCGTGGAGGGGAAGATCATCTCATGGGGTCCGCGTGGGTCGGGGCAGGAGTTTCTGTGGGCCACGAATCGCGTTGCAAAGTCAGATCAGACACCTCAGGTCAGCGCACGGCTCCGGTGGCGGCCCAGGGGAGGCGGTGGGAGCCGAGCGGCTCCCCCACCGCGCTCTGTGCCACCGCTCCGGAACGCGACTCCTTCGGGAAGGGCAAAGGTGCTGCTGCGTGTACGCGGGTGGGGGTGTCGCTTGCTTGAGGAACCCCAAGTTTCAGGAAAATCAATTTCTTCCACCTTGCCGCTTTCCCACGTGATGAAAGCGGCACGCGGGCTGGCGTGAGCAAGCTCTCGGCTTGAAATAAAGCTCTGCAGAGGAGCAGCGGTGGTTCTGGTCCTGCTCAGGTGATACTGAAAACAAACCCGTGAGCAGGGCAGGAGCTTGCCCTGCGGCTCTCGGCTCGAGCCCGGGTGGCGCTGCCCCGTAGGAGCCCGAGCTTGAACGGCCGGAGCGTGACAAGAGGAGCACTCGCACAGCTACGCCCCTGTATAGGCTGCGCTGGCGCTATAGGTGATATCGGTGCAGTACTACAGGAGATGCGTTGTAGTCACCCTCAATACCTGGGCGTTAGGGTGCAAGTGGGTGCTGCTCGGGTGTTAGGGGGGGAAATGCAGGCGTGGCTCACTCGGGCTGATTTGCAAACGGTTTTGTGGCTCTAAATTGCGTACGCTAATTTTATCGCACCATCCTTGTAACCTGAACAGTAACACGGGCGTTGGGAGGACGTTCATGCGTGCGTGTATACGTATGTGTGGGTAAAGGATAGTCATTTCCATTTTGGACCTCTCCTCTCCCATTGCTTGAATGGCTTAAAACTGCTTTTAATTCTACAGTTACCTAAAATCCCCGGGAAAGCAGGCACGGGCTCAGTTGCAGGGCGCAAGCTGGCAGGAGAGGCGGGCGATGGTGTCCCCGGGGGACCGGGGCTTTTCCCCCGTGAGTTACGTTGTGCTCTGGGTATGGAGGCTGGAGCAGCCGGGGACGTAGCGCAACCGTGAGAGCGTAGAGGTGGATGGCTCTTGTGCCTTTGGTTAACTAGTTGGTTGGGGTTTTTCCCCCAGGTTTCTTCCTGCACACGAAATACTGGCTTTGCAGGGGTGGGCGCTGAAGTCAGTTTTAAATGCTGTCTTAAATCTATTGCTGATTTCTTAGAAACACATGCTTTGAAATAGTTTTCAGATGTCACTTTGTTTCTGCAGGCTTGAAGTGCTTTCTTAATTTGGTTTTTTGTGTGTGACTTTGGAGGAGAGGAGGGTTCCTGTTTCTGCCATGGAGGAGACAGTGTTGAGCTCCTCCAACAGCGTTGAAATCCTTCTGAGATAGTTTGAAATACATTTGGAAACGCACCTTCAAACTGTGTCTCTTCGTAGAGTTTTTGGTGAAAGCCAGGACCGTTTTTTTGCCTGCTATCCGCTCCCACACTCTGCCCCTCGCCACCTGCGCCCCAGTCCCTTCCTGCCCCTTGCCCCTTCCCGTGCCCATCGCCCTCACCCAGCCTGCAGAGCGCCTGTTGGGTTATGAGCCTCCCCTCATCCCTCCTCTTGGGATGGAGGGGTTGGGGATTTGCTAATCCCCCCCTCCTTAGGAGCGTGGATTCCCTGCAGCCCCCTTGCTCCCACCGCACCGATGGTCTTTCCATGACCGATTTTAGCAGAGAGACCTTTTCACGTGGGACTTTCCCCTCGTTTCTCCGCAGGCAGCCGGTGACCGAGGGCTCTCCCGCCTGGCTGCCCGTCGCTGCCCGCTCCTGCCTTGCGATGGCGACGCCGGACGTCAGCGTTCACATGGAGGAGGTGGTGGTGGTGACAACGCCTGACGGCGCAGTGGATGGAGGCGGCGTGGAGGAGGTGAAAACGGTGCTGGTCACCACCAACCTGTCCCAGCACGGGTAAGAGACGGGGTCGGCGTACGCCGAGGTGATGTGCTGGAAAACCTCGCACCCGTGGTCGTAGTCGGCTGGGCTGGGTGTATTTAATCACCTACTACTTACTCCTGCGTCACTTCTCACAGTGGGGACCTCAGCGACGTCTGGGCAATCCCCGGTTCCTCGTTAGGTCCTCGCTGACGCCCCTGGGGCCGTGCCCAGGGCTGTGGGCTCTGCAGCTCCGAGCTTACAGAGCAGAGCAGGCTCCGCCTTTTCTGTTAAAGCTGAGTTACCACCGGTGGTTTTAAGCTGGGGCTACCCAGAATAAAAAGCAATGCAACAGTTTGTTTTGGATGGATGGGGGAAAATGTCTTTAAAAAAAACCCAAAACCAACAAAAACCCCAAAACCAAACCAAAGCATCTTTTCTGAGTGGATGTGGATGTTGGAATGGACACAAATCCGGGTGGAACAGGACACCAGTAGCTAAATCAATGTTTTTCTGCTATTTATTTCGTGATTGCTTCACTAAGCTGCGTACCTCCAAGAGATGAGTCTGTCCGCGGCGTGGTGAGTGCGGTGCAGCAGGGCTCCTCTTCCCAAGGCGGGTTTGGGGCCGTGTTTTTCGGCAGAGCTCTGCAGGAACCTCCGCTGCCGGCAATAGGAGCGAGAGAGGTGGCCTTGAAACCACGCGGAGTTGAATGGAGAGGCACTGCTCAAAAAACCGGAGTGAATGTGTCCGATTGGTAAAGTGCTGCTGCTTTGCCCAATTTCTGCCTTTCTTGTTGGCATTTCGGATCCGGGACTGCTGCTCGTTCAGGTCTGGTCTGTTCGGCTGCAGGTCGGTCAAGTCTTTGCTTCCACGGCCCAAGTGCCTGGCTGGTACCTTGAAGGCCCGTGTAGCGGCGGGTTCTTTGCTTTATTTCTCTACAGTCCTTTGTGGGACGGTGCCCAGAGACATTTTAGTGCTTTGCTCTTTTGGTGGGCAGAAAAATCCAAGTTCACGCCCGGAGCTGGATCCGGGCAGGTTTGTCTGATCCAGGAGTCCCTGCACTTGAAATAAGTGGGTAGCGAGCGGCTGCTTATTGCTCTCCACAAAAAGGAGACATTTGTCTCCTCTCCTCAAGTATGCCCTGCTGTTTCTGTGTCGGTTCCCTGTGGCTCGGGGCAGAGCACAGCTTTTACATTACGGCACGGGCGCCATTCCCCTTGTTCTGCTGTAACTGGTGTAAAGCTCATTAACAGATGAACTTCTGGTAGGGGACGGGCGGGGACGGGCAGCGACGAGAGCCGTCAGCGCTGGGGCAGGCGGTGGGGACGCCGTGGGCAGGAGCTGCCCCGCTCCTCCTCCGCACCCCGGGTCTGCGAGCGCTTCCGAGAGCCTTTTCCATTCCCGAAAGAGCGGGTGATGGTGGGGAAGAAAGGCTCCGCTCCTCTTGCTTTCTGGCCCACGGTGACTTCCTTAGCTCCCTCGGTGGAGAACCAGCCAGACGTGAAACTTGGGATGTGGCTTTTCTTGGATGCAGAACGGTTTCTGGTTTTAATGTGGCTCCGAGCCTTTGCAGACCCAAGTGCAGCAGCGCAGCGTTGTCCGGGAACATGGATCATGACAGAGGCTGGCTCAATCAGTTTGATTTCCATTTGATCTTATTTCCTCTTCTATTTTTCTCTGGAAACCTTTTCTCATCTTCCCAGTGTCCCCTGGATGGTCAGGAGCAGGACAGCTCTACGCAGCAGAGAGAGGATGATTTTTATTTTAATCGCAGCTACGAGCGGAGTATATCTTAGCGGGCATTAGGAGATTCCCTGAGGGTTTTCCATGCAGCTCTCTGGAGAAGGGCCGGTGGGCAGGCTCCTCGCTCCCCCGTGCTCCGGGACGGCAGCGTGTCCATGGGAAGGATGTGGTTCTCGGGCTTGCGGAGCAAAGCCCGCCCGACTCCCCTTGCGCCGGCTGCTGGGACTCCCCTCGCCGAGCAGGGCTGTGGGGCTGGTGGTGGGCGGCAGCGTGAGCCACCCACGGTCTCTCCGTAGCCTTGGACGGTTGCCTCCGCCGGGTTTCGCTCCTCCCAGGGAGACGCCGTAGCGGCGCTGGCTCCCTCTCCCTCTGTTTTCCCTTTGCAGCCCCAACTGGCGTGAGGAAAGCGGCTGCAAGCACGGGCTGGGATTCCTCGGCTTTGGCTCGGTCACCGCTCGCACGGGAAGCGGGCTTTCAACTTGTCTTATGTGGCGCTTGGAAACCAAGCTCAGCTTGGGGGTTGATGCCTTTTTCTAGTGCTCCTTTGGGTATGGTTTTGCTCTTTTAACCATTGGTTGCATAATTTTTTTTTTTTAAGAGCTTAATTAGTTCATGTGTTTTAAGATTGACTGGAAAAGGCAGAGGGAAATGGGAAAATAGTAATAATCGGCAAGAAGCTTTTCCCTTCCATCTGCGATCGGGAGGGATCTGTGCTTGACGCTCTGATGAGGTGCTTGTGTTTTTGATCAGCATCCCCAGCGCAGGTTTCTGGTGGAGACTTTTTTTTCCTCTCAAGTTCCCAGGAGAGGCAGGAGCGGAGGAGAAAGGAGACACAAGCCCGCTGCTTTATCAGCACCCGCTTTCTCCCTTCCTCCCATCTGGTTTATGGATCCTCCCGGGGAGGAAGATGAGAGCCGTCCTCCCCCGGCTTCGTCATGGCAACCGGTGAAGGCAGGACCGGCTCGGTGGGATGCACTGCTGGGGCCTGGAAGGTGTTTGAGTTTTCTCCTGCATCTGCCTCAGTCTGTTCCTCTGGAATGGGATGGGGGAAGCGGCGTGGAGAAACTCACCTTTTCCTGTGGTTTTTCTCTTCCCCCCCCGTTACATCTCCATGGCAGACGCAGGCTTTAGTTGTTCGAATTTTTCATGCAAGCTGTTGAAGTTGGTTGGTTTGTTTCTCTGGAGGATGGGGTTTAAGACATGGGCTGGGTTATTTCTCCCAGTCCAACCACGTCTTGGGGTCATTTTTTTGGAGTGGCGCGAATGCGATGGACTCCTGGAGGAAGCTCTGTTTCAGGCGCTGGCTTTCTGCTGGGGTGCTGCTTCTAGGTGAGTCGGTGGAGGTTTTTGATCCGGTGGCAGGTGGAGGCAGGTCAGAGTCAGGGCTGTGGAGTGCTGGGCTTTGCACGTCGGAGGTGGCTGCCGCCTCTTGCAGCCCTGGCACCCTGCTGAAGTGGTATTGCTGGCTTTTCTCCGAATGCATCTGGAGCAATGCAAGAACCAAGCGGCAAACTGGTGAAGAAAAACCAGGTTACAGTTCTTCCATTTTTCTCGTGTCAGACTGCCACTTCTGTAATATTCACCCGTGTGCAAATGCGTTAGCTCCGAGTTTACCTTTCCGAGTCCTTCCGCGTTATCCACCGCCTTTCCCTCCCAGGGGTCTGGGTTGTTGGTGGCTGCGAGCTGCAGAGGCAGCGTGACATCCCGCGGTGCCTTTCTTCCACAGCTGGGGCTGTCTTCAGCTCCTGCTTCTCTGAAGCAGCATCTCCCAAGTTTCTCACCTGGTGAGGCTGAGCTGCCGCCCACACGGGTTCTCTTATCTCGCTGCTGCTCCCCATCAGTCCCTGCCCTGCAGCTGGCAAGGGGAGGGGTGCTTTGAAGCTGCAGTTCCGCCCCGGAGCTGTGTGTTAGGGGGCCAGGATGGAAAAACCAGTCGCTCTTGAATTTGCTTGTCCCGGTGGCACCGCGGGTGGGAAATGTGGTTGCCGGTGAGTCACTAGGACCATTCTTTTAATTCACTTGTGGTACCAAACTGGGGTAGATTTCAGGTTTGTTTTCTCCTTACAGTCTTCCTTAGGAAGTTTATATGCTGAAGTGTGTGAAAAGTTAACTGTTTTCCCTCCCCGCCCCTGCAGGACAAGCTTGCTGCAGTAATTAGACACGTTCAATAACAAAACCAAACGCACATCTTAAAACCCATTAGGAATGGTCCATGCTGAGAGCTGGCCGTGATGCACAGGTCGGATCCGGAACCCTCGCAGCCGAGGGGGTGAGGAGCGTGTCCCAGATCACAGCCCTAAATGCCTTTCCCGTCTGAACGCGCACCGAAGCTCGTTGGAGGGGCTTGGGGCTCTGTATGCCGCAGTGAGAGCTGGAAGGGGCGAGCAGTGAGGGTGCGGATGCTGTGCAGGACCAGCTGTGCCTCTCCATCGGCAAAGCACCGAGAGAAGCCGGAGATCTCCGGGGTGGGGAGGATGAAAACAGTCGGATAGCCAGCTATTAGTTAATATCATGGGTATATTGAGTTGTAAGAGGCTCAGAGATTGGATGGCGAGGGTCTGTAGCTCATGTTATGTTATCTCTGCTCATGGATCCGCTGTTAGGGTTTGTCGAGCTCCTTTATAGCGTGTTTGCGGCTCCTTGAGGTCCTGCTCCTGGGAGCATCCTGCATACCGGCAGATTCAGGCAATCCATCGCCCAGACAGCGGCAGCGTGTTTCGCGTGTGTTTTTCCTGGGGAAATCTTCTCAGGCGAAGCTGCCAGAGGCTGGCGGCAACTTCTGAGCAAGGGGCCGTGCTGACAGCATCCCTCCACGCCAGCTCCCCTGCACGGGCTGCGCCGGAGGCAGCTCGGTGGGGCTGGGGTTAAAAGGGAGGCAAGGCAGAGCCGGCTGGGCTGCCGGCAGCGGTCCTGCCAGCTGCGGGGCTCTTCACCTCCCTACGGAAAAACGGAGCTGAGCCTCTCAAAACCAGAGCTGACTTTTAGCTCTTGTGGGGAAAATGTAGTCCGAGTGACTTTTGAAGCAATGTCTCCGTGGGGCGTCGGGGGTGGCACATCCACGTGGCTTAACTCTGCCTCTCCGACTCTCTTACCAGCGGTGACATAAACGAGGACACGCTGGAGACCGAAAATGCAGCTGCTGCGGCTGCTGCTGCCTTTACAGCCTCCACGCATCTGAAGGAAGCGGTCCTAGGTAGGTTCAGCCCGTGCCGTAGCCCCTCGGTTCAGCCATGCCAGCTCCACCACCCCTGCGCTGGTGCCGGCCGAGGGGGTCCGGCCGCTGCTGTGCAGATGGCCCTGGGGATGCTCTCCCCAGCATCAAGGGGAGGCCGGAGAGCTGCAGGGGCTGGGTGGTGGGAAGGGAGCTGGCAGCTGCTGGCTGGGCTGCTGCTGCCCTCTCCTGGTGCAGGATGAGACCCCGTGTCTGGCCGTCGCTGGCTCCTGCCCTTCCGGCTTGTGATGGGGATGTCAGTTTTGCAGCAAACTCGCTGGCTTTGGTTACAAGTAAAAGTGAATTTAGTGAGCAAAGACTGTAACCAGCTGGGATGGAGTTACCTTAAAAACAGTTGCGCTCTAAAACCAAAGGTGAATGTGTAATTACCTGAACAACATCATTCCTTTCATTTTTATCCAGAATTGAATTTTTTTCAGCCCTGGCCACTGACTTCTCAGGTTTCACACGCTCAGCTGTGGCCGGATCGGTGTAAATCTGCCTGCACTGTTTTGCCTGAGAATTTGGGTGGTTGGATGCTTTAGTAGCAAAGTGCAAGTGAATGGTGGCCACAAACCCCAACGCACCCCACCAAGCATCGTCTACATTTCTTTTTTTTTAATCCTGAGCTTCAAAACTGCTTTGTCACTGTATGTGTGCGTCAGGGTGGTGAGTCGGGGGCTGCAACTCACGTTTCTTTTTGATCTGTCCCTTCCTCTGTTCCCTGTGAGAAGTGAAGATGGCTGAAGATGAGGACAGTTTGGAGGCAGAGATTGTCTACCCCATCACCTGCGGGGACAGCAAAGCCAACCTCATCTGGAGAAAGTTTGTGTGCCCTGGGATCAACGTGAAGTGTGTGCAGGTGAGAATAAAGGTTCCTGAGGCTGGACTCGTGCCTTCCCGTGCCCGCGTTGCAGGCGCACCTGGCTTGTCCTGGTTTTGATGAGCTTTGGTAAGCTGCTTTGCATCAGAACCACATCACGGTGGGAGAGGAGGACGTTCTTGGTACTGTTGTACCTGATACTTGTCTTCTCGGCCAAGTTGGGCAGTCCTGGGTGGAGAGGTGCTGCCTCAATTTAACTGCATTATTGGAGAGTTTGAGAAATTTGGGCACTTCCAGTGTCTGCTCAGTTTGAGAGGAAGTTGTGAAGTTGTTGAGAAGATTATGGGTAAGGGACCTATTGAATAGGTTGAATGGTTAAAATTTGCATGAATTTGGGGAGCAGGGCCAAACTTTCATTTCCAGGACCATACCGTGTGTGATGCCGTCGTAAGCCGTCGCTGGCATTTATACATGGACTCAACAATACCCTGCTGAGGGAGTGTCTCCTCTGGGCTCCGTTGCAAGAGGGCTTTCCAAAGGATGGTCCTTGCCCTTCATAGGAGAGATGGTCTTTTCCATCCCCGAGGCAGAGGACAGGTACTGCTGCAGATGCTGCTGCTGCTGCTGCCTAAAATCGGTCTTCTCTTTGCACTGAAGCCCGTGCACTTGTTCAGAGAAGCCGTTTCTCATGAGTAATGGTGAGCGAGCTCTATGTTGGTCAACGTGGGCATTGAAAAGAGGAAGCCTGGACTTGGGAAATCCTTTCTGCGATGGGCCGTAAAGCAGCTTTTTAGAGGCCTGCCTGATTCTGCAGGTTGCTTTTAGGTCAGCTCATGGCTTCAGGCACAACTGGGTGTGTAGGGCAATAAAAGAAGAGGGAAGAGGGAAGAGCTGGCTGCTGATACAGTATATGCCAACTCCCTAAAGCTGGTTTTCAGTGGAAGTGGGTGTGTGCTGTGGGAGAGGCCAGAGGTTTCACTGATACCGATGGTTGGGCTCGGTAGCAGGAGGTCAAAGAGCGAACGGGCTTCTCCTTCCCTCACGTGCGTGGGGCGTAGCGTGCCCCTGGACCCAAACGTCACCGGCGGCAGCCCGGCTTTTGTTGCGAGTCTGCTCATTAGTGGGAGCGTGAGCAGCTCGCTGCTGTTCACCCATACCTTGCACAAGCTACGGGTGTTTTTCCCAGCTGTTATGCCTGGGCTGGGCATTGAGCGAACTCCTCTGTGCTGCACACACACACACACACACACACCCCCACCCCAAACCCTTGGCTTTGAGCAGCTGTTAACAAACCATCCGTGAAAGAAATATTTGGCTTTAATTTTTTTTAACTCGGTCAACGCGCTCTCAGGTGGGGAAGTGCGTGTCGGCCATCTGTTTTGGTGCTATTATTTAAACAGCACGTTGAGGCTGTGATGCAGCTCCACTGCTGGGCACCGGGGAAATGCCATCCGGGCAGCCTGGCTCCGCTGCTGAATCATGCTCGCGGGGCACGCTTTCGTTATTTTATGGCTTGTCGCACTGATGCTGCACTTCTGCCTCTTGCAGTTTGACGGTCACCTAATTAGTCCCAAGGAGTTTGTCCACTTGGCGGGCAAGTCGACCCTGAAGGATTGGAAGCGGGCAATCCGGATGAACGGGATCATGCTCCGGTTAGTCTCTTCGTTTGTATCTGCAGAGCAACAGCGGATACTTCTTCTTTCTGGGGGCTAACGGTGGGGTGGGACAGAGCCTCTGGCACGGTTGTTCTGCTGCTGAGAGCGCGAATGCGCCACTGAACGTTTGTCTTAAGAGCCTGGCCCCAAATGTGGTCTGCCCGATTGCTTTGCTTTATCCTTGTGCCTAGGGAATAATTTGGGGCAACAAATGCTTCCCCGGTCTTTTTAGGACTTGAAGGACACCGAGTTCCCAGCTGGCATAAGGTCATTGAAAATTTTAATGGCCAGTGGTGGTTGGGCCATGCTGTCTATGGGTTCTCAGTGTGACCTACCAAATGGAAGTCTGGTCATGAACTAACGCTCCCGTTACAGTATGTCTGCTTTATATCACTTTATTTTTTGCCAAGAGCTTATTTAAAGCTTATTTATGCAAGCATTTCTCTTCTCTGGTCTTACCTGCAGCAATTTAATTCTGTGGTCTTCCTGAACACCAGCCTGAGACCGTGATTTAATTAAAGTCTGTCTCTGCCTGTAGGCAGGATGAAAATGCATCACCTCTTTCCCCAGGAATTGTCAGTGGCTTTATGCTCTTGTCACAGGGTGACATTGCCTTTGCCTGTGTTCTTCTGCTTCAATGCAGGCGTCTCCCGTATTCCTTCTAAGCAGCTTTTGCTCCACGTAGATTTTGCATAATAGGCTTATGCTTTGGCAAGGCAGGTCTTTTAAGGAAAAAAAAGACTTCACAAGGGATGTGTGAAGGCAAGCCCAGCAGCCCATGGGAGCAAATCTTGGGAAGCTCAGGTTGGTCTTGGCCAGCAAAGCCTGGTGATGCCTTGGAGACGTCTTGCTTAGACTGGGAAGATCACATATGCCAATCTTGCAACCTCATTTGCTTAAGCCGAGAGACCTTATTTTAGTTGATAAATAGGGTTATGCCCCATCTCTTTTTACGAGGTGTAGAGTCAAAAAGAAAAGGAAGAGACTTCTTACTGTCTCAGCCCTGGACTGAGACTTCAGCCAACCCTTCTCCTAGAAGCTGCAGGCGTGCACGAGGGGAAGGTGCTGGTGGGACCAGACTGGGACCTTCTCTTCTCCTTCCTCCCTCCTCCCTAAATGAACCAGGAGTTCATCAGTCCCAGCGAGGGTTCCTAGTTAAAATTACAGACCCCCGTGCAGAAGAGCCTGCTCGGAGAGGTGGGACCAGCTCTGAAACCAGCTTGTTTGGAGGCCAAGCATTGCCCTGCTGTTAGGAGGCGGCAGAGCAGCAGGATGGGGCAGCTCTGCCTCCGCCACGGGGAGCCCCAAGGATGCGTGGTCACGCTCGGGGTAGGTGTGTGCCGCTCGTACAAAGGCGGGGGGTGTCCTCAGAGCAGGTCGGGAGATCCCAGGGAGGAGGACCCTGTTCACCGTCGCAGGGCAGGGATAAAACTGCTGCATGGGAGCGTGGCCCAGGGTGATGGGGAAAAGGTCTCCCCGCTCCACTGCCATTACGGGAATGGAAGTGTTTGGGCTCTGAACGGTACGTTTCCCCTGAAGGCTTCTAGCCAGCAGATCTGCTGAGAGCAGTGTGGTTTGTCCCGATGCTTCTCAAGGTATGTTTAGTTTTACAGGGATATATCCTTAGGAAAAGCTCACGTGTCCTTTGAGCCTCTCAGACCAAGTTGAGTGCTCCAGTGGCGAAGAAAAGGACTTTCTTGGCCTAAGGAAATTCATCCTTTCTGGGTTGGACTTGGAGAGGAACCTTTTCAGAGGGCTGAAGTCCCGCTCCCCCTCCTCCAGCCTGCAGGAGGATGCGGGATGTGGCAGGGAAGTGGTCAGAAGCCGAATCTGCTCCAGTCCTTTACCGCAGCTACAGCACGACGGGCTTTTTTCTCCCCATCCCAGCCTCCTGAAAGGCTTTGCCACCACTGGAGTATTGCGTGGTTGTTGGGTTTGTGCGCGTGGCCAGCACGGAGCAGGCTGTGGATGCTGTTCTAATTAACTCTTAGTTAATGCTGCCTCTAAGGTCAGGACACAGGGGGACTTGTCAAGGAAAATTCAGACTGTTGCCTCTGCCTGCTCTCCTGGCTTTTGCTTTTCATCTGGGACTTTGAGAAGTTTGGGGGTGAAGGCTGCCAGGAGCTGCGTCTCGGAGCTCTCTGCTCCCGCTGACGTGCCTGTCCCTGTGCTTGCTCCCTGTCTTTCAGGAAGATCATGGACTCGGGGGAGCTGGATTTCTACCAGCACACGAAAGTCTGTTCCAACACCTGCCGGAGCACCAAAATCGACCTGACCGGAGCCAGGGTGTCCTTGACCAGCCAGACATCGACGGAGTACATCCCTCTCACTCCTGCTTCTGCGGATGGTACATCCAGCCATTCCTCACACCCTAAACAGGGGCTTTGAAGCATTAAAGCACAACGAATGCCGCGTAACCAGCGCCCCTTACGGTTGCCTCTCTTTTTGGCCTTGTGGGTTGTTTTATCCTCTGCTTTCTCTCCCTGCTCTGTTGCAGGATTCCCCATAGCAGAGCTAGGCAGAGTCGTTGTTAGAGTATCTCGGCAGAGATGCAATAACTCACCTAGTTGCTCTGTAACACTGCATGACCCGAAGAGCCGCCCTTCTGGCCTCCTGCCTTACCCCAAACTGTGTAGCTGAAGCAGAAGACTGCAATTAATCTGTAAGAAAACAGTAGTCGTTGCTTGATGAAGTTCCCTTCTGTCCTCGCTGCCGGTCAGGCACTGTGTCCGTAGTGCTCGTCCCGGGAGGCAGGGATCAGCCCGGCTTCTCCTGCTGCACAGGGTGCCAGGGTAGGAGTCCCTCCTTCCCCCCGCTCTAACCTGACTTCTTCCAGAATAATTTAGGGATTTTCATTTAAGGCTCCCTGGCTGAATTATTACTGGGTTTGACTGATGAAAGATTAAAGAGAACCAGGGGATACAACAGATTTTTTTTGTCTGTACTCATGCATGTGGTTTATAAAACTGGATTTAAATGATGTTGCGGCCACATAACTGTAGCCCTAAACTTAATTTGACCTATAATTACAGGCAACTATTTTATTGGAAAGCTTTCTAATTTCTAAGTACTTTTACATTTCTGAGAGTGAAGAACAGCCCCCAAAGAGCCCCACACCCCAAGCTCCTGATGGTGTCTGTGGGAGCAGAGCAAGGACAGGGTGAGCCCCTTGGCCGGCCCTGCGGAGTGCCTTCGGCAGCACGGCCCGGTGTTGTGGTGGGGAAGCCGATGCACGGTGCAGCCTCCCCGGGCTCCAGAGCCGCAGCCTGTCCCAAGCCCTCCCGTTAAACGTGGCTATCAGCTCGCTAACGGGGAGACACTTCCCACGCTGCTGGACTGCACTGGGATAGCCAGAGCCCTGAAGGCTGCAGAGTAAAGGAGCAGAGTAATTGGATTTAATGGCAGCGGCTGAGCATTACAAACGCTCCGCACGGCACCGCAGGTCTCTGGCCAGATTCCCATTCATCCCGCTCCTGCGCACGGCTCGAATGACGCTGGTTCCCCCGGCTCTGTGGTAACAAAACCGCTGAGATTTGGCAGAGCCGGAGGGAAGGAGGGAGCCCCCCTGCACCCCTGTGCAGCAGGGGGTTGCTCTCCCCTTCGAGGCTTTAGAAACCCTCCAGACACCCCAGTCCTGCGAACTGTAAGCTGGGCAAAAAAGGATTGCCAAAAAAATCAGACTCTAAATCCGTTTGACTTTCGCCCTAAGCAGTACTAGTGTGTATGCAGGGGGGAACGGGAGGGAAATGCTGCTCGTGGGCCTGTGTTCTTGCGCAAGGGTTGCAGAAGTAATCCCCGGGGTATTGCACTCCAATGTGGAAAAATAAGTACTGCTGGCACAGCAACCGCATGCAGCTTCACCAGCCACTTGGGAGTCTCTCTCCGTTCAGCTTTGAGAGCTAAGTTCAAATAAAAGCACTCCTGTGCCATAAAAAGGAGAAGTCACAGAAATGCAGCAAGGGAGTGCTTCCCTCAGAAACAGCCCGTGAAAAATACAGAGAAAAATCAGGACTTGGGATTTTTTTTTTTCTTTTCTTTTTTGCTATTGGTTGCAGTGAACGGATCCCCAGCTACGATTACCATAGAAACGTGTGAGGATGCCAGTGACTGGAGCACCAGCATCGGAGGTACGGCTTGGGATCCTGCCGGGCTCAGCGCAGCCGGGGCAGAGGATGGAGATGTAGGGAAAGAGGGAAAACACAGGGACAAGGATCGGGACCCTTCTTGCCAGAGCAGCCCTGCTTGAGCCTCCACTGGGATTACTCGCACTTACCGGCGCGTAGCACTGCGTTATATCCTGCCTGTGTGCAGTCTGACCGCACCATCGTCTTGGGATGAAATTGTTTCTAAGCACTAAGGTGTCAAAGTGTAGGCCAAATGCCTGGTGTGGCTCTAGGAAAAAAGAAAAAACAAAATCAGAGCGGTCATAAAATCATTCTTGCTCCTGCGGTGTGCTCTGAGCAACGGGCTTTTCTGTAGCACTGGTGTCCTGTTTGTGTGACAGCGGATGGGGAAAACGTGTCCTTTTCCAGCTGCCCCTCCTTTGGGTCCATGCTCCGGCTGGGCTTTGCCCCAGCACCCTGTGCCTACAGCCTAGGAGGACTTCACCCTTGCAGGGGCCAGAAGGGGAACCCAGAGCGGATCGCCATTAAAACCCCGCTCCGAGGATTTTGAGGTTCTCCCTTGCTTTCTCTTTCTCCAGATGACACCTTTGCTTTCTGGCGAGGCCTGAAGGATACGGGTCTCCTGGAAGAAGTAATCCACGAGTTCCACCAGGAGCTAGTGGAGACCATGAAGGGCTTGCAGCAGCGAGCACAGGATCCCCCGCTGCAGCTCAGTGGTAAGGACCTGGGCACGGGCGCTCAGGGGCATCTCAGGAGAGGGGCTTGTGGATTTTTTTTTTTTCTCCTTAGGGATATCTGGATGGCACTATAGGGACATAGTTCATCATAAGTAAATCCCACTTCTGGCTGCTCCCCGGGCAGGCGCTCTGCTGTGCTCGAGGACGCTTCAGGTGGCCCCAATTCTCCGATTTCCTGCGCCAGGGCCTTCCTATCTGCTGGCTCTGGGTCTGGACGAACGCTTGGCTTGGGAACTGAGGCGGAATTTAGGCCATCGGAATAACGATGCAGCAACCAGCTACTGTGCCAGCAGATTTCTTATCATCCCTGCTAAGCAGGAGAGGACTGTTTATACACTAGTGACCTCTTGCACTTTCTCATGACTTCTGCTTCTCCTCTTCCCCAGCCTCTTGCGTTGCCCTTCCACAGATTATGACCGTCTCAGCTGAACACGTTTGCTGTCCTATGGCTTTTTACCAAGCCGTGAACAGCTTGCTTGGGGAATTTTGCTTTCCTCAAAGATCTGTGTCTTGTTTTTAAGATGCTGTTTTACTCAACAACGTAGTCCAGAACTTCGGTATGCTGGATCTGGTCAAGAAGGTCCTGGCCAGCCACAAGTGTCAGATGGATCGCTCGAGGGAGCAGTACACGCGGGATTTGGCAGGTATGGCCCCACAGGGCACGCGGGTGCTCCAGCACTTCTCATCACTGCCAGCTTGTTTTCTTTCTGCGTAAGAAAGTGGGGTTTGTGTTAAAGCTGGTGGACGCTAAACCAGCTCCAGGCATTGCCGTGGTCCCTGGGAAGCTTGTCCCGGGTCCAGGCTGAGCCAACCCTCCCTCTCTCCCCAGCTCTGGAGCAGCAGTGTGACGAGCACCGCAAGCGAGCGAAGGAGCTGAAGCACAAATCGCAGCATCTCAACAATGTCCTGATGACCCTCACGCCCGTCTCCGTCCCCGCACCTTTAAAACGTCCCAGGCTGACCAGGGCCACCTCCGGACCAGCTGCCATCACCTCCCAAGTCCTGTCCCAGCCGGCGCAGCTCGCCGTCACCCCTGGCGTGCCCGTCTCCCAGCTTGCCAACCTCCCTCTCGGCAAAGTGGTCTCAGCCCTCCCGACCTCGGTGCTGGGGAAGAGCCCGTCCCAGCCTCCTGCCGCCAGTTCCCCAGCCTCCCCACTGCTGGGAGGGTACACGGTACTGGCCTCCGCCGGCTCCACCTTCCCCGGTACGGTGGAGATCCACCCGGACGCTTCCAACCTGACGGTGCTGAGCACGGCCGCGGTCCAGGACGGCAGCACGGTCGTGAAGGTGGTGAGCCCCTTCCAGCTGCTGACGCTGCCGGGACTCGGTACGACCATCCAGAACGTGACACAAATGGCTCCCGGTGGGAGCACGGTCGTCACCGTCCCGTCCGGTGCCACCGAGGCTGCCGGGAACGAGCATGCTGCCACCGCCATCGAGGTGACTGCAGTGGCCGACGAGGCGGAGCAGAAGTGAAAGGGGGGACTTGCCTGGAGGGACGCTGGCCGTGCCGCTCTGGGTGGAACTGCCTTTTCTCTGGCTGCGCTGTGGGAAGAGGAGCGGTGTAACGAGGGGCATGGGTTAACGAGACTCGGAGCGGCTCATGTTGGTAACGAGGAGGTTCAGGTCAGAGGGAAGGAGGGGGAGGAAAGATGCCCGGAGAAGGGAAAGGCAAAAATGCTCTTCCCTGTTTGGAGGAGGAAAAAAAAAAAAAGCTTAATTTTTTATAAAGCTTTCCTCCCCTGTTCTCTTGGAATAGTTACTCCGTTCTAGCTCGTCAGCCCTGCCTCATCCGCAGGCATAGCTGGAGCAGCACCCGTTAGAGGAGCGGGCAGGAGCAGGGGCGCAGGGCAGGGAGGCGAAGGCGGTAGCGAAAGGAAAAGCAGGCGAAGCGCTGAGCAGGCACCGATCCGGCTGCCGAGGGGTCTGGCATGAACAGATGGGAGGCGTCGGGCAGCCGGCTGCCCCCCCGTCCCTGGGGGGCTCCGGGGAGGGAGAGGGGATGCTGAGAGCAGGTTGTCCATGGGATGCGTGCGGTCATCGAAACCAGGAGGAGGCTCTGGCAGCGCGGGCGCAAGCCCCGGGAGGTTGGCTTCTGCGTGTGATGCTGGCTTTGGGTGGTGGAAGCAAGCGGGAGCTCTCGTGGCGGTGGTCACGGCGGGTTGCCCAGGTCTGCTGGGGGAAGGAGGGGGAAGAGAGAAACCCAGGGGGCCGGGAAGAGCTGTAGCTTCTGAGGATTTAGGGTCTCTTTCTAGTTTTCTCAAAAAAAAAAAAATCCATTCCTTGGGATTTTTTTAAGCAAAGCCCTTTGGTTGTGAAGATCATGTCGTAAGGCAGAGACGTACTGTTGAACGTGCAGAGAGGAGCTGAACAGCAGCGCTCTGAGGAGCTTGCACTTATTAACACGGTGTGACCCTGGTGCAGGATCAGGCCGGTCCCCGGTCCCCAGCATCTCGCCGGGTGCCTCATCCCGCGGGAGCTGGGCGCTGCCGTTCCCTCCCCGCTGGGTTTGAGCAGCCGTTCTGTAACGGGGTGGTCGACCCCCCAGTACCCCTTCGACTATTCAACGTGCTGCGAGTCTCCCAGCTGCCCTGTTTCAGGGCACGTCTGCGCCATGCGGCTGCAGCGATGTTCACACTGTCTCCGGCTGGAAGGAGTCGGGTGCTTGAAGTGTTGGGGTTTCTACAAACTTGATCTGGCAGCAGCAGCGACAACAGGTCACTTTAATGAGCTAATAAATATTTTTTTTGAAAGAGCGCTGCTGGTTTATTGTATTTCTGCATCTGGTTGCGACAGCAGGGTTGCAAAGCAGGGCTAGGTTGGGGCAGGAATAGAATCGTAGAATAGTTTGGGTTGGAAGGGACCTCTCAAGGCCATCTAGTCCAACCCCCCTGCCGCGGGCAGGGACATCTTCAACTAGACCAGGTTGCTCAGAGCCCCGTCCAACCTGACCTGGAATGTTTCCAGGGATGGGGCATCCACCACCTCTCTGGGCAACCTGTGCCAGTGCTTCACCACCCTCAGCGTAAAACATTTCTTCCTTATATCTAGTCCAAATCTACCCCCTTTTAGTTTAAAGCCATTCCCCCTTGTCCTGTCACAACAGGCCCTGCTAAAAAGTCTGCAGCCATGTTTTTTATAAGCCCCCTTTAAGTACTGACAGGCTGCAATAAGGTCTCCCCAAAGCCGCCTCTTCTCTAGGCTGAACAACCCCAACTCTCTCAGCCTTTCTTCACAGGAGAGGTGTTCCATCCCCCTGAGCATTTTCGTGGCCCTCCTCTGGACCCGCTCCAACAGGTCCGTGTCTTTCTTATGCTGAGGACCCCAGAGCTGGAGGCAGCGCTCCATCTGATGATGCCTGGGCTATTACAGAGACATTTGCTGTGGTTTAGAGTCAGTGCTGTGGGGAGGAGGATTTCTGCCCACAGGTAACAAACCAGGACGGGCTCCGTCGCTGTCGGGAGCCTCTGCGGGTCTTTCCCAAACGCTGCAGGCTGCTCCCGCGGATGCCTGGAGGAGAAAATGCAAGCGGCCGTGCCTCCACCACCGTGCAACCTGGAGGAAAACAGGGGCTTGGCATGAGTCATCCACAGCCCGTATGTAATTTGTCTCTGGATGTGAGTCCTCCTCGCCCGGCTGCCAGCGGAGCAGCCCCGGGCTCCCCACGGGACACTGCTCGGCGCCGTGCCGGGGAGGAAAGGGGAGCGGGACTGAGCACCCGAGTGGGCCCTGGGAAGGCAGCTGCCGGCAGCACCGGGCTGGCAGAGCGGGCACCGGCAGGCACAGGGGAGCCCCCAGCCCTGCTGCAGGGACCCCAGGCTCACGCGGCAGGTTCACCCGCAGGGATTCACCCTGATGCTCCAGCTGTGGGGTGCACGACACATGCTGCATCCCCAGGAGCCCACCCCGGCTCTGTGGCAGCACTCGGTCCGTGAGCAGAGACTCCCCGGGGAGAATGCACCCATATGTGTACTGTATGCATGCCGCCGTCTGCACGTGTGCAAAGATGCTCCGAACCCTTGATGATGGGCACGTTGTGATGCTCTCTGACCGTACCCTGGGTGTTTAAGGAGTGTCGGGGTTGGGATGCACTGCTGTGTTCAGGGCGTTTGTTAACCACGGGGAAGACAAGGAGGTGTTTTGTTTGTCTGAATCTGCTAGCTGTGTTTGCGGGTGCTGGTCTGGTAAAACACTGGGAGGAGTGAAACTTGAGGAAAAACCCTTAGGGTTTGTTAAAGGAAGACAAGAACTGAGTTTTGCATTAGGAGAAGGCGATTCTCCTGTTGGAGGGAGGAAGAGAAACCTCTCTGCGCTGGTGCGGACCCTGCCAGACATGTGAGTTTGAGCAATTTCGGTGCTACCCCACTGAGTGGGAACAGCTTTATCCCAAATGTGTTCACGTTATAAAAGGATTTCTTTTCTTTTCTTTGCAGATGATGCTTTTAATTTCAGGAACTGGAAAGGTTGGTGCCACCCCGCAAGCCTGGCAGAGACCAGGCTGGATGAGAGCAGCAGTCATGCAGAAGATCTTCCATCCTGGCTGCGGGACGGGGCTGCCCTGGCTGAGTTAGGAGCCGTGGCTGTGCCAGCGTGTCCTGGTGCTCTGGGGAGGCACCGCGGGAGCAGGGGATGGAGAGGAGAGCTCGTGTGCGTGCGCTGCTCTGGGGGAAGAGCCCAGAGATGAAGCCCGGGGGTGGCTGCGCTGCAGCTCCACGTGAAGTGGACGCTTGGCTCTTTCCCGTGGCAGCAGACGGATGGATGCTGTGTGTCCGTGTGGAGGCAGAGCCCGTTTCTCAGAGTCCCTCTTCGTTAGCTGCAGGGTCGTTGTTTGGAAACCTCTAGTTCTGTGTGTCACAGCCCCAGCGAAACCATTAAATCAACCCAGTATTGGGTAATTCTACCTCTTCTGCCAGGCCAGCTTTGACTATCGCTTGCTTCCTCCTGGTAAATAAACGTTAACTCTTTCCTTGCCCAGGGAGAGGAAGAGCACGGCCAGGCTGGCCCTTCCATGGGGATGGAGGTGAGGTGGTGTGCGGGGCTGGGGGGTTGCTCTGGCATGGTGTCTGCTCTGCGGCTGGTTCAGCTGCGGTCACTGGAGCGGGTGGGTGAGGACAGAGCTCAGCGGAGCAGTGCTGGGTGGTCTGGCATCCCCCGGCCCCTGCCGTGGGCACCGAGGTCCCTGGTGCTCCTGGAGGATGGGGAGGAGGTTGCAAGGGGGCTCCTCTCCATGCTCCTGCAGTTGGGTAAATGTTCCCGTGTCCTCTCTTGAAGGCAGGAGCTGCCGTAGCTTCAGCAACCTGGTGTTTTCAGGGAACCGCAATTTTCATGTATAATGAGTTGTGTTTTCAAACCCAGCCCCGGTGAGACGGACACGGGCATCAGGAGGGGGGCGTTGCGAAGGGAGCGCTTCGCTTTGAAACCGGCCGGTGTGGGCAGGCAGAGTTGCTTCAGAGGGCTTCTTGAGTTTGAAAGGATGTTGGCGTGAGGTGGGCGAAGCAGGAGAGGGACGTCTGTCCGTCCCGCCTGTGTGCCCACCGGTGGGTGTGAGAGCCCTCGAACGCTCACCGGTCCAGCCTGTGTATCCCCAAGCGGCAGTGGATGCTGTGAGCAGCGGCGTCTTTCTGGAGGTAGTTTAGGTGTCTTAAAAAAAGTTGGGGTTTATGGATCCTGCACGTCTGCTCTTGTTCAGGGATGCTCGGATCACTTTCTGTGTTGTTTTGGTTTTCCACTCCTTTCCTGGGATTTGAACGTGGATGGGATCCTGGGAAAACCTCCCTGCAGCAGTGCCTACACCGAAATCCACATCCTGAAATAGCGCGGGGAGGGTGGCGGAGTGTCGGGGCTGTCCCTGAATGCCGGGGCTTTGCTTGTGGCACTCGATGCCGTCTCTGATATTGGCAGCAAACTCAGCACCAGGCGCCCGCTGCCGTGCTGCCCATAACGTCCTGCCTGCAAAGTACCAGTTTTAACTTAGAAAAGCAGCCGGTGGTTATGAAGCTGAGCCGAGCACTTTTTGGGGTGCTGTGCAGGGCCGGGCTGTCCCCGGGGCGTCCCCGGCGTGGGCAGGGTGTGTGCAGGGCTGGTGAGCCTGAAATGTGGCTCCAAAGTCTGGTTGTCCATGGCACGGCTGGGGCGGACCCGGCTGCACCCAGCGCTGATAACCACCGCTCGAGCTGCCTTTAGAGGAGTTATGACGTGCAGTCAGGAGGAAAAATTATTTATCCCTCTAAGGCGTCAGATTTTGTTTCGTTTTGGCCAAGCCTGAACCTGCGGCCACAGCTGATTAGGAGTCCTGCCTAATTGGAGGCTTTTCCCTCCTAGGCTGCCTGCTGTTAAGATATCACAGTCATTTCTTCCTTGCTATCTTTGTACTTGGGACAGCATTAGTATGTCAGGCCAAGGAAATATAAAGGGTTGTGATCACCGTGAACCTCTTCTTGCCTCTCCAGCATGAGCAGCAGTGCTGAGCCGGACCCAGAGCTGCGTTTCTAGCCCAAAGCCCTCTGCTCCCACGCTGTGACGGTGAGTGAAGGTCTCTCTGTGACCACAGGAACACCTTCCCCTGGCAGTGCCAGGGGCTGGAAAGTGTTGGTGCATTTGCCCAGCCCTTGAGAGCTGTGGGCTGAGCACCCTGCACCAGCCGTCTCTGCTTTGGACAAACCCATCCAGATTATCCAGGGGCTGTGGGTTGAGAGGGGACGGCCACGTTGAAAGGGGACAGCTGGAGGGACCTCCTAGCTCCTCTTCAAGGGTGTCTGCGAGGTGGCATCTCAGCGTGCGGTGGGACAGTTTGTGGCATCTCCATGTTGGTGTGGGTGGTGCTGGGGGGACACGACAGCGGGCAGCGAGTGCCGGGGCAGAGCTGGGAGCGGGCAGGAGGCAGCAGCTCTTCCCCAGCTCCATGCATCTTTACCTGCCCCAGACACTATAGATTGCTTCGTCGGCAAAGCATTCCCAGTGTGGATGTACTTTGCCCTGCAAGGCAACACTTCGTAGGGATGTAAACAGTTCTCCAAGCAATAAAAGCTCCGCAGGCAGATTTTGGCTGGTGCAATCCTCCCCTCCCTTTGCAGCAGCTTCTGGGGTGGCCGGGCAGGGAGGTGCTGGCGGTGCAGCCCTGTATCCCCGGAGAGACTGGCTGTGACGCCCGGGGATGGATTCCCCAGCAGTGTCTTCCACTCCTGGGATGGCTGTGCCGCTCCTGAGAGCACCCGGTGCTTCCCTGCTCTGCGGAGGGTGGCTGCGTACTTGCAGGACTGTCGATAACTCGTGGTAGGGCTGGGGCTGAGGCTTGAGAAGGAAAAGCAAGGGGAAGTCGACTACAGCAAGCTGTAAGTAGACATTATCAGTTAGTGTGTGGATAACTGGCCTTGGGCTGGATGCAGCAAGGATGCAGCCACTGGGGCTTGAGCAAGGTGCCCTGGCCAGGGGGAAGGTCCTGTGGTGGTGTGTGTGGTTGGTTTGTCTCCTGGTTCCTCAGCCCTGGTTTCAGCAGTGGGGTAAAGCATCGCTTGTGGGGAGCACATCAGCCCCCCGGTGCTGATGGCGGCACTGAGATCCAGGGCTCTGTGCTGGGGAGACCCTCAGCCCTGCCCTCCCCAGGGAGTCTCTGCTCACGGCCCGAGTGCTGCCACAGAGCCGGGGTGGGCTCCTGGGGATGCAGCACGTGTCGTGCACCCCACAACCGGAGCATCGGGGTGAATCCCAGCGGGTGAATCTGCCGCGTGAGCCTGGGGTCCCTGCAGCAGGGCTGGGGGCTCCCCTGTGCCTGCCGGTGCCCGCTCTGCCAGCCCGGTGCTGCCGGCAGCTGCCTTCCCAGGGCCCGCTCGGGTGCTCAGTCCCGCTCCCCTTTCCTCCCCGGCACGGCGCTGAGCAGTGTCCCGTGGGGAGCCCGGGGCTGCTCCGCTGGCAGCCGGGCGAGGAGGACTCGCATCCAGAGACAAATTACATACGGGCTGTGGATGACTCATGCCAAGCCCCTGTTTTCCTCCAGGTTGCACGGTGGTGGAGGCACGGCCGCTTGCATTTTCTCCTCCAGGCATCCGCGGGAGCAGCCTGCAGCGTTTGGGAAAGACCCACAGAGGCTCCCGCTACCCGAGCATCCAACCGGCAGTGTTGCAAGCAGAGCCGTGCCGCGGTCCTGCCTGGCAGCTGCCTGCGCTGCTGCCTGCGGGCTGCCAGGGAGCGAGAAATCGCTAGTTCCTCTGTCGCTGGGTGTCTCTGGGCTGTTTAGGGGTGTTACCGAGGCAGGAGATGCGCCAGCATCTCCGAGGGAAGTCCCTCCTGTGTCCCAGCTTGTCCTGGGACGGTTGTGCAGTGCACAAAAGGCAGCATGCCCAGGGTTGGGGGGGGCTGTGGCTGAACCCGCCCGGGACAGCAGCAACGGCTTCATGGGGAAACATCTCCGTGGCTGTTGGTCACGTCACCGCAGGAATGGAAACTGAAACTCAGGGCTTTCAGCTGAGTTTGTTTGTCTAAAATCAGTAAATCCTGGGCTTCAGCTCTCCCCCTCCCCGACGTTGTTGATGCGGTGACGCAGCTTTGCCTCCTCCCTGCTCCGGCTGCAGCTGCCTGGCCCGGGCAGAGGCTTCCTCCCCTCTGCCGGTCAGAGATTAAGTAACGGCAGAGCCCGGCTTCTCCCCTGGGTTTCTTCTCCGTTGCCGTCGCTTTTTCCTGCATGCCAAGCAGGGCCAGAAGCTTTATATAAGATCGTGAAAGCTGTTTTCTCCTGGCTCCTGGAGCTGGAGCTCTAGGGGAAATATCCTACCTGTAAAATCAGAGTGAAACCTCCGAATATCTGACATGTAAAAATCAGAGTGAAGCCTCAGTGCCAAGGCTGCTCTGCCTGGCTGAGCCTGGCACTGTCCGTCCTGGCTCTGGCATCCTGGGGCGGGGGGGCGTGTTGTTCAAGGGTATTTTGTTTCTGTTTTTTACTGCTGTCTGATGATGCCTGGGCTCTTACAGAGATATTTGCTGTGGTTTAGGGTCAGTGCTGCGGGGAGGAGGATTTCTGCCCACAGGCAACACGAACCAGGACGGGCTCCGTCGCTGTTGCATGTCCCAGTGCCTGCGCTCGCTCGGGGCCGGGGCTGGGACCCGGAGCTGATGCCTTCCCCAGCTCTGTGACCTCGCTTGGCTCCTGGGCTGCATCTTCACGGGGGAAGGGACCGCTCCTTTCCTGGGCAGGGCTGGCCCCTGCGCTGCCCCAACCAGTAACGGTTCTTATGGGAGCTGCAAGTAAAAGGCTGGGAGGCTCCTTCCCAGGCAGGAAGGCCGAGCGCGGGGGCTCCACGGGGTCAGCTCCTGCTGCGAGGCTCAGCTGCCCGCTTGCTCCTTGCTGACGAAACGCAGAGCGGAGCAGGCAGCCATCACGGCCGCAGGTCTGCCGGTGATGGGGCTTTGGTGCACGGACCAGACGGGTCTGCTGCCCGGGGAGGGCTGGTTTGCATGGCCACCCGCCGCTCCGGCGGGGTCCATCCAGCGCCCACAGGCCTGTGCAGCACTGCAGCCCTCCCCGGTGTGAAAGCCCCTTTCCCTCGGGGCTCCCTGGGGTGCTGCTGGGTGGGAGCGGGGTTGGGCTCCCTCCAAGGCACCCGATGGGTGTGACCGTGCAAAGTGGGAAGGTTAAAAACATCGTTCCTCTTCCTCCTTCCTTTGGTGTTGACAAACATCAACCGGTCCCTGCCCCTCCTTTCTCCCCTGCTCCTGCCGCTGGCGTGCCCTGCGGGCTGGCTCTCTGCTCCTCGGCATTTCCTCCTCCTGCTTGTTTCGAGGGCGAGCTTTTACTTCCCTCACTGACGCTGGCTTTGTGTCGGGGCATCTGCCCGGCGTCACGAAGCATGATGTGCCCATCCCTCGACAGAGGGATTTAACAACATTGCTGCCAGCAGGGAAACTTTGTCTCCGGTGCCTGCAATCTTTTACGGTCGCTCGTAGTTGGAGGCACGGTAGGTTTGTCTGGTTGCTTTCCAGGGCTTGCAGCTGGCCGCTGGCATGAAGATAATTTTATTAGCTGGGAAGGCTGGGGCCCGGCCCCATCACTGTGTCGAGCACAGCATCCGCTCTGCAGAGCGGTGCTCTCTGAAGTCTCATGTCTGGGCTGGTGAGATGATGTGCTGCCACAGCCTCCCTGCCGTGGCGTGGTCCTGGAGGGCTGAGGGGGGTTAGAGGAACCTCCGGGGGGGCCCTTTGGCCTTTTGCTTGGATGTGTGTGTTTCAGGGGGGTTCTCGGGCTGCAGCGTTAGCAGGGCTGCTGTGCTTGCCAGTTATCTGCGTGTACCACCCTCAAATTTACAGCAGCAGCAAACCGCGCAGGGGGAGGATGCTGCCTTGTGCCGCGCCGGGCCTGCACTGAGCTGCTGTGGGTTTGGCTTGGCGAGCTGGGAAGGGGCAGCGCTGGGGGGCTGAGGAGCCCCCACGCCCCGGGGTGCTGAGCGTCGGGCAACGGCGCTCGTGCAGTGGCATGTGCCTGCAAACCAGGGTGCGGGCTCTTGCCACCCAGAGCGTGGGTGCTGCCGCCCTGCACAAAGCCGGATGCGAATGAGACTCTGCTCGCTGCTGCTGGGGCCGGATTTGGTTTGTGTTTTTGGCTCGAAGTTGAACTTTCTGCAGCTGGGTGCACCTTGTCAGGCAGGAAAAGAAATGGAAAACGAAAGTGATGCTGATGAACAGAAAGGAAACCAGCACGCTCTGCCCCTCCTAGAAGCCCTTTTTAAGCAGAGGCCGTCGGGCTTCTCGGCTGGCAGGGGGTGCCCGGCCGGGCTGGGGACCGGTGCTGCCGCCGTGCCGCTTAATATTCGCTTTATTATTCCCCGGAGGCTCCGGAGCCGGTACCGCTGCTGCCGGGCGCCGGACCGAGGCTGACTGCGGGAGAGCCCCGACCCTCCGCGGGTGAGCGGCGGCCCCGGGAGCACCTCCTCCGCGCTGGGGGGGGCTGCGGGGGGGGGGGGGGGCAGGACCGGCTGGGAAACTCGTCCCCCGATGCGTGCTGGGGGGTGGGGGGGGGTGACACGACACGGGACCGGGGTGGGAAACTGGGACCCCCCGGGGCCGGGGTGGGGGGGCCCGTCCTGTTCGCTGCGGGGTGCGGGCAGCGCTGCCGGCCCCGCTGCCGGCCCCCCTCCCGCCCCGCTGCCGGCTCCCCCCGCCCGGTGCCGGTGCCGGTGCCGGTGCCGGTGCCGGTGCCGGCTCCCCCCGGTGGCGGCGGGCGGGGCGGGGCGGGGCGGGGCGGGGCCGCCGTGATGCAATTTCCGCGAAGTCCGGCCCCGGTTTGAATGCGGGGAGGCCCCAGAAACGAAACTGCCGGCGGCGGCGAGTCCCCGGAACCCCCCCGGCCGCGGTAGCGGTGAGAGCGGCGCGGGGTGGGGGGGGTGGGGGGTGCTGCGGAGCGCCCTGGGGTGCTGCAGGGCTCGGGGTGCTCCCGGTAGCCCAGCAGCGTGCTTTGGGGTGCTGCACGGCGCGGGGTGCTCATCCCGCTCAGCCGCCCTCTGCTCCCGCCCCAGCTCGCAGCATCCCTGCCCGTGCTGGAGCGCTTTCGGGGCGGGGGGGGGGGGGGGGGATCACGGTCAGGGTGCAGGTCTTGGGGGGGCAAAGCCCCGGGCTGGAGGGCAGGGAGCACCCGGGCTGGCAGGGGTGCGCGGTGCCGCCTCCGGCGAGCCACCCCCAGCAGCTCTCCCCTCTCTGGTGCCGCTTCTGAGCTTTGGGGATGTGGCCTGGGAGCTCCCAGTGAACTTCTTAGAGTTGGAAAAGGCAAATGCAGTAGCGGGGGCTGCGGGTGCCTGGGGGGCTGTGCACAAACCGGGGGGTTCGTGCCTGCCCACCGACTCGGGCAGCGGTGTCGCGGCCGTCCCTTCGCAACAGCCGGGCTGGCAGGACTGTGCCGCCTCTCCGGGCGGGATGCGGAGTGAACTGTCTTGTTGAAAAAGGTTGGGGAAAGGAGGGGCCCCAGGAACTTCTGAGGTTTGGTTTTGCCCAGGAAGGAAATGCCGGAGGGGCCGTGGCTTGGGTGCAGCCAGGAGGATAACTGCAGGTGATGGGGTGGCACGGGGCAGCATCCGCGGTGTAACGCCTCTTTCACCGGTGCCAATCCCTTCCATCCAGCCCGGCCGCACCGTTCGCTCGCAGGGTGCTGGGGGATGCTGTGCTGGTCTCGTGCCACTGCTCCGAGCGCTCGCAGCCGAGAGGAAAAACTCCCCGGCTGCCCGGGTCCAGTGCTCGGCCGGGACCGATAACCAGGGTGCGGGGCCACGGTCCCCCGAGGCGCACGGTCCTCCGGGCATGCCGTTGGCCTGTCCCCATCCCCACAGAGGGCTGTTCCGGCACTCTGACCCACGTCGCTTGCTCTGATCGAGGGGCACTTGGCTCACTCCAGCGTAGCGTGTTGCCTAATCTCCCGTCAATAATTAATCAAGGCAAGACCTGACAAAAAGGCCACCTTCCTCCCTGTGGGCCGGGATGGCAAAGGGGTGCGGAGCGGCAGGACTTGGCTGCGGAGGCACGATGAGCGTTTCTCTGCCACGGCCATGCTTCGGCTCACCATTTCCAGGGAAATGTGATTATCCCTGGCGTCAGCGCAGCCCTGCGAGGCACCTGCCGGGGGACGACGCTCGGACATAGCGTGGCCCAGCCCTGACCCGAAGCGTCTTCCCGAGCGCGGAGGAAATGCCGTTAGCGAGGCGGTGGCGTGGTTTGGTTCGGTTTGGTTTGCAAGTGAGGCTGGACCGGTGCTGGGCAGCAGGTGTGTGTGTGTGTCTGTGTCGGTGCCTGGTGAGGGTACGTGCTATTGGGAGAGAGGCAGATACTCACCCCAATGGGGCCGCGAGCAGGTGCGGAGCTGGGCATACAATAAACCAGCCTCTCCGTCTGCAAGAGTGATTTGTTTCACCCGTCAGTGGGATGCAAGTGGCTTTAAACGCCAGGCCGGGCTTTTCAGGACCACTGTAAAGAAGGTTGTTTTTCTTAAAATGTACAAAATTCCGCTTGCAAATCATGGTCTGTGGCTTACTGGTAAATATTGCTCTCGATCAGCTCCCACCTTCCTCGGGGCACTTGGATTTTGCTCTGTTGACATCAGAGTTTTATTATTGGTAGGACGGCTCTTATGGTGCACTTCATGCCCTGCATCTCTCCTCTGCCCAGACTTGGATTGCAAAAGCTCCTGTAGCTTTTTCCTTTTTTTCCTTTCTTTTCTGGACCATCATAAGATGGTTGTAGAGAGAAAAAGGCTTTAATTTGGCTTCAGTGCCGGTGCTGCACAGAGACTTTGAGAGGGGTTTGCACTTCCCCTTCCTCTTCCCTCCCAACTCCAGACCCAGAGCATGTTCTTGCAGCTTGCTCAAAATGAAAGGCTTTCTTAAAAAAATAAACAGCAAGGGAATTGACCCTTTAAAGGTGGAATATTCCCTCTTAGCTTTTTCAAACTGGGATGCCCTATGTCTATCAATGACATTGACAGTGGGATCGAGGGCACCCTCAGCAAGTTTGCAGATGACACCAAGCTGAGTGGTGCGGTCGGCACGCCAGAGGGGCGGGATGCCATCCAGAGGGACCTGGACAAGCTGGAGAAGTGGGCCCGTGTGAACCTCATGAGGTTTAACAAGGCCAAGTGCAAGGTCCTGCCGCTGGGTCGGGGCAACCCCTGGTATCAATACAGGCTGGGGGATGAAGGGACTGAGAGCAGCCCTGCCGAGAAGGACTTGGGGTACTGGTGGATGAAAAGCTGGACGTGAGCCGGCAATGTGCGCTCGCAGCCCAGAAGGCCAATCGTCTCCTGGGCTGCATCCAAAGCAGCGTGGCCAGCAGGTCGAGGGAGGGGATTCTGCCCCTCTGCTCTGCTCTGGTGAGACCCCCCCTGCAGCACTGCGTCCAGCGCTGGAGCCCTCAGCACAAGACAGACACGGACCTGTTGGAGCGGGTCCAGAATCATAGAATCATAGAATCATTGAGGTTGGAAAAGACCTCTAAGATCATCGAGTCCAACCGTCGACCCAACACCACCACCCACTAAACCATGTCCCTAAGTGCCTCATCTATGTGTCTTTTAAATACCTCCAGGGATGGGGACTCCACCACTTCCCTGGGCAGCCTCTTCCAATGTTTCACCACTCTTTCAGTAAAGACATTTTTCCTCACGTCCAATCTAAACCTCCCCTGGAGCAACTTGAGGCCGTTTCCTCTCGTCCTATCGCCTGTTACTTGGGAGAAGAGACCGACCCCACCTCGCTACAACCTCCTTTCAGGTGGTTGTAGAGAGCGATGAGGTCTCCCCTCAGCCTCCTCTTCTCCAGGCTAAAAGAAGAGGGGCACGAAAATGATCAGGGGGATGGAACACCTCTCCTATGAAGAAAGGCTGAGAGAGTTGGGGTTGTTCAGCCTGGAGAAGAGAAGGCTCCGGGGAGACCTTATTGCAGCCCATCAGTACTTAAAGGGGGCTTATAAAAAACACGGCTGCAGACTTTTTAACAGGGCCTGCTGCGACAGGACAAGGGGGAATGGCTTTAAACTAAAGGGGGGTAGATTTAGACTAGAGATAAGGAAGAAATGTTTTACGCTGAGGGTGGTGAAGCACTGGCTCAGGTTGCCCAGAGAGGTGGTGGATGCCCCAACCCTGGACACATTCCAGGTCAGGCTGGACGGGGCTCTGAGCAACCTGGTCTAGTTGAAGATGTCCCTGCCCACGGCAGGGGGGTTGGACTAGATGGCCTTGAGAGGTCCCTTCCAACCCAAACTATTCTATGATTCTATGCCCTGCCTTTGGCATGAATACCAGTAACAGGCCAGCTGTCCTGTACGGTCTTTATGGGTAGTTCTTAAAGCATTTAACCGAGTAGGTCGGTGTCGTTGCTGCTGCAGGACTGCGTCTCCTCTGGGCTCTGCGGCTGTGGACGTGCCGGGACCGGGAAGCTCAGCTCCCGCTCCATGGAGCTGAGTGCCAGCAATCAGATTTCATCCTCTCTTGTGTGTATTACTGAGGTATTTTGGAGTTTTCACCAGTGGCAGCGTTGCACAGATGTTGCACAAATCCTGAATGCGAGTGCCTTTCCCAGGAAGGCTCGTCCTAAGGAGGAGACTTCCAGAGGAAGGAAGACGAAGCTGCTATCGGAGGGAAATTGAAGCGTTCCCAAAGCTGCAGATGTTAGCCCCGAAATAAGCCCCGGTTCCGCCGGAAGCGTGCTGCTCACCCCCGCCAGCTTCAAAGGAGCTGAAGGGCTCTTGGAGGCCGAGCGTGACTTCAGGTCCCTCTCCAGGTGTTCCTGCTGGCTGCGGTTCGGCAGCAGCCTGGCCCCACCGGCCCCTCGCTGCCGCGTCTCCCCCTGCCCTGCCTGCTGCCAGCTCCCGCCATGGCGGACCCTGTGCGGAGTTACCACGGCAAGCTGAGCCTGCGGCAGCCAGTGTATGTGCCTCTGCCCTGGGGTCCAGCTTAGTTCCAGCTGATTCTGGACCTCCTGGGTAAAGCCGAGCGGGAATGCTCCCTCTTAGCGTCATGCTTTGGACAAGGACAGTCTCCCCAGGCTGGCGCAGGAGGGATATTTGCCCCCCCAAAAGGTGCAGGGGTTTCTCCTCCTGCAGCCCGGCACGGGGTCCCACGGAGCTGCACTCGGGGCAGAGCATGTGTCCCCAAACCGCTGCCTCAGTTCCCAGCAGCCGGGGGTTTTGCAGGTGTTAATGACCCTGCGGGCGTTTGGTGGGAGCAGCCACCGGGTGCAGGTTCTGCAGCCCCATGCCAGCGCTGTGTTGCTTTCGCTGTCTCACTGGGGATCAGCAGAGCATCCCTTAGTGCCCTTGGGCAGGAGACACAGAGTCCCACTCCCCCTCCTGCCTTTTTATTGTTTATAGGTGCTCTCCTATATTTTTATTGTTTCCCAAGTTATTTCATTTCAGTGCAAAGCATTTTCTCTGCATCAGTCAGCAGTCAGGTAGCATCAAAACCTCTGGTGTGGCCCCAATATTTTGGCGTAGAACCAGAGCAAAGAAAGAGCTCTTGAACTCTGTGCAGCAGCTGGGCTGCAGAAATGGTTTTCTTCTGATGACCGTGACCTTGTTACAGTCAGAGGATGGGGATACCCTGGCTCTCCGCTGGCCCCAGCCCCGCTCCGGGTTGGGGATGCTCTTCCTTAGCACTTGTGCTGCGTTCACGTCCAGCAGCTCTGCTGGGACTTTGGGCTTGGGTACCTGCAGGACGCAGCCTGCGGGTGATGCTGCCTGAGCAGGACCACGGCGGTCCCAGCAGATACTGTAGGTTTGGACAATTTATAGATAAGAGGCCAGGCAGAGCCGTGGCAGGGCCACGCTGCCCAAGCGGCTGTAATTCATGCTTTAAGTAAGGGCTGCCAGCCTGCACGGGAGGGCTGCAAGTAAAGGTTTGGAAACGAAGGCGCAGAGATGAGTCGGGGTGATTTATCTCTCGGTGTGAAGAGCTGACAGCATGGCAGTGACCCAAATCATGGCGGAGGAAGAGCCAGCGCTGCCGTGGGACTCCACCTTGGAGTCTCGCAGCTTACTGAAACAGAAACTAGAAGTTCCGCCCAGCGCCAGGCTCACTGCCAGACCTTGAGAGATAAACAGGGCTGGTGTTTATCCACCGAGCGCGTGTCCAACCTGATGCATGGCAGAGAAGTAGGATTAGGTGATTTCTTCCTAGCTGGGCAGTGGGTGGGTGCTGTGGCACAGGGATGGGATGCAAGGAGCTCACTAACGGTGAGCTGGGAGGGCGGGTGATGCTCCGGCCGCTTCCCCCCCTGCAGTCCCGGCTCGGTGTTTGCTGCCTGGAGCTTCTGCCAGAGCAGCAGCTTCAGCACCTCCCTGCCCGCCTCCCCCAGCACCAAGCACCCCGTTTATCCCAGAGGTGGGGAAAGGAGTCTTAGTTAAAAGTGAAGAGTATTTCTGCAGAAGCAGCGCAAGGTTTGCCCCCCTGCTCCATTGTCTGCCGGCCCGCAGCTGTAAATACCGCTCTTCCCCTGTATCGCTAGAGAGACGGTCCTTCGTGGCTGCAGGTCAGGAGCCCGAGGCGGATGCTCAGCACGAGGCTGGCAGCTTTGCTTGGCAGCACACGCGGATCTGCCCCAGCATGCTCCCTTCGCCCCGAGCCACATGGCCCAGCCATGAAACCCTGCAGCATCATTCCCAGGGACGCTCCTGGCCTCTGGTTACCCAGGAAACTGCTGGCAAATGCCGGAGCCGGTGGCCAAGGGAGGGCAGGGAGCAGTGAGTCACCTTCCTCATTGCCGGAGCCGGAGCTCTCCCAACCAGATGTTTACCGAGCTGTTGGCTGGAGGAGACGTCGGCATGTCCCTGTTCCAGCATGCCCGTCTCCCGGCCTTGAGTGCTGCATCCGAGGAGCAAAGAGGGCGGTTGCTTTTGTTGATTAATTCCAATTAATCTTTCGTGCCACGGGGGTAGATGGGCTGGGGGGTTGGAGCTGGGTTTCTCCCGCTCGGCACGGGGCAGCGGTGGGGCTGCCCGGCCGGACCCAGGGGAGAGAGCAGGAAAAAGAAAGAGAAAGTTGGCAGGAGCGAACCGAGGCAGGGGAGGCGCCGGCAGCGGGAAGAGGAAGTCAGATCGTCCGGCCACAGTCCGGGAGGAGGTCGGTGGCTGCTGTGGGGACCGTGCCAGGCCCTCCGGTGCGGCCTCTGCTGCAGCCGGCTCTCCTGCGTTGGGCGGTAAATGCCAATGGTCTGCAGGCTGTGGCACGCCGGAGACCAAGCTGAGCCCCGCTGGGATCCCTCGCTGCTCAGCAGCCTGGTCCCTGCAGGACACGGTCCCCTGGGACCTGGGCTGGCGGGTGAATGGAGCTGGGTGAGCGGGTGGGGGCAGACCCCAGGCGCTTGGGTGCCGAGGGCAAGGGTGTCTGGTGGGTTTGGGCGCTGGGCGAGGTTCCTGGCCACTTGCTGGTGAGCGGGGCCAGGCTGTGCCGGTGCCTCGGCACACGCCCAGCCAGGGACCAGCTGATGTTTCCTGCTAAGTCGTTTGTTCCTCGTTTCTTTGTCAGGCTTTGTGAACTCGCACCAATGGCTGGCAGGTACGTAGCGAGCTAGTACACGGATGCTCCATGGCGCCTCCTCCCCCCGGCATCGCCTTGTAGGAACTTCCCACCGTTAATTTTGCTCCGCTCAAGCCACCATCAAGGATGCCGACGGCAAACGGCCCAGCGGTGTCGCTGGGCAGCCTCCAGCAGCAGCTGGAGCTGCGCCTGGTCTGCTCCAAGTGCAGTGTGAAGGAGAACGAGACCACCTACCAGCTGCGAGAGGTGGAGCACAAGTGCATGTATGAGATCCTCCTGGCCCGCTGCCGCAGCCGCTGGAGCACGGCCTGGAGGAAGGTGTCCAGGCGGCCAGGCTTTCCCAACCCGGCCCGCTACACCGTCTGCAGGTACTACATGGTGGGGCTGGGCTGCAGGAAGCACAAGAGCCAGTGCACCTTCGCCTGGAGCCCGGAGGAGGCCATGGTCTGGAACTTTGAGAGGGAGCAGCAGCTGGAGCGGCGCCAGCTGAAGGCAGCGGTGCTGCAGGCGCAGCTGGGGGGTCGCCCCACCACCATCCCCCACCCCACGGCCAGCGCCGCCAGCGAGATCACCAGCGAGTTCGGGGGGCAGTTCCAGGAGATCTGCAAGCGTTGCTTCTTCGGCTGCCCCCAGCGCATCTCGGCGGGCGGCCAGGGGCGGCTCTGCGAGTTCCACCAGACCTGGGACCCCCTCCTGGTGCATGTGGTGTCGGACAACCGGAGGAAGCAGCAGTACACCGCCATCCGGCCCTGCCCTGAGTTCATGCCGACCCTCAGCTACTGCAGGTTCGTCTCCAGGGGCCAGCCCTGCAAGCACACCCCACAGCGCTGCCAGTACGCACACAGCGACGTGGAGATGGCCATCTGGGAGGCCGAGAGGGAGCACGGCTTGCTTCGCTCCAACCTGCTGCCGGCCATGGAGACCTGCAGCACCAACGGCGAGCCGGCGGCGCCCACGCCGGTGCAGTTCTACTGCCGGGTCTGCCTGGTGACCTTCAGCTCGCAGCAGAGCTTCGAGAGCCACTGCTCCTCCATTGAGCATGTGCAGATGCTCTCGGCCGACACCTCTGTCCAGTGGGTCCACCGTGCGCCACCGCTCGGGCTGACCAAGTTCTCGCTGTGTAGCAGGTAAGGCATCCACCCGGTGCAGCAGGGAAGAGGGCAGGGGCAGCAGGCAGCTGCTGGCTCCTTGTGGACCCCCGTGCCACCAGGGATGGGTGACACCTGGGACACCTCTCTCCCGACAGAGTGGAGGTGTGCGAAATGGGGAACAGCTGCACCAAGGCTCATTCCACCGAGGAGCTGCAGGAGTGGATCCAGAGGGTGAAGACTGCCGTGAAGAAAAAGAAGCAAGCACTGAAGGAAGGGCTCTTGTCCTACCAGGACCGGCTCATCGCCGAGTATCGGATGTGCTCCAACGAAGTGTTGATTGTGAGTCATGGGCGGCAGGGTGGGAGCGCGTTGGTCTGGCGCGTCGCGAGAAGCCTCTTGTGTAAGAGCTTGGGAACGGAGCCCACCGCTCACCTTTCTAACGGTGATGCAGAAAGGGATGTTGCATCCCCCTTCCTTCACCCCTTTTGAGACGGCAACCTGAGAGCCTACTCGGGGTACCCGGCCGCGCTGCTCTGCCATGGGTCCTTTCGTTTCCCAAGGCTGCTGCGTGGGGACACTGAGCAGCGGTGGGTGAGGACTGAGCATGAGGATTTACTGACGGTCCCCTCTCGGGAGGATGTAGCATAAAGGCAAAGGATGAAGATGGCCCCGCGGAGGGCTCTGCAGTGTGTCCCTGGGATGTTGCCTTCAGTTCTGCTCCTCTCGTGCCTCCCCCACAGATGGCTGAGCACGTTGAGGGCGTCAGAGTTGTGTGTGAACAGCCCCTGCACGTGCAGTTGGAGGACAGGAGGATGAAATACCGGTGGAAGTTCAGAGTCCACTCCCAGGTAAGCCCAGCTCTGCGCAGCGGGAGGCTGCGTGCCGCTGGCAGCCCCTGCTGCTGTGCACGGTCCTTGTCCTTTGGGGTTTTTAGTTTGTTTTTTTAATTATTATTTCTGCAAGGGGCAGAAGGATAGGGATTTGGGGATGTCAGAATGAGGACGTGTGTTGGGCATTCGGGAGCAGCTCAGGCTCAGGTGGTGCCTGAGCTGGGGCCGTGCGTGAGGGGTGCAGCCACCGTGTCTCCTGTCTCGTCTCGTGCGGTGGGGCTGGGGCGGACCCAGCTGCTCTCAGCACCTCCCACGTATCATCACAAATAACAAGATTCAGCTGCTTTCCTGCCCAGGATTTCGTGGGTGTTGGGGGCAAGAGGCTGGGTCTAATTGTCCTCTCCAACACAGGAGATTTCCTGTTTACAGCAGACTGGCTCAATTGCTACAAAACTGAAACCTGAGGTTCTTTAAGACATTAAAATAATTCCTGTGGGGTTGCACGAGGAATAAGCTCCTTCAAGGAGAATTTCAAGTGCACTATAGGTTCGGCACGGCATTCGGTTCCTGCAGCAGCTTTCAGTAGGAAATGCTGCTGGGAGGACCCCATCAGCCGCTGGACTCTTCCTTGTGGGCTGCCCTCACCGTGTCCCTGTCTTCTCTTCAACCGGCAGATGCCTCTGCAGCACGTGGCGCTACTGAAGCGGGAACCTGGAGTCAACTTCTACCTCGTGGGGAACGGGCTTTCCCGGGACCTCCACTACATGCCGGGGGAGCATGTGGCCACCCGGCCTTCCTCCCCACCCACCGCGCTGGTGGAGGTCTGCATGGAGTGCTGCACGCTGGGAGTCTTTGAGCAGTGGGTGGTGTTTGACTTCGGCAGCCGCCCCGTCCTCACGCAGAAGATCAAGGTGAAGGTGGGCCGGCGGGACACCCCCCAGCACGTCCCCGGCAGCAGGGAGAGCAGCCACCCCGTCAACTTCGTGCGATGGGATAGAGGTAACAGGATCATCGTTCCCAGCATGCCAAGGACCAGTGAAGATGTGGATCTGCTGGCCAAGTACAAACCTCCTGCTCTCGCGCTGGACTACCAGCGCGAGGGTGGTGCGACCGTTCCCATCACCCGTCTCAACTATCGTGAGAGGATGCACAGCTTCCTCTTCCGTGAGGAAGAAGCCGAACAGGCTCTGATTGCCAAGTAAGTGCCAGGCACGGACCCAGAGGCGTTCCTCCTTGCTATGGACCACAGGCCCATTGCTAACCCCGCCCTTGGGGCCATGCCGCTATTGAAGTCTCTGTCTCTTCTGGGTTGAGTCCTGGGGTGCCTTCCCAGAAAAATGGAAACCTGCCAAGAAAGACGGCTGGCTGGGCAGTGATAGGAGGGGAAGGGCTGGGTCTTGTCCTGCAGCCGTGGATTAGCTAGAAGCACGGCTTCTGCCTCTGTGTGCTCTGGGGACTGGCAGACCCTCTCTGGGTGTAGGTGGCAATTCCTCCTCTGCAGCGGGGAGGGCGGTTGCTGATGAACCGATGGGCCAGTTCTCTGTTGTTCATTCGGGTGTTTCCTCCTTTCAGACTCAACCTGCGGGTCCTCATCTTGCTGACCCCCATGCTGCAAAGCCTCCCTGTGGGGATGAAGATTGCCCTCCCTGGTGAGCTGTTTGCTGAAGTGCCTACCCCTTATAACCTCTCGCCAGACACAGACGAGGGGTATCTGCTGAGCAGGTCTGTGCCCACTGCTTTCCTGGCACTTGACCCACCTGTAGACAATCGGGTTTACGAGGTTAGTGTGGAGCATAAAGCCACCACGGAGAAGACCATCTGGCTACTAATACCAAAGAGATGCTGCTCAGAGCTGAACTTCGAGCCAAACACCTCCCACAAGGTGGAGATCCAGTTCCAAATCGACCAGCTGCTGTTCCGGCAGTGGCACCAGGCTGTGGACCGCCTGTTGGACGAGAAGCTGGTCCTACCAGATGTTGCCAGTTGCTCTGTCCCCTACTCTCCTGGGTCACCACAGAAAGGGAATAGCAAGCAGAAACTAGCCATCTCCTTCATCACGGGCCAGGCAACCAGCAGCCGGCAGGTCCCACCTCTTCTCATCTACGGGCCTTTCGGCACAGGGAAGACGTTCACCTTGGCCATGGCCACCATGGAGATCCTCAGGCAGCCCAACACGCGGGTGCTGATCTGCACTCATACTAACAGGTTAGCAGGGGGTGAGGGAAAAGGCAACCAGAGTCACGGGCTGAGTCCCTGCGCTGGCCCATTGCTTGCCTGGTGGGATGAGCGGGAGCCAGGGTGTATGAGACTGGGCTGAGCTGCCCTTTTCTTAGTATGCATTTCAATTACTTGTTTAAATAAATTCATTTTTATTTAATGTGTCTTAAACCGCTCTAGCCCTTCCTGTTAGGAAGAAGTCTGGCATGGGTGGAAGTCTTTGTGGAAGAGGCAGCATATTCCTGCCTCATTATAAAATGGGGATGGGGTTGGAGAGACAGTTAGTTCTTTCTAGCCTTTACTGTGTACTGGAAGAAGTGGAAAGCTGTTGCCTGGCCTTGCTGGGATAATACTGTGCTCTACTTGCCCTTGAAGACTATTGTGCTCTGTGCACATGCCAATTTTTTTTACTTTTCCAGGGAGAGTTTGGGGAAGAGGAAATGCAGATCTGGTCTGACTGCTGTTGAATCTGCCTTCAGAGAAACCAGGCCATGATTGTTAAAATTAGAGCAGTTACGCTGAAAAGAGTGTCCACATCCGATCCTGCAGGCTGTTACTGCCTTAGTTTTTTAATGTATAATAGATGGGTGACTGCTAATCTTAGCCTGTTTCAGGCTGTCTGGTTGCACTGAAGCTTCCTCTGCAGATCTTGTATCACCCGCCCGGGCTGGGGATGGTTAACTGTCAGAGGAGAGGTGCGCCGGGTCATGTCTGTGTGACTTGGCCCTAGAGAGAAGCAAGGCCACAGATTTTATTGGGCACATTGCGTTTCTCCATATGAGCATCGAGGGATGCCCTAGTCTTGAGTATCAAGTCCTATTTTAAACCATACTCTCAAAATAGGCTTGGAATTGGTGGCTGCGTAAACACTGACTTCTTTGCGCATATGTGAATATCTCCTGTGACGAGTGTGTTGTCAGCCAAAGCTGGGGGAGATTTTGGGCGCGTGTTGGTGATTGATCAGATAGCGCATTGGGCTGATGGTCACAGCATTGGGAACAGCACTTACAATTCCGTGATAATTTCCCCTTCTGTTCCCCTCCAGTGCTGCTGACATCTACATCCGGGAGTATTTCCATAACTACGTGACCAACGGGCATCCGTGGGCTGTCCCCTTGAGGATTATATCCACTGACCGTCCCATCAACCTGACGGACCCCATCACTCAGATGTACTGCTGCCTCTCGCCAGACCAGCGCTCCTTCCGGCACCCTACGCGGGCAGAGATCGACAGGCACCACGTCATTATTACCACCTCCATGTTATCCAAGAACTTGAAGGTTGCCCCAGGCTACTTCACCCACATCATGATTGACGAGGCTGCTCAGATGCTGGAGTGCGAAGCTTTGGTTCCACTCTCCTACGCCACTTTTGAGACCCGGATTGTCCTCGCTGGGGACCACATGCAGATAACCCCAAAGCTCTTCTGTGTTGGGGATGGACAATCTGCTGATCACACCCTGTTAAACCGACTCTTTCAGTTTTACCAGAAAGAGAAGCATGAAGTGGCCATGAAGAGCAGGATCATCTTCAATGAGAATTATCGTTCCACTGCAGGCATAATTGAGTTTGTCTCCAAGCACTTCTACATTGGCAAAGGCAATGCTATCCAAGCCAGTGGGAACATCCCACCCCATCCCGAAACCTACCCACTTGTGTTCTGCCACGTGTCTGGCGTGGCTGAAAGGGATATGTCCATGATTTCTTGGCACAACGCCTCCGAGATAATGCAAGTGGTTGAGAAAGTGAAGGAGATCTATCAGAGGTGGCCAGATGAGTGGGGGGTCCGAGATCTGAAGAAGATCTGTGTGGTCTCCCATGGGATGCAGGTATGTAGGAGAACCACGTGTTCCCCACCTGAAGGGCGTACGCATGCTCCGCTGACAGCTGTCTAAACACTCCCTAAGAAATGCTGGACTCTGTTTACGATAAATCTGTCTCTTGTGCTAGCAAAAACAGGGAATCTGGGGACTTGCATGCCACCAGTGTTTTTCTGAGGCGCTCTCCATTTGGGTAGTATGTCACGGGTGGTCGGAGCAGAGATGCCTCATGGTGGGATGGTTTAGTTGAAGATTTCTTTCAGCATCCTCTAGGCAGGTTAACTATAGGGCAGACTGGGAGCGCTGGCTGAAGTCAGCCCCGGACGTGTGATTGCTGTCGAGTAACTTTCTTGGGGAACCTGCAGCCGAGAAGGGTAAGGGACCTTGGTGTTGGGTGGGGGGCGTTTCTGAGCTGAAACTGTACTCAGTTGTGCCTATTTCTTTCTTACCAGGTTTCTGCAACAAGACAAGAGCTGAGAAAGAAGCAGCTACAAGATGTGGTGGTAGAAAACTATGAAAACTTGCCAGGTTTGTGTCTTGTGCAATAGTTAGTCATGCTGGGCTGTGTTTTGAGGTCTTCTGTGTGCCAGGAAGAACTTTTGCAGTCATGTTGGTGGACAGGAGAGTCTATCGCAGCTACAGCCGCTGTGTAATGAGTAGGGGGAAGAGACGCTGGGTCGTTAGCAGAGGTCTTTCTGGCGTCTTAACGTTGTCCTCCTTGCTAAAATGCAAAATACCAGCTGATCTCATGGCAAAATACCTCTCTGGGAGGGTGCATGCTGTGCTGTTAGGCAGAGCTCCCCTGCCCTTCCCCATGGCTCTGCCACCGCCGCAGCAAGGGGCCACAGCCCATGTAGCGCTGATGAGGAGAGAGTGCCTGGAAATCCTTTGGCTGATTTCCATCCCCTTCTGGTTGGTAATTCTTTGAGTTTGTCCTTTCCTTAGTGAATAAGATTTCACACTGAATTAAATCTGCGCCCAACTGTCAACTCGTTTCAAATATATGGACGTTGCTTTGTAGGAGGGTAAAAACCCTGTAAGTGCGATCCCAGGGACTTGAGCATGTGTGAATCATGTGAAGCCCCAAGTACCAGCGGGGGTGGCTAGTAATGGAAGGGAATTGAAACCAGGATGGCCTGTGAGTACCAGTCGCAGCAAAAATCGCAGAACAGCTCACTAAAAGAGGAGTCCGCTGCTCTGGATGACGAGAGAGGGATAGGGCTGGTTTTGTCCTCGAGGACTTAGTTTATGACTCATCCGTGGTTTTATTTTTTTTATTTTTTTTTTATTGTGCAGCTGGGACTCCTCATGGTGAGAATAACTGACCCCTGGGGTGTGTTTCTGATCTCCACACCCTTTCTTTGCAGTCTCTTCTCAGCTCTGAAATCACCAGGGTGCCTCTTGCTGTTTGTTATTTGTCATGCGATCAGGCAGCAGAGCTGCCCTTAAGGGGAGAGGGATTCTTGCGAACGGTCACTCCTCTTGTTCCTGCAAGACCCTCGGTTCCCCGAGGAATTTGGGATTCAGAGAAAACTCTACCCGTGTTTGCGAGGAGTGGCTGGCGGGGGCTGCCGGTGGCACTGAGCATGCGGGACTGCTCCACGGGTGCTCGCGGCTGCACTGGTCCGGTGCTCTGCCTTTCTCCTGTCTCCACGCTGCCCTTCCCTCCCTGGTGCGTGGGTGGTGGTGGCCTCGTGGTGTCCATCCTGGTTCATGTCTGGAGGCCCTCACGATCCCCAAGAGCTGCTTTATTTGCATCAGGTGACTCCCATGACTCAGCCAAGTGAGGTTACATCAGCCCACGGCCACGTAACACAGTGTAGATGGGCAGAGCGCAGGGCGGCAGCCAGACAGGGTCTTCCCCGTTGGGTTCCCATGAGTGACTTCTCCCTTGTCCCCTCTGGTGCAGGGCGGGAGTTCCGGGTCATCATCATCAGTACGGTCCACAACAGTGAGAGCCTGCGCATCTCGGCCTCCCACCACCTCGAGTTCTTCAACGAAGCCAGAGTGCTCAACACCATCATGACCCGGGCTCAGTCACTGGTTGTTGCAGTGGGGGATGCCGTGGCCTTGTGCTCCCACGGCCAGTGCAGCAAGGTATGGAAGCGCTTCATCCAGCAGTGCATCGAGAAGGGGAGCGTCTTCCCGGAGAACCTGACAATGGCCCAGATCAAACAGGCTGCGTGCGACAAGGAGAGCTGGAGCAGGAGGAGCCCAGAGGAGGACGAAGAGGACAGCGACACTGATTCCTGGAGCTCTGAGGCTGAGAGTGTGAATCCTGACGATCCCATCCTCCAGGAGCTCTTAGATGAGAGCAAGAACGTGCTGGTGACGGTGTCCGAAGAAGGGCTGCTGAACGTGAAGTCTGAGGCTTCAAACCTGCGGGAAGGCAGGAAGGAATATGTCAGCTTCTCTTCTCAGATGATGCAGGAGTATCTGCACATGCACCCCAAAATGTACAAGAGGTGCGAGCTGATCAAAGAAGGGTTCGACAGAGCTTCTGCCTTCACCCTCAACGACTCCCCTGCAATGACCATTCAGATCAAAGGCAGAGTTCACTGCGGGACGGCCTTCACCGGGGACGAGGTGCTCGTGGAAATCCTGCAGAGCGGCACGGCTGACAGCGGCAGCCACCGCCCTCAGGGGAAGGTGGTGGGCATCTTAAAGCGCGCAGAGAGAGAACGGACCTTCATCTGCATGATGGACGAATTTGATCCCCGGGTGATGATACCCATCGATCCCACTGTCACCAAAATATTCGTCCCAGGGCTGAAAGAGAAACCCAACGTCATTCCTATCCGCAGGCTTGTCAATGGGAAGTACAGAGTGGTCAGCTGCGAGAAGATCAGCCAGGAGACAAGGAGATGCCAGTTCTTCTGCGTCCAGGTTATCTCCTGGCGGGAAGGGTTTTACTACCCTCTGGGGATAATAACAGAGATTCTGCATGCAGCGTTGACTTTAGAAGAAGGCTTAAAGATCCTCGACTTGGAGTATGGTTTGGAGAAGAAATACCCAGCTGCTGTCACCAAGGAGTCAGCCAAATACACCTCCAGCAGCAAACTAAACCTCACCAAGGAAAATCTGAAGGACTGTCGGAGTTACCTGACCTTCACTGTTGACCCCCAAGGCGCCAGGGATTTGGACGATGCTGTCAGCGTTAGGGATCTTGGGCATCGCTATGAGATTGGGATCCACATTGCAGACGTGGCTGGCATCATTCCCAAAGGCAGTGCCTTGGACCTGGAAGCAAAGAAGCGGGGTGTCACCTACTACGCTCCCAACCAGGAGCCGCTGTGCATGTTCCCACCCCACATTAGCCAAGAGGTCTGCAGCCTCCTGCCGCAGAAGGATCGTCGGGTGATCTCCTTGTTTGTCACCATAGAAAAGGAGACTGATGAGATGTTAAAGGCAGTCTTCACCATCTCTGCGATCCGCTCGGACAGGCAGCTGTCCTATGAAGAGGCAGAACTCTGCATTAAGGACCGCTACGTGGGAGCAGCAAGGGCCCTTTGTTTCGATACCCTGGAGGACTGCGTAGCTGTGGCTTATCACTTCTCCAGGGTCCATCGGAAGTTTCGGCTGCAGGAGGACTGTTTCTATGACCGGCTGGATGAGGAAAGATCCCCAGGTAACAGGGGATCCCATCAGATGATAGAGGAGTTAATGATCATGTTCAACAGTTTCGTGGCCGAGTTCCTCACCAACCAGGAGGACACCAGAAATGTCACTCCTCTCCGGTGTCAGTGCGAGCCAAGCCTTCAACAGTTATCACTCATGAAAAATAAGTACAGCCACATCCTTCCTTTGTCCATCCATCTCTCACACCACCTGGGAGAGGTGTCTCCTGGCCAAGACTCCTCTAAAAATGTGGAGTTCAGCCTCCTGGCCCCCATCTGGGAGCAGCTGCAGTCAGCCGCTAATGTCCGTGACTTCCACAAGATGCTAGACCTTATCGTTACCGATGACATCCACCCGAAGCTGGCCCCCGTGGCCCTGGAGTTCAGGAGACTGCTCAGCCGCTCCTACTTCAGTCGCTCCAACTCCACTGTCCAGTCGAAAGCAGGCCATTACTCCCTGCACGTCGACTCGTACACCTGGGCTTCCTCTCCCATCCGCCGGTACGTGGACGTTGTGGTCCAGCGGCACCTTCATTCTGTGATCCGCAAGAAGCCCATCGTCTATTCTTCGGATGACATTGAGTTTCTCTGTCATGACTTCAACAGGAAGAATTCCCAGGCAGTGATGTACGAGAAGAGAGCCCGCTGCCTGCAGATGGCCACCCAGCTGAAGGGCCAAGTCCTGCAGAAGGTCGCCTTCGTAGTGGATATCGAAGGGATGAAAAAGTATTTTAAAACCCTGTTTCCACTGAACAAAGAGAGTCTTCCAGATCCCCAGATAATTAACTACAGGTCTCTTCAGCTGATAGAGCAGCCCGTGTTCATCCAGCAGCGGAGCAGCATCAGGCTGTCGTGGAAGAGGAGGGTGTACTCTGTGGAGACAATGAAGGAGCACAGGCTGTGGGAAGGACCTCTCCGCGACCACAGCGTCACCCTCTTTGACACCAAGACTTGGCAAGCCGTGCTCACAGCCATCAGGAGGGAGGACTTTGAGACTGCAGCCTCTCTCCTTCGGAAGAGCAAGGAGCTGTACCGGCGGCACGTGGGCTGGGTAAGGAAGAGCCAGTGCTCGCACTACATGGAGCTCTCCCTGGAGCTGAGCGCCGGCGATGCACTGCAGTTCCAGCTCACCACGGACGTCTGCCGGGGCTTCCTGGTGCCCTTCGTGCAGCTGTGGTGTGTGACACCAGGTTTCGATGTCTGCCTGCAGCATATGGAAAAGCCTATTGATTGCTTCTCCGCCTACGCCACCCTGCCGTCCAAAGACAAGTACAAGCATGCAGTGGAGTATAACAAGGTATGGATGCCGATGAGCGCCATGGAGTCTGCTTCATGCGCGGTGGCTGAAAACGACTCGATTGTCCTCCACGATGTCAAAATAACCTGGGCAAAGCAAAGGACAAGAAAAGGACAGCTGCAAGGGAGTTTCCTCCTAAAAAAAAAATTTTCAGAGGAGTGCTCCATTGAAGTGGACTTCAACCACTGTTACTTGTGCATTCGCTTAGGCGGGCTGAAGCTTGGGAGCCTTCAAAGCGACGAGGAATGCCTCAGCCGTGGCCTTCAGAATCTGACTTTTCTTGACAAGGGCAGGTCAGAAAACAAACTTGTGGTTGATCCAGATACCTACACCTGGGTGGCTCACGGAGTCACTGAAGAGTTCAGCGACAACGAGAAGTCAGACAGGACTAGTCAGCAGACTTTGAACTTTTACATCCACTATATGTCTATGGAGAACATCCCCGTGGAAATCTCACAGGCCTCTGCCAGGTTCACGGTGGAGCTCATACCAAAGATGCTGCCAGACGTGTAAGTGTGCTTAGCGGTGGTGCTCTGGTTAACCTCTCCGTGCAGAGAAACGGCTTCCCACAGGACTCCTTTGCTGCACCCAAATGGGATTCGCTTGCTGGTGCGGCTGATCCCCTGAAAAATCTGTCTTTGCCCAGCTCCGACTGGCCATGCTGCTGGGCTGTTGATGTTTGGTGGGGGTGGCAGCATTTCTCAGATCTGTTCTCCAGATGGCCTTTTGCTCCTCTGGTTGACCTTGAGAATGGGGAGATAGGGGAGGGTGCCGTGCTGAAATTTCCCTGGGCATCTGTTTCTTATGTTACTGGATTGCTGCAATATGTGTCATAAAAGGCAGCGTGAAGCACTGGATCAGGGTTTGCTTAGCAGAAGTGCTCCCTGATTTCCCAATCATTCCCCTTTGTTGTTGCTGTGAAGCAAGATCTGCTCTTATTAAAGCAGAATTGATGTCTAGTTTGCCCTAGACTGCTGTAGGGCAGTCTTTTGGACTGCCACACACCCAAGGCTGCTGTAGCTTTTTCAGGGCAGAATGTGCTTCCTTTTGTATTGTGAATTTTAGGAAAAAATTGGAAGCTAACCCAATAAAATGGGGTGGGCCATAATAAAATGGAGTTGGGACAGAAGTTGTGCTCCCTGCTCTCAACATCTTTGCGGGCTCAGCTCTTCAGACAGTTGAGAAATAGTCCCAGATGCGAAAGAGCAGAATAAGAGTGGTTTTGGTTTAAGTCCTTTGTGGAAGGATTTAATGCAACATCAAAACAGAGAGAAGGAATAAACAAGACAGTTGTACAAAGCTGTATTACAATTTTTGCTATTTTATGCTACATTCCATTCATTCTTACTTTTCCCTGTCTGTCAGACGGAAAGAAAAGGCAATTTGGAAGCTCCCGTATGCCTCCGAGCTTGCTAAAAGCATCGCCCTTGGCCATGAACCTCCTAAAAAAGGTAGGTGCAAATATTCACCTTTCTTGCCTTGTGGCTACTTGCTTCTGGCCAGGCAGGTACCCTGGCAGCTTCCATGGGTCCTTGCCATAGGGGTTACGCTCCCAGACCAGGAGGTTCCCCTGCCAAGGGGAGGAGAGGAGCTGCTAGCCTGGCAAAGTGAAGGTAATATGGGATGCCCTGCTGGAGAGTGGCACGGGTGATGTTTTAATCCCCAGGACTCACAGAGAAGGCTCATGGGCAGAACATCTTGGCACAGGACGAGGATTCCTTTTAGATGGTCTTGTAAATGGGCCACGATTGCTTGGTACCTGCTGCATCCTCCTGTTGAATCCTTGTGTGCTGTCTTCAGTAACCTTCTTTAAACTTGTTTTCTTGGCTCTTTGCGTAACAGTGACAACGTCCAAAATCCTGCAGCAAAAATCCTTTGATGTCCCTGGCAGCCCCAGGAAGCTCAACCAGAGTCAGAACCAGGCTATTCTAAATGCTCTGAGAAAATCCTTCACGCTCATCCAAGGCCCACCAGGTAAGGCTGGGGGGACGGCACAAGTACATGCCTACTTTGTTTTGAAGGGCAGGTTAGAGCTAATCTGTTGCTTTCACAGAATCATTTAGGTCGGAAAAGACCCTTAAGGTCATCGAGTCCAACCGTTAACGTAACGCTACCAAGTCCACCACTAAACCATGTCCCTAAGTGCCACGTCTACACGTCTTTTAAATATCTCCAGGGATGGTGACTCAACCACTTCCCCGGGCTGCCTTTCCATAGGCCCTCGGTGAGACAGGAGAAGGTAGCATGGGTTGGCATCACCCACAGCTGTTCAACGCAGTCCCCTCGGTTCTTGCTTTTATTTCATGGCTGATCATCCAGATGCTGATCTAGAGCATGGGTTTCACGGTTAAAGTGCTCTCAGCAACCTCCTTGCTTTTCTAGGCACGGGGAAAACTGCTGTTGGAACTCACATTGTCTACTGGTTCCACAAGCTGAACGAGGAGAGCGTCGAGAAGGAGCAAACACCATCCTCTGAAGAAGAAAAGCACAAGGGGAGAAAGTGCATCTTGTACTGTGGCCCATCCAACAAGTCTGTTGATGTTGTTGCTGGTAAGTATTGGTTTTAAGCCCCTGAAGCAGCTCGTACTGGTGGGAGGGAGAACACGTGGCCGTGACTGTGGGGCTGGGAGACAGGAGGGGCATAAAGCGGGGCTGCTCCTTACAGAAGACCCCTCACTGCAGGGCAAGGACCAGTAAAGGTGGGGTTGATGAGTGAGGGGTGGGGAGAAGAGTGCACGGCAAACATCGGGCACCTCGCAGGCCATGGGTTTTCTCAGCATCACCGGTGCCTGGTGCTGTCTGAGCAGACCTGTTCTCCTTCCCCAGAGATGCTGCTGAAGCTGAAGATCCTGAAACCACTGAGAGTTTACGGGGACGCCATTGAGACGATGGAATACCCATACCCGGGGAGCAACCGGAACCTCTACCGCAAAGCCTTGCGGGATGCAAAACCAAAGCGTGAGCTCAGGTAGGACCGCATGGCCCCGCAGGCTCTGAGGGTGCTGGGGAGCGACGTTTTCTGCACCGGTAAAGCTGAACAAGCCAGAGCAAATGCGGTTTCCACTCTGCTGCTGTGGAGCAGCACTATTAACCTGCTTTGTACTTAATTTTTCCAAGTGAAGGTGTATAGCCTAATGTAGCACCTAGCCAGGAAACCCAGTTGTTGAAAACATCCTAGATGTTTTCATCTCTCTTTTGAACAGCTCTAAAAGTCTCTGACTTCATTCCTGCTTGCAACTGCTAAAGAAAAGTGGTTGTATTTTGTGTCCTCTAGGGTGAACTAAGTGTTAGGTCTGTAAAGATGGAAAAGTCTGGCTGTGACTTCTTTAGCTAATGAGGTTTCTCCACATAGACAGGTGTGGTATGCTTCACTGTAGAAGAGATCACTTGGGTCTGTGTTGGGGGAAAATATTTATATATTGACTCTTTATTCAGCGAAATAATCCTGCATCATCGCATCCGGCGGCCGCCCAACCCTTTCTGGCAGGAGATCTGTAACTTTGATGCTCGGATGAAGAAAGGAGAGCAGATAACAGAAGAAGAAACAAGGAAGTGAGTAGAAAGAGACCCTGGTGAGAGACGGCTGACTTTGGCCGTGTGCCACCTCTGAAGCACTGCCCGAAGGAGCACAGTGCAGCAATCTCCTCCCCCTGCGAGAAGAGGTTTGGGCCGTACTTGCTAGGTTTCAGCTGACACAAACCGGTAGACCGCGTGAAAGTCAGCAGATTTGTCCTGGCTCATGCAAGCCAAGAGACTGGGTGAAAACATCAAGACAGATCAATAAGCTGCGTGTTTGGAATGATGGTAAAAAGCGATTAGCTCGGGGTTAGTGGTACAGTGCAGAGCCTCAGCATCGCTTCTGCCCTGGTGCTGTTGTCCGTCTGGACCAAAAGTCAAACTATACGTGTGCGTGTGACACTTGCATCCTCTGCCCCGAGCCCCTGCCCTGTTGAGTTCAGGACAAAGTACATTTCCTACAGTGTCCATCCAAAGCCCTTTTCTGGGAACACCAGTTCATCCTGGGGCGGGAGATAGAGCCATAATAATTTGGGAAAGTACAGCCTCCGCCTGGTTCCTGCATGAGGAGCCCGGAGATGATTCCCTTATGTCTTCTGCATCGACCACCAGGTACAAAAATCACTTGTCATCTGCTCGTGCATATGAACTGGCAGGCCACGATGTCATCCTGTGCACGTGCTCCGCTGCATCTGCCACCTCCCTGGAGCAGCTCAGTGTCAAGCAGATAATCATTGATGAGTGTGCCATGTCCACAGAGCCCGAGACCCTCATCCCTTTGGTCAGCCACCGCCATGCTGAGAAGGTAAGTCCCTTCCAAAGATGCGTCTCTAGGACGGCTGCTCAGGGCTCTCAAACCTCTGCATGTCTTCCACCCCTTACCATGCAGCTCTTCCAAGTTTTACCAGGCTTTAAGGTTGTTCTTGGTAGTATCTATGATGGTGTATCAACGTTTCAGCCTTCAGGGAGTTGTTTCCTTTGAGGTGTAACTCTACTAACTATAATTAAAATCTTGAGGTACGTGCAGTACATAAGTATTCTCACTAGATGCACGAGCTGTGAATTGTCTGTTCATATCACATAAAGCAGAGTCATAAGACCTGCTGTAGGCCTGAAAGCTGTGGTGGAGAACTATTGCGTCTGCTCGTCTCTCTGCTGCGTGTATCAGCTCAGCTCTCTGTCCTCAGACAGTTACACCCATACTGTCTCCTCTAAACTTGCTCTTGGCTTTCTGCAAGAGAAAACAAGTGGTGGTGTGGCTGGATTTTTGGTGCTTCTTTAGAGGGTGGGTATCACTGCCACCAAAAAATGTGCTGACCCAGGTACAAAGTATTAACGTGACAAGAAGCACAGAGCAGATCTCAGCAGACTTACTGCACGATGTCTTTCTCCCGTCAGATGGGAACAAGGCTCTGCGTTATCTGGGTCAGGATCTTTATTTAATGCCCAACGTGGTCCTTGACTGAGGTTGCTGTAACCATAACATAAATAAGGAGCAACAAATGTCTGTGTGCAAATAGCCTTTCAAAGAGCTGATTGCCTTCACCAGTGCCACCACCCTCGTCGTTGAGGTGTCCACTCTTTGTTCCAGGTTGTTTTGCTTGGGGATCACAAACAGCTGCGGCCTGTAGTCAACAATGACTTCTGCAAGAGTCTTGGCATGGAGACATCTCTTTTTGAGCGCTACCGGAATCAGGCGTGGATGCTGGATACGCAGTACCGCATGGTGAGGCCTTCCTCGAGTGGATTGTCTTTTCTTCATCACAGAAAATGCAGCTATCGGGGCTTGCCTCAAGCCACTGGGAAACAGATATTTTCCGTTAGCGCTTTCCCTTCCTAGAGTAGAGTAATGCACTCGCCCAGTGCCAGCTATAGCACAGTGGCATTGCAGGTGAAGCCTGCCCAAAAAGACGCTGCAGGTTGAGAAGTTCCTTGGGTTTTGTTCATCTCTGTTTCTCCCCTTTTCTCTGCCAGCACAAAGGCATTTGCGAGTTCCCATCCCAGGAGTTTTATGAAATGCGGCTGAAAACGTGCCCCCAGCTGCTTCGTAAACCCAGTGTCTTCCACCACAAAGGTAACAGCTGCTGCCCTATCATCTTCGGGCACGTGGAGGGGAAGGAGCAGAGCCTCATGATTACTACTGAGGAAGGAAACGAGAACTCCAAAGCTAACCCAGAAGAAGTGGAGCAGGCGGTGAGGAGGGTCCTGGGAAATTGCTGGAGATGCAAAAGGGAGGGTGTTGTGCTGGGCGACTCTGGGGATCGTGGAGGGACAACGAGTAGCGATATAGGATAAAGATCAGTGGGGTGCAGCATCTGCCTGGCGTCTTCCCAGGTCTGGAGCACGCCACGATGCCCCTGGCCAGAGGCAGCTGTAGGGAAGCGTGACCCAGAGCAGGGGGAGCAGCACAGCCAGGCACCATCGCTGCCCTGGGGACAGTGTGCGGGAGGGCTGGTTCCCTCCGGCCGCCGCTCCCAGGTGAGCAGGACCCTGGTCTCCCTAGGTGAGGATGGCGAAGCAGCTGACACTAGATGGCACCATCCGGCCAGAGAGCATCGCCATCCTGAGCCCCTACAACGCCCAGGTGTCCGAGATCAGCAAGAGCCTCCTGAGAGAGGGCATCCGTGGAGTGACCGTCTGCACCATCATGAAGAGTCAAGGTGAGGCTGGCAGGAGAGGGGATGGTTGGTTCTGTTCTCTCCTGCCTTCCTGAGGACTGAAGCAACTTCTCACAGAGACAGTCTTTGAGCAAATCCTACACCACGCTCGTTTCAGCCATGGAGGAAGCATCCCTGGGCCAAATTTCTGGGTCATTTGTGCTTATAATAAATCCTTTGGAAACCTCTGGAGTGGCCAGGCAGGGTGAGGCTGCTGAAGATAGGAAGGTGGAGGATGTCTGAAGGGGGTGTGAAAGAACTGACATAGCACGTGCTCTTTGGAGAGCAACGACCAGGAGTCCAATGGCCTCCAAAGCTGGAGAAACCCAAACAGTGGCTGCAGTTTTACGGGTCTTGCTGTAGAGAAATGAGTGTCTTGTGGGGTGGAGGGGTGGCCAGATGCTTCCTTCTAAAAAAGTCTGGTTCAATTCCGCTTTCTAGGAAGTGAGTGGAGATACGTGATCCTGTCAACTGTACGCTCCTGCCCCCGATCGGAGATTGATAGGAAGCCCACGAAGAGCTGGCAGAAGAAGTACCTGGGGTTTGTTACCGACCCAAACCAGGTCAATGTCGGCATCACGCGAGCTCAGGAAGGACTCTGCATTTTAGGTGGGTCTCCTGGGAGCGTGCACAGGCCTGCAGGGGAACAGGATGCTTGGATAAAGGGGTGGGGACCCAAACTAGTACAACCGATGGTCTTTCTTTATCCTTGTGCCCTTTAGATTGTCTGTGGTTTTGAAACTGGGCTATCTGGGCAATCTGTGCAAAGCAGAGATCGTGCATGGCTCGTATGCAGCATGTATAATTAGTTTTTTCTCACCCTCTGGTTCGGACCACGTCGCTTCCGTCACTTGCATGCTAGAGCTCTCTCCTAACAGAATTTGGCTGCTTACTTTCCTCCTAATCATGCAAGCGTAGGCTGTGATGTGTAGGGAAGCTGCTCGCAGATATGACAGCACTGAAAAGGGAGCTGGGATTTCACAGAGCTCTGGCTGAAGGAAATGTCCCTGCAAGTTATCCAGCACCCTTAGGCTAGAAACGTTAGGCAAAAGTTTCTGTGACGGTATCGTCCTAGCCCCTTCTGGCCACTAACCCGCTGCCCCCATCCCTGTGCCAACAGGGAACCAGTACCTCCTGGAGTGCAACCCTCTGTGGAGGAGACTGCTTCAGCATTACAGACAGCACAACTGCTACACTGCAGCCCAGGGGATTTTTGTCAGGAAGACTTCAGCCTTCCGCCGATGAGGACGGGTTGTACCTCGATGAGCTCGTCCCTCTCTACCTGAACTGCGTTACGTGTGCCTTGGGAAGGACGCATTCTTTCCATTATTTAATGACCTGTGGAGCCAAATGCAGCGGGGGAGCCGGGATCTTCCCCTGCACAGTGACAGCTCAGCTTCAGTGCGTGCTTTGGCATCGGGGGGTTTTTTTAATCAGTGCAACCTTGGACAGGAACTTTCAGCTCGAGCAAACCAAAAAGCATTGGAAATGGATGGATGGGTGTGTGACTTTATTAACGACGATACTATTTTTTTTAACTGGAAGACGCTCAGCGGAGCCCCCATCCTTTCTGCCAGTGCAGCTGCACCTTGGGGACCAAATATTCAGTCCATTCATCGAGGGTGGAATGACTGCGCGCAACGGAGCCGCGCAGCAAGCTGCGATTTGCCATAGAGGACCAAAGCTTCTGAGTACTACCACTCATTTTAAAACCAAGGCCAGGGAATTTTTAAGGCTTCTCATTTCTCAAAGCAGAAAAACAATTTTTGTTGTTGTTGTTTTGGGTTTTTTAAGTGAAGGAAGAAAGCAAAGAGAGAACCACGTACCACTCTTTGTCTAACCAAAATGCTGTTCTCTGAGCATGTAAATACCACAAAGCCAAGGCCAAGTTGATTTTGTAAATAGATTTACTTATTCTTTGTACAAAGGAGGTTGTCCTCACCAGTATAAGGTTAATGAAAAGCGAGGACCGCTCCTACCAGGAAACGTTGGAATTTGTAAGCGTATTTTAAACTGTTCTGAATTTTATTTGAAATCTCCTCCTGTAAGAGCCCCCCTTTCCTATTTTTTTAAAGCTGCTTCTAATTTATTAACTTTTAACTCTGTGAATTTGTTTCACAGTCTTATGGCCTGAGTTTTTAAGAGCGGTGATGGAAATTTGATAAATGTACCACAGCATATATGTGTATAATGTATTTTTTTTATTTTAAGTAGCCAAACTGCTGTGAACTGGAAGCTGTGATTCACTAGAGAAGGCTGCTTTTGCCGGTAACGTATGGCTGATACAGATGTATAGTGGCGAAGTGGTGCTCTCTGCTGAATCATGGAGCTGCTTTTTGAAGCATGATAGTTTTGAGGGAGGGTGTCTTTTATCTCATTTCAATTCTGAATGTATGAAGTGCCTGCCTCAGCTCTCCCCCAAGACCACACGCTTGGCTGTCTCTAGATGTTCATGTGGGATGGAGCCAAGATGCAATCACAGTGGTTTTGCACCAAGTATGTACTGTGCCGGCACACGAGTCCTCCTTGGCGTAAGTGAGGGGTCCCCGTGACTTCACAGCACTACGGCAGGGATGAATTTTGTCCTGTGATTGCAACTGAAAATGCAGCGTGGCTCTTTCCAGTGTGGAGGAATGTGCAATAAGAAAGCCTTGTGTCTGGAGAAGTCCTTCTTTAACGCTGTGTTTCTTCTCATGACTCTGTGTTAGACTTGACCCAAGAACCTATGGAGAAATTTTGTTGTTCTCTTCCTTATTTTAAACTACCTTCCTGCACTTCTGCATTTGGTGGGTTTGATCCGTACACTAGAGACCACCCAGGCTTGCTCTTGTCTTACTGAAGCGTAATAACGGGCATATGGCTGGCGATTCCGTAAGGGACAAAAGCCCGTAGGAAGTAACTCCTGCTGGTTCTAAAGATGCTTGATAAAAGCTGGTAAGATGTTCCTCTTTGAAGTCATCCCAGCTGGGATCTCAAAGATTCCGCGCCAGCCTGATTTTGCAAATAATATTGCAATTCCAAAATAAGCTTGTATGGGAATCATTTTGTGGACTACTGAAATGCAATCATGTATCTCCAGGATGACATGGAGAACTGCAAAAGGTGCTGCAATTGTTGGGAGAAATACTTTACCATGGTGCCAGCACCATTCTAACAAAGTCATCTTGGTCCCTTTAGAACCAGTGGGTCTCATTTTCACGATCTAGTGTAAGTGAAGAGTCTCTCTCCTGGTTGTTGTTTTTTTTTTTAATGGTTATTTCATTACATGTAACACAAACAAGGAGACACCCCAAGTGTAGTGGCTTAGTCCAATGCTCTTGTGTGCGGTTTGGCCATATGTTTGTGTAGACCAAGAAAGAGACCTCACAAAGCATCTCCCTTTGCCCTCAGCGGGGAAAAAATGTTTACTGCTGCTCCTTGGAGGGTAAAGACTGGACTGAAATGCTTTGCTTGGTCACCTCTGTGTTGCAAGACAATATACATCTTTTTTTTTTCCTCCGAAGATGCATTTTGTAACTGCGTTGAGAAAATGGTGCCCTAGACCACCCAGCCAGGCTGGACTCTTGGGCTGACTGGGCTGTGAGCAGGTACCTGTAGAGTTGGTCATGCAGCTGCAATAGTCAGGGATAGCAGAAAGTGCAATTAATCAAACTTTTTATAGACTGTTAGAGACAGCTGAGCATCGTGTTCTTGTCCTTATGCTCATGGAGAGAGAGAATCATAGAAATTAATAGAGAAAAGAAGTTCAAAGTAGTCCAGTTTCGTTTGCACACAGAGCTTTGAATTTACTTTTGAAAGAATTTTATGTTCAAGCACATATTCTTAAAATACTTACAAAAAAGGCAAACCTTGGGTAATTCCAGTAGGAAACCACTGGCAGCGTGGTGCACAGGGTATCTGTCCGATCACAGGCTCTACGTTTTCCGCAGCTCACAGACAAAAAGAACGTTGTTGCAGGACACGAAGGTCGGTTCATCCAGCAGGGTAACTTAATTTCCTCGGCACTAGCTAGAGCTTGAGTCCAAGCTGAACAACGGGAACCTGCGCCCGCGGCAAGCGGTGTGCCAGGCATCAGCCTGTGACGGGCCGCGTGGTTGCAGCCATCGCCCTGCATCCTGCTCGGCCTGGCAGTGAAATTACAGACATCCAGAACTAGGAAACCTCTCCTTGGCTCCAGCTGGCAAAGGAGAAGCCCACTGGACTGTTTTAGAGGATTTGGACGGATCTGTGTAGGACAATCAATTTACTGCAATAAATTGTTGGGTTTTTTTTAAAATAGAAATGAAATGTTAAGTGTCATGAAGTGTAAATTAAGGAACTTTAAATGTGGCGGGTTTTTATCTTTTGTATATCTGTGACTTGCAGCAAACCTCAAATGACATTTTGGATACAAATATTTTTACCTGCTTCTACCGTTTATAAGACTGAACCTCAACATTCCTTTTTTGATATTTAAGCCATAATTGTAAAAATGATTTGAATTTATTTAAATAATAAATTTTATTACTAAAAGGTCTGTTTATGTGATGGTTTGACTAGAATCTGTGTGGGGACGGAACTGATAGATATTTGGACTGAACCAAATGGTAAAAAAGAAAATGAGCGTTAACTGCAGTACATGGCAGAAAAGATTGTGTTCTACGTATTGGTCGCGTGGATGTAATACCCTTCCCCGTCTGTGTGGGGGCTTGGGGGGGTGGTTGGGGGTTTTTTGTTGTTGGTTTTGTGTTGGTTTCTTTTTTTTTTTTTTTTTTTTTTAATCAGAGTGATCTTTTCATGCACTGTAGAGGGGTGAGCACAAAATCACGCTTAGGTACCTGTAAGGCACAGGGTGTAGAGTGTGAGAGGAACCAGAGGTGGAGGTAAGTTAGGGTGAGTGATTTGAAGACCTTAGGATTCAGTTCAGGTGTTTTGGAGGAAGGACGGGGGGGGGGGGGGGAATAACTTGGGGTAAAAAAACCCAAAACAACATCATTGTAACACGCTGGCACTGGGCATCTTTTGGTGGATGGAAAGCACTGGATGCTGGAGATGCTTCTATCTCCTGTGCTTTGCATGCCAGGTGTCCTGCAAGGCTGCCTGCTTCTAGCTGCTCCCACCTGTGAGTTCTGGCAGCGGGAGGTGAGTGTTGAGTCCCAAATGCTGCCTAAGGATGTTATTTTGTGTGAGAAATTTGGAATGGGTTACTGTTAACCTGGAAAGATTTGGGGAAGGCGCTTGTAAAATGGTTGTTGAAAACAGAACGAGTTCAGTTTTACGCAAAATGTTTAAAAATAAGGTTTACCTTTAATTTTTCTCATTCATCTTTTTCAAATGGATAAAATGAGAAGAACGTTCTTGCGTGCCACCTCATCCTTCTGGTGCACAAGCGCTGCTGTCCGCGTCTTCAACAGCGTTAGTTTTTGTCTTCAATGTAATGCTGTCACGCCATTTTTCAAAGACAAGTGTGTGAGTGTCTGATCTTCTAATTGTGAATTCGTATGATCTGCCGGGCTGCAGGTCCTGGACTACGTATGTGTTGGAGGTGACTACCTGACTCCTACCGTATCCCGGTTCTGTCTGACTCCCGTTTGTCAGTAACTTAACTTGCAGTTCGCATTGTTCGAGGTGTGACTCTTGATTTTCAGTAAACCACTTGAGCTTGGCCCAGTTCTTGTGTGCAAATGATTCTTTCCGATCAAAAATCAGTGGCATCTTTGTACAGAGAGAAAGCCTAATGTTGGGGAGTCTAGTACCTCTAAGATCTGCATGTGACACCAAACGGTGCTTGACGTAGAGCTTTCCTGGCACTTGCAAGGAAACGAGAGTTTCCATAAACTCGGAGAGCTTGGATAGTCTCTGCATAATCAAGTCCCACCGGGAGAGGAAAGTTATCATGTCAGAGGTCTCTACGTAACAGCTCAGCTCCTCCTGACCTCGTTCCAGCTGTTCTAACAGCCCAGTTAAAAGCGACAGCTGGATTTCAGTCTGGTTTTTTCCCACCGTCTTCATCCTCTGGAACTGGCAGGGGTCTATGAGTTGCAAGATGTCAGTGCGATGCATCACGTGGTTCTGGTCTCTCACGTTCACATGTTTGGGCTCAATCTCCAAGTAAAAGCGACACTTCTTCAGAAGCTCAACTTTGTTCTGGTGGTGCTGGAGGTGGTGGCGGCTCAGGCTGGAGTGCAGGAACTGCAGAACAAGGCTTCTCCTTTCCAAGTACCTCTCCCAGCTGGCACTGTCCTGTTGTTCTTCGCTGTGCGCAGTACTCTCTGAACTGGTTTCAAACTCATTCAAAATCACAGCCATGATTCCAAAGCTCAGTTGCTGTGTAAGAAAGCAGCAATAACAACATTAAGAACCACAGGAAAAGCAGCTGTGAGGGAGTATAATCATGGCTGTGACTCTTCTCTGCTCTCTTAATTAAAGCTTAGCTTATATATTTATAGATGGGAAAGAACTGTTAGACTAGATGTAGTTCCAGAGGAATTTTCCCTCATAGTTGCATGGTTTCTAATGTTTTGTATAGTCTTTTATATATTCCAACCAACTGGTCTCCTGCTACCCCACCCTTGAGAGGTCCTACCTCTGCTTAATAGATTCACTGTCAGGAATTATTCTCTGTTATACTCTGCCAAGATGTCTCCCTATCTTACTATCTTCTGTTTCATTCTAATTAGGTGCCTTTGTACTCCTGTAAGCAATTTCTTTCCATTCTTCTACATCTCTGGAGATGTCTATTTTTCTCTCTCTGTAATCTGCCAGGCTGTTGAGGTTTGAGACCCATCTTCTAAGCCAGTTCCTACAGCTACATAATCACCTTGGTGATTCAAATTAACCCTCTGCCCCCCCAGGCGAGGCGGTATGCAGCAGGCAGAACCATGCCATCCGCTGAGTGCCACCTCACAGCAGTGTTCAAGAGGAACGCTAGCGGTTTTCCTTGCACCTCTACCTTCAGCAGTGCATTGACAGTCGTAACCTGACAACGTTTTCAGTGATGTGTTGCTTTCCCTTTCTTTGGTTTTAGTTTACATTATCACCTCGGCCCATGATATCTACTTGCTTTCTTGTAGCAGAACGCTGTTAGTCTATAAACAATGTACAGTGAGAGGATGAAACACATGTAAAGCACCTGTGAACAGGTAACGGTTTGCTGGTAAGAGGGTGTTGAGGTAGTGGTCCTTTGCGATGCTGTATCTGCTCTCTCTTAGTCTTAGCTGTTTCGTTTACGGACAAAGCCGTGCCCTGGTTGGTGGTGCCTGCTGAGCCAAGATGGAAGGTGTCTCTCTGTTGTGCTCTAGCTGAAGTACCTGTGGCTCACACAGCTTATGTATCATAAACAGAAATTAGCTAAATAAATGCCTGTGTCCCTGTCGTCGGTGATACTGTAATGAGAACCCAGCTTGACGTGGAGAACGTGGCTTTCACAAGCTGAACACGCTTGATTTGAAAAAGAAATACGTCATTCTGAAAGTGAGATTTTGTGACCCCAGTCAGACTGCGATGATACGCTCTACAGCAGGTAACTTTCCTCATTCTGTGTAATTTCCTGTTTATAACTTTTTAAGTTCTTGTAGTATCTAACTGGGATATTTTAATTCTTACATGTCTTGTAGAAGCTAGATGGTGATATCTAGTTGACAAAGCAATTTTTCTTAGCCTCATTTTCCCTAAATACATAACAGAACTAATAACACTTCCTCATAGGAATTCCAAGCATTTATAAACCTTTCAGATGTCTGGCCCCTAGCTGCACTACAATTTATACTAATTCACTCATTCACAGCAACTTTTTTTTCCAAGGGAGCTGTCAACTTAAAAAACAAGCTCTATTTCCTTTTCACTTTTTTTCTTTCCACAAAAAAAAAAAAACCCAAAAAACCAAAAAAACCCCAAACAACCCAGCCCTAAACCAAAGCAGTGCCAGTTCCTGGCATCCCCGTATGGAGTGCAACAGGGACAGCCCATGCACCAGGTTACATTACCCTGCTTTCAGAGCGATTTGGCTCTCCAGAGCCATCTGTTTGCCCACAGAGCGAGCTGTGATTGTGCTTGTTTTCCCTTTCTGTTTTTATCTCTATCTTTTCTTTTTTTCCTTGCCAGAAACGGCTGTATTCCCAGTAGCGCCTCTACATTTGCAGCCTGGGAGGCTGCAGTTGCACAGGCCCCGGGGCTCGCCCAGGGTTTGGGGGGGGGGGTGGAAGGGGGCACCCACGGGAGCCGGAGCCACCCCAACGCCTTCCGCGGCTCAAACCCAGCCCCTCATCCCGGGGCAGCCGCCTCCTCACGCTGCCCCGGAGTTGGGGTACAAGCCCTGGCCCTTCTGGCAGGGCCGAAGGCGGCCCCGGCCTGCCTTACCCTGGCCCCACCGAGCCCCGACCCACCTTGCCAGGCCCCGGGGAGCTCCGTCCAGCGGCCCCGGCCCCGGCGCCGGCCCGGCCCAGCCCGGCTCTACCTGCGGCCCGGCCAGGCCGCCCGCAGCCCTGCAGGCCGCGGCGGTTGCCGTGGCGACGCATTGTGGCGGGCGCCCCGGGACCGGGGGACCGGGGGGGTCCCTGCCTGCCCTCGCCACCGCCCGGGCCCTGGGAGCCGCGGGCAAACCCCCCCCGGGGACGAGGCTCCGGCGTCCTGGGCGGACGTGGGTGCTGTTCCCTCTCCCTGCAGTCGGTTTCCACCACCCAGTCGTGCCCCGGCCGGTGGGGCCGAGCCCCCGGCACCCACCGACTTCTCCCCCAAGCCTCTTGCTTTTCACCGCGATGCTTTTTGCTCTGGGCGGCGGTGGTTTGTGGGGACATACCCCAATTGTCTATGGGGCTGTAGGCCCCAAAATCGTTTGTACCGTCCCCTCCATAAATCTCAGTAATCCGCTCCTCAGCCGCCCCCCCCCCCCTTCACCCTCCGGTCCCTGGGGAAATGTGGTACCTTGGGTCCCTGCGGGTTCGGTGACACCAGGCTGGCCCCGAGGGGAGATGGCCGTGTGTGGGGAGAGGAGCGCGGCCGCGCTCTCCTCTGCCTGCTTAATTACCAGCATCTGTTTTTATACTGAAAGGGGTGACTCGGGTCGCTTACAGCGAGCCGGCACACAATGCCTGGCTGTTGTAATCGCAGTGTGATGCATTTCCCGGTGCTGGGCACGGGGCGAGGGGTCAGTGCGATCCTTGGGCTGGGTGTCGTGCACTTTGAGGTGTGAGAAGGCTCTGTCCCCCGGCCCAGCGCTGTGCCCGGGCAGTTTCGCATCGTACTGGCGGGCAGAGAGGAGAAAAGCAGAGGGGCTGAGAGCAATGTGCTTCCCCCTTAACAGGTACATTTTGTTTCACCCCCATCTTGTGCCCTTGCTATTGCGATGGGGCTGTGAGAGCGCTAAGCTGACAAACGGACCATTTTTCTGAGGACTGCGGGGTTTGTGGTCATTGGAGAATCCAAAACGTGGTTTCCAAAGCTTGGCTTCCCTGCGTGTGATGTTCCCATTGCTCCTCCAGCGTTTCGTCTCTGCTCCACGGAGCTAGGCAGCAGCCTCAGTCTTTTATGAGCCCTTGCTCCACGGCCAAGGAGCCTAACTCAGCTGCTTGACTGTGGGCTGCTTTAAAGCTCTCTTATCCCCGCAGAGCCCAGACCTCAGCAGTGAACTGTGGGGACACGGCCTCGAACCAAAGGTCCCTGCAGACAGGGATGAAGTAGTTAAGGCAGGACAGCCAGAAAATGGTTGCTGGCCGTGTCCGCGCAGCATGCTAGCTCGGAGCAAGGCGTAACGAGCACAGCAATGAGCAGAAAAACTGGCTCCATCCTGGGAAGCCCTAAGCTCTAAGTGGCACCCTGCGAGGCGCCCTCGGTGAAGCGCCGTGCCGGCACACGGCTGCCCTGTTTCTCACGCTGCAGGCACCTCCCTGCGCTTTTGAGTCACCTGGTGTAGGTACGCCTCTGCCCCTGGGGCTGGTGAATCCTCGCAGGCCCGGCTATCCAGGCTGCTCCAAACAACTGCGCTGTTTGTAGCATTTCTGGGAGGAGGATTGTGAATGGCTCTGCCCTGAATTCCTGAGCGTTAGGACACCATCGTCAGCACGGCACTGCTGCTCCGCCTGGGACCTGCTCTGAGCCCAGCGTGGGGCAGATCTGGGATACCCACAGATACGCTCCATTCAGCTTTGCTTTTTTGCTGCTTTGCAGATGTTAATATTCGCCCAGGAAAGCACAGGTGGTTCTGGGGTACCGATGGGATCTGCTGGGCTTTATGGCATGCTGTGGGGTGGGGGTATTTTTGCTTTTCGAGGGTGAATCTTGCAGTCTTTACATCTGAGGCCGGACACACTCCAGTGCTTTGCTCTCTGCGGTGAGACTGAGGCTGTTCCACACAGTGTCAGGAGTTTTGTTAACTTAAACACATAATCCTTATTAAAGAGATGTGTTGAAATAGGATATAAACTGCTCCATTAAGTGCAGCAAACTTCCTTTTGTGTAGGAAGGGATTTTCCTGCTCTTCTTTGCTGCAGGACCTGACTGGCCAGTCAGCTGTTTTATTGCGGAGAAGAGACTGGCTCATACGGTTCACAGTGGCAAGTTCAATACCACAACCGGTGCATTCATCAGCAAGCTGGACAGGCGTCCTCTGTCTGAAGGTGCCTTCATACTCCCTGGGATTAAATCTCTGGGTCAGGACTTAGCCTTAATGCTGTCTTGCACACTTAGCTGGTGCGTCTCTGCTAAGCTTTTTTAATTGAATGATAGGCAAGATCCGTAATACCAGCTCTGAGCTTCTGCTTGAACATCAAGGGAGGAGGCGATCTGTCATTTTAAGAAATCAATGCATCTTCTTAAGGCAGCTGGAGCTTACCATCTCATTTCACCGCTGCCGAGAGATTAACTATACAATTGTCAGGTGTGATTCTCTAACAGACAAGGAAGATAACAAATATGAGTGACAGAAGGTTGATAGCCTTGCCGGGGCGGGGGGAGAGGTAGCAGAGATCAGTATTTGGTAATAACACCCAGTTCATGCAGGAAATGAATGTTCATGCCTGTGTCATGGATCCCAGTCCTGTCGTTCGGGCTGTGTGTGCTGGGAACTGGATCTGTCCTTTTCCCTCGGCCTTGGTGGTGTGAGGGCTTACGGACATAAGAAAAGTCCCGTGGAGTCCAGCTAACCTCGCCTCCTGTTCCAGCCATGGCCTGTGCCAGATGCCCAGGGAGGAGTTTAAAGCAAGGCTTGCACGTTGTGTCCATTTCCCTTGGCACCCTCCCATCCCGTGATTTCTGAAGATGCGATGGTGTCTTTGTAGTTAATGGCTTTCGGTGGAGACCATGTCTGCCTTCGAGCTGGCGACGTCTAGGCTATTCAGGGTGTTCGCGTACCCCAGAACTGACCTGGAAAAGGTGGAGGTAGAAGATGAAAGTATTGCACAGCTGAGCTGAGTGCAGTGGCTGAGCTTCTCACGCAGCAAAGGTGAAGTCCTGGGCTTAGCCAGCTTTGCTCCTCATTTTGGCAGGGTTAGGATGTCACCTGAGCACTTTCTAGGAGCACAGCATGGTGCACGCTTGGGTTTATTGCTGGAGTTGTGCAGAGACTTTTGCACTGAGCTTGCTTGTACTTCTCATTGTCATAAAAGCTAACCTTCATCCCAAATTTAGCATGGAAAAATGGGATCCCTTTGGCTGCCCTATCCAGAACAGCTGGCCAAGCCGCTGTCTTGATTTTAGGAATATGAGCATAAACCTGCTTATAGTCTGCAGCTGAAATTTTACTGTTTTCAGTAGCTTTGCATCAGGGATCAATTCAACTACAGGATTTTATAGCACTCTGTGAATCTCTTTGAATTAATACAAATACAAATGTGTTTGAAAAAAATCAAATACCATGTACCCCTTCCCCCCCCATCAGCTGAGCTGCCTCTGTAGCAGAGCTGACAGCCACTGTCTGCCACGTTTGTCATTTTGCCCTGTCCTCCTGCCCACAGCATCAAAATAAAGAACTTGTTAGTCCTGTCTTTGAGATCAAGATACAAGCAGACAATTGATTTTCCTCCCTCTTCTCATTAGTGAGCTCTGACGCTTAATAAAACATATATTTCCACTCTCGGGGTAAGCAGAACGCGCAGATAGTGCCTGTCAGAGCGAGCTGGGAACAGGGATTCATCTTTATGGAAAATCAATAACTGGAACAGAGAAATTGGCAGAACCCAAATTAAAAGTCGCCGGCAATTTCTGTCTTCATATTTCATGTCTACTGCATTTCTGAAACAGTAAATTGCCGCAAAGGAAACCACCACAGGGACGGGGAGGAGGGTGGGCTTTGTGCCTGGTTCTTCCCCTGCCGCTTCCAGGCGGGACCTCATGGGTGAAGGTGGGTGTCGGGTTTGGAGCAGCTCTTTGGGCAGCGCCTGGTTCAAGGTGAGCCCTGTCCCAGGGACAGGGGGCTGTTCACACAGACCTTTCTGCTAGAGGTTGTGTTGCCATGGCCGTCGCTGGCAGCGCTGTCATAAAAGTCTCCCGACGTCACCAGCTCCTCCAGGGTTCCTGACTGTGTCCCTGCGTTCCCGGACAGTACCCATAGCTCCTCGTGTTTGCCTGGCCCCACGGGAGCGGGACTTTCAGAGCAGGGCTGCCCATCAGCTGGCTGCGCTGAGCTGCTTCAAATCCCATTATCACAAGGGTGTGACTGATTTACTCACTGCTTGCTCCCAGCTTCGCTGGTGCCTCATATACCTGAAATAAATTATACATTCCAGATATATCCCAAATCTAAATCATCGCCACACATCAGGGAACTCGCTTTGCTCGTCAGGCTGGGATTCAGAAGGCTCACTTTGAGAAGGAAAAGGGAGGTAAGTTTTCTAAGGAACCTGGGGGAGAAACTGCTTTTCTGGGACGCAAAGCCCCAGCTGGACCAGGCCAGGAAGGAGTTAATTGTGTCCCCGAGGCAGCAATTATCTCCAGCTCATTACACCCACTAATGGCACCCTGGGAGGGAGCCCCACAGCCTGGACCTGCTGGAGTTTGGGGTAGCTGTTTGCCTATAGCAAGCCAAGAAGTTTGTGGGTTTGGAGGCTGGTTTGGGGCAAAAAATCTTCCCTGGTCTGTGCCCAGCCCTGAGACCTGCAGCATGAAGAGCTGAGTGCTTGGGATTTCCTTGGGAAAGGGAGCCTTTATCTGTCAGCTCTCCTTTCCTCCCCTGCTGAGTGTTTCATGGTTGGACAGCCCGGACAGGTCTTGGCACTGAAGGAGCGTCCTAGGGCGGACAGACCCTCCATTCTCCAGCGGTGACATTAATCTAAGTACCCAGACACGTGTGTGGGATGTGAGAGGTGAGAGCTCCTCTGAGCTGCAGGCTACAGCAGGGGTTGGTTTACCGATGATCTAGCTCAGGAAGATGGAGCAGGGTCACGGAAGCTCTTTTATCTTGCTGGAAGCTCATCAAAAGCCCGTTCGGATATACTTGTGCTGTGCTGCACTTTGCAAGACAGACGTCCTTGAGCATAAGTTCAAGGGAGGCTGTTGTGTCCCAGATCCCACGAGACGGCCCTTGCTGACAGGCTCATCCAAGCAGCGAGCGTGCATCCCCCTTTCTCCAGGAAAACTTCCCACGGGGGTCACGTTTGCTTGGACGTGGGACAGAGGGCGAAGACGGGCAGTGGGAAACTTGCTGAGCCTGCAGCCTTGTCCCCTGGTTGTCACCTGCGGTCAGTCCCCACTCGGGGCTGTGGCTGGCGGGGGAGCAGTCGGGCTAATGTTGGGATGCAGCACTCCCAGGGAGCTGGGTGTCCGCCCTCCCCAGGACACGGGATGTGAAAGCAGCTCCGAGGCTCGAGCATTTGTCCCGCCGGGAACACGCTGACCAGCACCTTTAGTACCAATGGGCAGAGCGCAGCAGGCAGAGCTGGAGCCTGCGTCCTGTGATTTATCGCCTGGCTGGCTGGCTCGCGCTCCCTTCCATCTCTCAGGGCTGGCGCCTTAATCTGCAGCGCCAACGTGCCGGATAAATCAGCCCAAAGCGTTCGTTCCCACAGCAGCCTCCAAGTGAGGCAGGGGCTGCAAACCCCCAGGGCATGAGCAAGGCAGGGGCATTTATTTCTTGCCGTTGAAGGCTCACAGAACATTTGTCTGTGTTCCCAAACATAGGGCCCAGTATTGGAGCATTTCTGTGGTACAAGGAGGAATTGAGGCTCACAGTAAGATAATGACCTGCTTGGGTTTGCAGGAGAGGGGAGGTGAACGCTGTACTTCCAGTTTAGTGCCCCAGAAGGCTTTTCAGAATGGTAACGAGCATCTTTCACAAGACCACGGATGCTGGCCCTTCCCGGATTAAACCGGGAGCAACCGCAGGGCTGGATCCACGCAGAGGGAGCAGAGTTGAAGCTTGGAGCAGTGTGCCGCTGGGTCAGGCTTTGCTGCTGCTCGCAGGGATGCTCGCCCCGGGGGCCTCATCCAGCCTGACGCTGGGGCAGCGGGCTGGGGCACCGCATGGCGGTGGTCCACGTGGTTGATCCGTGGGGGCTGGTGGGGCTGCAACGCGCGGCTGGAGCGGGGGGGGGGGTCGCTCTGGGAATACTGACAGCCCCCCGGCTCCGGCGGCAGGACAGCAAGGGTGAAGTCATGCCCGTGTCAGCTCATCCATCTCCGCCGCTCACAGGCTGGTCCCGGGGGAAGCGCAGGCTTTGGCAGCTCTAAGTGGGGTTGGAGGCGGATGCAATTCTGGAGAACAAGATTCCCTTGCAAAACCTGTAAAAAAAAAAAAAAAAAAATTGAAGTTCTTGGCTGAGAAGCTTGTTTAAAGATCTTATCTCTGGCAGAGGAAATAAGGTCTTAATTCCCTCCCTTGCTGCTTGCCTCCCAGTGTGTCTTTGCAAGCGCTGGGTCCCCAGAGGAGCGCGGGGCATTAACTCTGCCAGGAGATGAGCTGGAGATGGGAAGTAGCTTTTGTTCATGGAACTGAGGCTGACCTGAAGTGGCTCTGGGCGAAGCTGCTGCCTCTGCCACGTGCGGTCCCTGCTGTGGGGAGAGGCAGGTGGAGTGTGCGTGGGGTGGGCACCCTGTGCCCAGCACCCTGCGCCCTGCACCCTCTGCAGCTCCACAAATGTGCATTTGAGGCAGATAGCAGGCAAAAAATGTATTTGGCTTTCTGACTTGGCCATCTTTCTTTTCTGAAGCCTTGGTGGGAATCGGGAAGTGGTTTGGGTGATGTTGCTCCCCCCTGCTCCATCCCCCGGCAGGGTTGGCACCCCTGGGGCTGCCTGGGGTTTCTGCAGGAGGAAGGACGGGGTGGCCATGGCTGTCCCACGCACACTGGTAGCTGCACTGCTCCTGTCCGAGCTGGCGCTGGAGAGCTGTTGGGATGCTGCGTGCGATGGGATAAAAGGTACTTAATAAGTGACAGCTTGATGCCATCCACGGCCTTATCTGCTGTGCAGCAGAGCACCGGGGCTGGGCTGTCCCTGTGCCGAAGACCCCCATGACTGTCCTGCAACCGAACAGGGGGACAGAGGGTGAGGAGGGTCCACCCTCTTGCCTCGCAGCACGGTGGCCGGTAGGGAGAGCAGAGCCCCCGCTCGCCAGCGTGCTGGCTTCTGTACTCTCGCGTTTCATCAGCACCTCCACCCGCACGAAGAGCCTCATCTGAGTCATCTGCCGGCTAAATGGAGTGTGTGGGCTTACCGCAGCTTTAGCTGTTCATCTTCTGCTTTGCTGGAGCCTGACACGGGGTAAAATAGAGCTATTCATCAATGTGGAGATGAGGCAGATGAATGTCCTGTACCAATAAAACGGGCCTTGCTCTCCTCCTACCAGCTCAAGCAGCTGGTGTCTCTCTGTGCTCCAGCGAGGACTGCTTAAGTGGCTGCTGCTTGAGAAGCTCAAGAGATCTTATAAGAAATATGGACTTAAGTTTTGCACTGAATGACTTAGTGCTCTAGCTGTAAAACGCAGTGCCAGAGCCTCTGTGGACAGGATGCTCTTGAAAATGTTCCTACCATGTGTCGAAGCAGGGAGAGAGAGAGCGAAGCTGATGGCGGCAGCATCTCACCTCTGCTCTCTGATGTTAAATCCCTCCGGGGTGAGGTTGGTGCTTGCCCAGCTGGCACTTGGGACCGCGACTGGCCTCACGGTCATGGTGGCTGCCACGGGTTTCCTTGCCTATCCCACCCTCGCCCTGCTGCCTGCCTGCTGCCTGGCCGTGGCCTTTGCCACGTGCAGCTCTCCCCCTGCACATGCCCTCTCCCGGTCCCCAAGGAGCGGCAGGGCAGGGGATGGCTGGTGCTGGGGTACTTTTGTCAGCTATCAAGCAATTGAAGCATCTTTGTGGAGCTTAGCAGCCCTCTTTACATATGAAATAGCAGGTCTCCAGAGAGCAAATCCAGAGTGAAACATCTCTGCTGGTAACTGACACCAACCTCTCTCTGTTAATGATGTTAAAAGCTTTTCAGCTGTCGGCTGTGCCGTGCGGTCACCTGCCCTTACCGGCTTCTTGCCTGCAGCATGGTGGCACACGTGCGAGCTGACCCGGGCTCCCACTCCAAGCTCCTGTTGGATTTCATCTTCGTCACGTTTGCAGGGGCCAAGCTAATGAGAGCTGGGGGCCTGGGGGCCGTGGGAGCGCACAGAGCATGTTACATGTCCGGTCACAGACAAGTGCATGATGCCATGAACCCGGAGACTGGCAAAATGATCCTTGTCACTGGTGGAGCTCAAAACAGAGGGACGTCATGGGAGCAAAAGGAGCCGGAGGTGCAGCAGCATCTGTGCTGGGGAGTTTGGGGGTGACTGCATGTGGTGGGGGACAGTGAGCCGTGTCCAGGGCGGCAGGATTACGCAGTATCTCTGCAGGCAAGGTCGAAGTGTGCATCTCCTGAGAAACCTTTCCTCCGCTGCGTCACCTCCTCTCCCTCCTCTGGCGGGATGCCAGTGATCCGGTCCCGATGGCAGGGTCCCTCCTGCTCCCCAGCCTGCGGCAATGGTGCAAGCAGCCCCACTCACCCCGTGAGCACCGAGCCGGTGACCACGCAGCGGCAGCAGTGTGGCACAGCCGCACCCACACCGGCTTGTCCTGCACCCGCTGCCAGTGCGACCCGAGCCGACCCTGCCCCTTCCCTGCCTGCAGGCAGGATGCTCTGGGCAGGACCGTGGCAGGGGGGATGTTTGAGCACCCAGCGTTGCCTTCGCAGTGGGTGCCATGCAGTCAATGCCCCTCAGCCCTGAGATAACCCAGCTGGAAGCTGCAAGGCCGGAGAAAACATGGCTCGGGCCCCCCCCCTTGCTTGCCTGCCGGCGAGCAGGGCAGCTCTGGCCCCTCGGCATTGCTCCGGCCAGGGCCGACCAGCCCCGCTGCAGCCCCGCTGGGCTGAAAGCATCCATTTTAGGTCCCTGTCGGCAGCGATTAGGGAGCACAATGCTGATGGCCATGTGGGGGGAGTCCACGGCCACGCGGCCGGCTGTGCTGGGGCTGCCGGGCGGGGGGAATCAGGAGGGGAGCACTGGCCACTGAGCACGTCCTAGCACGGGTGCTGCGGCTGCCCTGGGTCGCACAAGGCTGCAGGGCCGTTACGCAAGGGCTGGCGAGTGGCAGTGCATGGCCCTGCGTGCCAGGATGCCCTGTGTCCCTCGCTGGCTCGGGGTGGCCCCAAGCTGCTCAACAACCGGGAAATCGCTGGCTGCCATTCTCTGCTCGATGGAAAACTTCTTGTTGCCACAGGATGCGGCTCAGCCTCACTGTGCTTTTCCCATCGTGGATGTCAGCTGTGGGACTGGGGGTCCTGGCTGGAAACGGGGCTACAGGGGCTCCCGGCTGCTCTGACTGGCTTGGTTTTGGTCCGTGCATCTGAGATTTGGGGCAGAGGATCTATGCAAAGGGAGAAAATATTTGTGGCTACTAAAGCAGCAATTCTGCAGGGCATTTTCCTTGCTGGGTTTGCAGCCACCTCCGGAGTGGGTGGCCGGCTGGGCGAGAGGCTGCTCATCCCCTTTGGCTCCCAAACCACAGGGCTGCCGAGAAAGGGGGAGGACGGGGAGGTGTTTCCGCAGGCAGCGTGCAGGCAGAGGCTGAGCTCTTCTGCCCTGCTAATCGCCGTGGCCTACTTGGTGTCTGCAGCGAGAACGGGGCTAATCCTACTCTGGGGCAAGGCTAAACAGCCGCGGGTGCTGCGTGCCAGGGAGCCACGTTCTGGTTGGCACTGGCCGCCGTGCCTTGGTTTAGTGCCCTAAGCCCCCAGGGTCAGGCCAGCTAGCCCAGCCCGGGCTTAGCCAGACCTGCCCTCCGGGATGGAGCCGGTACCACTTTAGAGCCTTGGTCTACCCACGGCTGCTCGGGGACTCCCCTTCCTTACAAACCCGCCGCTGGCAGCATGGCTGAGGACAAACGCACAAAACTTGTGTTTCAAGTTGTGTGTGGCTTTTCAACCCCATCAAATAGCTTTATTCACACAAACGTCTCTTAATTTACAAAGCCTCTGCCACTCATACACATCAGGGTATCCACAGTGTTCAAAGAACTTAAATAGAATGTCTCATACCAACCCGAGTAAACGAAGTACAAAAAATATTTATATAAAGTTGTTCACACATAGGTCCTAGATTACCAGCTTCTGTGCAAAAAAAAAAAGGAAAAATACAGGTTCATTTACTAATATAATTATCTTTAGTTTGGAGTCTGGGTTTAAGCCTTCTGCTCTGGCTAGCTCAGCGCAGGGGCTGCAGGGAGCGGAGGGAGCCCAGAGCAGGGCTGGGCCAGGGTGCCCCTGTCCCAGGGCTCGCCCCGTGCTGCTGGGGCCCCAGCACCTCCCTGGTGTTGCACGGAAGCGGCTCTGCAAAGCTGCTGGGGTTTGCTGGATGAGTGAGCTGAAGGCCCGGGATGGGGACACCAAGCACTCCCTTTTAGCCCCTGCAAGCTCCTCCCGCACCCTGGACATCACCCTTGGAGTTAAAAGCACTTGGGCAGACTGCAGAGAAACAGGATTTGTCACATCGCAGCTGGAAGAGAGCAGCTCCCTGCGCTTTCCTTCCAGCTGCACCCACTGCCCTGACACCCTGCTCTGAAGTGTGAAATGCTTTTGGATGTGAAGGGCCACATGCTGGGACGTGCCCGGTTACCAGCTGAGCGGCAGGGGAGCCGCCAGCACAGCTCTCCCCACCACCAGCGACTGCTCTCGGGCAGCACCTCGGCAAGGGAGCCAGCAGCATGAGCATCAGCTGCATCCCGCTGCCAAGGGAGCCAGGGGCTCTGCTTTCCAGATGCTGCCCCTCTGCTGAGCCTCGGACCTGTGCAGCCTCTGGCTGAAGGGATGGGAGGCTGCAAGGAGCCAGGGTAAAGCACACAGCCTGCTCCTGCGACACAGCCGAGCTGGCACAGGGCCGAGCGCCGCACGCTCGTCCTGCAGCAGCGTCACTCGAAATGGGACCGGGAGCCCCCCTCGCCCCAGGCAGCTGTAGCGTGAGGCTTGGGCAGCACATGCCTGGGGGTAACGAAGGAAAGCAGCGTGTTTCCCTGCTCTTGTGACCTGCAGAAAGCACAGGGAAACATGTCCCAGTTTGTGCCCTGAAGCAGTTGCCCCATGATGCTTGGCAGGCTTAAACCCAGACTCGGTACTGCATACGGAAGAAACATACAATGCACACAACGGAGGATTTCCACGACGATGGTAATGCTTGTTTTAAGTCTTATTGCTCCAGAAAGGCTCTGGGAGCCTCTGATATGTGAAGGAGCTGGGTCCTGAGGAGTAAAGGAAGACCACAGGGGTAACTCTTATCTGTCACTAGCACTGCTGAACCTCAAACACAGCAGCAAGGGGACAAGGGGGAGCTAATCTAACCCCTCTAGGCTAGAGTCACCTCTGCTCTCTCCTCCCCATAGACCGAAGCTGGCCGGGAGATCCCCGCGACACCTACACGATGCCAGCGGTGTTGGCCTTGCTGCAGGCTGGTGCAGATAACACGTTTCCCAATCCTCCTGAGGCTTGGCTTGTTCCCCCCACCCACCCCACATCCCTCTTGTAAACAGCATAGTCAGAAGTAAACAGTTTCATACAATCACTCCCCCGACACAGGCACCGGCTGGGGCCCCGCAAGCCTGGAGGGCAGCAGGGTTTCAAGAGAGGGTGCTTGGCTCCCCCCACACCGACCAGGCCCTCCCAGCACCTGGATGCTCAGCCTCGCTGCAGCCAGGAAGAGATGGAGACAGCCTGGCCCTGGGCTGGGCAATGGGCTGCAGGCTCGGTGCTGCTTTCCTAAGTTTTTTTCCCCAGCAGCGCATCCTAATGCCAAAAACATCTACAGCGGAGGGAGAAGTTCAGCCTGCAGGAGCTGGGCAGGAGGTGCCCGATAGACCCAGCTTGGAAGGGAAGCCTAAACATCCCCCATCCCACAGCACAAGCGGGTTTGAGCTGTTCCCTGTTCCCACCTTGTTCAAGAGAGAGCGCTGGTCTGGGCCAAAGTAACTGGGAGGAGAGATGCTAGGAGCTGTAAACACAAGGCAGGTTCCTGTATAGTCTGGGGAGTCAAGCACAAACAGCAGCAAAATCATCAGGGAGAAATGCTCTTAAAAGGACAAACTAATCAGGGAAACACCCACATTGGCCAAAGGCTAGCAGCCCTAGGTCTCATCCTTGGAAGTGTTTGCTAAATCCTAAGTAAGGCACTACGGTCTAGCTCGCTAACATCAAGCTGCTTTAAAAACACATCTGCAATGCAAAAGCTGAGGTGGAGACGTGTGGTTTGAAGATGGCCTGAAACAGCGATGGACTAAGAGGGGACACCCTCCCAGGTGCTGCCGGCCGGGCTCGCTCCTGTCCCCAGAGAGGAGCAGGGTGCTGGCAGCCGGCTGGAGGCAGCGGTCCCGGCGAACAGCCCACTCACCACTTTCCATCTCCACGTCCTGCGTTTCAGGCTTGGTTTCCACACATGGAAAGAAATCTCCTGCTAGGAAGCTCCCTTCTCCCAGGGCATAACGCCCGGTGAGGGGCCCTTCCAGCAGGGAAAGCCACGTGAGCAGGGCTGGGAGGGTAAAGCCCTCTTACTGCACCCGTTCAAGCCAGGGTTAGGTCGTAACAGTCAGGAGCAAAGGCTCTGTCAGGAGGAGGAAGGATGGTCCAGCGATCAGGGCAGTAACACTGTACTTGTGAACTACGGGGTTCGGCTCTCTTCTCACCGCAGCCCTCCTGCAGGATACTGGGCGACGTGCGGGGCTCCGCAAGCCCTCCCCGGGAGAAACCCGCCTGCAGCTCCTCGGCATGGCTGCCGCAGGGATCTGCTGCTAGTTAGAGAGAAACGAGAGCAGCCAAAGCGCTGTTCAAAGCCCCCGAGACCGCTCTGCGGCCAGGGCCGAGCACAGCACCTGGTAACCAACCCCAAACTGCTCAAACCCCAGTAACTGGCCTGGAAGGAGTCTGTACAGTCATGGTCTGGCTGTGGCTGGCCACAGCCCACAGAAGCATCCCTAGGAACAAACAGAAGAGCAGCGTGGGAACAGGGGCTTGGCACCGAATTTGTGCCGTCCAAACCTCCACAAGTCACAGACACATGGTCTGGAGACTCCTGGCATCGTCCTCCTAAGAGGGACCTGGCGTTCCTGCAGCGACAGCGTTAGCTTTGTGTCCTGGAATAGATGGAAGAGAAAAAAGAAACCCCTCCCTCCTTTAGCTGTGCCTTGGCCCACATGAATCGACTGTATTTCCATTCATTCCCATGAGGTCAGCAAAGTACACTGAGTAGATACAAGGAGGTGCTGCCAGTTCAGGAACCTTCCAGTGATGACACGGGAAAGCTGGAGCCTGCACGCAGGCGAGGAGCAGTTCCCACAGCCAGGGACGAGGGGGTCGGAGGGACCCTCTTATGCCTGTGGCCCTGGCCAGCTCTGGCTGCGGTAAGGGCTGAGCACCTGGGCAGCTCGGGAGCGATGCTGGGTCAGACCAGCCCGCTCCACAAACCACTGCCGGGTTATTTAATCTGGTCAGAAATGTTTTAGTTGGTTCTGAATGTGCAGGGTGGAGAAGTGGTGCTTTACATTGCATTTACAGTGATCGTCAACACAGGGTCAGCCCCAGAATATTAGTGTTGTTCTAAATATAGGCAAGGAAATCTAGTATTAACAGCTCAGCCTGAGGTTCCAATCTCCTTACCTGAGCTGTACTGTACTGTAACCAAACCTAAACAGCAGCATTGCCTTTTGCTTCCTGGAGATAGTTATCTAGCAGGGAAAAGTGTTTTGCTGGAGGCTAGAATCCAGCCCGTGAGCGATTTAGGCCAAACCTCCTCCTCTCCCAAGTATTGTTCCTAACAACTGAAGTTTAGCATTAAATGGATCAGAGTAGCGGACTGCTCTCTGTTTCTCTTGTATGCGGACGATGTCCACCTGAAAATGTACCTACGGGCTCCCCGTTGCCCTCTGTCTAGAAAGACTGTAACAAACATCACTAGTGAAATCCAGCTCGGGGAGAATGAAGGTCTGCCCGTCACAGCAGCGGACCTGCCTTGCCAAATGGCTTTCCAGCTTGTTTATGTTACTCTATCCTAACGTCAACTGCTCATAGCCTGGGCAGCATCCGCCTATTCAGAAGTTGCCTGGCTATGAAAGTATTTAGCTGCTTGCAACACGTGGTCCGAGAGACTCACTTTTTTCTAAAGCATTGCGCTCCCGGTGCAAACCCAGCAATCACTTTGCTCCCGTTTCCCCTCGGCGAAAGGAATAGCTTTAAACCCAAAGTTGTGCCCAGCCAGACTCAGAGCTGGTGCCTGGCAGCACACCTCACTGCTGGGCTGCCGATTCCCACCTCCTTATGGAACCAGATCTTCTCTAGAAACATCTACTGAGTCAAATGGCAGCACAGGAGACACGGGGAAGGCTGGGCAAGGGCAGCTCTGCTCTCTGGATCTTGTTTAAAATAGTCCCGTGAGCACGACAGCTGCGAGCTTGTGCTCTTCCACAGGCCTCTGCAGCCCCCTCCACAGCCCCAGAACACCTCCTTCCCAACAAAACAAAGTAACACCCAAAGATTTCACATTGCCAGAGATCCTGCAGACCAGGGGTCTTCTGTATCATCATCTTCCCTTATCTTCGATTTCCCTCGTTGCATGTAAATAATGGAGATTATGGGTCCCTGGTAAATAAACCTGCAAGAAAAACAAGAAAGGAGAAAGAGAGGTCAGGTATGTCAGCGGTTTTGTCCCAGTTACTACATGGTGACAACATCCTGCTAGCCCTCCCGCTGCCACCCAACCCAGACTAGGGGGCAAAGCAAGCGGGATCGCTGCACCTCCCCTTTCATTCCCAAGCCTTAATTAAAGCATCATTTGAGGGTCTGGGAGAACTCAAGATGAGTGCGCGCCTTCTCGTTACACGGCCCCAACCAACGACTGCGAACAGCAATGCCTACGAACAACTGCACCGGGTGGAAGGTGCAATGGTAACCGGGTTGGTGCTGCAGCCATTTGGCTGCTGGATGGAAGGGCTGGAGGACACTGCTGCAGAGAGGGAGCCCACTCCCACAGCCTTCCCGCTGGTCCCAGTTAGTCCAAGATGGGCATTGCCACATCTCTCTGCTTCGCAGTGTTTTCACTGTTGACCCAGGCACTGCGGGTCCGAACTCGGTTTATAGTCATTTCTTTCTCAAAGAGCGATTCAAACGCTGCACAGCACACTGCCAAGGTCAGTACGCACCCAGCTGCCCCAGCTCGTGGGCTGAGCTGGGATGGGCTGGCTGGGGGTCGAGCATCGCCCCGCACACCGGTAACACAGCCCCATCCCGCGGGGCTCGCCGCGGTGACAGCCCGCCTGGAACAAGGACGAGCATTACTGCGGCAGAGCCTGGCCTTGAGGGGTCCACGTGATGCGCATGCAAGTGGTGGCTCCCGGTCCTCTGCATCCGCACACCCAGGGAAAGGCGGAACAAGCTGTGACACCGGGGACGCCCTGCACCGCTCGCCCTCTCTGTCAGCAGCAGCTCGGGCTTCTCGAGTGGCTCTGCAAGAGGCAGTTAAAATCCCTTTCGGTGCAACTGAAAGGGGAGCAGGATGGGTTCGCAGCGTGGCCGTGCTGCGCTTGCGACAGCCCACGAGGATGCTCAGTGCCAGGGATTTTAGGAAAGCATGGGCAGATCTTTGCTGTGCCAGTCTCTGCCCTGGCCAAAGTCCCAACCAAGGGTGCTGCACCGACTCCTCCACAGCCCTGACACTGCACTCTCCTGTCTTCCTAGCTTACGGACGCAGAAATGCTCAACTCTGCACATAAGCCACCAGCATTTTCCTCCCAGTTTGTTTGCAACCCAGCAAATTCCCTGTGGACATCCCATCCGGCAGCAAGGCTGGACCCAGCAGAGGAACGGCACACATGCACATGATGTCACTTCTGTATTGGAAATACATCATTCAGGATGTCCCAACCTTCAGAGGAGGGACCAGCAGAGCTGAGGTCAGGGGTTGTGCTGGGAAGCAGCGGTGACGGTTCGATGAAAGCTGGGACCCACCTGCCCAATGGAGGGACCCGGGGGTCTCCCCGCTGCTGTCAGCTCTGCTCGCTGGCCCCTCGAGGGCTTCCTGCAGCAGGGGACGGGGCTGGAAGTCACCGAAACACGTGCAAACCTTCAACCTAAGTGGAGGGACCTTCACTTCATCACCCCTTGTGCTATGCACGGGTGGTAATTTTCCAGGAGTTAACAGCAGTTTAATTTTTCCCCAGACTTGAGCTCTGAGCTCAGACAGTTACATGGAAAAAACCTGGGGGGGGGTGGGTTTAGCTCCCCTCCTCAGCAGGGGCAGATCCACACTTTGGGGTACGGCCAGGTCCTCTCCTGAGCGAGGGGCTCTGCAGAGACACCGAGCAACAGCGACGGAGCAGCAGGAGAGACCTGCTGAAGAAAAACTGCCACTGCCCAGCAAATTACCCAAGTCCCTTAGCCCTAGGAAATCTCATTAAAGAAATCCGTGCCTGAGGAACACATTTCTAAAGGAAGAGGCTGCCTGGAACAGAAGCCAGGGCCACGGGCACGCTGCTTTTCAGGAGAGGTTAACCAGGAGATGCCGCCTTTGCAGGCTGCAATCAGGAAAAAAAGCCTTTCTGTTTGAGAAGACAGGCTTGCGAGAGGCACCCGGACATCAGGTCGGGGCAATCGCACAAGGATTTTTCTGGAAGATTTCTCCTGTGATGCAGCTTCATTAGCAAGTAGGGCAGCGTTTCTGTTTGTGCTTCCCTGGAGTAGGAGCATTTTCAGGGAAGGCGCTTGCTTGAGCAACCCCGAGCTCACAGCTCTGAGACAGGAGAGCTCACTCCATTGACGCACGTTGTTTCAGGGGCTTGTTCAAGAGCTTTTAATCCCTCCCCTGATGCCACTTATAGTTTTAATCAGCTCGAATGTTCATTCGGCATCAGCAGGATATGAACCGGGAGTCCTCATCCAGCACCTAAGGAAGATGACACTAATGCGTGGGTCATGGCAGTGGCAATGCGGTCTGCGTGATATCAGAGGACTCAGCGCAGGGGAGGGAGAGATAACCCAGCACCTTCTCGTGTTAATCACGTTATCTACCCCTGCGTGGGAACACAGGGTACGAGGGAAGGGGGCTGAGAGCCTGCTGTATCTCCTAAGCCCTTCCTCATGCTCTGTACGTGTATCTGTGATGCACTCCTTGGGAGCTGCCTTAAATCCAACCGCAGCGGCCTCCCCCAGGAGGGAGAGGGGGTGACGGTGAGCAAACGCAAACACTAACACATCTGGCCAGAGGTGACGTGATGCAGTTCATCCTCAGGGCTTCGCTTCTCCCCAGGTAGAATCAACGCTGCCCAGAAAGATGTCGCCACTCCGCGGGGTGGCCCCGCGTTGCTGCACCTGCTGCTGCGGCCAAAAAGAGGAACTGACTTTGCTTTTACTGTCCCATGGCTTTTGTCCAGGCCAAGATTCACAAACCACACTGAAAACAGTCTGAAGTCAAAACTAACATTGTTTCAGAAATGAAACCGCTATCCTCTTCCTTGACTTGCTCACCTGTCCCTGGCCAGCGGGGTAAGGGCACTCTTACCGCATGGTAAAATCTGAGTTGAGTGGTACTAACAGACAAGACCTAACCTGATGCAACAGCCCTGCGCACTGATAGCTTGCAGAGATGCTGCTGATGTGCGTCCGATCCCTGCCCTCCAGGTCTGGAGATCTGTAGGGCAGCAGTTTGTTAGCGGTGCTTGGGAGCGGCGGGGCACAGCACCAGGGAGCCCTCGCCAGGGACAGACACCATCATGCAGATGAGCTTGTTCAGCATCAGCTCCTGTTGCATTTTGAAAATGCAAAGAGGACAACAATGCAAATGCAAACAGTTACTTTCAGCTGAAACCGGAATGATCAAAACCGGTGACAGAGGAGGAGGAGGAGTGCTGGAGCGAACCAGGCTGGCCTCGGCTGTCAGACGCCTCCCTGCTGAAGGCAGCCCCCGAGCTGCTGCAGTCTGCACCACACTGCATGCACAGATTCCTGCCGTTCACCTTGAGCATCCACCCCAAAATCAGACCTACTGTTTTATCCACAGTGAAAATATCATGGAATATGATCGACCAGAACAAGCTGCCTTCTACACCCATGACAACCGTTGCAGTTTGATGTCCTACGTGAATTAAAACTACAAAGTTTCTTAAATGCGTAACTGTAGGTGTAGCCATACGTTTGGGTTAATACCTAGACTGTAGTCTTCATTGTACTAGCTTGATTACCTTGTATAAACACTGCATGCCTTACAACAACTATGCCCTTGAAGAAGAACTAAAAGACCGATAAAAGGGGAACATCCTGCCCTAGAAGGCGGCGGAGGCTGGATGATTGCCAAAGAAACAAGAAGTCAGCAAAACACCTGCGGTAACTAGGGGAAAGGTAAAGGCGGCAGGGGGGGATCGGGACCACCGACGCAATTCAAGACTGGAAAGACTTGCCCCCCCAGACCTGCAAGGAGCATGCGTGCTAATTTACATGGCAAGCGAGGCTAATTTGAACACAACTAACCAACGAACATGACCTTAGGCGGGCTTTTGCTAATCGTGTAACAATATAAATACGCTGTAGTTCTCGTGTGTGGCGTGCTAGCTTTGTGGAATTACCACCTAGCACCCACCTTTGCACAAACACGAGATAAATAAGTATCTGGGCTCTGTGTGTAAGACTGGCTTATCGCACACCGGGTACCGGACCCCGCCTGTGGGACAAGAGAGGTGGTGGGTGATGCTGCCACTTGCTCCCCTCGTTGCTGCGGCCAAGACCAATGGTGCCACTCCAGCGAGCAGCAAACAGCCACGTGCTCTCGCTGTACCTCGCTCCTCAGCAACTTGTCTAAGGGTTGCTCAATCCACACTGCACAAACCCACAACGTTAGAGGGTCCCACTGAAGCAGCAGTGTCCACAGGAGGCTCCTCACCAGCCCTGGGGAACTCGGAGGGCAGCTACAAAAAAGACACGCAAAAAAAGATGTTCACATTGCAGGAAAGGAGGAGAGTGGCCCCAGCCTTCCAGTACCCACAAGGAGGGGCGAAATACTTCTTAGTGTGCGGTGCCGTCACAGTGCTGGGCTATCACACGGCAATCAAGAGGTGATCAGCAGGTACCCAGCACAATCCAGCCACTCCCTAAAGAAAGGCTTTTGTCCTCTTTGCCCAAAAGGCATGCTTTTGCTCAGACTTTAGATAAACAGTGTTCAAATAAGAAAAAACCTTTGTTTTGCCCGGGGAAATGCTGCCCACCTCTGCTGGACCTACCACCCTGGGGCCACCAGCAGCGCTGGTGAGGGGAGCAAGGAGATAAGCAGGCTCATCTCCACTCCAGACACCCTGGTGTCCAGCAGAAACCAAGCCAGAAACACTTTCCTGACTGAAAACTGACATTTAATATCTGCATTTTGGAAGGATAACAGAGCCTGAGGCCTGCCGACTGACAGGTGCGTCCAGCATCCGTAGCAGAACTAAAGGCAAAGCTGCTGGGACATGAAGCAAAATCAGAAGAGGTCAGTGGCATACCAACAAATACACAAAAATCTGATTGCCTGGGTCAGGGAGGGTTACAGTTTTCCAGGTTATAGACACGAACCAAGGCTCAGCAGGGTCTGAAGCTGTCCTGGGGAAGAACTCACTGCATGACCCAGCAGCACTGTAAGCTACGTGCCAGTGCCACAATTAAGTTGTAAGAGGTTACTTGAGTTTTTTGGTCAACTTAAATTAACTGAGAGCAGAATTCAGGCCCTGCTCTAAATCCCATTTTAAGCTTCTCAAGCAGGTTTCCAGTTTAAGGTTTGCATTTAATAACAGCCAGAGGCAGGCCGATTTGAATGCACAAATACACAACGCATTAGAAAAACCCTATAGGAAAGCACACCAAATATTCTGCTGCCCCATAAACAAGCCAGAGGAACGCTCCCCACAGCACAACGCTCTGGGTCTGCAGCGAACATATGGATGGCGCCGGGCTTCTGTCTGGGCCAAGCAGCCACGCTACGTATGCCGGGTTGCGTTATATAAGCGCATCCATCTCTGCTGCAGCCGTGTCACTGTCGGAGCAGATCCGATCGGTGCAGACTCACAGCTGGCTCCGGACGCAGATGGAGGGGGGTGGTTTGCAGAAGGCAGCCAGGTTTTAAGCAAACAGCCCCAGGGTAGGACTGTCCCCTCGGTGTTTGTTATCCCTGCATGTACCATTCTGCAGATATGCACAGGATGAATTTTCCCCGGAGGGCACGGGCTGGTTGCATAACTCAGCAGCATCGCGTCAGCACAGAGCTATTGCAGATGGCAACGGCAAACCCCGACCCGACCCTCCGTCACGCAGCAGAGCTGCTCCCAACAGCCAGAGGAGACCCACACCTGGCCTGGGGCACAAGGTGGGGTGCCCTGCTTTTGCCCCGGGACTTTATCACACCCACCTTAAGGGCTCACATTTCTGCAGATTCACTCCCCCACCCTAATCCCCAGCCCACACTTGCACTGGGACCAGTACCAAGCCCCAGGCAGAAACAGTCACATCAATTACTTGCGCTGGAGATCTTAAGGGCATTAAATATTTTGTGCCAGGGGTGTGGAGGGGATGGCTTGCAGACCAGTTTGGACAAACCAGCAGTGACAACAACCAGACTTACCCCATGAGCCTTTCCATTTCTATATTCCTCTCTCTCTGCAAACAGCACAAAGCTTACCTGGGCACACACACAGAGAGGGGACGGGCAGCACATCGCTTTACACAAGCTCAGGAATCCTCAGGTGGGCAGCAATGAGGTTTCTTAGCAAAACCTGCCAAAATGCCCCCACCTTCCCCACCGCCCTGCTGCTGGAGGCTCGCTCTCGGGAGCAGGCCAGGCACACAGCCATCGACTGCAAGGCTGAAGGCTGGGTGTTTGCTGGCTAGGGCAGCCATTTCGTCCCTCTTTGCTCTCTTGGATCTGTGGTCTGCTCTGGTCCAGCAGGATCTGTGCGATTTCGGGCTGAGGCGAGGGCTGGGAGCCCAAGCTGCAATGCCAGCACCTGACACAGGCAGGCTTTCAGAGGTCTCCTGTGACCAGCAACAGTCGGGCAGCGAACCTGGGCTGGGAAGACGTCAGCCTCGCCCCTTGAAATCTGTAATTTTTCAGTTTCATTGAAGTGGTTGGCCGGGAGTATCCCTAGTAACAGCTCCTGTTTACAGACAGCTTTGCCATGCTGGCAACACCTCCCAGTCCTTTGGTGTCACTGGTTAATGACACCGTCGGCTACCCCATGTCCCTGGGGGTCCTTCCAGACCGTGTGTGACCACCCAGGCCTCAGGACCAGGACCTCTGGGCTTAGGACTATTTAGGAACCAAGTTGGGGGGAGAAAGGAGGGGACTCTGCTTGAACAGAGCTGAGCTCAGTCTGACCACAACTGTTTTGTAAGCTTCCTTCCTGAGCAGATGCAGGTGTACAAACTCAGGTGCTGGACACCAGAGCATCCCACCGGGTTTGGGCAACCGCAGTTCACACCAAAGGGAAGTCCTGCCTTTAGCAAGGAAACAAAATGAGACGGACCCACAAGACAGACCCACGTGCCTCGTAAGTGAAAGCAAAGGAAACAGCTTTGTGCTGAGACAGACCTGCCACTCCACTCGGTGCCGGCTCACCGAGCCAGCTGAGCCCCGAGGTGTCCTGTCTCAGAGGGGAAGGGGACTGTGCTAGACAGCAAGGTGCTCCCAGCGCTGACTGCAGAAATTACACCACATAGCAGAGGAGGCAGAACTGGCAGCTCCTTCCCTGCCCCTAGGAGAGATGGACGTACCCAAAGCTGATGTCAGAGTGTGCTCGCAGGTCTCTGCTGTGCACCAGCCCGTCTCGGCCACTGGCCAGGACCTCCGAGGAGCAGGGCTCCTGCCCAGCTCCGCTGGGCCTTTGGGCAGCAGCAGGACGTGCAGCTGCTAATCCTGCTTCCCACCTCTACTTTATTTTTGCAGTAGAATAGGTGGAAAAAAACTCAGAAGCAGTGCTCCGATGAGTCACTATAGAAATAGCTCTGGGAGCATAAAAGATTCCTTTGTGTCACTACAAAGTGCATTATTGGGCTGGTACAGCAGACAGAATAATACAAAAACTGCGGATCACTTACCCAGCTGCAAAGCACAGCAGTGCCTTGCCCTGAATTTAAGCAGCACATGTAACCTGGTCCATTCTGGTTTCAAGCTCAAAGGCATCAGGTCGATCCTGTGGGTTAGCAGCCAACATGTCTTTCAAGAGCTGCTTGATCCCCTCAGACATGGAAGTCCTGCGTTTCTGAGGGATGTGCAGCTCCATCTTTGGGTTTTCTAGCAGCGCCTCCCCAACGGGCACAATCTCGGTCCCCTGCTTGATGTAGGTCCCCAGCAGCTCCTTCTTGGTCTCCGCATCGATGAAAGTTATCCTCTCAATCATGGCCCAGATGATGATGCCGAGGGCGAAGATGTCAGCCTTGGCAGTGTAGTGTCCCTCCCAGACCTCGGGCGCCATGTAGAAATCAGAGCCGCAAGCCGAAGACAGCCAGTACTTGTTCACATTCACATTTTTGTTCTCATGCCCACCCTCCTTGCCCCGAGCAGTCAGGCCAGCGCAGACCTTACTCAGCCCGAAGTCGGCCACCTTGAGAACAGGGGTGCCGGATTTCTCGGTTATCAGGATGTTGTCTGGTTTCAGGTCCCGGTGGACAATGTGGTTCTTGTGCAGGAAGGCAATGGCGCTGGTCAGCTGCAGCATGAAGCTCTTGTTTGTCGCTGGGTCGGGTCTTCGTGAGAGCACGTACTGGTTGAGGTCTCCCCCTTCACAGAACTCCATGACGAACCACAGGTAGCAAGGCTCCTCGGCGTAGCCCAGGATCCTCTCACCTAACCGAAAGGGAGAAAAACAAGAGTGGGTTTTTCAGACACACTACAAAATGTCCACACTAACTCAGTGCAGGCAAGGGACAGGTCTGGTTTATGCGGATAGTAAAGGCCTTAGGAACGTGACCGGGACCTATCGCACTGCAGGGCACCAGCAGTGATGTTCAAGTGCTGTAGGATCCCATTGAGTGCCACGCACCAGCACCGTGTTTATCAGGTGACCTGATAAACCCTGACAGGTCAGGGACCTGTTCCCAGCAAGGCACAGGCACGTGAGTGAGACCGAGCACACGTCTTCTCAGGTGCTTGCAGGGAACTTGGAAGCAGAGGGTTATTTTCCTGCGCTACCGTCAGGCAATTCTCCCCGGGCTCTAACAGCCAAAGCAGCAGAGACTAAAAGCACAATTAGCAGTGAGTCTATGGGAAAAAAATAATCAGTTCTATGTGAACGCCAGCTCTCCCAGCTGAGCTCTGCTGCAGTAGGCAAAGGCTGGCTTATACCTTACGTTTTACTAGCATAACTGCAAGCGGGGAGTAAATCACATCCCTTAACGCTGTGCCAGTACAGCCTCGCTAAGAGCGGTCACACCAGTGTCAAAGCCTTGCAGCATGCTGGCTCTTCTCAGACTAAATTTGTGCGTTTAAGCATTGTGTTTGTGCTAGGGGAGCTCTGCCACTTCATACAGCTTTCATTAGGAGCCAAGTCGTCTTTAAAGACAGGAAACTGGAGGCCCAAGTAGCAAACAATATTTAACTGCAATCTCAGCCGCGCTTATGAATACAACTGTTGCCTCGCTTGTTAGTGCTGCTACTCAATATTATGTCCCCAACAGCTTCTTCCTTCACCAGACACCTCATCGAGCTCTTCAAGCTCAGAGCATCTCAGGTCCAATTCATTGCATCTAGCTTTTACTCCACAACCCCCCTGGAAGGCAAACCACTCTCTTGCACATAAACTAGACACGTGGAGAAATGCAACAGCATCGTATCGGCTAAATGGGGCCATGGCAGTGAGACACCAGGATGCCCTGGGGAGCGCAGGCGGCAGACCCGGCCCCGTTAGCCAATGCCAGGATGCAAATCCCGCTGCCAGACCCCACATCACCTGCACAGAGCACCCAGGTGACAGACAGAGCCTGCACACACAACCAGGGTATCATTTTGCTCTAGGAACTAGTTTTTTTACCCTCAAGCACCGTAAGGGAGAAGATGGAGGACACCACTCGCCTCTGCCACAGTTAACAAGTCACAGACGAATCTGAATGTTTTGAAAGCAGTTAAATAACTCCACCCATTTGACAAAGTTGGGTTTTGTTTTAGCAAAGCCCTAGAGAGCATCTGGGAAAGCAAGCTTCCAGCAGCAGGTAAAGCCAAGGACTAGCAGGAACACCAAGCCCTGGGCTGCCCGGCGCCCATGCCTGCAGCGGTCAGCGATCGGTGCGGGTGGGAATATTGGTTATTTGCACAAACAGTCTGTATCCATGGCTACTGCTATGGAAATGAAAGTCTGCACAACAGAAGGATTTGGCTGCACCTCCCTGCCCTCAGCAGAAGATGAAGGTTAGGTCTGGGGGATGGGAGGGACCGTGAACAGGCTGGACACATGGGGCACTGGGTGCACTTTGAAGGGACAAATGAGACCCCCAAAGTGCTGGAGGGGGGCTCAGCACGCAAGCCCAAGGGCCAACCAGGAGCAGCACAGGACAGCTTGGCTCTGGAGACCAAAACACCAACAAGAAAAAGCAGCTTCTCCAGTGCGAGTCACCCTTTGGTGAGACTAGCATGACAACATGGAAACTGAAGCAGAGGCCGCTCGTCCCAGGAGCGGAGACCTTTGCACAGCCAGGACAGCCCCAGCTCGCACTGCTGCTGCCACCTTGGATTTGCTAAACCCCAGCAACGTTGCAGCAGGGCACAGGGCTTTGCTTCCCTGCTCCCCTCAGCATCCATGTAGCCCCATCATGGGGAGCAGGAGGGTTTGGTTCTTCTCACCCAGGAACTGCACCACGACTGGGAACATGGCAGTGCCCCGTGCCCACACATGGCCAGGAGCATCAAGCCAGGGCACGCAGGTGGGAGGGCGAGAGCATTCACACGGCAGCGCTGCCGACAGCCCCTTCCCGCAGAGAATCGGCTCAAACACCGGCTCACCAGCAGCAAGGACCTGCTGGCTCTAGCAAATCAAGGTTTGTTTTTAGCATAACGAAGGCTCTGATTTAAAACTTGGTCCCTGAACCTCAGCAAGCACAGGGAGGACACCACTGACCCAGCAGTAGCTGCAGGCACCGTGCACTTCACTTTGGGTGGAGCGCTGCTAGGAGAGGCTTAAGCCAAGAGTAATATTTCTTCATTTTCTTTCTATAATCTGAAAGTGTTTTAGTTGTTAAATCATCTTCCTGCCTTCAAAACAAACAGCTTTAAACTTAAAGAGCTGGCAAGCTGCTTCCTAAAGATGAGATGTTAGCAAACTGAAGTCAAGCAGTCAAGAGCTGGAGAGATGCAGATGACAGGCCAGACCCGTTCTCCATCACGAAGCGAGCATCCCTGCACGCTCCCTGCCCAAACACAGGATGGCACACGCTAACTTCTCCGTCCCTGCAGCAGCCCTCCCACGACCTATCCTGGGAGCTCATTAACAGGTTACTAACTTGCTTAGCATCACGGGGAAAAAAAAAAATCTAATGACAGCAGAACCAGCATCCCGCTGCCACGTGTAACCTCCGACTCCCTCTGTGCAAAGAGGCTGCGCCGGAGAGATGAGAACCAGCAGCATGAAGCCTGGGTGCTTGGACTGATGGCAACATGCGTGGCGATGCCAGGGCAGCCTGCGAGCACGGCTGAGCACTGGCAGCAAGTCAGCGGCCCTGTGGGTGACATCCTAAGAAGCAACACCCTATACAGGTTCACTTAAGGCAGCTCTATCACTGCTATGGGTTAGGAACAACAAGAGGGGCACGTGGACGTGCACAAGCCCCGAAGGTGTGCGTGTATCAGGGCACCAAGCACATTGCTCGAGTACACGCCTCTCCTCCAGGCTCAGTGCCAGGCTTTCAGCTTCCTTTTTGCACTCTGCCCTTGAATTTATTATTCCACATCTCACTAAAATGATGAAGGTGCAGGCTCCGCACTGTAGCTGAGACCCGACATCGCCTGGTATCCCGACAGTTGTGCCCCCAATTCAGAAAGTCCCCGATTAATCCCCCCCGTGCCCTGAGCCCCGGCACATTGGCACAGCATCTGTGCAGGCCTGTAAATAGCCCAGCTGCAGTCGTGCAGAATGGCACGGCAGCACAGCTACGTGCCGGCTACCTCGGCCGGAGTGACAGCACGGCGGCTCCAGCACGCAGCTCGCATGCTGCGGGGCAGGGAAGGAGAGCAAGCTAGATCTGGGAGACTCACCTAACTCTGGCTTTTGTTTTGAAAATATTTATCAGTGCCATATCAGACCCAAAGCTCGGGAAGGCAGCGAGCACAGCCCCTGCCCGAGCCTGCGGCCAGCAGATAACACAGCCCGGAGGGCAGTCAGGAGGAAGGCAGATGGAGGGGAAAATGCACTCCGGTTTGGGGAGCAAAACTGCCGCTCTCTGGCCTTGGGATGGAAAGCCCAGCTCTGCTCCCCTCTTCAGAGGGCTGCAGCGGGAACAGGGCAGGCAAAGCCCTCCCCACGGCAGGGAAGTTGGGGGGCTCTCTCCCCACCTAGAGATGGGGGGCACCTACAGCTACCCGAGAGCTATCCCCCCAAGCCACGCCATCTCTTCTCAGGGCTTGCGACACGGCAAGGGGGGCAGGAAACCCCTGTACCTGCCAGGAAGAGCTTGACTTGCTACAGCTGGACATGCACTCAGCAAAGGGAAGAGTTGGCTCCTTTCCCGGGGAGTCGTGCCCCCGAAGGCACGTAAAGGAAACACCCAGGCTATACAGAAATTAGGACACTGCCTTTCTGGCAGGGGCTCCCTTGGGTGGTTGCGTGTGGAATGTGAAGGGAGAGCAGGATCAGGTCTGCACGGGGGAGAGCCAGGCAGGCCCCGACACGTCCCCCCAGGATTGCGGAGGGGACAGGCAGGGCAGGGGCAGTCTGAGAGCCAGAGGTTTGCTGGGAGGATGGGTCTCGGCAGCCTTGCACGAAGCCTGTGCCTGGTACAGGGTTTGGAGGCTGCCTGCACTGGGGGTGGGGGGGGCTCAGCCAGGGGGGCATGGGGAGACTGAGCTCCCTAAGGAGCGTACGGGAGTCCTGGCACACAAGTTTGTGGAAGGAGGGGTTTGGGGTGAGCTGGCTTTGGCTCTGGCAGGCTGGGGGGGCGCAGGGGCATCGAGGAGGCAGGGCTCCAGTATTTTTCCACATCTTCACTGCACGTTGGCAGAGCTGGGTCTGACAAGCAGCAAAGAGAGCAGAGGAAGGGAGGGAGCATTTCGGAGATGTCACCATCACAGCCATCAGCTGTGGCAGGAGAAGGTGACCCCTGACAGCCCCGTGATGCTGCCGAGGGACCCCAGGGGCGTCAGCCCAGACTACAGACACTGCTGCTTCCAGGGCTGTCCCCATAAAGCCAGCACTTGGGAGGGGAACGGGAACAGGAGAGCTCAAAGAACGGTCCCAAAGCTGTAAGAGCTCAAGGGAGCAGACAGGGCACCGTAACGGGCTGCAGCCTTGGGGTGCTCAGAGGAGACAGGACTGTGCGTCAGGTGGAGAAGTCCCCTTGGTGTGACTGGGGCAGAGACAGGTGAAGGTCCCCGAGGGACACACATGGGCTGTGGTGCAGGTCAGGGTAGCAGAGGGAGCCCCAGGAGTGGGGGGTGTAACAGAGAAGGAGGAAGTAAGCAGTGGCAGGGGGTGCAGGGAAGGGCTGAGGGCAGCATGCAGGGATGCTCCCCGGGGCTGGGTCCGAGCCTGGAGGTGACAATAGGGTCCCCTCAGGAGGGGCACAGGGCTGGGGTGTGCTGCAGAGGTGCAGGGCACAAGGAGGGACCCCACGAGCAGGGCACAGGGCTGCCAAGGCACAGGGTGGGGGCTTAGGGAAGGGTGTCCCTGGGAGCAGCACACAGAGGAAGGGGACAGAGCGGAGGGGACACACAGGCAGAGCCCAAGGGCACAGTACCCAAGGACAGGTGATGCTGTGCAAGGGTCCCAAGGGGTGCTTGGGGTGGGTGGCAGCAAAGAGGGGTGCAGAGGGCAGCAGAGAGACCCTGTGGGGGAGCCCTGCAGGGACAGGACCGAGGCGGGTGATGGGAGCAGAGGGGAGCATGCCTGGGGCAGGTACCGCTGTGGTACAGAGGGACCCCAGGGCTGGCAGGGGTGACAGAGGAGACTGGGACGACCAGGGGTGCAGTGGGGGGAGCCCGGGGGTGGTTATACTGGCAAAGTGGTGAGTTGGGGGGGGGGTAGGTGTTGCGAGAGGTGGGGGGAGCTTTAGGCCGTCCTCTGAGGGCAGGTGATGCCAAGGAGGGATTTGAGCAATGGGGTGACGCTGGGGGGCAAGGGGTCTGCCCAGGGTGGGGGTGTCTGGGAAGGGTGCCCCAGGAGCTGGAGGTCAGGGTGCCCCGGGGGAAGGGAGGGGCGACACCAGGGTGTCCTGCGTGGGGTATCCCAGAGTGGGGATATCCCAGTGCGGGGGCATCGATGACAGTGGGGAGGTGGCAGCCCCAGGGTGCTCAGGGGGTGCATGACCCGGGGGTGGGGTGACACTGGGGTGGCCTCCTGGGGTGGGCAGGAGGCCCTGGGGGGAAGGGGGGGCGCACCCTGGGAGGATGAGGCTGGGGTGCCCAGGAGGGTGCTGGGGCGGGTGTGGGGGGACACACACGCGCTCCTCGGCGTGGCAGCAGTGCCGGGGTGCCCCGGGGCGGGTGTGGGGGGGTCGGGTACCTTTGAGGGAGGTCTCGACGAGGCGCAGGTAGAGCTGGCTGCGCTTGTTGCCGTGGCTCATGCGCTGCCCCAGGCCGTGCCGCTGCAGGACGCACTCCTCGAAGCGCACCACGTTGGGGTGCTGCCGCCGGAGGCTCGTCAGGGCCCAGAACTCCGCCAGCGCCAGCTCCACGTTCTCGGGAGCGTCGCAACGGATCCGTTTCACCGCCAACCGGGCGCCGCTGCGGCCCGACACCGCCTCGTACACCACGCCGTAGGCCCCGCGGCCGATCTCGGCCAGCAGGCTGTACCGCGGAGCCCCGCCGCCGCCGCCGCCACCCGGGCCGGGCCCTGCCGCCGCCGTCGCCGCCGCCGCCGCCATGGGGCCCCGCCGCGCCGCCCGCCGCCGCCGCCGCGTCGCCCTTTGTGTCCCGCGGCGGCCGCCGTCCGCCGTCTCCATGGCGCCGCCGCGGGGGGGGCCGCGCGCCCGCTGCCGCCGCCGCCGCCGCCCCCCCCCGCCCCGCGCGCCGGGGAGCGCCGCGCGGGCGAGGGGGTACGCGCCGCCGCGTCGGAGGGCGGAAAAGCGCGCCCTGCCTGCCCCTTTAAGCGCTCGGCCAATCGCGGCGGCGCGGGACGAACCACGGCGGCGGCGGGGGGGGGAGCGGCGAGCGCCGCGCCGGGACCCGGCCTCCCCCCAGCGGCGGGGAGGGCCTCGGCGGCGGCGGCCCGCTCTCCCCCCCCCACCCCGTGCCCGGTAACCGGGGCGCCGCGCCGCCGGGGCGCCTCAGGGCGGCGGGGGTTCAGCGCGGCGGCCGGGCCCCCCCGCCCCCCCGCCGCCGTGGTATGCGCCGCCCCGGTGTAAACAGCCCGGTCATCGGGGTGGGCGCCACCGCCCCGCCCCGCCCCAGCCCGGTCCGGTCTCCCCTCCCCCCTCCCCTCCCCTCCCCGCCCGGCACGGGGGAGGCGGCGGCGGCGGCGGCGCGGGCCCGGCCCACGGGGCCCACGGGGCTCACCTGGGGCGCGGCGGCGGGCTCCGGACCGGGAGCGGCGGCGTGTGAAAGGGCGGGGCGGCGGCGGCGGCGGGATAAGAGCGGGGCCGCGCGCCCTGACGTAGCCCCTTATGTAACGGCGGGGGTGACCCGCCCCCCTCTTCCCCCACCCCCCCTTCCACCCCCCCCTCCCCCCCACCGCACCGGGACGGTCGGTGCTCCCGGGAGAGGGTGATGCCCTCGCGACCGTGCAGCGGGAGGAGGGACCCGGTGCACTGCCGGTAGCCGTGCGGTGCAGGGGGGGTCGGTGCACCGGGGCTGTGCAGCCGCACCGGGGGACGGTTTGAGAGCCCCGGCGGCCTTCGGGGACCCCTCCCGGGCGCCGCACTCACCCTGCCGGGGACGATCCGAGCCCGCTCCCGGGGCTCACCGGGGGGTTTCCAGCTGGAAGTTCCCCGGGAAAGCCGCCGAGGTCCCGGGGGGCATCGCCGCGCTGCCCTGGGGGCCGGGCGGGCGCTGGGGCAGCGGGGGCTTTCGGGGCCCGGCAGGCTGGCGCGGGATGGGACACGCGTCGGCCACCAAAAGCGGGGCAGGGCGACTGCCGTACGCCGGGACCCTGAGGGGCGGCGGGGGCCGGGTGGGAGCCCCCGGGGCTGCAGTGTGTGTCCCCCCGGGATGGCCGTGTCCCCCGTGACTTGGGTCCTGGCTCCCCGCGGGGCTGGTTTGTCCGCGTTGCTCCCGCGGGCGGGGGGGTGTGGGATGGCCGCGTCCCCACGCAGGGGTCCCTGTCCCACGCACCGTCCCCAAACTGCTCTTCACCCACCCCCACCCCCCCCCCCGGGCAGGGGGGGTGTCTAATCCTGGTGCCGGGCTGCTGGGCCTGGTGCTGCTGGGAGCGGGCAGCCGGTGGCTCCCGGGGTTCGGGGCTTCGCACGCTGCTGTGCCGCTCCCCGTGGGTTTTGGGGGGGGGGGGGGATGGCGATCAAACCCCCTAATGGGTTTTTTTTTCCCAGCCGCTTCTCCCCGCGTTTTTCCTGCCACCCGCGTGGGTGACGTTAGCAGCAGGCGCTCTGCCGAAGGTCAAGGAGAGCGTCTGCAGAGCCAGTTTACGGAGGAGCTCGAAAAATTACTGATTTCTTGACTCACTTCTGAGGCATGTGCCGTTCCGATCACGCAGCCCACAGCAGCCCTGGGCTGCATCACGCTGGTCGTCCCCCCCAGAGCCACCAGCACCCAAGGCCCGGCGTGTGGGGTGGGTGATGGCTCCCACGGCTGGGGCTGACCCTCTGTGGCACGGTGGCACTGCGCAGGCTGCAGCTCCTGCAAGTGGTTTGAACTCAATTTCCTTTTAAATGGAGCCACTTCACCTCCTGGCCGGGGGATGAGGGGGCCCGTGCCTCAGCCCCGTGCTCCTGGTGCCGCTCGGCAGCCTGGCGCGGTGCGTGCCGGCAGCGGGGACAATGGCAATGGCGTGACTCGCCGTGTTTACATGGGCTTCGCTTTTTGTACCAGTGTCGAGTGGCCACTTGTGCCTCCTGCCCACGCAGGGAGGTCGATGCGTGCCCACACGTGTGCCTGCCTGGGCTGCACGGTGACCTCGAGCCACTGCGGCATGACACAGGCAGGGGCTGAATTGGCTCCCGGTCCCACGCCGCTCTTCTGCCCGCTGCCATGTCCCCCGCAGCGGTGACCTCTCCCTGCTCCACGCTGCCTGCCTGGCATCTGCCTCCAGATCACGCCGGTGCAGCCGCCGGAGGTTCGCTCCGGTGCCGTCGCGGTCGATCGGAGACCGCACGGCTCCCGCGGGCAGCTGGGAACAGACCCCCAGGCTTAGCCCCCCCAGGGCAGTTCTCCCCACGGAGCTGTCGGGGCCTCTCGTGGCCCACGAAATACGGCCGGCGCATCCCTCGCCCCGCAGCCTGGCAGCAGCCGCAGGCAGCCCTTGCTGCCCCGTGCCCACATCTGCCTGCGGGAAGGCCACCTCCCGCCCTGCCCACGGCAGCCTGGTGTCGCTTTAGGTCCGGGAGGGGAGCGTGAGCAACGGAGCCGTTTCTGGAAAAGCCCTGTCCCCCTGAATGGCATAAAGCTGACGGTGCTGGAGGAACCGCAGCGGAGCGACTGCCTTCCCATGGGATGCTCCCGCCGGCAGCGCTGGGTCGCGGTCCCCCTGCTCGGGGACAGCCCATGCGGCTGGCAGAGCTCGTCCTGCCCGCAGGGATGATTTAGCCCATCCCGGGAGGGGGAGCTGGGCACCCTGGAGGTGCCCTGTCTGGCCTAGGGGCAAGTCCCCGGAGAGGGGCTGGGGGCGTCGGGGCAGAGTGGCAGCGCTGTGTGACGTTAGCTGCCATTAACTCCCACTTGCTTTCGCGGGAGCCTGGTGTGCACGCTCGTCCCCCTCCTCGCCGAACCCGCTTTTCACTCATGTAGTTAAGAAAACTTAACTTTTCTATTACTGCACATTTCTCTTACCCAGGTGCTTAATTACCATTGTCCCAGGGAAATGTCAGTGTGACTCAGAGACAGTTTCCCATTAGAAGGCGACAGATGAATATTAATTAAACTTGCTGGTGGGTGGGCTCGCTCGCAGCTCCTTTCCTGGGGGGGATCCTGTCACCCCCCCACGCCTGCCTGGACCGCGACCGGCCCCGGGGAGGACCCTCTCACCCAGCTCAGCACATCTGCGGCACACGTAGAAAATAAGACTCTGCTCCGGGGACAGGAGTAACTCGACCTCCCTCCCGGAGCAAAGGGAATCAGCCCTGAGGAAGGAACCTTAGTACGAGTGACTTTCCTCCCTGTGCCCGCGGGGTTTGCTCTGCCTCCAGAAGCGCATCTCCCTCCGGCGCAATTACCCTGCACGGGGAGGTGGCTGCACCCCGGGCTGTTGGGCTCCAGGGGGGTGCTGCAAGCAGGTCTGCTTTCAGGGTGGGGAGCTGGCGGCAGCCGTGGCCACGCTGGTCCCCTCTGTGCTCCGTGTCCCCGGGCAGGCACCGGCCCTTGGGGCGATGCTGTTGCTCTCACCCAGAGATGCGGCTCCTGGACGGAGCCATTTGCCTGCATAACAGCAGGTTGAACCAGGGATGCCGGGCTTTAGGGGTGGACTTCATGGGTTTGGGAGGTCTATTTGATAAAAGTAATGGGTTTAGTGTAAGAAATGCTCCTCCCCACCGTGTCTGCGGTGCCCGCGGGACCGCTAGCCCCAGCAGCAAGGGTTAAACCTGCCCAGGGGATGCCCGCAGCCCCTGGCCGAGGGTGTCTGTAGTGGTTTGCAGCAGCGTTTTGTTCTCGGCTTTGTTCTGTGCCTGCACAGCCCAGCACACCGCAGAGAGGGGGGGCCGTGGCCGCCTTCTGCCCGTGCCCCGCGTGTGGCCCGAGCTCCGTCCCCCCTGGCCGCAGAGCTGCCGCCTCCTGGGATGGGTCCCGCAGGGGACATCTCCTCCGTCGGCCCTGGGGAGATGCAGGATGCTCTGCCCTTGCCTCGCCTGCCCCTGCCCTGTGCCCTGCTCCCTTGGTCCCTCCGTGCTGGTACAGCCCCAGCCCAGATGAGCTAAAATCCACCTCCAAGCAAAAGCTGTGGGGTCCCACGTGCTTTCTGGGGAGCAGAGCCTGGCACCGCAAACGTGGGTGCTAGTGGAGGCGGCCACCAGCCTTGGGGATGGGGGACCACGGGCAGCTGGTGCAGGCTGCCCTGCTCACCCGGCCATGGCTGCTGGGTGCCCAGTGGAGGGTCCCGGCCATGCCGATGGCTCCCACCCCCCTCGCCAGCGCCAGGAGGGCTGAGCAGGGGGCACCGGGTCCGGTAGCTGGTGTTCGAGCCAGGGAGAAAGGCAGGTTGCTGGGAAACATCCCTCTTGAGTTCCGATAAAAATAGCTCCGTCTTCAAGGCGAGAGGACGGGCTGCGCTGCCGGCAGTGCGTGGGATGCGCTCGCACCCGCTGGGGCTGCAGGGGACAGGACGGGCTGGCCCGGCCCCGTGGGGTCTGCGCCCCGGACCCCCCAGCCCCACAACTCTGTTGGGACACCGTGCAGGGGGATGGTGGTGCGTGGGCTCGGAGGGTGCCCTGGCATTGCCCAGCGCTGCCCTCCTTCACCCCCGAATCAGGCTTGGGAATGTGTGAACAGGAATCAGGACTGAGAGGGGAAGGTGGGGGGGGGGTGTCTCCATCCCCTCACCCCGCTCCCCCTGCCCCTTTGGCTCATCTCTTTGGATTTGTCCTCAGGAGGAGGGGGGACGGGGAGAGGGTGGTGGGAGGAAGCCCGGCGGGTCCGAGCCCCGACGGTGCGGAGGTGGAGGGTTTCCCTGCAAGGGCTTTGCTGCCCAACCTCAGCCAGGCTGGGTGGGTCAGGAGGGGACCAGCCTTTCCCAGGGTGTGAAGACCCTCTTGCCCTTCCCAGCGGCCTCGGACGGGCTCACTCCTCTCCCCGGCATCACCACGAGGATGGTGCCTCTCCCCAGCCTGGGGAGCGGGGGGGGGAGGTGTCAGGGCTTCACACCCCCCCTCCTTCTTGGGCAGGATTTTAATTTGGTGCCCAGGGGGGATTCACACCCCAGGCAGCCAAACTCCTCTGGCACACAGCTGGGGGGGGGAGACGGACCCCGTCCCGGTCCCCTGCCATCTCCTGTGTTTGGGGCACGCGTTTCGGCCCCAAGGACCGAGGCTGGCCCCGACGGGGGGTCCCCGAGGGACGCAGCCGGCGGCGGTGCAGCAACGGGACGTGCACCCCGGTTCCTGGGGTGGCCGGAGGGCTGCGGGGAGGCCCTGGCACGGTGGGAGAGCCTGCTCAGGAGGTGGCGAGGATGCTGCGGGGCTGATTATTCACAGCTTCCCTCGCCCCGATTGGCTCCGCGGCGCCGAGCGCAGCCGGGCCCCGCTGCAGGAGGAGACTCCGTGGCCATAAAAGCAGGGTGGGAGCCGGCGGGCAGAGAGTCTGGCGGGCACCCCGGGCACCGCCGCGGGGTCACCAACCAGCGTGGCCTTGCCACCGCCACCGCAGCTGATGACCGGCTCAGCCTGACGCCCGCTGAGGAACACCCACTCTACCCACGACCTGTCCTGACTCGGCGAAGCGGGTGCTCGGCGGGACGGGGAGCAGCGGCAGGTAGGGCTGCCGGGGTCACCGTCCCGCTCCCATCGCGTGGGCGCAGCTGGGGCATCGCTCCTGCTCACCAAAGAGTGACTCTGTTTAAAAACACCCCCCCCCCCGAGCCGTGGTGCCGAGAGCGGCTCACGGTTGGGCTTGTTGCGTTATTTTGAGGGGCTCCCGCCCGGCCGCAGGTGCTCCTCTCGTCCCTCGAGCAGTTTCGTAGCCTGTGAACCGCTGTCCAGAGCTTCACTGGGGTTCGTTTCGATGCCACATCTGCCACCCTTGCGGTGGGGACAACCCGGGGCTCGGAGGAGCAAAGGGAGTGGGGGGAGAGGACGGGGGTGAGGTTTCTGTCTCCCCCCTCCCAGCCCCGGCTCGAGGAGCAGCAGTGGCCGCAGAGGTGGGTTTTGCTGCGATTCTGTTCCAAAAGTCAGGCTTTTTTGAGAAGCCCTGTCTGGAAGGCGTTTCCAGGTAATTTTTAAAGGCGAGGAAAGGAACGGCTGGAAGGTGATTCTTCTTCTCCACCAGAAATCTCTGCAGGGTCCTAACCTGCCTGAGTTAGACCTGTGTGGGAGGAGAGACCTGCTCAGCCTGGGAGAGCTGTTCACATCCCTCACTAGAAATAATCACAGGTTAATTGTAACGGGGAGATTGGTCTCCGTGCTGCCTGGCACACACAGTCCCGATTCTCCGTCCCTCCTTGGGCCGTCGAGTCTGTAACCAGCCCCCGGGGTGCATGGACGCAGCTCGGGGCTTTTCCACGCATGAGCAAAGCCTGGGCACCGAAAACTCAAGTGGAAACAGGACAGGGGAGGAGGAGACCCCAGCAGATGCCTGACACAGGTAGGATGTGCTGAGAGTGGCCGTGGCGGCTGGGACCCACCACTGGCATTGCCAAACACTGCCACGATCCTGTCACGTTTCTGCAGAAGGGACGGCTCCGGAGCCTCGGGGCTCCTCCAGGTAAGACGGGATCGAGCTCTAACTCTGCTTTTCTTCTTCCTCCTCCCTTTGTGTGCTGCTTCTTTTCGCTTTTGTCCAAAGCCCTTTGTTTTTCTCCCCTTTTCCTGCCCCAGTTTTGCCAGTCCCTCCTCACCCCTGCAGCAGGAGCAGGCAGAGCACTGCAGGGGCATTCGTGGCAGCACCTGGACAAGGTACGTTTGCAGTGGGATGTCCCAGGGTGCCCAGGCACAGAGGGTCCTTGGCCCCGCTGTGCCCCGGAGAGCTGCAGCTGTGAAGTCCCCAATTCTTCGGCTGCATCAGGGCACGGGGCTGCCGGCAGCGGAGGAGCATGGCAGGGGCAAGGGAGGGGAAGCGGGTGGGAAAAGGAGGGGAAAAAGCTTCCCAGTGGGGCTGCTGTGAAGCAGCTGGCGGTTGTTCTTGGGAGCTTCGTTCCCCTCGGTGCTGCAGCTGACACCTACCTGCGCGGCTGGTGAGTCCTCGCTCATCGGTGCCGTCTCGGTGGCAGCAAGGCAATAAGGGATCGTCACTGTGTCTCAGCGGTGAAGGCTGGCTGAGGTCCCGCCGTGCCCGTGCCCATCCTGGGCATCTGCCTGCCCTGCTGCCCACTGCTCTGCCAGGGCGAGTCGGGGCGATGCAGTTAGGGCTGCAGGGAGCCGGTGCGCGGTGCAGCCGAGGAATGCAGACAGCTTGACACGATGGTGCAGATAATTCAAATTAAATTTTAATCTAGCATGAATTAATACTGTGGCATTAACATTTCTTCATCAGTACCAATTATGGTACATTAGCAGATACTGCTGGAGAATACAATAGCCTCTAATATGCGTCATTAATGTGTAACAGATCCCACTGGGTCATACCTTTCCACCCCAGATAAAAGCAGCCAAGGAGGCAGGCGGGTGCTTGCTGCCAGCGCACCCCTTGGGGGTCGGCTCTCACTCCCAGGGCCGTCATGGTCCTGGTGGCACCGCGGTCCCGTGGCACTGCAGCTGGGGCCAGCACCAGCCCCTCCAGCCTCACCCAGGGGGGGTTCTGGAGCGGCACTGGGCACTGCCACCGGCACAGCCCCTCTCCCAGCCATTGCACAGTGTGTTCAGCCCTTCCTGGCCTCATCCACGGAGGTGAGAGGCTCTGGTGCGGCTCCCGGCAGGCTGAAGGACGGTGATCGTGGCTTGCAGGTAGGCTTGCACCTGAAATCTGGCTTTTTCTCCTGCCCTCCTGCTGCACCAGCCGAGCAGAAGCGGTGGGTGGGAGGGAGGGGAGCCGGGGCTGCCCGGTTGCAGCATGCAGCACCTGGGTGATTCTGTGCTGGGTGATGGCATCCCCCTGTCCCCTTTCTGCTGGCGGCTCCGATTGCAGTGCTTTTCTTCCCCAAGACCAAGGGGGAGCACCGGTGATTCATCCCCTCCGCGCCACACAAACGCAGCGATCACAATATTGCAGAGAAACTCAACGCTAAAGAAAAAAGGGGCTTTTCTTTCCAACAGTGTGGAAGGAGCAATGGAGGAGATGGGACGGGATGGGATGGGATGGGACAGGATGGGATGGGATGGGATGGGACGGGATGGGACGGGATGGTGGTCCCTGCCCCAGGGACCTCAGTGGCCCTGGGGGCCTGGCCGTGGCTCAGGGCTTGTGCAAAGGAACGGGCTGTGGTCAGGGTAAGGGATCGCGTCCCATGGCATCGCGTCACTCCTGTCCCCTTCTCTCCCTGCCTGGGACCCAGAAGCAGCACCCAGAGGTGAGTCGCGCGGGCACAGGTCCCGGTGCATGTCCCCAGGAGCAGCCATGCAGGTGGAGGCAGTAGGTACCCCCCCCGAGGGTGCCAGGGGGGTGGCGATGGGCTCCCCGGGGCCGGCGCGGGGAAGGTGACGGGCTCTCTGCTGTCTCGCCCTCCCCAGGCAGCGGCTGCGGGGTGAGATGGCGCAGCGGGCGCTGGCACTGGCGCTCTGCCTCTCCCTGGCTGCGGCGGCATCCGCCGACTGCGCGACCCAGTGCTCCCTCTGCATGGCCCAGACCCGCAGCACTGAGAGCAGCGTCCGGTCCCTGGTGAGTGCCGGCCCCACGCAGCCGTTAGCCGGGGGGTCACAGCAGCGGGAGGGTCGCGGGTGCCGGTGCACGGTTGGCAAAGGTGGGTGCTGCCGGGGCGGTGGTCATGGGCACCCCCAGGGTGCTGGGAATGTGCAAGCTTCGGCTCCTCGCTGAGCTTCGCAGCACAGTGGTTGCGGACCCCTGGGCTTGGGGTCGGGGCACCCCCTGGGTGGGGTGGGAGGAAGGCAGGGGGGGTCACCCCGAGCGGCAGGGTGATGCCAGCGGGCGTCCCGGGGCCGCTGCGGCTGCTGTCTTGCAGATATGCCTGCAGGAGTGTCAGGGCTCCTCACCGCCTGGCCCCGAGTGGGAGACGTGCAGGAAGGCACTGGCTCTGCTGGCCCCGCTGGTGGTCCTGGCCGAAGGGACAGACCCATCCCCTCGGGAGGCGGAGGATGAGGCAGAGCCGGAGCAGGAGCTGGGTCCTGGGGAGCTGCCGCAGGCGCCGGCCAAGCGCTACGGGGGTTTCATGAAGAAGATGGCCAAGGGGAAGCTGCTCTCCCTGCTGCGCGAGAACGCCCACAGCAAGGGCGGCCTCAGCAAGAAGTTCGGGGGCTTCGGCCGCAAGCCAGGGGAGCGGGCGGCCCCCGAGGACTACCCGGGGCTGGGGCCGGCGGGTGACGGGGGCGAGGAGCCCACGGGTGACGGGGGCGAGGGGCAGGAGCTGGCGGAGCTGCACAAGCGTTACGGCGGCTTCATGCGCCGGATCCGGCCCAAGCTCAAGTGGGACAATCAGAAGCGCTATGGGGGCTTCCTGCGGCGGCAGTTCAAGGTGACCATGCGGTCGGACGAGGACCCCAGCGCCTACTCGGGGGAGGTCTCGGATCTATAGAGCCAGGCATGGGACAGGCGGCACCACGGTCCCCACGCTGCCAGCCCGGATTGCGCCGTCACCCCCAGCCCCTGCCCAGCCTGGCATCATCCCTGCCTCGTCCCCCCAGCAGACCATGGGTGCCCGTCCCCAGTTGTCCCTCTCTGGTTCACCTGCCCTTCCCTTACATTCCCCATGCATCAAGGGGACAGTGCCACCCCTCCGGCTGCGGGTCCAACCCCTGGGGTCCCTGGGGCAAATCGAGGAGGGGGGGAACACGCATCCTCCACCCTCCTGCAGCCACAGAAGCGCAACAGGGTCTGGAAACCATCACAGCTGCTATACGGGGCAATGGTCTCTGAGCACCGGGAAGGATGAGCTGGGGCAGGATGAGGCCCTCTGGGCTGGGAGATGGCCCAAGCAGCCAGCACAGCCACGGGAGAGGCGGCTGGGCAGAGTTCACACCGCAGCACCGTCACCGGGGCAGGCAGCCAGCTGAGCACAATCCCAGCTCCCCTCTCCAAGCTGTTTGCCGTGTCCCACACATCCCAGCACCCGCCTGGTCCCCCTGGGCTTCCCCTTCCGAGAACAACCCGCAGAGGCAGGGTCAGACCCACACCCTGGCCCCTGCTCCCCCCGCAGCCAATAAAAGGCAGATGCCAACGAAGCTGAAGCTGTGCCGGGTGCTGAGCGTCAGCTTCGTCTGCGGTCCAGGGCTCCACGGGGCAGATCAAGCCCTCGGCATGAGGGGACCACACACCCCAAGCTGTGGCCCGGGGGGAAAGGCTGGAGGGCCATGGGTGCCCAGGGCTGGGGTGCAGGCTGCAAGACCTGCAGGCAGCAGCAGCGGTACCCTCCCCGCACCATGGGTGCCAAAGGGGATGTGGGACCCCATGCGCCCCATTGCTGCTGCCCCTGGAGCCATGCCCCGGGGGAGGCAGGGCCCCCCTAGCCGAGCAAGGGCAGGGCAGGGCAGGGCAGGGCTGCTCAGCCTGGCCCGGGTGCACGTGGGGTGCTGGCAGGGGACCTCCCGCAGCACAGGAGGCCCCAGCCGGGAAGTGGCAGCCATGCCGAGGGCAGTGGCCAAGCTGTCCCCTTCCCGCTCACGCTCTGAGGACAGCGTGAGCCCGCCGGCAGCAGCTCAGTGCTGAGAAAGCCCAGCCTGGGCAGCAAATTCCCTTTTGAACTTCTCCTTTGTAGCCTCGCCCTCTGCATTGCTCATCACCACAGGAAGACTCATGCCAAGGCTCCCAGCGAGACACAGCTTGTGTGCCAGACACAGCCGAGGCACCAGCTCTGGGGTGGGAAAGGGGGGAAGTCACTGCAGAGCACTGGCACGCTCAGCTCACCCACGACACAGGCTGCAGCTAGCACCCAGCCTGCCTGCACCCCGGTTTGGGCACCCCGGCTCCAGCTCACCTCCCGTGGAAGGGGGCACCCAAAGATACAGCAGGGCTGCCTGGGGAGAGCTGGCCCAGACCCTGGTCTCTCCTCCCCTCCCTCATGCTGCCCAGAAGGACCATTGCCATAGCCCCCATCTCAGCCTCAACCTCCTGCTGCTGCTGCCATCTTCCTCCTCTTCCTCTCTCATCCTTCCTCGCAGGGCTGTGCAGGATGAGCCCCCCCTCCCCTTGCTGCAGGACATGCTGACCCCCACCCTACCTTGCACCCCCAGGGCAGACGATGAGGTGACCACCCTGAGCACAGGGACACACTGATGTGCAGGAGCAGCACAGGACTTTTCACTTTTATTATAAAAATATCTTGCAAGCAAAAAAGAAAAAAAAAAAATATAGTCTGTACAAGCAGTCACATCATTCTCAAAGCATCACCAGGCCCCCCCAACCCCCCGCCAGCAGCTGTGGGGGGCCAGCCCCATGCGTGCCCGCTGCTGCAAGGCCACCCAGGTGCTGCAGGAGCCAACACAGGGTGGTGGACCCACACGGTGTCCCAGGGAAGGGGCACATGGAAGACACTTGTCCTCATGGGTGGGCTGGGAGGAGCCTGCCTGACCCCCACGGCAGAGCTGGGGGGGGGGGGGTCGCGTAAGTCTCTTTTAAACTCTACGGGGTTTAGGGATCTTTAGTGAGGCCTCGGTCTTAATTTTGCACATCTTATTCTAGTGTTAAGTACACAGCAGTACACCCACGTACAACACAAAACATTGGGTTTTAGCTCTAAAATTAACAGTTACATGTCAAACAGTCAAAACATGTTACACGGTACCTGCAGGGAGCTCCCAGGGGGAGCCGGGCTGGCGGGGGCATCTGCAGCCCGGCCAGCGTGGAGCTGCACGCTTTGTACAAGCCTGGGGCAGCGCCGGTGGGTCCCGGTCCGGGCAAGGCTGTATGGAGGAGGAGGAGGAGGAAGAAGAAGAGGAGGAAGAAGAAGAGGAGGATGCTCGGTGCCAGGGAGCCGTTCCGGAGCCTCCCTGGGTGGCAGGACAGGGGAAAGCCCGCAGCAGGGGGACTTGGCTCGCCGGCCTTCCCAGCCTCATTGGCCTTGGTGCGAGACCAAGGTCCCGCAGAAGGGACACTTGGGAAGAGAGAGGCAGACACTTAGGTCCTTCCTTTAAAGCCAGAGTTTGTTTTCTAGGCGCTGGCGGCAGAGACCCCCAGAAGGCAGCGCGGGGGCTCTGGCCAGTCCCTGCAGGGTTGGGGCGGCTATAGGAAGCCGTGCAAGCCTGGCCGGGCAGCAGCATCCCCATGGGAGCTGGCGTGGAGGCACTGTCCCCATCCCCTCAGCCCGGCTGGAGCTTCCTGAGGAGCCACTGCTCTGCTGACTTAACCCACGTGTGGGCAAAGCCGGCACACCGAGGCCGAGCAGCCCCCGTGGGATGGAGCCAGCAGCCCCAGGGACCAAGCTGCCTCCAAAAATCAGGTCTCTGGATGGGAGCTGATCCCCACAGTAACACGGGCTGCATTTCTACCCCAAAACACGGGTACCGCAGCGCATCTTCACATCACTCCCAGTGCTTCCAATAAAATCCTCCCGGGGAGGAGCAGGGGGGCTCCCCGCTGGGCAGGGGGTCCCGGCAGCCGTTGCAGCCCTGCTCACTTCCTCGGGATCTGGACGCTGGCGTACTCGGAGCTGGCCTCCTCAGGGCATGGGGCCGGACGCCTGGGTGCCTTGCTGAGGTGCACCATGTCCAGGTCGGCATAGGTGAGGTTGTCGTCGCCGGCAGGCGCCCGGCTGGTCTGGATGCAGGCGTACTCTGACTGCTGGCTCATCTCCACCATCCGGCGGATGGTCTTCCTCTCTCTGTCGAAGTTCAGGTCCGCGTAGGTCAGGTTGTTGGGGTCGGATTCCTGCGTGAGACACCAAGAGTTCCTCCTCTGGGAGGATGAGCGAGGACCCCCCCCCCCGGTGCCCACCCCACGCACCAAACCAAAGCCCCACGCTGAAATCAATCCTGCTGCAGCTCGACCCGGGACAGCTCGGTCTCTGCTTGTACAGGGGCAACAATGCCAGCAGTTGGCCGGGACGATCCTGCAGCAATGCTTTACCCTGTGCTACACCTTCAAATCACCAGCCACCGCTGCCACTGACAGGCTTCAGAGCCACCGCCGCGATTCAAGAGCCACCACTGCAGCTGCCCCGTCACCCCATCCTGGTAGGGATGGGCAGAGGCTAGCCTGCCCAGCGACGCCCGCATGGGAGCTGGCAGAGGCTGGGTGGGATGGACAGATTGCTGCTGATCACGACTTTGCTCGTAACTGTGTCACCAAGTGCAAAAATAACTCCACAAATAGCCTGGTTGGCTATCACACAGCTGGTTCTCCAGGCAGCACAAACCCAGACTTTCCTGGGGGGAGGAGGAGAAGGAGGAGGAGGAGGAGGAGGAGGAGAGAGTGCGAAGGCAGAAGAGATGCTGGAAAGTGGCTACCCCGTCCCTGGGGCAGCTTCTCTTCCCTCTCCAGCCACAGCGTGGAGACACTGAGACGTTTCACAGGGGAACCACCACCCTCCACTGGAGACACCGAGATGTTTCACAGAGGAACCACCACCCTCCACTCCCACGTCTGGTGCTCTCCCCTCCCCGGGTCCCGGGGTTAAGCGACACACCTGGGTAGTGGCCTCACTGCTCTTCTCCGGCTCATGTAACCTGAAAGGGGGAACAAAACAAGTCAGATCGACCGAGTGCCCTGTTGCCTCCTCCCTAGTGATGGAGCAGTGGGGGATTCAGATGCAAAACAAGGTCCTCGCAGCAGCCCCGAGCAGGATGAGTCCTCACCAAGCGAGCGTTTGCTCACGTGCTGGTCCAGCTACATCTCTGCAGGCTGGAGACCTGGCTCCCACCCGCTTGTTCAGCCTCACCAAAAGCCAAGTGTTTGGGTACAAGATCACTGTGGGGGCAGAACCACAACCAGGGAGATCAGCAGAGCCTGGGCTCCTGCCTTCTGTTTCACAACAAGCTTTTGGGGATCCAGCTCTGTCCCGATCCCAAGGGACCTCGTTTGCAGGCTGGAGGTGTCCAGCTCAGAGTGCCCACAGGTTACTCGGTGACTAGAGGAGATCAGCACTTACCTAGCAGATGGCGAGCTTTTACCTGCCAGAAGAGAAATAGTTTAGGAAAAAAAAAATAGTTCAGGAAACAACATAACCCCCCCCGCTTCCCCGGGCACAGGAGCCCACATGCAGAGACTGCTGCAAGAGCAGATACACGTCTTTTTCCAGAGGCAAGTGCCTGCAGTTTTCTGGAGTTTCACTCCATTTACTGCAGGACCGTTCCTGGCAGAGGGCAGGAGGTGCAGGGGGGTGTCAGACATTTTAGGTCCAGGAACAACCACCACGTTTGACTCTGCTCCTGGCAGGCATTGGCACGCAGCGGCAATCAGGCAGAGCTTTCCCTGCAGCCTGCAAACAACCCGGTCAGCTCTGCTCCGTCCTCCCCTTTGGGCAGGAGCTGCAGCAGCACAGCCGTGAATTCAGTGCCCAAGCCCTGATGCTCGAGGGAGAGGGAGAAGGGGGTCAGGAGCAGCTGCTTCCCTGCCGTGCACTTGGTTTCCTTACCCTTGCTCTGCTTTGCCCGGATGAGGTAAAGAATTGCAGTCACCAGCAGTGCCAGCACAGTGCAGACCACTCCCACCACAATATAGATGAGGAGCAAATTGTCTGAAACATGAATGAAAAAGGTCACCACAGGCCTGAAAACGCTGGTACCAACCGAGTCCCTGCAGCCTTACAGCTGGGGTTGGCCTGGTGACAGCCAAAGCACCGAGGATGACAGCTCGATACCTGCCAGCATCATACCCCCCTAGCCCCCCAATATGGAGATTTTGTGTCCTTGAACCAGATTCTGGTGGGACTTTGAGCTTTCTCAGGGGGGTGACATCCTAAAGCCTCCCTGGCAGGGACCGCATCCCAGCAGCTCTCACGCACTGTTATCTGTCTGAGACCAGTCGCTCAGTCCATCCCTGGCTGGGGCGGCGATCCGCAGGGCGGCCATCTCGCTGATGGGGTTCTGGGCATCATGCACCACTCGGCAGGTGAACACGGTCCCGTTCTTCTCCTCTGTCGCTTTGACCTCCACCAGGCTCCTCAGCTCGAACAAGCCCTGGGGAGTCTCCACCAGCCGGGAGGTGTTCTCCACCTTCATCTCCGTCCCATTCTCCAGCCAGGTGACGGCCACATCTCCCGGGTAAAACCCGTTCACATGGCAGGTGAAGTTCACGGTCTTGTTCACCTCAATGGGGCTCGGCGGGTCAGCGACCACACGGACACTGGGGGAAACTGGGAAGAGAGGCAGCGCCTGGTGCCTGGCGTCCCCCAGCTCTGCTGCCCACAGAGTGCCCTGTCCCCACCCCAGGACCCCCAGCCCCACAGAAGCTGGACACCCCGAGTTCCAGTGTCGTCCCCCCAGCCCTCACCTCGCAGGGCTTTGCTGAGCTGGTACACCTCCCTCAGCGGGACCGTCAGCGTGGCGTGCTCCACCTCGCAGACGAGCTGCGAGTGGACATCATCCTTCCCCAGCATCATCATCACAGTGCTGGACATGTTGTAGGAGAGTTTCATCGGGCCAGGGGTGATCTGGAGCTGCTGAGCCGAGATCAAGGCGTTGTTCTTGAGCCATTTCACATGGATGTCTTCGGGAAAGAACCCTCCGGCTGTGCAGGTGACAGACACCTGTTTCCCCGGCCCCACTCTGTGGCCAGGCCCAGACACAACCGGAGGGGTGGGTTTGGCTGCGGGGAGAAGCGTGGGGCCATCAGACCGGGCTCTGCCACCTGCGCCCAGCCCCGGGGCTGCAGGGAGCGGGGTCTCCCGTGGGGGCATGGACACACCCGGGGACGGCCCACGGGACCCTCTCCTGGGATCGGCCCCCAAGCCCCTTCCCCATCCCCGCTCGCCCCAAGCAGAGCCCACCGGGCTGGGATGGGGGCTGCGCCCAGCAGGGCTGGTTCCCACCGGGAGCCCCACTCACCACGTACGGACACCTCCGTGCCATTTCCACGCTGAAACACCTCGTCACCACCACGCAGCGATTTGCTGAACTTCACACAGTAATAGGTGCCGGCATCCTCGGGGCGAACATCCCTGATGTGGATGCTGAAGTCCGTGTCGGACTCGCTCACTGCCCTCGTCACACGGGGGAAGGAGCCCTTCTGCTCGTAGACGGTCTCGTTCCCACTGCCCAGGCCCTTCAGCCACTTCACGGCGCCAGGGAGACCGCCTCCGGACATGGTGCAGGTCAGGTTGAGCGTCTCCCCCGCTGTCACCAACACCTTGTCCTGGGGCTGCCACAGCTCAAAGCCCTGACCCGCCTGGGCACCCGCACCTGGGGAAAAAAACCAGACTGAGTCTCATCTGGCACCACACACCCGGCCCGGCTCCCCGCCTGCCCCCCCGGCCGCGGGACCGGCTGAGCACACAGCTCTGGTTAGCAGGGACCACGGGCAACAGGGCAGTGCCAGTACTGGGGAGCCCGGGGGAGAGGCTGCGGTTATCGCAGTGGGCACAGACCTCCGCCCGCAGGTCTCAGCAGTGGAGCCTGTCAGAGCTTTGCTAGATGACCGCAACGTCATGCTCTGTACAACTAAAACATTGAGCAAATCCCAGCTGCTTGCGCCTGCCAGCACGCCGTGCTGCCTCCCATGGCCGCTTGGCTTTGTCAGTCAGGAGAAAACAAGGGCACAAAATACAAGGCACTCCAAAAAGCAAGCTCCCCTCGCAGCTGCAGATGCGATACCACATTTCCTGCATTGAATCTCTCCCATTTCTGCATTGCTGGTGCCAGTCAGGCAGACGCCATTCCTGCTTCTCACCAAAAGAGGAGAGCAGTCCCCTTTGAAGCATCTCAGTAAAGAGGTTCCCTAATCCAGCCAACCGTGTTGCACCTCACCACACAAACAGAAAGCCACCGTCCCAAGTGCCCCCTCACCTACGCACCCATGGGTGCCAACACACCTTCCCGCATGCACGGTCAGGCAGGGAGAAACTCCCGAGGTCTCCAGGAAAATCGCAGGGTCTCCGCTCTTCCTGCAGGCAGGCAATAACAAAATCCACCTTGGGTGGATCTGCAGCCAGAGCCAGCAGGGATAGGGGTTCCGAGCTCGCTGCCGTGCAGGCGTGATGCACCAGGAGCTAGCCAGCTCAGCCCCGCGGGAACCGGCGATGCCGCTGCTCCCCGCTCCCTAAAAACAGCTGGAGCAGCAGAGACAGCCACCCCGTAGCCTACACGGCTCCTTAAGGGGTTAATTTTGGCAACGCTTGCCATGCCAGTGTAGTTATTGCGACGGAATTGAATGAGATTTCAATACACGTCATTTCTTAAAGGAACATTTTTAAGCAACGCGGGAGAGAGGTGGGAGAACCGCTTAAACCCGCCTGCGGGTAACAGGGGCCAGGTACTGCTGAGCGCTGCAATCCCGGACTGGGCAAGTGGCACGCAGAACCGGTGTCACGGTCACGCAGAAACCATCGTGTTTGAGCAGATAACTCCTGCTGTAGCTGAGCAGCACTGGGAGCACGTGGACCAGAGCCTTGCTGGCTGGAGGGCTGCAGCTGCACCCCACATCTTTCGCACCAGAAAAAAACCCAGGGCAGCAACAAGACTGCCCTTGGTACCCCCGCAGCCCCCCCGCCACAGCCATCCCCAGGATGGGACAAAATCCTTGACTGGACGCTCCCGGGAGGACCCGCTGTAGGACAAGCTGCTCTGACCCCTCCAGGCCACGGCTGGCTCCCACAGAGCCTGGAGAGGATTTTTGGCAGCTGTTAATCCCTTCTGACTTCCAGCAGTATTTGATGTACCCACAGATGTTCTCACTGCCTGCGCAATTACTGGATCTCAATGATCAGAGTTACCAGGAGCACAGTTTCTCCAGATTCCTCAAGTTAAAGGCTTTTTGCCCAGGGCATTAGTCCGCTGCATCCCCAGCGCAGGCTGATGCTTGCAGCTGAAAGCTTCAGCCCTTGGTGTTTCCCTTCAAAGCCACGTCAAGGCTAACGCGGTAGCTGCTCTCGACACCAAGACAAGTTTGTCCCAGAAGATGAGCACGAAAGGACGGAAACCTGGTTTGTTTGCATCCGAGTGCGTCATTCAGGCTGAGCCTCAGTCTCCTGCCTGAGCAGCAGCGGTCTGGGCTTCTGCAAGGTGAGCCCATGTTTCTCAGGTGACACCCGAATCCAGGGAGCAGCCCTGGAGCAGGGCCCCTGCCCTCGGTGGGGGCTGATGCACCCCACATGCAGAGGACGGCAGTGGCGCAGGGCACGCACAGCCGGCTCCGCTGCTGGGGCATCTCCTGAGCTTCTCCATCATCTGCTGCCCCCAGACCTTTCGCAAGAGGTGGTTGAGAAACGTGTAGAGGAAGTTTGAAAGCACAGAAGCATCATCCGCCTCTCACCAAGCCCCCGCGTGGGGACGTGACACAGGCGGGGGACCAGGCTGCTCTGGGCAGAGGGACCAGCACCCCCAGCCACCCACCGCGCAGAACCCCCGGCCCCTTTGCACACCCAGGGTGGCCGCATCGCTAAGTGCTCGCTCCACCAAGTTGGGCAAACAGAGCCTGCGTTGCCTCACCACTTGTTAGCGCGTGGCATTGCAACACAGCAAGGGCTTTGGGAAGCGGGGGGCCAAGCACCAGGCCTCCTCCCCGCCACAGGGGCTCTGCGCCCCATGATGAACACATTGCTCACTGCTCCCCTCTGCAATCCTGCATAAAAGAGACTTCTGCAGGGCGGTGATCCCCCACGTCCCCTCGAGGGTCCCCTGCGCCAGGGAGAGCTGCCCTGCTCAGAGGGGCCAGCACCACCCCGCACATCCGAGCCCAGCCCAGCCTGCGGCAAGCCCGGCGCTTCCTCTTCATCCTCCCTCTCTCCATCTGTCCATCTCCCCACGAGGCACGCACCGTGCTGGAGGGGAGAGAGCTGGGGGAAGCGCCTGTTTTGGGGTCCTGGAGCTGGCCCCAACACCAGAGCGTGGTCGGGGCGAGCAGCACAGGCATTGCTCAACCCCAAAGCATGTCTCTTGGTTGCAGTGATGGGGCGTCAGAGCAACATCTGCAAGAGCACCGGGCAGTTAAACTGAGCATGGCTGGGTTGTAGCTCACCGCAGCCTCGGCGCAAGGCTCCTGCCTTCCCGGGGTCATGGGGATTTACCTTTGCAGGCAGCAGGGCTGCCTCTCTGAGAGCCCATGTTTGCAGCTGAGCTGCGGATGGTCTGTACGCGTCTCGCACCGCTGAGCCCACATCACCTCCTCGCCAGGCAGCGGCGTGCAAGCGCCCTGCCCGCTCCCTGCGCCGAGGGATTTGCAGGCAGGGTGTGCGCTGCTGTCCAGTGACAGGCTGCCGGAGGTGCTGCTGCAGCGGGGCCGCTGCCGCACGGGACTTTTCTGATGGTGCTGCTGCTCCCAGAGTGGCCCCAAGAGCAGCCAGGAAACAAAGGGCTTCGTGCTGCTGCCAGTGCTGCCTGCCAGGAGGCTTTGCTGGCAGCTCCCAGTTTCTCAGGTCATTGCAGAAAACACTGCGTGGCTCTAGTTAGCCTCTCGGATAGGACTAAAATGTGGCTTTGGGGTATTTTTCCACATGTTCTGTTGTGAGCCACCACGGTACTTTAGAGACTTTCACACACAGCTTTGCTTGGCCGGTGCTCTTCAGGTCTCCCCGTTCAGGGTTTGCAGGAGATCTATTATACATGAGCTTCAGCCACGACATGGTGATGTTAACACCACACTGCCTTAACAAGACCTGCTCACACCTCCCAGCCAAGGAGCTCGAGTCCCCGTCAGACCGCCCAACTTCTCCACCTGCCTACCCTGCACCCAACAGCCCTACTCCAGGACCAACCTGACCCACTGTGTGCTCAGAAACACCTGCAAACTCCAGCAGTGGCGTGCAGAGCGATGCCCCAGCCCCCCTGCGATGGGAAAACACAAAGGGGAAGTTGATAAAAAAACCCAGAATATGCAAGTTAGAAAATGCAAAGTTTCCACTGAAGCTCCTTTCCTCCCTTCCCCCTGAATGCAGCTTCTCCTTGCACCCATCAGAAGATGTCTCTCCTCCTTCCCCTTTCTGGGTGCTCGCCCCGAGGAGCAGCAGGGCCAGGAGCCCAGCCGAGCCCCCTCCCAGCAGGTATTTGCCAGCAGCGTGCGCGAGCCCCGTACACTCACGATGTGCTTGTGCACCAGGAGCAGGATGCGGGGGGGTCTTCATGCTGCAAACACACAGGACACACCACGATTTGTCACTACAACCACCGGTTCAGCACAAACCTGCTTCTCACCTGCACATTCACAGTGCCACCCGATGACACTATTTTCTTAGACTTAGATTTCAAGCCACCTAGAGTCAGAGTGCAATCCTTTCACCACCAAGATCAAGGGGAGTTTAGGTGCTCTGCCCCTGTAATCTGCTCTATCCTACACTCCAGAATTAGCAAAGGGTTTTAGAGCCCTGAAAATCACCACCTGACAGTTCCCACGTAGATGGGAGCACCCTTGCAATGTGGACCCGGAGCACTTCCAGCCTGGAGAAGAGGCACGAGCACAGGTGTCGTGCTGCGCCTGGTCTGGCAGAGCGTCCCTCCCGTTACTCGGTTTAATTTGAGAGCAAAATAATCCCCGTCTCTCCCGCTGCAGTGCAAGTTTTCCGTCTCGGTGACACTTTTTTTTTTCTGTATTCCACCTTTTGAAGTATTTGATACCGAACAGATTGCAAGAGGCCGGGGTTTAATTCAGGAATGGCTGCTTGGATGCTTCCTGATAAAAATAGATTTTTTTTTTCTCGTCTGAAGGAGCCGGGTAAGGAGCTCTGGGATGGCAAGGGGAGGGCTGCGTGCTCCAGAAGCAACGTGCAGCTGGTCACCGGCATCCGGAGCCCCATGGTCACTTGCTGAAGGAACGGGCTGATGGGCAAGAGAAGCCCCAAAATAATCCTGCTGGAATTTCACCTGCAGCGGGGCTGCCTGTGGGGAAAACTAACAGGTGCCGCCTATAAAAAGGGCCTGGAATCTGCAGTTCAGGGGAAGACAAGAAGAGAGACCCGGGGGTAGCTGTCGAGTGCTATGTGGATCCCAGAGCGGTTCGGGGACAGTTATAGTAAAGGCTATATTTTACATACGTGACATCAGAGGAAGCCTCGGATCGCACGCAGCCATCATTTGCAAGCTTCCCTCCTACAGCATTAGCAGAAATTCAGCTTGAAAGCCGGAGCCCCACAGCCAAACAGATTTCCTCTTTAGAGGAGGCTCTGGGAAGCGCAGCCGAAACCCGCCATCGAGAAACGCCTGCACGGAAGGGTTCTGCATGGTGCAGATTTTGCAATGGGGCTTTGCAACTTGGCTTCCCAGCATCTCACTCCTCTTTGCCGTACAGGAAGGTCTCCTGCAGGACCTTCCCTTTTCCCCTTGGCTTCTGCAGAAGCGCTGTCGGAGCAGCCGCCCTCCCGCAGCGGCAGCCTGGGCCAGCTCTTCTGAAGTTCAGGCTTAGTTTGAGCCGTGGTCCAGGAGCGTTCACCGCAGGGTCTCCACCGCATGGAAAAAAAAAAAAAAAAAAAAAAAAGAGATCTGCATGCTCACACCTGAAATCAGGGACGCAAACCACCTCACAACCCAGGGCTTTCTGCCCCAGGATGGTTCTTTTCCTATGGCTGGCTTGGAGAAATTGGGTTCTCACTTCCAAGGCCACGTTTAATTAAACTCAAGAGCTTTGCTCGAGCCATTCTTTTGTGGCAGGAAATCGCAGCGGTTCACTAAGAAGCTGCGCTCACCGCCAAAGCCTTCTTGGCTTTCAGCAACCGGGATTTTTCAGCTTGGGGCCAACACTTCTCAGTTGTGATCAGGCAACTCAAAGCAAGGAGTGTTGTGCTGAAAGCATTTGCTTTCTGCTCAAGTTTGCGCTCAACTCTCTGCTCAAGTAAAGCTTCGACAGTAAATATTTCCAGTGGGCCTGGAAGAGCCCCACACACAGGACAATGTTTCACCCGTGTGGGAGCCTGGGCTGGGCTATTCGTAGCGGGATCCGGCTGGAAGGTGTGAAATTTGGATAGACCGGGCAAAAAGCTCAGCAGCAAGATGCTCCTGAACACGCATTGCTATTGCCCCAGGAGGTTTGCACAAAAAGCCCCGTCCCTCCCCGGAGGCGCAGACAGCACCGGGCAGGAAGGAGAGCGATTCTTTAGCAATATCACCTGAAATGGAGAGCCCTGAAACAAAACATCCTAGAAAGGAAACATCCTTGAAAGCAGCAGCCACCACAGGGCTTCGTTCCTGGTGGGGCGAGAAACTTCCCACTGCTAGTGAAGGAAGGGAAACAGCCAGGGAGCAGCGCAGGCTCCGATCATCCCTTCTCACGCTGCATCCCCAAGCTCTAATAAGGGATCGGCAGAGCCACAAGCCCCGGGGAGGGCTGGGGCACCCGGGGGGCCAGCAGCAGGAGCCCGAGGTGACCCGGGGCCGGTGCTCGCAGCAGGGCCGGGTGGCCCAAGGTGCCTGGGAGGATGGTGCAATCCCACCGCTTTGGTGCTCAACAGTTGGGTAGAGCAGCAAGAACTGCATACCGTCAGGGGTAAAGCAGGGGGTAGCAGGAAAAACAAGTTCCCAGCAGAGGAGGCAGGCTGCCCTCGCCAGAGCCTCCCCTTGCCTGCTCTGCCATCCTCCCCATCTCCAGGCAGCCTCCGAGTGGGAATTTCGGCTGCTTGCAGAGATTTGCTTCTCACGTAGCTGGCAGGGGGTGCTAGCAAATGGGTGGGAACAACATGCCTCTTCATGTCCCTGCCTAATTCCCTCGTCTCGCTGGAAAGGGGAATGTCTGCCTTCAAGTTTGCTTCTAGAGGAGCAGCCGAGCGGGGGCCCTGCGGGACCCCCTCCGCTCCCCTCTGCCATCGCCGCGCTCTAGGTCATCTCACAGAAAGGTCAAACTCAAACGTGCGCAGCGTGACAGCATCATGTCGCGTACAGGAGGTGTGCGGCGGAGGGGCAGCAGAGAGAAGAGACGAGGATGGAGGGGAAAGGAAGGGGGGGGGGGGGGGGAAGCCAAAACACAACAGCGCGGCAGGGTGGCAGGAGCGGGAGAGCCCGTCGCAGGTCGGAGCCGTGGCTTACCTGGCCAGCCGCGCAGGGAGAGCAGCACCAGGCAGGTCAGCGGCCAAGCAGCACGGCCGGGGCCGCGGGGAAGCGGCTCCATCGTCGGCTGTTTCTGGGAAGCAGAGATCAGAGTGGCTTCAGAGCCCGGCTTTGGGCTTCGCCTTTTTTTTTTTTTTTTAAAAAAAAAAAAAGCAGAATTGCAGCTGGAGAAGGAAATCGCTCTTCTCAGCCCCAAAATGAGGAAGGGCTGGGCTCCCGCCTCCCCCCCGGCTGCGGGCGGAGAGCACACCCGCACACGCGCGGCCCCGCCGCCGCCCGCGGGCACTGACCTGCCCGGGCCCCGGGCTCGGGCTCCGCCGCCGGGCGCTGACGGGGCCGCCGCGGCGGGGCCCCGGGCGGGCGCATGCCCCGGTGCCGTGCCGAGCCGAGCCGCGCCTGCCTCCCCGCCTCCCCGCCGCCGTTGCCTTGGCACCGGGGCGGGATGGGGCCGGCCCCGGCTCGGTGACCCCCCCCCCCCCGCGGTTCTGAGCAGCCCCAGTTTAAGGCCGCTTTCCCGGCGGTGGGGTTGAAGCCAGCGCCGCCCGGCCCGGAGCAAACTTGCTTTTGTAAGGTCACCCCGCTGTGCCCCTGCCTTAAGGTGGGGCTGGGGGAGACCCCCGGGCGGGACCGCGAGGAGCCCCGCGGCTCGAAGCGGTGCCCGGCTCCCCCGGGGCAGGCAGCACCCGCGGCAGGCAGGACGCGGGGCCGGGGTGGAGGAAGCAGCTGGGGCAGAGGAAGGATGGTTCAGTGGCCCTAGAGCTGCGCAAGAGGGTGGCTGGGGTCCCCCTGCTTGCCACAGGCTTCCTGTGCCAGGGCCAGGACGGGCACCGCTTCGGCATGGCCGCAGCACGCAGCCCAGCATCCCTGCGCTGGAACTGGGGGGGAAAGCACAAGTGTGCTGGGGGGGGGGGGGGGGGGGGGCACACAGCCCTGGGGCTCCTGAACACGCAGGACATTTTCTGCCATCCAAGGGACCGTGCAAGGCCAGCGGCTGAGCTGGGACAGCCCGTGGCAGAGGCACAAGTGGCATTTTGGAGGTGCCACGTGGAGAGGCCAGCTCAGCCCACGGGCGTCAGACAGAGCAAGAAGGCAACTCCGATGCAGCACAGACAGTTGGAGGGTGGATGGGGAGGGAGAGGAGATACCTGCACCCCTCTCTGCAGGGGGTCCTGGAGACACACCCTGGGGGCACAGGAGCATCCCCATGATGTCCCCACAGCAGGACAGGCTTAGCAGGAGCCCACGGTAGGGGGAGGCGAGAGCCTGAGGACAAGGCAGCTGCAGTGGGAGATGGGGCTGAGGGAGGGCGCGGAGCAGGAGGGGGGCGTCTGGATGTGAGCATCCATGGGATGTGTGTCCCTGCACCGCCCTGTTTCTCCCTGACACAAAGTCCCTCCTTGGGGAGGCACAAGGACACGTCCTCCACTCTCTGTGCCTGCTGGAGCTTCTCCCATCACCCGCGGGCACTTCAGCAAGGCCAGGACAGGGACCAGCTTGCTACCCCATGTCCTAGGTGGGCACAGCCACCTGCAGCCAGACATGATGCTGGCAGCTCCCAGCAGGAGCTCCAGCAGATCCCGAAATCACCCTGCTTTCTGCTCCACCTGCCCAGGGATGGGGGTACACATGCTGCTGAGCAGGGGCTTCCAGCCCCAGCACACCCAGGTAGCACCCAGCAGCACCCACCCACACCACAGCATCCCAGATCACACCCAACTGCTCTCCCACGCGGGGCCGGGCCCTGAGGGCAGCATCAGGTGCCCCGCTGGGGGACCGACTGCCAGCTCCCTCCCCAGGCAGCCACTGGGGCTGTCAGCTTTATTTAGAGCTTCGCACAAACAAACAGCAAAGATATCTGAAGTGACTTGGCACCATCAATCTGTGCCCGGCGTCAGCCTGCGCGTGTTCCCGTCCCCGCCAGCCTCCCCCTCGGCCCCAGCTACACCCATGTGTTGCCTCCAGCCTTAATATAGCTCACTTTGCTGCTGGGAGCTGGGACCAGCCTCCCCAGGCATCCGCACTGCGCCTCCCTCCGGGAGCCCCTCGGGGCAGCTGGAGGCTGCACTCAAGTACTGCAGCCAGTGCTACTTCTACTGTAAAATAATTTGTGGCCAGCACTGCTCCCAGGGAGCCCCGTGCAGCCGTTGTTTTTATTTCCCCTTTGCACAGCTGGCAAGGGCATGAGCAAGCAGCAGGGACCCAGAGGAGCCATTGGGTTTGGCCTTTTGCACATGCAGCATGGTGTGGAAATAATTGCTTTGCACAGGGATGGGACGTGGGATTAGCAGTGGTTTGTGGAAACCTTGCAGCTACACCGCCTTGGGCAGTGCATCCCACCCAGCCCAAGTCTGGGAGCAGGCACCCTCGGGGTGAGCATGTGCCCAGCAAGAGGGAAGGTGCAGGGGACGCGCTGTAGCCATTCACAGCCGCTTTCCTGGTTATTTTTAAATGGAAGCACAGTTCCTGGAGGCCTGGCTGACTTCAGCCTGTCTGGGCTGTTCTCCCGCTCGGTGTTGAAGGTTCAGACAACCTGTTTTGAGGCAATTACAAAGCGGAGACAGCCCATACGCAAGCAGCCGCCGCAGAGCACTTGGGAAGGAAAGTTAGAGCTTAAAAAAAGCTCTGCAAGAGAAGGTACCACAGCAGAGCAGATGGTGCAGCGTGAGCTTCCCGCAAAGAGCTGCTATTGCTCCCCATTATGAAGCATATGGGCAGGCTCAGCTGCCTCCCCTCCTGCCCACAGCCCTTCCACTCAGTATCGCAGGGGCCCGCTCAAACATGTGGGGTTTGGAGGAGCCGCCCCGAGAAGGCAGCCCCTGCCCCGCAGACTGGCACAGAACCTGGGGGAGAGGAGCACTCTGCTCTTTCGCACGCCCAACGTCCGAGATGGAGCGAAAGCGCAGCGTTTTGGGAGGCACACCACCATCATTAGTAGCTTCCTTCTGCACCAGACACCCACGCCGAGCAGGAGGCTGCTGCGCCGTTTGGCAGGGCGGGCAGCACTGCCAGACTCCCTGTGCTGCCAGCGGGCAGCCGGGCTGCGCTCGCTTTTGCAGTATCTTCATGCTTCAGCTCAAAACCACTGCTCCCGCAGGGATGATTTTGGAGCCCGGGTCTCCCCGGCCCTGGGAGCCGTGCAGCAGCCAGCATGGGGGGGGGGCCAGGGCAGCATTTCAGGAGAGCTTTTCAAGAATAGATTGATTTTTACAGCTTTCAGGCACAGTGAGGAACTTGAATCATGCTGCCAGCACCCTTTTGGGGAAGGCACGTGCTCCGGCCAGTCTGGGCCGGGCTCACCCACCCTCGCAGGTTTGGGTGCTGGAGGGAGGCTGGACCAAGCAGGGTTCTGGTCCCCTTCCCAGGGCAAAGGCTCCAGCCAGAGCCGTCACTGCTCCCAGCAGGGACCAGGGGCCCAACGTGCTTTTGCATTTCCCCATTTTCAGCTAGGCAGCTCTGCGTGGGCAGCAGGACCGGCTGCACGAATGGCTTCCTCCCCAGGAGGAGGTGGGGAGGGACCCCCGGTCAGGGCAGCAGCACCCCATCTCTGGGAGGGGCCCAAAAAGACCCTCTTGTCTGAGCCCAGCAGCATCCAAGGGGGTTAATTACAGCCTCACCAGGACGATCCCAGTCTTGCAGCACTGGTTTTGCCCAGACTGCTCTTTCATCCCCTAATTAGCAGCCTGTCTGATCCCCCCCTAGCACAGATAGCCCACCGGGACAGCGGTGGCTCACTCTGCTGGAAAGGGATTCACAGGTGATGGAGGTGGGAGAGGTTTCAGTTCCTGCCCTGCAGTGCCAAACCTGGGCCTGTTAATGAGCCACGTTTCACTAATGATGGAGGCAACCGCAGCTCTTTCCCTACCTGGGACTTCCCCCCCTTGGGACCCCAGCCCCGGACCAGCATGGTACAGCACAGGGGGAAGGTTACCTATGGCTTAACTTGCCACATCGCACCAGGACACAGCAGCTGTCCTGGAGGGCTTGTGGGCTCCGTTCAGCCTAGCAAAACCCAAACCAGCAGGGAAAGCTTAGAGACAAACATAGGAAAAACACCAATACTTTGGACATCAGCCTAGAAAACACCCTAAAACAAGTATCTAGCAGTGCTGTTTTGGGACTGTGGCTGCAGAGCCATGCCCAAGCGCCAGCGAGCAGCCAGCACCCATGGGAGCCCTTCACGATAAACCCAATAACACACCACACGCCTCCACCGAGGCACTCAGGGTTGCAGGGACTCACTGCCCCAGGGAAGCTCAGAGCCACCCAGTCGTATCCTGGCCCAAACCCAAACACAACCCAGCCCACCCCTCAAGAGATGCTTTCACAGCTTGCCACAACAAAATGAGGTGTGCGACCACATCAGAGAGCCGAGCCCAGCCCCAGCACCCACACGAGGTCTGCTCTGCTGCATACAAGCCAGCACAGCCTCCCTGCAGCCAGAGACCAACACGTGCACAGGGCTATGCATGCTCACCCCATCTGTCCCCCAGCTCCAAAGCCAAATTTCAAGACCCCTCCAGCCTACGAGCCAGGTGGACACACCTTACAGCCCTCCTGCCTCTCCCCACCACCCCTCAGGCTTCAGAGTCAGCACCCTCACAGGACTTTTAGCTAGGAGAAGAAAAACACACAAATGTCTTCTAAAGTAGGTAGTAGCACTAATTACACTGCTGATATTTAGGGCTTCCAGCACAACAAATGGAGCTTCAGCTTCATTAGGTACCATGCCAATTAAATCCAAGACATCCAGTACAGAAGGAGCTTAAATTAGTTTATCTGATGTTAACTTATAACAAGCAATATGTTAACACGAGGATGGAAAGAAGTGACCTGCAGCCTGTTTGCAAGGAGCAGCACACAGGGGTGGCCGAGCCAGACCGTGACTGGGGAGAGGGGTGAAGGCAGCAGGAACACTCCAGCCCTGCAAACACCGATTTAAGAAATTGGGGTGCATATCATACCTGTCTGCTCACCGCATGCTCCTGCTGCAGCCATGCAGTTCACCACCATGAACACCTTGCAGCTGGAGATGGGAGCACCCAGCCACCCCCTTATGTGGGAGAGGCCCTGGGGGGGGGGTAATGAGCTGCAGGTGCTCCGTTAGGGCTGCGATTGCCGGAGGAAAGGCAGGGATGGGCTGTGGAGGCTGCTGAGCGAGCAGCCTGTGCACGGGCTTTGCCCCTTTACCTTTTGGGGTGGCTCACGGGAACTGTCTGTAATCGCTTTGGTCAAGCTTTTATCGTGTGGTTTAGGGCTGAGCTGAGACATCTCAGGTCCTCATCTGAGCTCTCAAGCCCCCGTGGTGCAGATGGTGCTGGGGGCAAGCGGGGAGAAGGTGCTCCCCGGCATGGGGGAGTTTCCGAGGAGCCCACCTCCGCGCACGCTGGCCGGACCCGCCGCCTGTTACTGCAGCCACCTTGGGGAGCCGGGTTCCTAATCGCAGCCCACTTAATTTTAGTGGCACTTGAACGCTCTGCCGGGATCAGCTGGTCCCCTCCAAGTCCATAAAATGACTTTCAGGGAGGGATGCCGGCACTGCCTGCCCCGCACTGGCCTTTGCTGGGGTGGGGTGATGCTCCGAGTGACCTCACGGTGTTCACCCACCGTCGCCCTGGGCTTTGGCAGCAGCAGCAGAGCCTGGCCGGCGTCAGACCATCCACCACTGTCTGCCGAGCAAAAAGAGAAGCATGTGGGCTGCGGCAGGGACTGTATCCGCATCGTGGCTGGCCCGTCCCTGGGCCGTGCAATGCTCGTGGGCTGCTCCCAGGCTGCTCCCGCTCGGCAGCGGCACCCTACGGGGTGCTGCAAACCGGGTAACTCAGGCAGGCTTCCTTAACGCAGCCCTGCACGCTTCCGACTGGGGGAATTCCTCCTGGCTGTGTCAGAGCAGGAAAGGTGGTTTATATCCTGTGCCTGGCCTGGAAGCAGCCCGGCTGACCTGGAGGCGATGGGCAGAGGGACGGGGGGTTTAGGGTGAAACTGCTGACAGGCTGGGAAAACCTGGCTGCGGGAGGGCGGCTCGGAAGGACGGGACCTGGCAGGGCCGGTGCTTGCTTTCCGGTCAGCTGCCGTAAGCGCTCGGAGGGCTGTGATGACCTTTGTTCGCAGGCAGGATCCTGCCCCTTGCTCTGGAGGTGGATTTGCTCGCTGGCTGTGGGTGCAGCGGGTCAGCAAAGCCCCAGCAGTCCCACGCTGCAGCCTCCTGGGTCCGCAGCACGTGCACAGCACAGGGATGGGGACCAGGGCACGAGGCAGCTCCCACCCAGGGCAGCTCACTTTGGGGCACAGGGTGGCCCCAATCCTGCACCCCTTGTGCCAGCGGTTGCAAAGCTCAGGGGCTGTGGGGATACCCACACTGGCTGAGGGGCAACGCCAGGGCTCACCCCAGCTCTCGTGGGCTCCAGAGCCGCAGGCAGACCCGGTGCCGTGGTGGCAGCCAAAGTGGTGCCTGCCCTGGGACCCTTCCCCACCCCGGGCTGGGCATGGAAGGGATGCTCAGCCCCAGGAGCAGCGGTGCTGTGGAGGAGAAAGTGGCACGGAGGGGAGGGGAGGGCAAGGGAGGGGAGGGCAGGCCAGGGAGCTCCAGCCGTGCAGGCGACCTTTGGGAGCTGGGTGTTAATCGTTGATGGGCTCCCGGGAGCTGTTTGAGCTGAAGCCTCCATCCCCGCTCCGGAGGGGGATGCTCTGCACCGCGCTGGCCCACAGGGACGTGGTGGCGGTGCCGGTACCCAGACCCCCACGAGGCACAGGCAGCCCCCCCCAGCCCACAGACAAATTTATGTGCCGGGGGCTAATGGGAGGCCTTGTCACGCTGACGCCAGAAAAATTTACTTCGCCCTCTCGAGCCTCTGCAGCTGTGGTTCTCCCCGACGGGCCAGGTCCCTGCCAGAGCTGCTGGCGGTTCCTCGCGTCGGATGCAGACCATCCTCCTCCGGCTGCCCCCTGCTCTTAACCTGGGGGCTGCCAGTGCCACACCCGTGCCCGGAGCTGACCGGGGACCACGCGGGACAGCCTGGAGGCCGAGGGCTCCCGGGGTGCTGCAGGCGGGTGGACGGGGGGTGCAGGCTGTAGGGATGCACGTGGGAACGGCGGGTGCCTTTGAGCCTACAGCTCCATGGAGCGATGCTAGAGAAGACCTTGGTCTCCCCTTGGCGGTACCACTGTGGAGCTGTGTGGAGGGGTGAGGAGCCTGGCCGAGGGAGGAGCGATATCATCTCAGTTTTCTTCCGCCTTTTTTTTTTTTCTGCATCCTCTCAAAGTTCTTTGTTGATTGCAAATTGTTATCATGAAAGCGCATCCAACGCTGCAATAGCAGATAATGCTCCGCGCGCTCCCAGGCATGGCTGCTGTAACTCATTGCAGGCCGGGCTGCCTGATAAAGTCCCGCGGCAGCTGCAGACGAAAATAAAAATGCTAACGCAGGGGGATTTATCATGTTAAGCTATCTCAGCCCATTGCTTCCTGCTCATCAGAGCTCTCGCTGGAGGCACCGGGACGGTCGCAGGACTTTGAAGCCCAGGTTTGGCGGGGGGATTTGTGCTGTTGGACCTTGGCCGGCCAGGCACTCGCACCTCCGGAGCCAGGGAGATGCCCCAGTGGAGGGCTGAGGTGGGGTGCATGGGGTGCGGGAGACCTGGTATAACCCCACATCACCCTTTACCGAGTGCTAGTAATGAGGGTGCCAAGAGATAATGGCGTGGCTGGCAGCGAGGGCTTTTGCCGAGGTTATTTGTGACAGTGCCGTACCTAACACATCGCAGTGGAAATGGCAATCGCACGGCGGCTGGGATGCAGGGGGGGGTGCACCCCCCCAAAACAGCCGGACCCAGCCCTGGAGGGGGGTTGCCGCTGTCTTGGCCAGCCCCCAGCACCGCCAGTGCCGTCCCCAGCCCTGGCACTGGCCTGTCCTTGTGGTGGCCGTCCCTGCGCTGTCCCCACAGCAGCTCCGCAGCTCGGGGGCCGCGTGCCGGAGCACGGGGCTGTTTGCTTTGGTCCTGTTGAGACCGGGCACATCCATGCTGCCTGACCCAGCACTCCCAGCTCCGCGGGGCCAGGGCCATGCTGGTCCTGCTGCTGGGAGCTCGAGGAAAATGCTTCTGCAAGGGGTTTGTGTTGTTTTGTCCTTTTTTTTTTGAAGCTGAAGGGCAACGAAAAGCACGAAGATTAATTCCGGCTCTGCAAGTTCCACCCGTGCTCCTGGTGACTGCATTGGTCCCAAGGGTCTGGCCTGGCCCCAATAAGGAGCTGCAAATCAGAGCTGTGAAATGCTGCCGTCCTTCCCCAGAGGTTTGCCTCAAGGCTGGCGGGGCCGGCACGGCGTGGGGCCGGCACGGCGTGGGGCCCGGCAGCTGGGCCAGGGGTCAGAGGACTGCCGGAGCCATGGAGGGGGATCAGGGATTTAGAGGGTCTGTGGGATGTCTTAACAGGTTTAGAAAACGTTGCCTGGGATTATCTACTAGCAGTGGTGACCCGAGACGTCCGAGCTGAGACACACGTCGGCACCAGCTGATGTCTGCTGAGAAGGGGTTCATGCATGTGGGAAACCTGTTCTGCGTGTGCATGCATTTGCATACGCCTGCACGTACACATGTGCGTGCATGTGTTTGCACGTGTGCGCGCACACGTGCATGCATGTGCAGCAGTGACAGCTCTGGGACAGGGCTGTAGGTGCAAATGGGGCTGCCGGCCCGCTGGTCCTGCAGGGTCTGAGCCGTGCAGGGCCCCCGGCAGCTGCCAGCCCCGTGCTGGGTCTCGGGTGCCAGGAGGGGACCCGGAGTGCCGGGGGCAAAGCATCTGCCCTGCGACATGCACGAGGGATGCTCCAGCCTTCGTTGCGCTGCAGCCCTTTAACAGCAGCTCCTGACCGCCAGCATTAACGATATCCACCCAATTAGCCAGCTCTGCCTAGCCCAAAGGATTAGCAAACGAAATCATCCCAAGGTGTAAGCAGTTAACACTGCTAATTAGTCATCGCGTGAATCCTAACCCAAACGCTAACCCGGGCGCAGGCAGCCGGCCGTGGCAGCGTGGCGGGCAGGGGGCTGCTGCTGCCCGCCCAGCCGGGGCCTCCCTCGGCTCCAGGAGACGGGAGCTGATTACGGAGAATTTGCTGGGCTTGGGGATACGTTATTTTTACACGTTGCCATAGTTACCGATACCATTATAAAATTAAGCCTGAACCTTGCGGAAGAAATGGATCTGTCAGAAGCAATTATTTTAGCAAGCGCGTTGTTGATCCCGCCGCGCTGCCCACCCCGCAGCTGGCAGCGAGGGGCTGAGCCCAGCCGGGGCGATGGTGCTCCCCGCCGAAGGCTCTGCAGGGGCCGCATCCTGCTAACGGGCACGTCGTCGGGCCGAGGCGCCGGGCAGGCTGCTGGAGCACCGGGCTCGCCTGGCCACACCACGCTGGGAGCCACCGGCGCCGGCACAGCCCCTCGGTGCTGGCAGCACCGTTGGTCACGTCCGGGGCGAACAAAAGCCTGCTGAGAGCGCGCTTTCAGCCCGCTCCGTGGCTCCCTCCCGCAGCGCCTGCTTTCCCCCTTCTCCTGCCTCTCTAAATATTTTTTCCTTTCCCTGCACTTCTCCTCAGAGGGACACTTGTGCCGGTCTCGGGGCGCTGCCAGCGCCGGAGCCGCCGCCAAGCGCAGCCGAGCTTTAAGGTCGCTCCGTGCCTGGAGGAGTGGGGAGCCCTGGGGACCCCCGCAGCGTCCTACCCTCGCTGGCTGACGGGGACGCCCTGCGCTACCCTTGGGAAGGGGAGCTCCCCAAAGGGTTTCCCCATCCCGAGCAGCAGCCCCCAGCTCTTTTCCCTGGACAAAACCCGCCAGAGCATCCCCAGGAGCGTGCGCGGCTCACTCCATGCACGATGCACATGTGGATGTCGGGGGGAGCAGGAGCACTCCAATGTGCCACCAACAATTGATCCAACATGAGGAGCCCCGGGCATCCCCAGTGCAGGCAGGACACCCCTCCTGCCCGCCCTGGGACCCTCTCTTGGGCACTGGCAGGACCAAGGGCTGCAGCTGGATCCGCCCTCCCCGTGCCAGCTCTGGAGGGCAATTGTCCCTGAGCAATGTCCCGTCAAACACTGAAAGCACAAAGTGAGTCTTTCTTAAGCACTGGATGTTCCTGTTCGTCCCACGGTCCTGGAAATCCCTCTTTAATCATCGCCAGAGTCTTGGCCTCCACGACATCCTGCGGTGAAGGACCACACGGGCCAAAGGAGTGTTGGGCGCAAAGGATTTCCTTTGAAATGTGTTTGACACTTTTATTTTCACTGCCTGCCCCCTCTGCCTGCGATAGAAGGCATGGGGAATGGCCGGAGGGCAGCCCCGGATCGGCCCCACGCCCCCTCAGCTCCAGGGATTTAATCAAAATGATTCCAGGTCGGGCAGAGAGGTTCCCAGTAGCAATAGCTGCAATAGCACAACCTCCTGTTAGACACCAGAGAATCCACACGGACAAGCAGCATCCTCCAAGCACCTCCACCTCTCCTCAGGTTAAAGCCCTGGACCGCAGCCCGGGGCTCCCGGTTCACTTCCCCGTGGCTGCAGGGCCAGGCTGCGGCGTGACCACGGCCGGGCAGTGCCTGGGAGCCCGCCTCCTCCCCGACCACCCCAGGGGGTCCCGCAGGGCGCCCCAGTGCCATGGGGCGGCTGTCCCGTAACGCGGCTTTCGCTGGGGCTGTGCTTGGGCTGGAGAAATCTCTGCTCTGCTGGCGAGAGCCGTCACTACATCAGGAACCGAGAGGGAGGATGAGGCTGGCAGCGAGGCTGCGGCACCAAAACAGTTCCTATGACAACCCCAAATCCCAGACCGGTTTATCCCCTTTAATAAAAATCCACAATAACTGTGAAACCAGGGAAGAAAATTCAATAAGTAAGATGCAAAATAAATCAGAAACAGCGTAAAGCACGTGACCGTTTTACTTCGGCTTCGTTCCTTGCTTTCCAAGGAAAAGCCTGAGAAATGGGGAGCTGTGAAGGGGCGAGCTGGCGGGTTTGGAATTGGTGTGAGCAGGGTCCGGCTGTGCAGCATCCCAGGGCTTCTCCCTCCAGTTCCCTCTCCCGGCAGAAGCGCAGCCCGGGGTGGTCAGTGGCCACAGGTGAGACCCACGTGGCATTTCCTGGGGACATTCGAAGTGTCCCTGAGACCCTCTCGCCCTTTCCAACCCCCTCAAAGCACCCCAACTGTTCCTCCAGCTCCTTGTGCTGCTCCCCATCGGTGTCCTAGCATGGCATCCCCATGGCACCGCCTGGTCCCCAATGGCATCACAGGGTGCCCGTGGCATCGTGGGGTCCCCATGGCATCACGAGGTGCCTGTGGCATCGTGGGGGCCCTGTGGGGTCCCTGTGGCATTGGATGCTCTTGGACCCGTGGCTGTTTGGCTAATGCTGATGTGCAAAGGGACCAGCCTGTCTCTCCCTGGGGATGGGCTTGTGGCCACCACGGTCTTACAGTGGCAAGGACAGGGGTGGAGACAGGGATGGGGACAGGGATGGGGACAGAGCAGGAGCGCAAGGGCATCTTGGACAGACAGACAGACACAAATCAGAGCCTTGGCTGGAGCCGCTGCCCCGTCAGCTGCCGGAGGGGACAAGCTGGAGCAATGCTGGCTCCCGGGAGACGCGATGGCCCCTGGGCACCCATCCCTGTGAGAGGCACTGCCAGTGTGTGGGGGGGCTCTGCTCCTCACCATGGAGCTGGATCATCCTGGCACAGGGCACGAGGCGTTTATCCCCGTCTCTCCCCTTTTCTCCTTGCCCAGCCCTGGCTCCAGCACAAGCTCAGCTTTGTCCCGCTCCCCTGCAAGCGCTGCCAGCCCTCTCCTGTCCCCCAGGACGCCAGGGAGATGCCCACATCCCCCTGCTTCAGCCAGCCCCATGCACTAGCTGAGTCCATGCTCTTCCTCGGCGTTAATGAAATCATTGCTCCTCCTCCCCTCGCTGCTGGGGCCAGCCTCATCCGTCAGTCATGCTCTCCGGACTAATTGCTCTCTGTTATTCCATGTTTTCCATTGGAGGCTCATGCTCCCTGTTGGCTCTCGGCACAGCCTGCGCCTCCCATGTTGGCTCCCCAGCACGGCACGGCGTGACACGGCACGGCACGGCACGGCACGGCATGCACTGCCGCCCCGACAAACCCTGCCAGCCCTCTTGCCTCGGCACCTCCAGGAGCCGTTTCCCACCTCCCGGGGCCGGGAGCGGAGCAGATGCTGGGGCAGCCCCCGAGCACCCCCCGGCTCTTCCCCGGCTCCTGCTTTCTGCCTCTCCCCAGGGCGGGGGTCCACGCAGACTCCCACCACGGCACAGCCCAGCCCAGCCTCTCCCCAGCCCTTTTGCTTGGCTTTGCCATCCCACGAGGTCCCAGCACCAGGCTCACACACCACGTGAAGGAAAAGCCCCCCACACCACCCACATGCCGGGAGCTTCTCGCCGTGGCGGGGGCCGCTGCCAGGCCTGTTTGCCAGGACACACCGCCGCGGCCTCATCTGCCTCGCTGCACCCTTACCCCGGCACGGCACCGCCCCAGGGTGTCCGTGCAGGGGGGCCGGCGCTGGGACACAGCCCAAACCCCGGCTGGAGCTGGCGTGTCCCCTCCCCGGCTGGGACGCCGAGCCTCTCCCTACCATCCATTCAGCCACCGCCTCTGCTCTGCACCGCAGCGAAGCCGCCTTTGCTTGGCCCCGGCTGTGGGCAGGAGGAGCCCAGCGGCTACCGGCCCCAGCATCGCCTCGCACCCGCCGCAGCCATTGCAGCTCTCGACCCAGCACAAGCGCCTGCATTTCTCGCTCGAGCACCCAGCGGGCGACTCAGCAGGACGTGACACCCGGCAGCACCAGGAAACCACCACGGACGAGCAGTGAATCCCCGACCCCAGCGTCACCCGGTGCTGACCCCCGAGCGAGGTGCTGCCCCCCGCGCAAGGCGCTGCCCCCCAGGCGAGGTGCTCCCCGTCGCGCTCCTTCCTACCTTGCGTCCACGCTTGGGCACTTGTTTGTGCTTTCACTGCCGGCACACCCCGGGCTGGCAGCTTAAAGGATTTTCCTATAATAACCACCAAATCCCTCCCCTGGGCAGTAAGCTGCAGACCTGGGCCCTTTCCTAGGTACAGAGCGCTCCACGGTGCTCTGCTCGCTCGCTGCTTTGCATATGCTTGTATCAGACTGGATTTCCCCCCTCCTGACCCAGATCAGTGCTTAAAAAGCCCTAAATCCCCTTGAATTTCATTTCCCCTTGTCTGCGAGGTCTATCCCCGGTTTCAGTCTCACCCACATATTTTACATACTCCTGCTTGCAATCCTGACGTGAGCTTTCTGTGAGCTTTGGTGTCCTCCCCCTGCAGAGGCCGGGCAACCCCTGTGTCCTGCTCAGAACAGCCGCCGCCTCGGCCGGGAAATGAGCCACTGCTCGGTGCGGCCGTGGCTCCGCTTGGGATCCGGCACTGCCAGAGGCTTCACCCCGGCACCCCCACGCCACAGCCCCTTGCTGCTGCTGGGGCTGGTGCAGAAGGGGCCAGGCTGGGGACGGGTGCTGGGGACGGCGGTGATGGACCCCTGCCCTGGCAAACTCCCCCTCCGCCACCGTGCCCACGGGGCGCTGAGTGCCCCCGAGCTGTCCCCGAGAAAGAAATGACCCAAAACTGTCCCCAGGGCACGTCCCCTGGAGCAGGGGATGCTTATTCAGTCATGCAAATGAATTTCAGTAGTGGCTCCTCTCCCCCCATAACAATTCTCTCCCCAAGAGGATCTCTGCTGGCAGATGAGGCTCCACTGGGTACACACGCGCTGCTATCTCACGCTGTCTTGTTTCACTTCTCTTTTTTGATTTCACAGTAAAAAGTAGACAAAGTTGGAAACCGGCAGCTGCAGCAGCAGCAGCTTTCAAGGTTACAGACAGCAGCAGTGGCAGAAACAGCAGGTTCCTCTGCCTGAAAAGCGTATTTCGCCCTTAGCCCGTGCCCGCGAAGGGGAGGGGGGTGTTTGCTTGTGGCAGCACACGGTGCGGTGGGAGCACCTGCCGCCACGGGTGGGTGCGTGTGCCCGGCGTGGAGCGCACACTCTGTGGCTTCCTGCCACCGCCACGCTCCGTCCTCGGCCGCCGGCCCGCTCCCCTTGGAGGTGGGCACTGAGCACGCGTGCACGGAGCAGGCGTGCACGGAGCAGGGGATGTGCACGGAGCAGGCGTGCACGGAGCAGGTGTGCACGGAGCAGGGGATGAGCACGGAGCAGATGTGCACGGAGCAGATGTGCACGGAGCAGGGGATGAGCACGGAGCAGGAGACTTGCACAGAGCAGGGGATGTGCGTGGAGCAGATGTGCATGGACTGGCTGGGGCTGGAGCAGGAGATGTGCACGGATCGGGGGGGAAGGGGTGGAAGGGCTGGCTGGCGCCAGCTGCCCTGATTTTAACACAGCATCATGAACCCTGTTCCCAAATACCGGCCCCTTCGGGAGGGCAGGGAAAGCCGGGCGAGGGCTGGGCCTCGGACCACGCTGCAGCAAAGTGGCACCGAGGGCTGTTCCTGAGCGTTGCTCCGCGCGTGGTGAGAAGATGCAGGTTCGGTGGGAGCCAGGCAGCCGCCCTGCCTGGGGGAGCTGCCGGGGGGCAGGGTGGGAGGCTGCAGCTGCCCGTGGGGCTCAGCATGAGCCCGGCAGCAGCACGGGGTGAGCTGGCACGGGGCTGCGGAGGCCACGCGTCTCCCAGGGCGCCGCGGGACCGTCACTATTGCTCTTGTTCTGAACCCAGCGGGACTGGACAGCATGGCTGTTCGCTGGCTTTAATGAGGATGGGCTTGGTGCGGTGACAAGATAACACAAATTATGGACCTGCTGAGCCAGGAAAGTGCCGTTAGTGGCCCGTGCTGGTGGAGACAGGCGTGCGTGAAGCCCTCCTGGTGTAATCGGCACCGAACAGCTTGCACAAGGCAGAGGTGCTCAGCCTCGTGGCCTGATCTGGTGTTCAAGATGGCTGCTGGGTCCTGGGAGAGCTGCTGACGAGCCCTGGCATGGCAGGTCCAGCCCTGAGCCTCACCCGGCACCGCTGCTGAGACGGGAATGAATTAGGGGAGCTTTGCCAGCTCCGGGCACGGCGTGTCGAGCTTGGACCAGGGTGTGCCATGCAAACAGATCCATTTCTTCTTTATTGTGCCCTGCAGAAATGTCCCTGCTTCCTCCCCCGAAAGAGGCTCTTTGGCCTTGCAGGCTGCAGTGCCACACGTCACTGGGCAGCCACCCTGATGCTGGCGTACTCGGAGCAGGCTGCGCTGGGGCTCCTGCTGTGCTGCGGGGCCACAGGCAGGGGCTGGAGATCGGCGTAGTGGATGTCATTGTCCTCCTTGCTGCTTTGCTGCAGAAGTGCACACAAATGGTGAATGCTGTCACAAGAAAAATCCTGCAAAAATAACCCTAACAGGAGGTCCAAGCCGGGACGGCGGTGCCACGGCTGCACAGATGGCCCCATGCCGTGGTGCGGAGCGTGCCGGGACCACGTGCAGGCGGCTGCTGCTCACCCAATGCCCACCCCGGCCCCGGAGCCTTGCAGAGTCCCTGTAAGCCGGGACATCGGCACGGGATGCTCTTCCCCATATTCACGGCTCGCTCTTACCTGGCTGGGCACATGTGAGGTCTCTGCATCCAGGACTGCGCTGCTAGGGGGGAAGGACGGCCATTAGAGCTAAAGGAAGCCAGGTCGCCTCCCCACCCCACCCAGCACAGCCCTCAATTCCCCTCCCAAGTTTTAGCCAGGCTCTACGGCACGTGGCCACACATGATGCCCACACTGAAGGCGGAGGAGAGGGACAACGTGCTGCCTGCACGCCTGGGCTGGGCTCAGACACCACGGTGAGGGGCTGCAGGGAGCTCCCGGGCGCTGGGCGCTCCCCACCGCGCGCTCCTGTTGAAACACAGAGAGAAGCAACGCAGTGCAGTGATGTGCCTGTGAGTAAAGGACCTTTTCTGGAGAAAATTACTGCTCCAGAGGGAGAGGAAACCAGGATAAGGCAGGTAGATAAGGCGGTTCGCTCGTCTCGGGGTGCAGAAGGAAGACGTGGTGGGTACAAACCTGGGGGTGCTGGAAGTCCCTGCACAGCACCGCAGAGGGATGGGCAAGAAGCTGCCCGTGGCCGCTGGCCTGGCCAGGCACTGGCTCTCCACCTCACCTCTGCGCTTCTTCCTGTACATGCAAAGGGCGACGAAGAAGCCGAGGAGGAGGAGGAAGCAGAGCACTACAGCTGCAGCCACCATGCTGGGAACCAGGGCTGTCTCTGTGGAGATACAAGTCAGAGCGAGGAGAAGGTGGTAGGTGCGGGGCAGTGCCGGACCCCGCCACGAGCAGGACGGGGTCCCCTGGAGCAGCGCCCCACGGGGCTGCACTCACCGTGCAGGGATACCACCGTGCCCCTCCCATGCTGAAGCATCTCATCACCACCAAGCAGCAATTTCTTGAACTTCACGCAGTAATAGGTGCCGGCATCCTCGGGGCGAACATCCCTGATGTGGATGCTGAAGTCCGTGTCGGACTCGCTCACTGCCCTCGTCACGCGGGGGAAGGAGCCCTTCTGCTCGTAGACGGTCTCGTTCCCACTGCCCAGGCCCTTCAGCCACTTCACGGCGCCAGGGAGACCGCCTCCGGACATGGTGCAGATCAGGTTGAGCGTCTCCCCCACTGTCACCGACACCTTGTCCTGGGGCTGCCGCAGCTCGAAGTCCTGACCCGCCTGGGCACCCGCACCTGGGCACAGCGAGAGAAGGGCAGGGGCTGAGCGACAGAGCGAGGTGAGAGCTTGCTCCACTCACCCCGAGCGGCACAGGCAGAGCAGCCCCAGCTTGCTCCGAGTTTGCAGTCGGCACAGCTGAGAAATATCCCTGGATATGGCAGAGACAAACCGCAGGCACTGGGAGCGGTGGAAGCCAGGTTCAGAATGACCGAGGGGCAAATTTGCATCTCCTGTCGAGTCATTAACAGGAGGCGCTGCGAGTGCTCGGAGTCCAGAGAGGTGCCGAGGGAGCCGAGGGGAATTCCTGGCAGGAAAAACTCCCGAGTGCTGTTAAACATTAACGCCCCAGCTCTGCACAACACCAGCCAGGATTACTGGGGCTCTGCGGGGCAGCGGGGTTCACAGAGCGGGGCTGCGCGCAGCCGGCCAGGAGCCGGCTCTGAGCAGGGGTGTGCAGCCCCGGAGCCGAGGGCAAGCCCCCAAACGCCTCCTGCCCAAAGCCCCCCGCTACCTTCGGCACCGGCTCGGCGGGGCTCAGCTCTGCACACCCCGGGGCTCGCCGCTGCGCACCCCGCCCGCCTTGCCCCCGGCAGCCCCCCGCCACCCAAAAAGGCGGTCGGAGGAGGAAAGCCCCCCCCCCCCCCCCCCCGTCCGGCTTTTTGCCGGCCTGCTCGCGTTAGCGATCTGCTGCGGCGGCCGGGCCTCTCCCCCGCCGTTCCCCCCCGGGCGGCAGCAGCCAGCGGGGCAGGGAAGCGGGAGAGCTGGCGGGGGGCCGCCGCCGCCGCCGCCGCCCCGCTCCGGACTCACCCGAGAGCCGCAGCGGGAAGAGGCTGAGCTGCCCCAGCAGGAGCTGAGCCGCCGCAGCGGCGCGCCAAGCCATCGGCGCTGCCCGAAGTTCGGGCTCCGGGTCCGGGAGAGGGGAAAGGAGAAGCTGCACAGGAAACGGAGGCGAGCGGGCGCGGGCTGTTAACGCTTTTGGTGCCTGGCCCGGGGCGGGCGGGGGGCAGCGGCAGAGCCGGCCGGCAGCTCCGCCGGGCTTCGCCCCCGAAAGGACATCATCCGAGGGCGAAGCGCCCCCCCCCCCCCCCCGGGTCCGCCCCGACCCCGAGGGGCCGCGCTGGGCACGGGGCAGGAGAGCGGCGGAGCCCTCCTCGCCCCCTCGGTTCGGCAAGCCGGGCGGAGCGCTGGCTGCAGGGGGGCTCAGGCGAAGCCCTGGGCGAGGTCTGCACCACGGACCCGTCGCAGACGCCAGCCCGTGCCCCGATCCTGCTGGCAAGGGCTGGGTGTCCCCCCGACGCCCCGGGGTGCCGAGCCGCAGGCTGGCCACGTGTGGGGAGCGTGCCGGGTTGGGGCCCCTCTCTCCGGCTGCCCGGTGCCGGTGGCCGTGGCCGTGGCACACATCCGCGGGGAGAGCGGGACTGACATCGCTGGCGAGGACCAGCCTCGTGACACGAGATGGCGTGAACGCTGTGGGAACCGGCTGGGACTTGTGCAAGGGGTCCCTGGGGGGACCCTCTTTGCCAGGAGAGAGCCCAGCGCCCCGCTGAGCCGAGCCGAGCCGAGCCGTCGGGGAGCGGGACGTGGGAATTACCATGGCTCCAGCAACAACGCGGGCGCTACCTCTCGCCTGCCTGATGCCGCTCCTGCTCCGGAGAGCCCCGGGTGAGCGGGGGCCCCGCATGGCCCCAGCGCCTTTCCCATGGCGCACCCCCCACGCCGCTGGCAGGGCAATGCTTCCCTGTGCCCACGGGCATCTGGGGCTCTTCTCTCACTGCCTCCCTTCCCGCTCTTATCCCCAGCCAAAGAGTTTGTTTTACTCCAGCATGTCCCGGGCCCCGGGCCCTCCCTGTCCCACAGTCCCCAGCAGTGCCGGCTGCCCCGGGAGACGAGGGACGGGGGGTCTTGGCAACGCACCGTGCTGTGCCCCGGCTCTGGAGCCCCTCGTCAGCCCCAAACTCTCCTCTCGCTGTGCCCAGGTGCGGGTGCCCAGGCGGGTCAGGGCTTCGAGGTGCAGCAGCCCCAGGACAAGGTGTCGGTGACAGTGGGGGAGACACTCAACCTGACCTGCACCATGTCTGGAGGTGGTTCCGCTGGCGCCATGAGGTGGCTGAAGGGCCTGGGCAGTGGGAACGAGACCGTCTACGAGCAGAAGGGCTCCTTCCCCTGCGTGACAAGGGCAGTGAACGAGTCCGACACGGACTTCAGCATCCACATCAGGGATGTTCGCCCCAAGGATGCCGGCACCTATTACTGCGTGAAGTTCAGCAAATCGCTGCTTGGTGGTGATGAGGTGTTTCGGCGTGGAAATGGCACGGAGGTGTCCGTACGTGGTGAGTGGGGCTCCTGGCGGGAACCAGCCCTGCCGGGCGCAGCCCCCAGCCCGGCCCAGCCCAGCCCGGTGGGCTCCGCTCGGGGCGAGCGGGGATGGGGAAGGGGCTCGGGGGCCGATCCCAGGAGAGGGTCCCGTGGGCCGTCCCCGGGCGCGTCTGTGCCCCCGCGGGAGACCCCGCTCCCTGCAGCCCCGGGGCCGGGAGCGGATGGCAGAGCCCGGTCTGATGGCCCCACGCTTCTCCCCGCAGCCAAACCCACCCCCCTGGTCGTGTCTGGGCCTGGCCACAGAGCGGTGCCCGGGAAATTGGTGTCTGTCACCTGCACAGCCGGAGGGTTCTTCCCCAAAGACATGCTCACGTCCCCTGTCCCCACCGCAGGTCCAAACCTCCTGTCCAGCCCCGGCTCGTGGCTTGGCATCCTGCTGGAGAAGGGGCTCCTCAGCGGCCTCCTCGTCTTCCTCTTCAAGCGCTGGAGGGCAGGAGGAGGGAAACGCCGGGCCACCGCCTCGTCCTGCTCCGTGTCGGCCCCCGGTTCAGCGGCTCCCGGGGCTCGGCCGCCGCCAGCTGTGTCGTGTGTACCTGGAAATAAAGGGGCCGGGATGCACGGGCTGCCCTGGGCTGCTCCGCGCCGCCGGTCCCGGGCGCCCGGCCCTGCCCTCGCCCGGGGCGCAGATCCCCGCTGCAGCCCCCGTCCCCGCGGCACCCCGGGCCACGCTCCCGCTGCGCCGGTGCAGCCGGGCAGCCCCTGGCCGCGTCCCCGGGAGCTGCCGCGCCGCAAGCCCGCCGCGGGGCTCGGGGGGACGCGTCCCGGGGCTCGGCTCCGCACACCCGGGGCTGCACACCCCGGGGCTCGGCTCCGCACACCCCGGGACTCCGCTCCGCACACCCCGGGGCTCGGGGCTGCGCACCCCGGGGCTCGGCTCCGCACATCCCAGGGCTCGACTCCGCGCACCCCGGGGCTCGGGGCTGCGCACCCCGGGGCTCGGCTCCGCACATCCCAGGGCTCGACTCCGCACATCCCAGGGCTCGACTCCGCACATCCCAGGGCTCGGCTCCGCACATCCCGGGGCTCGGGGCTGCGCACCCCGGGGCTCGGCTCCGCACATCCCAGGGCTCGACTCCGCGCACCCCGGGGCTCGGGGCTGCGCATCGCACCGCCGGGCCGCCAGGGGCCGCTGTGGCCGGGGAAGGTCTGTGAGCGTCGCTCGGGCATGTTTCCGCCCGGGGTGGTTTGGCGGCGCACACGGGGCGGGGCAGGACGGGGCGGGGCTGGCGCCGGCCCCGGCCCCGGCGGGGTTTGGGCGCTGCACCGCGGCAAGATGGCGGACAGGGAGGAGGCGCTGAGGGAGTTCGTGGCCGTGACCGGCGTCGAGGAGGAGCGAGCGCGCTTCTTCCTGGAGTCCGCCGGCTGGGACCTCCAGGTATCCCCGCCGCCCCCGCCGGCTCCCCTCCGCCCTCCTCGTCGCCGGCTCGGCCCGCTGAGGGAGGCTCGGCGGCGTGGCCGAGGCCGGCGCCGGGCGGGGGCCGCGGCCCTGGAGGCCGGCGCGGTGGCGGGGGTGGGGAGCGCTGGGCCGGGAGCTCGGTCTCCTGCAGGCTCAGGCCTCGCCCGGCGGCCGCTCCCGAGTCCCCGGCCTGCCGCCGGGCTGCGAGGGTCGGGGTCGGCCGTTGCCGCGGGTCCGGGGGCTGGTTGGGACCGAAGCCCGTCCTGGTTCTCTCGTTAATTTGAACACAGCTGATTTCTAGCACGGGGCGAGGAACCGGCGGGTCCTGGGTTTTGCCGGGTTTGCGTAGGTTTTCCTTGAATGCTCGCGAGGTTGTTAGTGCTCTGCTGTCCGCACCGTCAGCGGCAGTCCCAGCACCCCCAAATTAAGGGGGAGATCGGCCGCCGCGCTGACCTGCCCCTGTCTCCCGTCCCCCTCAAACCATCTGGCCGTGTTAAACTCTGAGTCTACTCACGGATGTCACAAAAGCAGCTGGTTGAGAACAGTAATTTTAGCATAACGCCTGCAGAAATATTGCAGAATAAGGGCCTCCGGCGGGGAAGGTTGCTCTGGCACACCGGTAGTGGCGAGCGTCCTACCGTGACAAAGCCAAACATTACAATTTGGCAAAGCCTCGTCTTTGCTAGGACCTCCAAAGGGGGAAATTACACGAAATGTCTTTAGCGTTGACGTGCCGTAAGAGGTCCAGCGTGACGGAAGCTTCAGCTGTGTTGTGTGTGTGTGTGTGTGTTTTTGCCATTGTTCTGGAACGTTTTCCCATCCTGAGAAGCTCCTGCGGTGTTCCTTTCCAGATTGCGCTTGCCAGTTTCTACGAGGACGGGGGCGATGAGGACATTCTGACTCTTCCCCAGCCGGCACCCAGCTCTATATCCAGAGGCACTGCAGCCAGGTGAGGAGGGAGCTTCAGCTCAGGCCGACCTGTTTATCGGCGGCTTGTAAACCTGACAGTGAAAACTATGTAAAAACGCAAGCTCTGTCTGAAGCATTGATGCATGTTAACTTTCAGGAGGAATAGCTCTGCGTTTCGATCTCTCACCTTGTAGGGCTCTTTAGCAATCGTGAAAACATCAGCATTTATACGTCGCAAGCGCAGATGTTATTGCACAACTAATCCAAAGATCAGTTAGGACTGCTTGCCTCACTGCTCAGGAAAAACTTGATTTGTCTTTTGAGGTTAGAAGACAATCGGTTGGTGACGCTTTCATTTGAGCAGGTTGAGATTAGGAAAAATATGTTCTAATTTTGTGTGACACCTGAACTGGTCAGTTCGAGCGTTTTACAAGAAGTTGTTAATTTCGCCTTACCAAACCCTGTGCAGTAGGGAAGTACTGTCCAGTTGTAAAGGAAAGGAGTTACCGACTGTGTCTTGAAGGAAAAGTGCTGTCGGTTCAGGCTTTGGTGAGTAACATCCATATTGCAGAAGGACCCTGTTTCAGTTTGGATCCCAGCTAACAGCCTCGGCAGAAACAACAAGAGGGGAAGGGCGGGGAGGCTGGACTGCCCTGGGGCCTGGAAGAGAAACCTGTGCTTGTGCAGGCTCTTTGAAAGAGGCAACAAAATCCGGTACGCAGGCAAGGAAGGTGACTGAAGACTCACCGCTTTTGCTGTGTCTGCAGCCGCCGTCTGAGCCTCCTCCAATGCACCCGCTCCTGTTTTCTGTTGGTGTAGTTGGCAGAGAGGTCCAAGAGCTCGGGTCAGCACTCGGTTACCCCAGCGCTGACCTGTCATTTCATAGAGGAGTGAATCAGACTCTAAAAGTGGAACAGAGTCAACCCAACCGCTGCGTTCAGGAGCTTTTGCTTGTGTGGTTGAAACGTGTCATGAGGCTGACGTACTTCTCTGATTGACTTTTGCAGTGACCATAGAGTAACATCATTTAGAGACCTTGTTCATGCGCAGGAGGATGATGATGAAGAGGAGGAGGGACAGCGGTAAGTTTTCAGTTAAAGGCTTAAAACCTGTGTGTGTATCCCTGTCCTTTGTGATGGCTTACCACTTGTGCACAGGTTTTTTTTAAAAAGCAGATTTAAGTCGATATGAAATTCCTGTAGTGAAAAATCTCGGGTTTGGCGTGGAAGGGTTGGTCAGTGCAAAGTCTGCGTACAAGCACGTGCTCAGCATTGCTGTATAAACACCAGTTTTCATCGCTGAACTGTGCTGTTGAGAGAAAGCCTGAGGTAGGATGTGCAAGCCCTAGGTTAAGAATAGAAAAAAGCCCAGGTCATTGTTTGTGTCCGTAGAGAATGGAAGTGTGGGAATAGTGCAGGGATTGTTTTTCTTTCTGCTTGGGGTTTTGGGGTTTGGTTTTTTTTTTTTGGTTGGGGTTTTTGGGGTTTTTTTAAGTGCTGCTTAAGGGTAATGTAATGGAGTGTGGAGGTGGAAAGAAAAATGTAGGTCCCCTTTCCAATGGGAAGATGGCATACTAGTGGGAAAGTCATCTACCATGTCAGCTGTAAGTAGTTAAATACCCTTAAGGTTAGCAGCCGAGGTAAATGGAATGGAACTGATGAATCTTAAGGTGGCTCAGTCTAGGTAGGCTGCGTGGTCTTCTGCACACGGATGTGAGTTTGCTCTGCATGTGTTACAAGCCAGCTGGAAGCTAATAAACCCAGTCTTCCAGAAGTGCTTAATTGCACTTCGCTGACTGCATTCATTGCTTCCAGCTCAGCTCTGTCCTGTGTGTGGTGATCTTTCAGTGTGGCATGAACGTGTGCCTTCCCTCAAAATACCGGTTAGATGTTGCCCATCTTCTTCCATCTGACAGGTCAGAGACTTGCTGGGAGTCTTGCTCAGCTTGGTAACAGAGCTGGTACTGGCATTTGAAACTGAGCCTTGTCAGTCTGAACTGTTTCTCTTGCTAGGTCTGAGTGAGTTATTATTGCTTTATCGCTATTGATCAGTGGATAATTTTACAGTAACTGACATAAAAACAAAGGCTCTGCAGTACAGGAACTTGTAAGTGGCTACAGTAGGAGATCCACTGGCAGTAGTTAATATTTGTGGATCCAAGCGGTACAAAACCAAACTGAATCCTGATATAAAACTGCTGGGTCCTGTCACATGTGTCTCCTGGAGAAGCAGCAGTCCAGTCTTACCCAGAAGCCGTGTGCTTTCTGTTAGGTTTTATGCCGGCGGCTCAGAGAGAAGCGGACAGCAGATCGTTGGTCCTCCGAGGAAGAAGAGTCCCAATGAGCTGGTGGAGGATCTCTTCAAAGGAGCAAAGGAGCACGGTGCAGTGGCGGTCGATCGGGCGGCCAAGAGCAGTGGCGAGACTAGCAAGCCTAAAGTGAGGAGTGATGGGTTCTTCTTCCTTCTGTTCCCCGTTTCAGTTAAGGCTCCCACCACGACAGCTGTTTGGTACTGCGGAGTCCGGGAATTATCTTAAAAGGACAGCTAAGTCTGGACTCCTCTCTTAGTGCAGCTCCAATTCGTGTGACACGGTGGCAAGAAGAGCCACTTTCTTGTGCCGTATTTGTTAACTTGTTCAAGCTGGCCACTGTGCCTGCAGGACAGTAGGTGTTGCTGATGCCACGAAGCCCCCCCTGTTCATCCGTATCGGTGTTGGGGAAAGGGAAGCAAGCTGTCTTGGGTTTGTGTCATTCTATAACCACTTTGCCTGCCCCTCTCTCTTGCAGCCTTTCGCAGGGGGAGGGTATCGCCTTGGGGCTACTCCAGAGGAGGAGTCTGCTTATGTGGCAGGAGAGAGGAGACAGAACTCTGCTCAGGATGTGAGTATCTCTCTGTTCTGTTTTGTAGATGTCACCCGAGGGATTTCTCTGCTATAGCTACAGAGCTTGCGAGCCCAGAGAGTTATAAAGCTTGATAGAAATTCAAGAGGACAGAAGTATGGTAAATCCTGCTTCTCCTGGGGTTTCTGATTAGAAAATAGTAGATGCTTGGGTCTTGGGTAAGCAGTTTTCTGATGAACATTTAATTAAGAATCTGAGCGTTCCTTAGAAGTGCAGATTGTGAAAAATAGCGTGCAAAGGGCACTGGGCGATTAACTCTTCTTTATCCGTTGAAGAGATGTGGAGCTAACAGCATCAATGCAAGATTCTCTCGTGATTGGTTTGTGACCAAATACGCATCTAAGTCGTGGTGGGAGCTTGGTTTAGGCTCCTCGCCTAGCACGCTCTTGGCGCTTCATGTTTATCGAAAAGGGGTCTGTGGTGCCACCTTCTAGGAATTGATGCATGACCATTACATAGCCAGTGCTTTGGGTTTTTGCCTCAGCCCAGAGGAACCTGGCTGGAATGTTTTCTGCACCTTGAAATTCCTCTGCCGGTCAGGAACTTTTCACTTTGCGTCCGGTTATTGTTATTATTAAGATGCTTCAGTGAGGCTGATTGTCGTTTGGGGGCTGCTGCAGGTGCATGTTGTACTGAAGCTCTGGAAGAGTGGATTCAGTCTGGATAGCGGAGAACTGAGGAGCTACCAGGATCCGTCCAATGCCCAGTTTCTTGATGATATCCGCAGAGGGTATGTAGCAAGAGGGGAGGGAAAGAACAGCTGTTTTCTGAAACACAAGCGTTTGTGGAATCCAGGATGCTGAATCAAGGGCGCGTTTCACCTGAGCTTTCTTACAAGAGCTAGATTCTTAATATGGAAACTATGGGAGGGCAGACTTGACCATTTACTTCAGAGAAATGGGACGTGGCTTTGGTTTGTATGGGGCCTTGAGAGTTTGAAGTGAACAAACAGACTTTCATATTTGGGCTGAGAATTTCTGATGCATCGTGTCACTCCAGGTGAGGGCCAGGGAGAAGTCGCCTTTAATTTGTGTCTGTTAGTGGGGAGGTGTGCATCTGCCCTGTTAATTAAGCAAGGGCTCACTGCGATTCCTGAAATTCCAGAGGTCTGTGGCTGGCACTTTTTCTCTGCACTTTCCTGACTTGCTTCTTCAGGCAGCTGCCTTAGGACACTCTCTTTGCAGGGAAGTCCCGGCAGAGCTGCGCAGGTTAGCACGGGGCGGACAAGTGAACCTGGATATGGAGGATCACCGCGATGAGGAGTACGTGAAACCTAAAAGTGTCTTCAAAGCTTTTACTGGAGAAGGACAGAAGCTGGGCAGGTGAGAAGACAGCAGCGCTGGTTTGCTATGTGTGTGGTGTGAGTCACTCGAGTTTTGCTAGGTTGAGCCTTTTGATTCATCTTTCTGAAGGAAAGGCACTCGGTGCCTGTGGTATGGGAGGTGTTCCTCTAAGAGAGGAAATGGGGCTTACTGGCGCGTACTGTGAGATGGCTCGGTCTTTCCGTGGCAGGGGGCGGATCCCTAGTTTAGAATCACCATGGCATGTCACGTAGAAGCTGTGTTTCCAAGTTACACTGCCCCTGTTCCTGTGGGTGTGTGAAGACCCGTGATGTGGTGCTCCAAAGGGAGATGGTAGAGGTGAAGTTCTAGAGAAGTTCCTGCTGACTAGCCGACTCCTAAATTCTCACTTCCAACTTGCATTGGCGTCTCTTGACGAGGAACCCTGGTAGTTGGGCCCAGCGGGCGATAAGCTCACTGCCTGACTCCTGGCACCCTGCAGCCAGGTGAGTCGTTTGGTTTTTAACAGCTCGCCTTGTGTCTCCCTGTTCTCAGCACTGCGCCCCAGGTGATGGGCACCAGCTCGCCAGCCCAGCAGGCGGAGAATGAAGCCAAAGCCAGTTCTGCCATCGCTATTGATGAGTCGGAGCCCATCACCAACATCCAAATCCGGCTCGCTGACGGTGGGCGTCTGGTCCAGAAGTTTAACCACAATCACAGGTACAAACGCAGCAGGAAACACGGGTTACTAACTGGGAAGGCCTGAATGACACTGCGAACTGTGCACAGATGGAGCGGGTGTTAAAATCCTGGCTAGCCTGCTAAGGGGAGCTCTGGGGATCCTTCTGTATAGGTGAAGAGGAATAAAATTATTGTGGGGTTTTAAGGCAGTCATTAACTGTTGGAAGGATAGGATTTGCTTTCCAAATAGTGGTGGATTATAGCCAGTAATGCTGCACCCGGGAGCTTCAGTATTATCAGCGGAACTTTCCTTAATGTCACCTATAAAAAACGGAATCTCTTCTAAGGGCTTTAGAACTGTCCGATAATTAGGAACTTGGTTCAGTTATTCTGACTCTCAGTTCCGACTTTTCTGGGCTGTTCCCTGTGCTGAATGGAGCACCAAGGGGTGCTCTTACAGCAGTTTAGTTCCCTTGGACAAGCAAAGCTGGCTTGTACGCCCTGCTGCTTCGTTAGACTTCCCTCCTGAAGTCCTTCTTACCTACCTGATCTCCGAGAGCGTGGCCATTTCTTTATACTCGTTCCTCCAGTTTCTGTAAGAGAATCAAGCATGATGCAAAAAGTTACAAAAACCTTCTACGATCGGGTGCAGGGTAGGTCCAGTGTCACTGTTGTGGCTGCTCTTGGTAGTTGAGATCATCTAGATTATGCTGTGTGTGATGAGCTCAGTCACTTATAGCAGCTAGTGTCAAGCAATTTGTAATCTCTTCATCTTGAAGGGTTCAGAAGCCTTCAGTTTCAAATAGCTGCCTGACAGCACAAATGTTCCAGTTGGGCAGTGTCAAAGAACTGAAAGTTCTGAAAGTCTTTAACCTGTAAAGCAGCTTGTGTTATTTCACTAAACGGGAGCCTACGGAGGAGTAGGTTGAATCAGAATTGTCTGGCTGTGGCCTCTGCTGTTAGCTGAAAAGCACGTGCGGCGACTGCAGGGTTGCATGCTCTGGAAAGGGTGAATTTAGGCTGTTGCCACGCGCTTTTACAGGATGTTCAGTAACAGGATCACCCCTGTGTGTTTGATCCCTTTGGACAGGATCCGTGACATCCGGCTCTTCATAGTAGATGCTCGGCCAGCGATGGCTGCCACCAGTTTCGTCCTCATGACCACCTTCCCAAATAAAGAGCTGACTGACGAGAACCAAACCCTGAAGGAAGCCAACCTGCTCAATGCTGTCATTGTTCAGCGGTTAACATAAAGGAACCCACCTCTCGCCACACGCCTGCCTGCAGTGCGCATGTGTCGTCCCGTCCTGTGCGTGCACCCGCGCCGTGCAACACAGGCTCACATCTACTCGTAGCTCTGGGTTCTTAGGTCTTGGTTGGACTTTTTTTCTCTTTAGTTGCATTTCCCATGGGGGTTTTTTTTGTTTTGGTTTTTTTTTTTTTTGTGATGATGATCAGTGGACTTTAAAATAAATAAACAAAACGAATCCGTTTTGAAAGGAGCTGCAGCCTATTGTGCCACAAGTTCTCCCACGAGAGTTCAGTTACCTTTGTGGATTGCGTTACTGCGCTCTTTAGAGGGGAGGAAGGTAAGGGGGAAGGGAGCTCCCAGGGAGCAGTTTCTGTCCATTGCCAATTGACTGCTCATCACAATCTTTTTGCTCTTCCCTCTCCTCCAGGGACTGCTGCAAAGTATGCCCTTTATTTTCGCACATTAAATATAAACTATACGAGAACGGGTGATCTGATTGTCAGGATAATGTTACACTACTCTAAAAGCATTGTGGGGGGAGTCTTTGTGAAACAGCTGTTGCTCAGTGTGGGAAAAACTCCGTGTGTGTGCAGGTGCAAGGTTTAACACTCTTCTTGGGCTTTTCCGGGGAGAAAGTCCTGACTTTCCTTCCCTCAGCAGAACTCTTAGGGGCGTTCATTGCAGTACCCCCCTGCTCTGCCTGCACTTTCTCGAGCAGTCCAGACTGACTGCAGTTTTAATTTGCCGTATTGCATTTCTCTGAGAAACCCTGCTGCTGACTTTTTCTTTCCAAGAAGGCACAAAGCTGAATCAGCTTGAAGTGACTGAAAGTAAAAGGCAAACAGAGTCTATCTTACTGGAAAGCAAGTTTTATTTTAAGAGGTGAATTATTGAGATGGAAACAGCTCAGGTGGAAAAACTCAAGGCTGTAGTACCCTTTGATTTTTTTTTTTTTCCTCTCCTCTGCTGAGGACTGACATAGTTGAACACCTGGAATTCTCCAGCTTTGGTCTGTTCCACTGTTTGTGTTTTGGGCTCAGGTGTCCATATCTTTCCTTTGAACAGAATCCTGCGGGTGAATTTGTTACGCTTAGACACGAGGGGCTGGTAGCGCTGGTGTAGCGTCACGCGTACGAGTTGCCATCTAGCGTTGTGCCACGGCACTTTGCACCGACCCGCAGCATGCTTGCTATCCTAGCCCTGGGCGTCGGAGCAGAACTCAGAGCTGTGCTGAGCTGTGGGGCTCCAGACTCCAGCTAACTGGGAGCTGCGCTGCACCCAGCGGTATCCCGTTGAGAGAGGCTGGATCGCTGCCGTGCGAAGGGTCGGAGCGTACCGTCCGCTTCCTGCCTTAGTCACACCGGAGCCCTGCGGCTGCTGCGCTGTAAGTCCACCCCCCTCAGCGCTCGGAAGAGTCCAGGTCCTCACCTTGGTGCGAGCAGAGAACAAGCTGTAGGGACGTGCAGGCTGGGGGAGGGCCAGCAGGTTGGACAGGTTCAGCATGAGAAACTCGCTTGGCTGCCCGTGTTAATACAAAACTGCGGGAGTAGATACCAGACCTTAGCAAGGGCATTTTTACAACAGGTTCTCAACCGAGAGCTGGATTAACTTACGTTATATATCCATTTAGTAATGAAAAATGTGTGTAACAGCGAATTTGTAAATTATTGTGAAAATTACCATTAAAAGCCCGCAAAATAGGAAAACAGTGTTTGACCCTTTCTAATAATGGCTACCATCTGTTCTCGTATTTTGGATGATGCACATGCGGATGTCTACTCTTACTGCTTTGGGTTGCACTGTGAGCAGCCTTCCCAGTGCTGAGCTGACTTCAGCTGATGAGACTAAAAATCTCAGCTGCATTTTTAAAGATCTCTTCTGACAGGTGAACTTGGGGTTTGCCTGCCCGCGTCACTTGATGTTGTGTATTATGACCACTTAGTCATCTGTGTGAACCAGTACAGAGAGAATTCAGAAAGGGAATTTCCCTCAGAGCTAAGTACAGTCACAACTGCCTTGTGGGAAGTCACTCGTTTTTAATTGTTCATCGGAGGAGTTCTTGCATCCTGATCTTCTCCACACGTGCCATTTTGGGGACCTGGGACAACGTCTTCCAGAGTGCTGGCCAGGATGCGCCCCTAGACCCAGAAAGAAAGTTTATCTAACAGAAAGGGTACGAATTATTTGCTTCTGCCTTGGTTAGCTGGTGGCATCAGAGGACTGAGGTGGCGACTAGCTGGCGTCCGCGGTCTTTGGCTGGATGAGCTGGACACGTTGGTGCCCCCAAATTAAATGAGGGTTGGCAGCGAGACAGCAACTCATCTAGCTGCTGACCTCGAGGGTTTTGTCGCGCAGATTCTGCTCGCTGGTGGGAAGTTTCACGCCCAGGTTCCCTCCCAGCTCTCTTCTTGCCAGGGGGACAGAAAGGTGCTAAATTCAGAGGGGCTCCGGGCTCGGAGGTGCTTCTCTGCCGGGAAAAGCCAATTTTCCCCCTGAGCCGGAGGGTGGCAGTGCTGCAGAGAAGCCGCTCTCCACCTCGAAGGCTCCTGCTGAGAAGCTCTGCCAGCTGTCTGCGGGGAGCTGCACCTTGTGCTCCTGTGTGTCTGTGAGCCCCTCTGGGACGCCGCTGCCGGCTCCTTCTTCCTCTGATTCTCTTCTTGTTTTTTGTTTTTGTAAGTAATGAGCAGTCCTTATCTCCTGGTGAGCAGGATCAGCTCTGCCCTGCCGCCAGGCTATCTGAAGTGTGCCTGAGTGATACCGCTTCAGTGCTCCAGTAACCAAGATAGGCGTATCTTCTTCCGAAGTTGACAAAAGAGCCCGTGGAACGAACTGGAAGCAACGTACGTGCAATCTGCTGTATTAAACTGTCTCCTTCTGTGAGCTGGTGGAACATTTCACTATAAAATAAGCTATAAAGCAAAAATGACAGCCAGGCTAATTAACGGGGAAGGGATAAAACATACCAGAACAGGAAAAAGGGGGTGGTGGTAGAAAAAGACACCTTGATTTTGTAAAGAAAATCACCTTCCTTGTCACTGGTGCAGCTCTTCGGTGTTTGACATGCCCCTGCAGGAACGTAAACACTTGTTTCTGACACTCCTATAGTTTGTGACAGTTGTTAGCGAGTTTATTTGGCTTTCTAGTAAAATCTCCTTCCTTTATCATTCCATTTCTTTGTTCTAACAGACTCATAGGCTGAGATTGGGCTTTTCCAAAACTGACATTTATGCCTGCGAAGAAGTGCCTTTTTCTCCTTTGCCCGGAGACGTGTTTCACTTTGAAATTTTTCTTTTTTCTCTGATTGTTCCCCCCCCGGGGGAGTCTTGCCTGTCTTCCTGGTCTTTCACACACTGGTGCTAAGGCAGTGCTTCTGAAAAGTGAAAACTTGCTTCTTTTCAATTTCTGTATGATAAGATACAGCCCCATTTTACGACTGCTGTCCTATCTGGGGCTGATGTCTTTCACTGTATCCGAGTGTTTTTCTCCGAGTGCTGAATTTTAACGGTTTTCTCTTCCTCGGGCGGGTAACTGTAGGACTTCCTCGGACTTTTTTTCCTTTGTATGCAGTTCATTGTTTCCTCTTCTTAGCAAGGAGGACATGTCAAAAGGAAGATTTAGTTCCCGTGTTTTCTGATAGCATTTTGCACCGTTTCCTGGGAACTTTGCCTCCCCTCTGTAATGCTGCTTTTGCCATGGGATGTTTCCTTGTCCACGTTTCTTGCGTGGTCAGTGGTCTGCCTACCTCAGGAGGTTCTGCTATCCCGGTGCCTTTGGTCAAGTAGTTTTTCAGTGATCCTGGTGTAGGAACATCTGTTTCTAGTTGTAGCTGTACCTTCAGCTGCTTCTTTGGGTAAAATAATGCTAACAGCGCAAAGCAGCTAGCTGAATGGCTTGTTTTGGCACAAAACTCAGGTGGCTCAGCTGGCAGATAAATGCAAGCAGTGACAAGACATAGGGAGCAAGAAATCTCAGGGGACACACCTGCAGCTAGAAGAGGATCACTCTAAATTTTGGCCTAATTTTTTTTTTCTTGTTGCCTTTGGTTATATTCAATTATATTTAATTTAGTCTTTGCTCCTCATTGCTGGACAACGCTAAATCTTTCCAGAAGGAGAAAGTGACCTTCATGCCATGGCTTCTTCTTGGGTGGGTCTTCAGGTCCATGGTGTCTTTATTTAGAGGAGTGATTAAAAGGATGTCAGTTTGCTCCTGGGATGTTCTTCAGAAGTTCAGTCAGGAGGGTTTTCTTTTGAAAGCAGCGCTGCTTTTACAGATCCTTTGTTATCAAGAAGAAGGACCTTGAGTTGATGTTTCTTCTAACTCTGTAGTTACAGCGGAAAACTGGCTTGGGGGATTGGTGTCGCTGTCACATAAAACAAGATGCTTATGGCTTTCTTCGAAGTCCCCCACCGTGAGGGGAGGACCTGCGATACCTGCATTAGATCCTTGGGCAGGAGCTGGTGTCTGTTCAGGAGTCTGCTGTTCTAGGTAAGCCTGTGTGAAGAATTGCTAGATTTTGAAAGCAAGAGAGTGCTACCCCCTTACCGCTTCTAAATGGTCTTGTTTCTGTTGGTGAACCAGAATGTTTATAGATGGAGACCGGTAATTTTAAATGACGGATTTAATTAAGCAACAAAGTTGTTTTTCTTACCAGGTTGTGGGTTTCCATTGGCGCTTGTATGGTGAACACCTGGCATCATCCAAGGAAGAGTGTCTGACAGTCACTCGAGGCAGAGCTGGGAAGCCGGAGCCCGCGGTTCTCAGCCGTGCCCGCTGCCAGGTGTGCTTTCCTGGTGACCCAGCCGCATCCCCGATGAAACAAAAGCCTTTAGCTCCTCTCACGCTTCGAGACTCAGACCAGACTTCTCCGAGCTGCGTGCTTTGTACCTGTCTTTCAGGCACAGTGGCAATGAACGTACGCATCGGTGCTCTGCCTGGTGTGAAGGGAATTAGCCATTGCACACACACTCACTTGCTGAATCGTGCAGAGCTGGGTCTCCTCACCTGCAGTCCTTGTTAACGAGGTATGATCGCCCTGCCAGCTTTTGTGGTGTGTTTTAGGCAGTTTCACCTTACTTTAGGAAGGAAGAAAACCTAAAGGTAGTTGATGTCTGCTGAGAGTTCAGCTGCAAGTCTCCTTCTTGCTCTGGTAAATAATGCACGTGCTGTTTACGCCATGTGGTACATACACAGCAGGGCACGATGGCGGTGAGCGGCTCTGGGAGCTGGTGGAGTGTGTGTCGCTGCAGACTGCTTGGGGACTTTCATACGTTGGCTGCTGCCAAAGTGCTAACTGGGCTCCTACGGCAGTACTGATGGAACAAGTAAGCAAACGCACACTGTCTAAACCAAGCCAAGGCAGCAGCTTATTGCAGCTGCTGGCCAGGTGATCAGGCTGGCTGTCAGCAGGAATCCTGCAGAGTTCAACAGAAATGGGAAGAGAAATCCTTTCTAGTTACCTGTTAGCAAAAGTTTTTCCAAATGAGTCCCACGTTTCCCAATTACACACTTCTACAGAGGGTAGTATAATACTAACTATGCAACAGGCCCACATCTTTGGCAGTTGAACAGCTCCTGTGTCAAGCACCTCTCGATTTACTAATTTATCATTTTCTGACTTACTACATTCCTAAATGCTTATCTTATTTGCTGTTCTGTCTTGTCTGCACTGAGTCTGTCTGTCCCAGTGCTGGGAGTTCCTGAATAGATTCCAGATGTTCTTATTTACTCAGGTACATTTCATGACTCCTCATTAAATTAACTCTTTATTGGCTCACGGGGCCTACAGTAGCAACAGCTCTTCTCCTGTCTCATCCATCTTGGTGGCTGTTGAAGTCATGACTCCTGTTCCACCAAGAGAAGGCAGCTGTCCTAAGAGGAACACGAGAGCCGCTGGCCATGCTTAGAGCAGTCAAGGAGGGGTAAACCTTCGGAGGACTTGCTAGTGGAATGTATCCAAATGCTGCCACTTGCTTCTGTGCCAAAAAATTCCCATTTGCTGGCTTTAGGCTTCTTTTTTTTTTTTTTTTTTTTTTTTTTTTTCAATGGGACTCCCTTGCCTGAGCAGCCCGTCTCTAGGTCATAGTGCCCTGAGAAAAGCTGTTCAGCTAGCATGGCTTGGATTGGAGTTGTTTGTATCGTGCATTCCTGGGCCCTGGGCTGCCTTGAGAGATAAGATCTCATGCTTCTGCAGTGGAGAAGGGGGTTCTGGGGAAGGGACCTTTCCTTTGCAGTGAGTAAACTCCAACATGACCTTGTTTCTTAAATTGCAGAGCTTTGGCTTCTCTGAGCCTTTTGTTGAGTATTTGTGCAACAGAAAAATGGGTGTAGCTGCAGTGTTGCTGAGTGCTTTCCCTATTCTTTCAAAACCTATTTCTAAGCAACTGATAGCAAAAGATGAGCGTAGCGATGGAAGAGCCATCGTCCTTTTGCTCCAGACCCTTGGTGTGCGCAGTGTACGGCGAGCTGGTTTGGTTAGGTTTCAGGCCTTGGCACATGGCGTTATTAGAAAGCTCATTGCTTGCAGCAAGTAGCCCAGTGTATAGCAGTGATTAACGGTGAGATCGGTGCTTTTCACCAAAATCTGCCTTTCCAGGACAAAGCTGAAGCCCGCTGTCACGCAGAGGCTGGCTGAGAGTTCCCCATGCTGCACCAGCAATCGTGACATCCTCTCTAGACCCAACGGGTGATGCTGTCTTCTGTAAGGCACGGAGCAACATGACAAAAGGCTTTGGGAGGATCTGAGCAGAGCAGAAATAAAGCTTTCCCGACTTGAAGATAATTGTGCACTGAACTAGCCAGGGAGCGAGAGCTACGCAGCTACTCTGGGAGGTAACTGTTGGTCATCTGTTGGCTTTCTAGTCTGTGAGCAGAAAATGCAGCTATTTGTACCTGGAGGGTAAATGAGTGGCAAAGAGCCAGAGGATTAAGTGCTGACTACAATTTCCAAAGGTAACTTGTGTCTGTCCAAATGTAATTGTGTGTGGTGAGTGGGTACAAAATAGCCTAGAAAAAAAAATAAATCGGGTTTTTATATTTCCTTTTGAGTTTCTCCTTTCCTCTTGGGTGGGGAGAGATGTTTTTTGCTTTCTTATAAAGATGTATGCTTAGATATGCTGGTGGGAGACAGGGACTTGGCTCCCACTGCACTGGCTGTGGTCCAGCGTGAGTGATATTTATTATCTGGGATGTCAGTAAAATCGCAGTGAAGAGAGATGCCACTGACTCAGTTGTACTGTGGCTTATGAACCAAGTTCTGACTCAGCCTGCGAAATTCAGGGTTTTTTTAGATTAACCCCCACTGGACAAGGCAAGGCTGAGCTGAAGATGACACATTTTTCTAACAGCGTTGTGATGAACCTTGCAGAATGGGTGCTTGTGTTCCCCTTGGGTATGGGTGGTGGTACAGAGACGCTAACATGGATTTAACGCTCCCAGTGGCTCTTGGTAACCTGGGAGGGGAGCAGGGAGAGGATTTTGCCTGTGTGCTTCTGCCCCGGCTGCTGCATATAAGTTCAGTCTTGGAGACTGAGTTTGATCTAGCTAGAGAAACCTGTTTTTGAAGAGCTGCCTGATGAGACTAGATGTGCCAAACAGATGATTAGCGGGCAGAGTGGCAGTGCGATCCCTTTCCTGCCAGCCTTTTGCTGTGTGCCTTCTGTCCTCTGAAGCCGATTTCTCCCTCTGCCTTTGCTTTGCCAAGTGCTTGTAACGGTGACTGGCTGCGTGCTGTGAGCACTGCTGCCTTGGGAACTCAGCTGCTCCCACACAGCCAGTGCTGAGTAACTGGGCTCCTACCGCTCTTAATGTAAGAGTAATTTTTGGTTTGCGATACCGAGACTGCTGGGCTCTATGGGCAATGAAGGGTCTGTGAAAGGGGACTAAGAAAAGCACATTTCTTGTCACCAGGCTAAAACATACTGTGTGGGGTCTGCATTGCCATGGGAGATCTCTCAGGAGCTCACAGAATGAAAGAGGTTGATAACTACAGATCTCACTTAATAGAGAAAGGAAAATGTATCCCACGCTTCCTACTCTCTGTGACATTGTCCTGGGCTAGGGCAGTGCCAACACCTTGCACCCATTAAGGAGAGGGCAAAGCAAAGGGGCAGGGGGTTTCCACAGCCCCGAATAAGGAGCCGGAGCTGGGCTCCTGGTCTTCTTGGACTGCCTTGGGAGAGAGGGGCTTTGTCGGGAGGTGACCTGGGGCAAGAACCTGCCTGTTCCCGCTGCCCTCTCCCTGGCTGCTCCAGCCACTTTGTTGCCCGCTCTGGGTTTTGCACACTGGTTCTTTGCAGCTGGTGGTTGCAGGTGCCGAGGCAGGAGTCCTGGGGTGGCTCGAGCATGTTCCTGTGGTGGTCTGGAACTCAGACGAAGGACTTCTCCGCACCCCTAAGATCTCAGTGTGGCAGCAGCCCTGGGATGGGGAGGAAGTGCTGGACCCAGCTTGACCTTTGAAGAGCACTGGATTTCTCCACTTGATCCCAGAGAGCCTGGGAGCTACTGCCCCGAGTACATGCCGCACTGTGAGCCCTGCCAGGTTTCCTGCCTCCATGGGCAGGGTCTGGCCACGCTCCTCCCTCAGGGCTGGTTATTTCCCCTCCATCAGCTCCCCGTGGGGCCCCACAGATGTTGTATCTTCACTTGTTGAATCTCCATCCAGTTCTGATCTGCGCCTGCGGCACGCTCTTTGACATACAAGGCAAATTCTTCCTCACCCTGGGCGAGGAAGCTTCTGCTTCCCCGCCACGTGCCGCTGAAGGACGTGGTCGTGTCTGCAGTCATGCTTCCAGGTGGTCCCGAAGATGCTGAGCTGCACAGGTTAAACCAAGAAGGAGCTCTCCCACAAAGGAGAGTGGTCCACAAAGAGGTAAGATCAGTGTCCTGGGGTGCTTCTTTCTCACACGCAGAAATGCATTTCACACGCGCACACTAACCCTTGGGACTGCACACACCCACGCAGAGCCTACCCGGATCGAGCAGCCACAGGCTGTGGGGGTGTTTCAAAGTGTTTATGACTCAAGCTCGAGAACACATTGTTAAAGCAAGGCGCTGTGTTGTGGTGTTGTTGCTGACTTTCAAGTGAAATGGGCAGAGACGTGCAGAGCGCTGTCCTACCTGCTGAGAGCATAAAGGGAACAAAAGCTGCCACAAAACCCTACAGCCGAGAGAAACGTCTTTGTAATTTAGAAACAGAACTGCTGTGGAAACAAGATGTTGTATGAGTAAGTGCTCCTCAGCAGTGGTGCAAACCTAATGCTTCAGCCATCCCTGCGGGACAAGGTTGGTCTGCAATTTTAAATACAAGGGACCTGACTCTCACCATGTGCTTTAAAAGGCAGAAAGTTAACTGGGACCAGAAGCTGAGAGGCATGAGGAGGCTGCTGAGGTTACCTGGCATGGGGAAAGCAGGCGCTCTGCTCCCCTGAGTGTGCAGGAAGAGGCTGGGCCCTCCAGCCTGGTGGGCACAGCAGCATTAGTGCTTTTTCCGTGGTGTGGGCTGTGGAGGAGTTATTGCTAATTGCTGCGTGAGGGGAAACACGCTCAGTGCCTTCTGGAATGCTGCTTTTTGGGATTGTGCCTGTGTTTTTGGAAGCTGCTCCCTAGTACCGTTACAATGAAGGTCTGTCATCCCTCGAGGGTGGCTGTCAGCGTGGCTGACGTTAGCGGCACAGCAAGCCATCTCCAGCCCAAACAGGCTGGGAAACCGGCAGGTTGCCCCCTCACCCCACGAGAAATGAGGGCAAGTGGGAATTTGAAGTGATCCCTGACTTGATTTCCCTGTTACCCAGCTGTCGATGTGACCCTGCAGTCTGTCCCTCAGCCTGGCCTCTTGCACTGCTGCCCCGTGCCAAGCGTTCATCCCTCCACTCTCTGCTCTTCCGCAGAGCTCTTGCTGGAGGAGCTCGTAGCCTTTTATAGCCATGTCTGGACCAGGCCTGTCGCCTGGGATGGCCGTCTGCCCTGTGCGAGCAGGGGAGCCTTCCACATCTTTCCAGAAAGGGCTGTGTATTTTTTGATTTTTTGGGTGCAGGACAGCAACCTGCCTGCCGCACTCTGAGCTGCGCTGGAGCTGCTCAGCGATCGGGAAAGCCGAAACGTGGTGTAGACCAGGAACCTGAGTCGCCGATGACTGTGTTAGCCCTGAGCATCATCCAAGGCAGCCTGTGCTGAGATGGGAGGTCAGCCCTGGTCTCCAGGCATCTGCATTGCGACCCCACCACTGCTCGCCCTATCCCAACAGAAATGACCTTTAGCAATGGTCTGTTCATAGGAGAGCCGAGCTGCAGCCAAGGCCGTGTGCTGCTTCAGCCAAGTGGAAAGCCAAGCCCGAACGGGACGTTTGCTTTCTATGTGGTCTCACCCTGTATTCTGCAGTATACTCCCGGTCTTGTGTGATGCAGAGATGTGTCATGCTAGACAGCAAGTTCATTTTGGGGCTGGGAGGAAGTCAGTGCTGTAGGTTGCCTCTGGGAACTTGCCAGATACTTGATGCTTGGTACGGTATTTACTGAAGCTAACCAGATCCAAATAAAATAGAGGCTTTGCCATCAGCCCTTTTCCTGCGTGCTGAAATGTTCCTTGTGCTTTCCCTGTTGATCTATAGAAATCCCCTGGGCTCTGGCCTTTGCAGTCTCTCTCCTCGGACTGCCTCCGTTACAGTCACTTTAAGCCTGATGCAATTTGTACTTTTTAATATTAAAGAACTTGAACCACTGGATTGTGGCTCGATAGAATAGGAAAGGACGATGTTAGACCAGCTCAGCAGATAGCACTGTGTCTGGCATTAGATATGTATCTCACTTACGTTAGCAGCCTGTGATCTCATGCAAACATGCCCCCGAGGAGAATCAAGGTGAAACACCAGGGATGTGGCCCTGGTGACAAGACAAGCCCAAGACAAGCAAATGAGACAGATGCCCGCTGACCAGCTCTTGCTTTGGGGCTTTGACTGGTGGAGGAGTGGATATGGACTGGCGGGCTGGAGCGAGGAGAGAGCCCTGTCCCCTCAGGGCTGCTGTGCAAGAGACCCTGAAGGCTTATGAAGAATATGAAACTCTGCTGAGCAGGATCTCACGAGGCAGGCGGCTGCCCGAGGGCAGGTTGTGCGCAGGAAGCACTGCGCCCTGACCCACCAAGATTACCAGCAGATGGGGAAGCACCCTACAGCACCCCAACTGCCACGTCCACCTTGCTTGTGGGTATCATGTGGAGTGATGTCCAGCCAAAGGATAGGTATGTGTGTTGTGGGTGGGCGCGTGGGGGGTTATGACATGACTCAGGGTTTAAATGGGCCTCGGAGAACCCAGCGGATGGGATAAGCAGCGGCTGGAGGTTAGCTGTCAGCCAGAAGCGCGTATCGTTTCTCAGGTGGGCTTGTTCCCTGGTGTCTCAGCTGCAGGACAAGCCAGGACTGCCGCTCTGCAGAAAGGTTTGCTATGCTGTTGGGGGCATTCCCTACCAGATGACAGGCAACACCCTTGGGTTTTTCCTTCAAATCTTCCTCTTGGATGTTGTGCAGGTGAGCGGCCGCGTGAGATGGGGTTATCTGCAAAGGGGCTTAGCATAAGCTCAGCATATTGGGGCAAGGGTTGGGTTTGGTGGGTGGCCAAAGCCCTTGGAAATGCTCATCAGAATTAGGCGTTCAAACTGGATCAAAATTGCATCATGTAAATATTGTTGGTGGGCATGCAGGAGACGTTTCTGGGCCATTTCAACACTTGGAGTGGTCTCCAGGGGATGCAGATGAAACGTTGGCTAGTGCGAGCTGCATCGTGCTGACTGCTCGCAGCTTTTCGCCAGGACTTCCTTCCCTTTCGAGCTGTGGTTTCTGTTTCTCCCCAGCTGGAGCCATTCCATGCCTCTCTGATCATTTTCCTTGGAAGAGCCTGGGATGCAGTTACTGACCCTGTTATTGGCTTCCTGGTCAGCAAAAGCCCGAGGAGAAAATGTGGCAAGCTGGTCCCATGGTGAGTGTCTGGGCTGGAGCCTCAGGAGGGTCTTTGCTGGGCTCAAATTCCTTCAGTGCTAGCACAAGGAGGTAGCTGGGACACTTCACTGGGAGTTTAATCTGATTGTGACTTACTGAGAATTACAAAACCGTAACATCACAAGGACGCTAAAGATAACATAACTTGCAGTGGGGTCTGTATGTCATTGCAATGGAAGAGGAGGAGTGTACTGCAAACTTGCACATTTGCTCTTTCCCTGGGGCCTCACGTTTTCGAGGTCGTGGGGTTCGGTGCTCTGAAAGTCCTGTATGGTGGCACGTACAGAGTTTGGTAGTCAGCTGTACCAGCAGCTCTTCACCAGGCTCTAACCACAGGCAGGTCTTGCACATAGAGGGTTACCGCTGCCTCCAGGGTTCTGCTGCAGGGCAAGGACTTGAAGTAGTTAAGCAAGAGAGTAAGAAATGTTGGACAACTTAGACATTACTTTTTCTCTCAACGTTTGTGTTTAGCCCCCCACAGCCTGACTGATGGACACTCACTTGAGCAAAGCTGCTTCCTCTCATAAATCTTTATCTTGCAGTAGCTGGGTTGTGGTTTGGAAGCCGGGGAAGAGGCTGTGCTACGTATCTCAGCTTGTGCAATGAGAAGTGTGACCACCTTATCTGAGGGTTGTATCTGACCAGCTCTGCTTCCTCCCCAGGATTGCATGCTCCATGCCATTCGGGGTGCTCTGCTACTGCATGACGTGGTTCACCCTCTCAGATGCCACCCCCACCTCCTTGAAATTCCTGTGGTACCTCTTCATGTACAGCTTCTTCCAGACTTGCATGACTGTAAGGAACATGGTGTCTGGGGCTGACTCTCTTACACATCATCCTATACTGCAAGGAACGGGGACATGGTCAGCTGGGGAGTCCCAGCCCTAGCCTCCCCAGGAAGGGACCTGGAGCGGAGTCTGAGAGCGCTCTAGCTGGGGAGCAGTGAGGGATGCAGGATGTTGCAGACCATCCCTGCAGGGATGGTGAGGGTGAGATGGAGCGGTGCATTTTAATGCTGGGGATTTGGCTGGGCTGCCTGTATATGGTGATGTGAATTTCTCCATCACTGGTTTGTGGGAACAGAGCAAATCACAGAAGAAGAGGGTGAAAAGCCACCTCTGGGCAGGGGTGGCACAGAAGGCAGCATTATCTGCTGTGTGTAGGGACGAGGGGGGTCATGACCAGCAAACCAGGGAAGCAGCAGCCAGAGCTGTGTTTGAACTGTGCTCTCCCTAGTGCTACCACGTGCCGTACTCTTCCCTGACAATGTTCCTGGGAGGAACCCAGAGAGACCGTGACTCAGCCACTGCCTACAGTAAGTGTCTGTGCCCCTACAACCCCCAGCTGCCGGTGTTCCTGGGAGACTCTCCCCAGAGGAGAGGTGAATAAGTTCCTCTGGCTTTGATCAGGCTGCAGAGTGGATGGGGTAAACCAGGGATATTAAAATAGGGATGAAACCCTGTTTTTAAAATCTTCTGCAAAGAATTTACCTGCAGAAATGTTTCTTAGATCTGTATCATCCCTAGGGGACTCGGGACCCAGATTTATTGGTTCCAAACATTAGGGCATTTACTGCTGGAGCCAAGGGAAAAAAAATCAGAGCAGGTAGAAATAGCAGGTCTCTTCTTCTGAGGCAGCTCTGGATGTTGGTGCCTCCAATTCCATTCCCAAAGCTGGTCTCTTACCCTGATGGATGTGTCCCATCAACCAGGGAGTGGGACTGAGGTTTCTCTCCTGGTCGTCCTGGCAGGAATGGGGATGGAGGTGTTCAGCACGCTCCTTGGGTCAGGAATCCAGGGGCAGATTGTAGGCAGTTACCATGCCCGCATGATGAACGGCTGTTACGTGTCAAACGAGACCCTGCCCAACACCAGCACCTACAGCCTCACGGACTCTCTGGAGAACACGGTAAGGGCTGGCTTGTCTGCTCCCTGCTCCTCCTGTAAGCTCTGGGGCAGGCGCTGCTGGCCGTGCTGCCAGCTCTGTGCGTGGTACCTGCGTTGTCACTGTGCACTGTCTCTTGTTTTCCAGCGTAGGGCCTATGTATTTGCATCCCTGGTCCTGGGCTCAATCTATTGCCTCTCCTGTCTGATTCTCATCTTTGGAGTCAGGGAGCAGCCTGGTAAGGTCCATTTAGATCCAATTTGGAGGGTGCCCAGTGGCAGTGGATGGTGAGGGTGGGGTTGCAGAGGAAGGTGTGAGGCAGAGGGAGCTGGGCTCCTACGTGGGGGGTGGCTCTCTGGGTGTGGAGTTCAGGAACACGCACATACTTGGATGCTGAGACCCTCCTTGATTTGTGCTGGCAGCATCTTCCTCCCGCAGAGGAGAGGGGAGATGCTCTGGAGGAAGGAAGGCTCAGGCTGCCTGGGAGCTCCTGCAGGGAGCCGTGGGCCTGGGACAGGGTCTGCAGCTCACTGCTTCACACTGAGCACGTCTCGCCAACACACAGCCTGCAGAGCTAAGCAGGCCAGCCCGAGTGCGCAGTGTAAAGTGGCAAAATCCTGCCTGTAGCTGATACTGCGGCTGTTGTCTCTGCCCGGAGACATCAGACCCCGATAGCTCCTCACCCAGCTGAGCTGCACCCCCGACATAGCAGCACAATCCCCCTGTGCCTCCTACCCCGTCGCGTTTGTTCTGGCAGCTCCAGTGCCAGTCCTGCTGTCTCTCCTCTCAGGGCTCCTCAGCCCCCTGGGGAAGGTTGAGCTGCCCTTTGCCAGCTGCCTGAGGATGATCGTGGGACACAAGCCCTACACCCAGCTGCTATGTGGCTTCCTCTTTGCGTCCCTGGCCTTCCAGGTGTGAGACCTGCCATGGCAGGAGGAGAACTTGGGGGTGAGATGTCTGGGCAAGTTATCCAGACAATGAACTCAGGACCCCCAGCCATGAACGTCTGCATGTTGCTTTCCCAGATCACACAGGGGATCTTTGCCTTCTTCTGTACTCATGCTGCGGGGCTGGCTGGGAAGTTCCAGCATTTGGTGCTTATCATGTTGGTAAGTGAGCCCCAAAGAGACTTTCCTGGTGGAGGGATTAATCCTTGGGTCACCCCAGCGCTCGAGCACGGGCAGCTCAGCCTCATGGAGTCATGCACTGCTGCTTCTGCCCATCAGCAAGGATGTCACCCAGGCAGAGACTGGTAGTCCTGGGGGACATTGCTGAGACTCCCCTTTGGTTCTCTCCTCAGGTCACAGCTTCCCTCTCTATTCCCTTTTGGCAGTGGTTTTTGGGGAGATTTGGAAAGAAAACAGCAGCATCACTGGGCCTGGCGGTGAGTTTGCCCGTGGTTGTGGCTGTGGACTGAGACACTCTGTGAGGGGACAGCCTTGCCCCCAGGTGCTCATGGTGTCTGGGGAGAAGAGCTGGCTGGCAGCTAAGGGTGACCCTGAGCACGGCGTCCTCTGCACTGCAGGTGACCAAGAGTAAGCCAGTAGTTGATGGCAGCTCTGCACATCCTTGTGTCTGGCCACTGCTGGTATCAGTGGCCATGGCTTCGCAGAGCTTTGCAGTAAGGTGCAGGGAGGCTGAGGGACCGTTCCTGGGACAGTGGGGAAATGATTTTTTGCAGCATCACCCAACCAAGGGCTCAGGCTCTGAGACTCCATGGCTGCAGATCTGGTGAGCAGCGTGTGATCAGATGCTGTACCAATGCACCAGTCTCATGTGCACACACAGACATAGTCCTGTGGCCTCTGTCCTGCTCCAGGATCTGGCATGCTTGATGCAAGTGATCCAAGTTCTGCCACCCAGCTCTGTGAGAGGCACGGGGAGGGAAGGAAGGGCTGTGCGCCACGCTTGGCAGTGGCTGGGAAACAGCCTGCTCATCAGACACGTCCCGGCTACTGCCTGTCCCTGCAGGTCAGGAAATCCCATTTGGCTTTTTTGCAGAATTAGGTCCTCAGATCCCATTGAGGATCTATCTCCAGATGCCTTCCTCACAGACATTGGGTGCAGCCACAGCAGATCCAGCTTTCCAGGTTAACCACTCGGTTCCATTGCCCTCCATAACTATCCCTTCTTTACCCATGAGGAAGGTTTTGCTGCCAGTGTCAGCCTGTCCAGGGCCTCCACACTGTACCGCATAGGGGACAGAAGCAGTTCTGTTTATGAATTGTGTGGGGAAGGGGGGGAGCATGGCCTTTGGTTGGGGCAGACCGGTGCAAGCTGCCTGTGAGCAGCAGAAAGAGCCCATGTGCTTTTGTTTCTTCTCTTCCTCTTGCTGCTGCAGCTGATCATCCCAGCCCTGGTAGCCATCACCCAGGTGATGCACAACTTCCTGGCCTTCGTCTTCCCGGTGATCGTAGCAGGCTGCAGCATGGCTGTGCTCTACCTTTTACCATGGTGAGCAGAGGCACCTCTGAGCCACTTGTCAGGCAGGGAGGAGGGGAAGGTTATCGGGAAAGCACTACCCATGACGTGCCAAGACTGCCCGTTTGCTCAGTACAGCAGCTTTTGGGCTGCAGAGGGACCTGTGGAGGTGAGACTGGGAAGGGATGTGGACGTGACCCATGGTCCCCCAGCAGCATCGTTCAGTCTGTGTTCGGGTTCAGCAGCAGGACGCCAGTCATTGCGCAAGGCGCTGTTTTTCTTCTCTTTTTCCGAAGCAGCTGCCGCACCCTCTCTGTAAGACGCTCTCTGCCCTGTTTGCCTAAGGCAGAGGACAGGCACAAAACGGTCTCCAGAGTGGGGTTCTGCAAGGGGTTTCTGTCTCTCTCTGCTGCTTGGAGAGGCCTTGGAGCGGCTGCAGCTGAGTTTGGCCAGCGCTGGCGTGGGTGTCGCTGGCGTGGGTGTCACTGGCGTGTCTGTGGGGCTGTCTGTCCCCAGGTCCATGCTGCCAGATACGGTGGACGACTTCATGCTGAGGAACCCCAGCTGCCTCAACCTGGAGGCTCTCTTCTACTCGTTTTACGTCTTCTTCAACAAGTTTGCAGGTGGCCTTGCCGTGGGAATATCGACACTGAGTTTACAGTAAGCCGCAAACACTGCCTCCCCTATTTTGTCAGCCCAGTGCAGGCACTTTCTACTGCTGTTTTTCTAGAGTGTCTGATAGGAGATGCTGGAATGAGTCACAGGGGTATCCAAATTTGCCTTTCCAAGATCTGCTGGGAGCAAGCAGAGCAGACAGGAGTGGGAATTCCCCAAAACTGGGCCTCTGATACCAGACTAGAGGAGAGCGACGGAGGTGCCTGCTTGCCTTTCTGCGGTGGCCCAGTGGGGCTGGGGGAAGGAAAACCATTCTCCTCTTTAGTTTTGCAGGTTACCGTTCTGGAGACTGCACATACAACCCCTCCGTCATCCTCGCCCTGCAGCTTCTCATGGCCCCAGTCCCAATAAGCCTGCTGCTCATTGCCATAATCATCTTCTGCCTCCATCCCATTGATGAGGAGAGGAGGAAGCAGATGAGAATCGAGATAGAGGCAATGGGGTAAATTCGAGCTCCCTGAAGGAGCCAGGTCACCTAGCATTCATCTGGGTGTCTGCCTTGGTCCTAGCCTGACACAGAAATGTTGTATGGGGGAGGGACTGCGTGTGTCCAGTCCAGCTCCCCGTGCTTGGGCTACGATCCTCTCTAGGGGTGCATTTCCCGAAGGGCTTTGGGGGTATTTCGGAGGCTGCTGACTTCACACCAGATTTCCTGAGTGCTCGTGTTCCTTTTAACAGGCATCAGGTACAGTGCGGCAGCTGAGAATAAACCCAGGGCTGAAGTGGGTGAGTTCATCGGGAGCCGTGCTGTCAGGATGTGCTGCTGTCAGGGAAAGTCGTTGCTTCCTGTTGTTTCCTGTTCCCGCGTCCCAAAGGCTTGTTTTGCATCCTGACCCCCTCCCTCTCCTGGCTGGCAGGCACAGGATGGGGAGGGGGTCCTGCTGCAGCCCCAGCCCTGCCACCTCACCAGAGCTGCTTTCTCTAGGGCTTGGCCTCGCTGGTCTTTTGGCAGGTCCTGACAGATCTGGGCAAGGCAGATCCACACTCTCCTTCTGGGAGAGACTGCAGTGCCGGGGAGGAAGGGCCCCCGCCAGCCCCGGAGCGGTGCTCTTACACACGCTGGGGTGCGGAGGTATCACTTAACTGTGTGGGAATGCGTGCACAAAGAACACAGGGATTGTTTTTGAGAGGAAACTATTTTTGACGAGTTTTTAGGAAAAATGCTGCTGAGATAGCGCATGTCTTTGTGCTTAGACTGCCCTTTCACGGGAAAAGGTTTAGAATTTCTTTGAACGAGGGTGAAGTTCAAGCTGGCGGCGTAAAGCATGTGCAGATACAATGACACCTGGCAGCAGGGTGGTGGAAGCCAGCTCCGTCCCTCTGCCTGGGCCTTGTTAGCTGAGTCACTTCTGGGGAACCAGGAGCTTCTTGGTGCAAGAGGCTGTGGGAATGGGCTGTGCTGCCTCCGGTCAGGCAGCTGGGGGAGGTTCTGGCAGCTTGTCCTGCTTTTTGCCAGGTCGGGAAGTAACGGCAGAAGTGTCAACTGAGCGTCAAGAAGAGCTGAGTTGCTTTTAAATCATAGCCCATAGCTAGATCTCCCACAGCAGCATCTTGCGAGAGCTGCTCGGCACCCCCACGTCTCTCCTGGCAACAGTGAGGGGGCAGCGGGGGGAAGAGAGGAGAAATCAGCCATCTCGTGGCTGGTAGCGCTGAGCTGTGTTCAGCCTTGTGCAGAGGCAGAGAGTGAGGCTGGTTATTTTTAGGGCTAGAGCTGTATCTGACCGTTGGTTGACCTTGCAGCTCTCCAGTCTGGTGCACACTGGCAGGATCTGAGCAAATTACTCCCCAGTTGTGCGCTGAATTAATTTGAAGCCTTAAGTCTTGTGGTGCAACTTTGTGATCAGTGAGGGAGACGGTGTTTTAGAGCTGCATCAGGGCACCTGCAGGACTGTCGCAGCAGCCCAGATTCAGAACAAATTCTCAGACGCACAGAGGGCCTCCTCTTTTTTTTTTTCCCCCTCTTTTTTTTCTTTTTTTGTTGTTTTGTTTTCTGGAGTGTGAAGGATGTTCCTTGGGATTGCCTGACTAAGCCCGCGGTCGGGTGTTGGGATGCACTGCCCTCTGCCACCACGCTGCTTTCAGCCTTGCTGCTTCTGGATTTACGAACAAGCAAATGCTTTTGAGCATCAAGGAAATGCTCTGATTGTTGAGAGTTTAAAGTCCTGCAGAAGGCATTAATTATCTTCAAAGGCACATGCTCCTTGGGACAGAGGAGTGGCTTCATCTGGAGCTCCCAACCTGCAGCACGGGCTGTGAACAGGCCACGGGCCGCTGCAGAGCGGGACCTGACCCACCGCAGAGCAGGGAGCTGCTGCTGGTGTGCGTGGTACCTGCCAGCCCCACTGCTGCCCGGGGTGGTGCTTCTGTACATCAAATAATGTCCCATTTATTTTTTACACTATTAAATCTGAATGGTCACGCTTTTCCCTCTTGGTATTTCTTATTTTGTGAGTTCTGCCAGCAGATGATCGAGAGGGCAGGGAGCGGTTTAGGCAGAATTCACTTGTTTTCAAGCCTTTGCGCTTTCTCCAGAGTTTAGATACCAAGAATCTGACCTGAACCTTTCCTGGGTCTCGACCAGCTGGACCCTGAGCAGTTGTGGGGTGGTCAAACCTGGCCGAGCTCCTCACCCCTGTCAAGTACTGGTTGTTGCAGTGGCCTTGCTTGCCGGTAAGATGCTTGCAGGTTACGCCAGGGAGTTAAAAACCGAAACACCCCACCCAGGGTGAGAGCCGTGAGGAGGTTGCAGTGCCCGACGTGTGCAAGCGTGCCTGTGCCAGCATGGCAAGCGCTCTAGTGTGGGCATACATCGAGCAGTATTTTCCCCTTTCAGATCCTTGATTATCGCTGGCCCTTGTAGGGAGAGCAGGCCCAGCCCTTCACCGAGATAGCATTAATCAGGAGGGATGAGAGCGTGCCCCTTTTTCTCCCGTTATTTTTCATCTTGACTCTGGGCCTCACACATCTGCCCATGGGTGTGTTGGTGGAAAGTCAGGGCCCACAGGCACCATCTGTGTGTTGCAGCTTTAACATAAAAAATAATGCTATGGCATCAAGCAAGAAAAAAACCCCTTGGTATTTCAGTATTTAAAAGATGCAAGCAAGGAATAGAAGCAATTAAAACTTGCTTCATCCCATTATCTGGTTTTTTTAAGAGTCTCCTCCTCTTGTGTCCCATTTTAATGCACTTGCTGAGAATACTGGCTTTTTATTAAGTCTCTTGGCTGTCCTTGGAACTTCTCTGTTCCCTTGTGGACACTCAAGTTCATCTCCTTGAAGTAAGGAAATAGGACGCTTTGAGGCAAAAATCCTGTGCCTGGAGCGCTTCTTTTTTTGACCAAAAAAGAAAATAGTTGCTGTTGTTCCCAGAAGAAAGTCCTTTTGAGCGTGGGATTGTTCAAACCTGCGTGTCTTCTGCTGAACCTGCCCCAGTAACGCGGGGCCGGCGCTGACCTCCGCCAGCACGGTGAGGAGCAGCGTTAATATAGATCTATTGAACAGCATCTTATCTGCTCTGGCTGCTGTCATTGCACGTGCCCCACACTCTCAATTTAGGCACGGCTTGGTCTTGGGAACTGTGGCAATAATTAAAAGTCTTTTCTGGGGCTGGGGTGCGTGGCCGGTGTGCGCTGGCACCTTGGGGTTCCCGGCGAGCCCCGCTTTGGCAGCCCCCGGCCTCCACAGCGGCCTGTGCTGGACCACGCACCCGAAGCTGGGCGGGCTCGCCGCGGCCAGGCCCTGCGCTTCCCGGGCTTATAAATGGCGGATAAACGGGCGAAGCCTGCAAGGCCCCGAGCCCCGGGGGGGTCCCTCACCGCGGGCCCCCGCGTTTCCCCGGCAACCGCGCGGTGCCAAGATGGCGGCCGGGGCCGGGCAGGAAGGAGGCGGGGGGGGCGGGGGGGGGGGGGAGAGCGCGGAAGATGGCGGGGGGCGGGGCCCGTCTAGGCGGCGGGCGGGCGGGCTCTATGGCGGCGCGGCGGCCGAGGCTGCGCACACGTGGCCCCTCCTCCCTCGGGCTGCGGGCGCTGCGGGTGCGCGAGCGGCACCGGCACCGGCACCGGCATGGGTGTGCATGTGGAGACCATCGCCCCCGGCGACGGTGAGCCGCGGCATGCCCTCCCATCTCCCTCCTCTCCCCGCCGGACCGGTCCCGTCCCGGTGCCGGTGTCGGTTCCGGTCCCGGTCCCGGTCCCGGTGCGGGTCCCGGTGCCGGTGGGCTCACGGTGCGTGTCTCCCCGCAGGGCGGACGTTCCCCAAACGCGGCCAGACCTGCGTGGTGCACTACACGGGTGAGTGCCGCCCGCCATGGGGCCTGCAGGGCGGGGCTGCCCCGCCGCCACCGGGGGAGGGTCGCCTCGGCCCGGCCCGGCCCGGCGACCGAGGGACGCCATGGGGGAGCGGGGTCTGCCCCCCGCCGCCCTGTCCCGGCAGCCTGCAGGGACCCCGGGCCCGGCCCGTGTGGGCGGCCCGGCTGGGCCGCGGCGCTTCCCGGGGGAACCGGGGGGGGGGTCCGGCCCGGCCCGGCCCGCCCCGCCCCGTGGGGCCGGGGAGCAGGAGGGCTTTGCCGGGGGGGGGGCCTGGGCCCCGGGGCGGGGGTCTGGCTGCGCCCGGGCGGGGAAGGGGCTCCTGGCAGTGCCCCGTGGCCGTGGGGAGGCCCCGGTGGTCCCCGCGGGAGCCATCTCTCCCACTGCCCCATCTATGGAGGGGGGCTTTCCCGCCCGCGTCCAGCCCTCTTTTTGGGGGTGCACCGGGAAACGGCCCGGGGGTGCTCGGGGGCGCCTGGGGGGCAGGCAGGGACACCCCGGGCAGGCAGGGCCCCCCCCGACCAGCACCCAGCGGGTCCCTGGGGGGGTCTCAGGGCAGCAGAGGCCTGCGGGCCTTGGAGCGGCCGAGCCGACAGCCCCCACGCTGGGTGCTCCCACGGGACACCGGTGTCCCCCCGGCTGGCAGCGAGTCAGCCCCCCGGGAGCTTCGGGGTTCGCTGTGTTGGAGCAGGGTCCCTGCACCCCTGGTGCCATCCCTGCTGCCCCAGCCCCTTCTCCCTCGTGGGGGTGACACCAGGGGTGCCCATGGGGCAGACCCAGACCTGCAGCCCACCCTGGGACGTTTTTAAGGCCGGGCAGTGTGGGGCACAGGTCCCGCGGGGGGACCCCGGTGTGGGTAACGCGGGGTGCTGTTTGGGGTGCTGTTTGGGGTTTGGGCGTAGTATTTCGATGAGGGGCTGCCCTGACAGCCAGAGAGGGTCATACTCTGCACGGTGTCCTCCAGCAGCCTTCTGTGAGCTTGCGGGGGAAAGAAACCAACCTGGGGACTCCGAAAAATGCTTTGGGGGTTGCCCTGGGGGGGTCTCCTCTTCCCCTCGGTCGCCTTTCGAACAGCTCCGGCTCATCGGGGTGGCCGCTGTACTCCAGGGTAAAAACGAGTCGACCCGTTTGTGGCTGTTTCTGCTAATAACCAATTCTTCTTCCCGCCCCAGCACTTTCCACCATCCCCTTGCCCACAGTGGGGGGCCGAGGGTGCCCCTCTCTGCAGAGCGGGGCCCGGGCTGACGGGAGGGCTCGGCGGGCATCCAGCCCATCTGCTGCTCCTCTGTCTCCCCCGTCCTTCCCATTCCCTCATCAGGAGGGAGAGGAAGCGGCTCGGTCTCCCCCGGCCGCCCTGTTTCCTCCGCCGGTGGAAGAACAAAGGGAGGCTGGCAGGCAGTCAAGTGGCTCCCGGTGGGCCAGCCCTGCCGCCTGCCAGCCCTCCCGGCTCCCGGCGCCGTCTCTCCCCTCCCGCGGTGCTGCCGGAGCTCTGCCGCTCTTCCCGGCTCCGGCCCCAGCCCCGGCAGAGCTGCTCGCGGGTCACCAGCTTCCCATCCCCACGTCCCGGTGCTTCGGGCAAAGTGCTGTGCGGTGTCTTGCTCCTGACGGACCCTCCCCAGCAGCAGCGATCCGCTGCGCGTGGGAGCGGTTCTCTAATTTCCTTTTTTTTGTTTGTTTGTTATTATTGTCTCCTTTTGTCCTTTATCGCCCCAGTTCCCTCTGCAGGCAGCTTCTGCCCCCCCCCGCCTCGGCAGGCAGCAGAAATCAAACACCTTCAGGCCCTGATGCCGTTTTCGTTGCTGAAAGCTGCCTGCGTCGGCAGCGTGGCTCCCTGCAGGCTGCCCTGCGAGAGAGGCCAGAGCGGGGCTTGGGTCTCAGCAAACGTTAAAAACGTTTGATTCCCCGGCCCCGTTACGGCGCTTGCCGATCCCGGAGCAGCATCGAGGATGGCGGCAGAGCGCAGTGCGGGAGGTGCCGTGCTCTGAGGCTCCTTCCAGAGCCCTGTGTCAGCTCCGTCCCCAGCTGCCCTTTGCTCCCGTGCAGAAACCTGCCGGCGCTGGGGAGATCCAACCCGTGGTGTGCTGCGATGGGTATGTGGCGAGTCAGCTCTCCCTGCGCTGGGTTACGGATGCGCAGTGATTCGGTTAAAAACCACTTTGGAAAAAAAACCCGGTGACCCAAGGATGAGGGAGCGTGGGGAGCCAGCTTGGTCAGTCGTGCCGTGGCTGCCGCTTCTTCTGTCTGTGCCCAAGCCCCTGCTCCGTGGGGCCTGGCCCCACCAAGAGCAGCCATTTCATCCCAGGGGCGAGGGTCGGGCCGGACAGACGGCCCTGGTGCGGGAGGGCAGCGCTGGGGAAGGAGGCAGAGAGCGGAGCATCCTCCGGGCCGCCTGCTTGGGAGATGCCGGTTGCTCGCGCTGGGATTGCGGAGGTGGAGGCGTGTGGGGGGAGCTGGGGGAATTGGACCCTTCTCCCTCCTTCGGTCCCGGGTCCCCGCTCTTTGCGGGAGGTTGTTCCTGCAGCCCATGAGGAGCAGGGGGAGCACTGCTGGAGAGCTCGCGCGGCGGGGCGTCTGAAACAGCCTTTGATGTGAAATCTGCTACAAAGGGCTCTTAAAGAAACTAAATCAAGGATAAAGTTCCCCGATGTGTTCGGGACTGCTTGCAGCAACTGGTGTGGGGAGGGAGGGTTGCCTAGGAGCAAGTCGATGGGGAGGAGGGGTGCAGGTTGGGGGCCAGCAGACCTGAGCCCCCCTGGGTCTGGCTGCTGCGGCGGGAGCCAGGGCAGAGTGGGATGCTGTACTGATGCAGTTGGGGCTCCTGTGGTGCCCCAGAGTGATGCTGGGGCTGAGTATTGTGTTCCCCGGGAGCGGGCTGGGGAGTGAAGAGAGCTGGTGCAAGGGGGAGCTGCTGTCTGCGTGCACGGGGGCTGCGGAGAGTGTGGGGAGACCGCAGCCACCCCACCGTGCTTTTGGAGGGGAAATGGGGGCCCATGGTCGTGCTGGGGAGCGCCGGGACGGGAGCGAGTCTGACTTGGCTTGGTGAAACGGCTTTGCCCGAGTGGCAAAGCACGCCCAGCTTGTTGTGTCTCGGAGGGAGGTGGGTTTGGAGCAAGGGGCGGAAATGCGGGGAGGAATACTAGAGAAAACTGGCTTTCTCCGGCGGGATAGCGCAGAGGGGACCGCCGTCCTTCCCCAGCACCCGTGCATTGCTGCACAGGCTGGACGCAGCCTCGGCTATCAGCTCGTTCCTGTTGTCTGCACGGCACCTGGCGCGGTGGTGTTCTCCCTGCTGCGTCTGGGTGCTGCCACGCTCACACAGCAGCAGCAAACGCTCTGCAGTTGCGAGACGTTTCCTACCGAGGCGTGCAACTGCCCATCGGTGGGTTGTAGGAGCTCAGCGCCTTCTGCTGAAGCACCCCTTCCCTGCCTGCACTGGGGGTCCTCTCTCCTGCCAGGCCACGGCAAACGGTGGGCAGAGCCCCCTCCCGCATCCAGCTGCGGGTGGCGACGGGGGTAGGCTGAGTGATGGGAAGCGCTGGTGCAGGCAGCTCGGGCCCTGCGTTCTAAAGCGTCTGGCAGAGGTTGCTGGTGGAGGCAGGATTTGACCTCAGCTGGGCAGCCCTGTCCTGACGCAGGGGCTTGGAGCATGCCGGGTATCCCAGGGCTTTCGGGAAGGGTTTCCCATTCTGTCCCTTCTTCCGGCTGGAGCAGAGGTGCCTACCCCACTGCTCCGGTCTTTGCCTACCTCTCCTCGGGAAGCCGGCTCCGTGCAGGAGCCCCTGGGCAATGGCTGTGATGAGGATTGGTACCCCAGGCCAGAGGGGATGGAGGGGGTGTGGGTGGGGCTCTGCACACCCCCCACCCCCCACCCCCGGCAAAACCTAAACCTGCAGGTTTATCTCAGAGGCTGCCTCTGCCTGCCTGCTCCAGCACCACTCTCCACCGCCTCTGCCCGCCCAGGGGGGACCGGAGCCAAGTCGCACGTTGCAGCCGGCGTCTCCCGGCTGCTGCCTGCCAAGTGTGGCAGAGACCTGGCAGGGCCGTGCTGCCTGCCCGTCCGGAGCTGGGGCTGCTCTCCAGAGCCCCCTGCTCCGTCCCGCGACTGCTGCAGCCCTGGCCACAGAGCTTCGTGCTCTTCCTCGCTGTGGTTCCCCCGAGACACCCCCCCCCCCCCCCCCCCCGGTGTCCGTATAGCCCAGCTGAGATCTCTGGGAGGGTCAAATCTTTTGGTGTGGGAGCTGGGGCAGGTGGGTCTCTGTAACCCACCTCCATGGGCTCTGCCCTCCTCGCGGGACTGGTGGTGGCAAGCAAGGAGCCCTGCCGGGGGCTGCGGCGAGCCAGGGTGTGCCAGGGGCTGGCTGCTGCTCCTGGGGCTCTGGTGGGGCAACTGCTCCTGCCAGGGGATGCTTTGCCTCTGTAATAGCTTTAAGATCTTGTTATCTCCTTGCTCGGGGATGGCAGGGATGACGAAATGGTTGCTCATACTTGTCCAGGGCTGGAGAAATCTCCTGGGAGCCTTGCGGGCAGCGGAAGTGCCTGAGATGAAGATGCTGTCTCCAAAGCATCGGAGCCTCTTTGTTTTCCCCGCTGGTGTGGTGGGGGGAGCGTGTCAGCCCCGTGCCAGGGAGCAGGGATGAGCTCCCGTGTGCGACCTGCACCTTCCTGGGCCGGGGGCAGCCCGAGTGATTGATCCCCCTGCAACCAGCTTAGTCCGTTAATCCCTCTCTCCTGCAGCCAGGGTGCTGCCCACTCCGAAACGCTTCCCCAAGACTGGATTCGGACAGGTGAGCTCAGGGGCGGGCAGTGCCGTCTGCTCCTTCATGAGGTCTGCAGCGTCTCTTGTGCCGCTGATGGTGCCTTTATGTTCCCCTGGCCGGGCCATTGAACGGGATGCACTTCTGCAGGCAGCGGGTGCCCCGCAAGTATTCCACAGGTCCCTGTTTGCCGTGACAAGCCAGGGGGGTTGTGCTGCGTGGCCCCTGGTTTTTTTTCCTCTGCGGGTGCCCAGGGAGAAGGGTGGCAGGCACGAGCTGTCCCCTCTGTCCTTCTGCAGCCACCCCGGCTCGTTGTGATGCCCGAGGGCTCAGAGCTGAGCTCAGGGTCAGCTCGTGTCGCGGCCAAGCGGCGCTGCCTGTGCCAGCCGGCATGGCCTGCCCCGTGTCCCTGCTGCCAGCGTCCCTGCCGGGCGGGAGGAAGGCCAGCGGACAGGAGCAGGGAGCAGTGCCAGACAGGGCTGGAAGCAGGTTCCGCAACAAGAGGTTTATCCTGGAAGGAGGAAACAAGAAAACTCCAGATTTACTATTCCAAAGTCCAGGGCTGCGGCCTGACCAGCTGAGCTGGTGCTGATGCTCAGAGCCCTGGAGGGGGGATTTTTCCTTTCTGTGAAATTAAAAGCTTAATTCCACTCTCTGACTGAAACGTGGGGCTGCTGGCCCCTACCCCCTGCATCTTCCTGCAGCCCAGAGGTTTCGGTGCTCGTTGCCCCTGCAAAGGTGATGTAGTTTTTCCCATTCCTTTCTTTCTGTTCAGTGCCTCCTGTCACCACGACTGCCCGTGTCTGCGTGCCGTTCGCTGTGGCTGCCGTCACGTTCCGAACCGGGGCTGAGATGCCCTGACTCATCTTTTGCACAGATGCGTTTTCTCTTGCCCGTGGGCAGTGCCCTGGTGAAGGGAAATCACTCTACCCCATGCGTTGCTGGACAAGTTTGGTTTTGCAAGACTATAGAGCTGTTTCCAGCCAAGAAAACAGGTTTTTGGGCAGTGAAGTGAGGAGCATTTGCAGGAGAGTTTATTATCGTTTTTATCGCATGTGGTGCTGGCTCTGTTAATGTGGAGCCGGAGCTGCCTTATAGGAGCAGCAACTCCACGGGCCAGCAGAGTTGCTGCTCGTATAAGGCAGCTCCAGCTCTGAGATTCCCCAAGAAGGTCAGGCAGGGAGCAAGGGAGGGGAGGAAATTCCTCCTTTGCTCGTGTTGGGGAGTTATATTTAGTCCTGGGGATATCAGCCTCGCTCAGCCCTCACCATGCAGCCTGTGCCGGGGGAACGGGGGCTGCCCTGGGCATGTGTGTTCAGTGCTTGGTGCTGCCTCTCCCCGTCGTCATTCCTGGGTACAGGACTGATTTGGCTGAAGACCAGCAGGATGCAGCTGGACACGGGGAGGGGCTGGAGGCCGGCAGCAGCCGACATGGGGCACAGGAGCCCTAAGTCTGTTTTGGGTGCCCAAGGATGGAAGCCTGCCTGTGGTGAGGAGCGGGAGGTGTGTTGCTGGTGGGATGGGAAGCGCCATGCCTGATCCTGCTGCCTGCAAAACGGCTGGCAGCGGTGCTGTGAGGTGGGGAAGGTTCCCCCCCCAGCCCTCCATCTGCTCTCCTTGTCTGTCCTCGGTCCCGGCCCAGAGGAGCTCTTCTCTCTGGGTCGAAGCAGCCAGGAGCAGGAACAATCCTGCCCTGCCCCAGGGCTGCTCCTGCCAGGCTGGATGATGCCCTGGGGGGCGCTGGCGGGGGTTTTTCCCCTCCAGGCCGCCCCGTGCAGGTGTTTCCCCAGGGGAAAGGAGGCTGAGCTGAGAAACATCTCTGACTCAGGGCCATGTGAGCTTTCCCAGGGGTGACTGTCACCCGCTCAGGCTGCCAGGTCACAGCCTGTTTCACGCAGGTGTGTGTGGCGCTGTCACTGTGTCACCATCGTCTCCCTCCCTCTCTCCCCAGGTATGCTGGAGGATGGGAAGAAGTTTGATTCCTCCCGCGACAGGAACAAGCCGTTCAAGTTCGTGATGGGCAAGCAGGAGGTGATCCGCGGCTGGGAGGAAGGAGTCGCTCAGGTGCCCGGTGCTTCTCCGCCTCGCGGTCTCCCTTGCAGGGCTGTGCAGAGCTGTGCGCCTGGGGAGCTGCAGCGTGGGCAGAAATCACTGTGTGCAGCTTGTTCTCTTATTTTATTTTTTTTTTTTATTTTATTCCCCTGTGTTTTCCACCCCTCCGCCCCCACAGCGCTGGGAGGTGTGGGTGTGAATATCACCTTCTGCATTGCCACCTGCCAGATGGCAGGAATGGAGCAGGGCCGGGCCCCAGGAACACCTACAGCACGTTGGTGACTCAGCGGTGACATTTCTCTACTGAGTCAGCTCTGAACGAACGTGGCGGGGAGCGCTCAAGCCTCCTGCTCCGAGCGGAGATGGCTCCCGGGCTGCAAAGCCCACGCGGAGGGAGGGCTGGTGGGCACAGCACAGCTTCAGCTCCTGCGTGCATGACTGCGGCCAGCTCCATGTGCCGCTGGGGACGCGAGGCAGCGCAGCACAAGGGTGCCAGTGGCTGTAGGGAATGGCGTGGCATTCCCTGCCTTCGCTTGTGTGAAGGACATCTCAAGCCCTGCTTCTTTTCCAGCCCGTGCTGCCTGCCTTTCTCTTCTGATGTTCTTCCCATTCCTCTTCTGTCCCCTCCGGTTTATCCAGCCTGGGTCCTTGCTCTTGCTCAGTGTAGGGAAAGGAGTGGGGACATGTCTGTGTCCCTCTTGCTGTCACTCACCCGGTGATTGTGCCCATCTCCTGACATCCCTGTGTTTCTTTCCCTGCCCCCAGATGAGCGTTGGTCAGCGGGCAAAGATGACCATCTCCCCAGATTACGCCTATGGCTCTACTGGCCACCCAGGGATCATCCCACCAAACGCCACTCTAATTTTTGACGTGGAGCTCATGAAATTGGAATGATCTATCCCAGCACCCTGTCCTTGGGTAAGGAGGGGCAGCTGCCGGCGGGGAGTGTTGTGGCTTGGGGGCGACTCAAGGCCCTCATCTTTTGTCTCAGGCTAGCGTGGGGAGGTGGGATGGAGGTGATGGCAGTGGGGGGTATGAGAAGGATAGGGCAGGTTTCTGGCTGTGGGTAGAAGTCGCTCTCGGGAGGCTGGTGAGCTGGGGATCACCACAGTGGTGCAAGCAGAGTACCCAGCCTGGCAGAGAGGGTTCATGCCATGGAGGCATTGCGGTGACGGCTGACCGTGCCTCGGGTTCCTTGCGTTGCGTTGCTGCACTGCGGGGCTTGGCTGCCTGCTCCCCCTTCATGCCTCTCTTGCAGCCGGTGCATGGGTCTGGCAGTGCAGGCAGGATGGGGCTGTGCTCTGGGGTCCGTGGGCCCTGCGGTGCAGGCAGGATGGGGCTGTGCTTCCCCTCTGTAATCGGGGCTTGACTTCTGCTCTGAGCGAACCGTGCGGTTGGCGATGAGGTGGCCGTTTGGTGAGCGCGCTCCCTCCTCTGTCGGGTTTCCTCTGCAGGCGGCGGGCGGGCGGGCGGCTTTGTCACGCTGCCTCTCCTCTCTCCCAGCAGGTTTGGCACATGGAGGAATCCAGAATCTCAGCTTCAAGAAGAGTGCACATGACTTTGTACGGAGCTTTTCCTGATAGTCCACTACACTCATTGTATAACCTTACACCTTGATTGAATGCCTTTGGTCACTAAGCTTTGCGTCTGACTCTTCCTCCTTGTATTGTGTTTTTATGTCTTTTTAAACTATACGCCGTAAACCTCAACTCTTTTTGGGTCAAGTTCTTAATCTTATTTTTGTTCCAGGTGTAGACTACGTTTTACCAGTAGCACGCAGATGGGCTGACCTTAGATAGGAGTCATTTGAACAAAAGGAAACCCGTTAGTTACTTGTTTTGGTGCAGATCTCTATGGTGTTTTCAAACCAGAAATTGCTGCTGCTGCAAAAGCCATAGCAGAGTGAGGCTGTCGAGGCTGGATGGATGCGGAGAGCAAAGTAGCGCTAGGATTGTGTGTAGGTACCCTGCCTGGAACCAGGGCAGCGAGGGAGCAGCGTGTCTTTTCCCTGCTCCCCGGGGAGGGTGCAGCATCACTGCGGGCACCGTGGGTTTGCTCCCGGGAAGGGGGGGCTGCTCTGCCCCTGCTTCACTCTGCCATCTCACGGTGGACCTTCCTTCCCCACCCTCCCCCCCCCCCAGCCCGCTTTTGGATTTTATGGAGACGGGTTTCCATCAGAGCTCCACCACACCCTGAAAATTCAGTAGCTTACATTGAGCTTTCTTTAAAGAAAAAGGAAAAGAGCAGACAAACGGAAGGTGCTGTCTACAGGGGAGGTGGCGGGGCTGGTGGGGAGTCAGCCCAAAGAAAACGCCCCTGTCCCCTCTCTCCCTCCTGGAAAGGAAACATCAGACCCCAGTTGTCTCCGGTCTGAGCACACCTGACCGTTCTCTCCTGACACCTGATGCTGGTCATCGCCGCTTGTCTGGTCTCATACGATGCGTAGCTTCCCCCGCTGCTGTCCTATCTGCCCCCTCCCTCCCTCCGCCCTGCCTAGTGATTTGGTAAGAGAAATTGCCGCCGTTCACTTCCTTCTCCACCGCATAAAGGTATCAAGTTTTATTATTGCAATAAAAACGCTTTATGCTGGCTTTTCTCAACCCTGTGTCTTGGAGGTTTTTCCCTCGCCTGTCTGTTGCTCAGCACAGCGGGTGCCGTGCCGGGCTCACGGGGCGCAGTGGGTGCTGTGCCAGGCTCTCGGGGTGCTGTGGGTGCTGTGCCAGGGTGCTGTGCTGGGCTTGTTGGGGTGCTGTGGCAGCAGGAAGGGCCGGCCTCTGGCTGTGCTGGCTTGCTTTGGGGTGAGGCTTGGATGCTTGGCCCTGGGAGCACAGAGGGACGCCTGGGGCTCGCTGGGCTCTGCGGGAAGGTGACGGTGGCCTAGTGGAATTTGCATAATTAATTGCCTTACCATAACCTATCAAGCATTGCTCCCACAGCCTCTCGCCGTTGCGGCTGTGACTCAGCCTGGACTGGGAGCACGAAGGGCAGACGAACACGTGCTCCCAGGGTCCCTCCAGCTCTGGAGAAGCATATCGATACCTCTCTATGTATTTATTTCGGTCCTCTCTGGAGGCTGGACATTGCAACGTGCGACATGGCACATCCAGCAGCCGGCATTTGCAGGTCAGATCACCGTGGACCTGAAAAGCCTCTTGGGTTTTTTTTTTTTCAGTGCCTTTCTTAGTGATCCCCCACCGCGCCTGGTCGGCGGGCGAGTCCCCTGCTTCTGGTCTTTGCTGCTGCAGCTCCGACATTTCCAGTGGCGGCTGGCGAACGTTGCGTGGCTCATGGCGTAGGCACTGCTTGGGCACCGCTGTGTGCCAGCACCCGGCTCCTCCGCAAACGGCCTTTGCTCCATTTGCCACGATCGATAACGCGGCTGTGATCGATAACACGTGTCGAGTCCCGGCTCCTGAGTGGGTTTGTTGGGAGCAAAGTTTGCGTTTAATGGGGGGTCTGGGGAGGCTGGGGAAGGCGCTGGAGGGAACAGCGGCCGTGAGGCTCTAGGCTGGGCCCTCCAGCACCCCATTTGGGAACACCAACGCTTGCACAGGGTCATGGGGGGTCAGGGCCACGCTGTGCAGATATTAGTACTACCCTTAATTGCTACTCAATTAAGCAGAACAGGGAGCTGCTGGGGCACCAGCATCACGCTCTGCCCTTCGCTGCAACCACTTCTAGGCGGAAACTCAAGGCGAGCTTGGGTTTCTCTTCCTGCGAAGCTTTTTGATTTAATTATTAACTAGTGCCAGGCGGTGCCGTGGCTTCTGGCTGGAGATAAACCAGGGCTGGCGCGAGGCTGGGGGGAGCCCGGTGCCCTCGGAGCCCTGGGCACGCAGCCCCTGCAGCACCCACAAGTGCAGATGGGGTGCAGGTCCTTCCAGCTCCGGTTCGGCGGGGATGAGGGTTTTGGGGCAGGCACAGACCCCCCGGGAACCATCCTCCTCTGGCTGCTGTAGGACATCTCCCTGCTCCTGGCCATGTTTATCAGCGGTTGAGCCGCTCTCGTCCTGGGCTGGCTGAGGCAGCTGGGCACCGTCAGGCTAAAAATAACACCAGTAAATAAAATGCTTCCTCCTGGCCTGGCACGCAGGAGCGGAGGCGCAGGGAGCTGGGACATGCCCGGCTGCTGCTCCACGGAGGGGCTGGCTCCGCGCCGGCAAGGTCCTGGGCTGGTGCCACTGGCTCCGGGCCCAGCTGGGTGCCCGCAGGACCACACTCCCCGGCTCCTGGGGACATGGTGGCCCGTGGCATCTCCGGTGCTGGCAGCGGGATGTTGCAGGTGGGTGCTGGAAGGCTGGATCCCAGGGTGATGCGGCGATGTCCCATGGCAGTGGGACGCCCGGGTCCACCCCGTGCCCTGACTCAGGCGAGCTCCGTGCTCGCTCAATTTTTCCACCTGTGGCGCGGGACTCCCACGGGGCTGTCACGCCTGGCCCGTGCCCCGGGGCCACCGGTGATGGCTGGAAGGGTGTGGGACATGGTGTCCCGGTCACGGCTGCGTCAGCCCCACGCGCCCGGGCAGCAAGGTGTGAGCAGAAGCTGGACACCCACGCAGGGCTGCTCACGGTGGGGCCCCCCGCTTCACCCCCCTGGCAGTGCCCTTGGTCCCCAAACTGGGGCACCGAGCCGTGGTGGCCTGGGCTGGGGCATAAGGGCTGTGGTGGGGCCAAGCTGTGTGCCGGTGGTGGCACCCAGGGGTGGCAATGCAGTGGGAGGGGAAGCCACGATGGTGGCTAGCAGGGGAGCACAGCCCCATCCCTGCTCCCCCAGGATGCCCGAACCCACAGAAAGTCCTCCCAATCCCTGTCCCCATCCCCATCCCTGCGGTGCCAGGGCCCTGTGCGGCTTTGGCTTCACCTTCCTCTTCCTCACCTGTGCCCTACCTGGCGGGGGTGGCAGTCAGCTGAGGCTGTCTGGCCCCTCCCTGGGCCGGGCACAGCTATAAAAGCCCAGGGTCGGTCAGAGGACGGCACGCAGGAGCCGGGAGCTATTGGCAGGTGAGTCCGAGGGAGCTGGGGCTGGGGTCTGGGGGTCTCGCCCATCCAGGGATGCTGCTGCCGGGCAGGGGGATGCTGCAGTCCCCGGGCTGCGGGCCAGATCCTGCCCGGTTTCCACGGGGCTCGGAGCTGGGTCTGGATTTGGCCGCTGCACTCTGGGGTTTGGGCGATGAGTTTCAGGGCACACGGCGCCAGGGAGCTGGGCTGGACGGCACGGCTTCGCCATGGGCACAGCGCGGGGTGCATTGGGGGATGGAGGGGACTGGTGGGCATTTAAAGGCAAGCGAGGAGCAGTCGGGGGGGCTGTTCCCGTGGGACGTCCCACTCCCATGTCTGGGCGATGCTGGAATGGCCCCGGCGGGCGGGCGGGCGCCAGGACTGGGACCTGCCGCCAACCAAGCGATGCCCGGGGTGCCCGTGCCCAGCACACGGCCGCCCGTGTACCAGCTGCCGGGAAGTGGCGGAGGCGGTGGCTCCGGTGACACGGCCCTGAGTCACACTGGAGGCCACGGGTGACATCCCGTCTCCGGCACACGGAGCCAGGCATGCGGGCTGGGAGGGATGCTCGGGGAGAAGCACCCCGGCCCTGAATTGGCCCATCCCCGTCCCCAGGCACGGCCACGGCAGCAGCGATGGCAACGCTCTACCCCTCCCTGGAGGACATGAAGGGCCACCAGATCTTGCAAGTCAGTGTCAGCGCAGCGGCGTTATGGGGGGGGTGAGCAGACCCCAATGGGTCCCTGTGGGGTCCTGCCCTTGGAGGGTCCCCAGAGCTGGGGGGCACAGCCTCGAGCAAACCCTGTCTCTTGGCAGGCGCAGGCAGCTGCCGGGGTGAGGACCCCTGCCACGACGGTGGTCACGGAGAAGCCGAAGCTCGTCTCGGGCACTGGTAACATGGGTTGCAATCAGCTCTCCCTGTCGAGGGGCTGTCTGGGGACAGGGGAACGATGCTCACCGTGGGAGGGGTCTTAGCTGCTCAGTGCATGGGTAGGGGATGGGATTTGGGGGTTTCTTTCCCCTGGCCCATCCCCTGCCACGTCCTTTGTGCCGGTTGCTGGCCCATGGTCCCAGGGGGCTCCCGGGGGTGAAGGCAATGGCTGTGGGGTGGAGACCCCACGAGCTGAGGCCACCCTCGGTGTGTCCCGCAGCGCCGCCCGTGCTGTACCCCAACCTGGCCGAGCTGGAGAACTACATGGGGCTCGCTCTCTCCAGCGAAGAGATCCAGAAGAACCTGCTCCCGGAAGGCAGCACTGTAAGTGTCTGGGCTGGTGGTTCTTGCCTGCCCTGCGCAGGGCTCCCCCCCGTGCCACAGCATCACTGCTGAGGGGGGGGTCCCTCTGGGGCCGCATCCTGCCCAGGGAAGGGATGCAGCATCCCTCCGAGGGCTGATATGCACAGGGCCCCGTGCCCCCGCTGGCCCCGCTGACCCCCAGCTCCATCACAGGCACTGACCCCCACCGGGCCCCCCCCGGGCCAGCTGGTCACCCCCCTGAGCTGGAACAACACGGGACTGCGCCGGGCAGAGATCAAGCCGGGCGTGCGGGAGATCCACCTCTGCAAGGACGAGCGGGGCAAGACAGGGCTGCAGCTGAAAAACGTCGACCAGGTGAGGGGGCTGGGCTGGCACGGGGCTGTGCACGGCATGGCACGGTGTGGCATGGCACAGCACAGCGTGGTGCAGCATGGCATGGCATGGTGCAGCATGGCATGGCATAAGCATGACAGTACAGCGCAGCATGACATGGCACAGTGCATCATGGCACGGCAACGTGTGGCATTAAATGGGCAAAGCATGCCACGGTGCAGCACAGCAGGATGCAGCATGCTATGGCATGGCACGGTGCAGCACGGCATGGTGCGGCGTGGCACAGCGTGGCATGGTACGGCTGCTCAGTCCCCGTGCCATCTCTCCCCTGATGTCCCCAGGGCATCTTCGTGCAGCTGGTGAAGGCCAACTCGCCAGCGGCACTGGTGGGGCTGCGCTTCGGTGACCAGATCCTGCAGATCGACGGCAAGAACTGCACAGGCTGGAGCAGCGACAAGGCGCAGCGGGTGCTGAAGAAGGCGTCCCCAGAGAAAATCATCATGGTGGTGCGGGACAGGTAAGCGGGCAGGTGGGCAGGTGATGCCGGCGGCGGTGCCGGCGCTGACCGCGCTCTCCCCGCAGGCCTTTCCAGCGCACCGTCACTGTGCACAAGGACAGCAGCGGCCACGTCGGCATCGTGGTCAAGAAGGGGAAAATTGTGTCGCTGGCCAAGGACAGCTCTGCTGCCCGCAACGGCCTCCTCACCCACCACTACATCTGCGAGGTGAACGGCCAGAACGTCATCGGCATGAAGGTAGGGGCTGTGCACAATCGGTGGTGCAAAACGCACCCAGGGGTGCCCAGGATCCGGCTGGGGGGGTGGGGAGCGGGGGCCAGAGCCGGAAGGGGCCGCCGTGGGATGGTGGGCAGAGCCGGGCACCCCATGGGACCCACATGTTCTCTCCCGCAGGATAAGCAGCTCACGGAGGTGCTGGCAGGGGCCGGGAACGTGATCACACTGACCATCATCCCCACCGTGATCTACGAGCACATGGTCAAACGGTGAGACCACGGGGCCGCGGTGCCCACCCCCACCCCGCCGTGGCCCCACGGTGCCCCCCGAGGGGGCCCCCGGGCTCCCCCCGCTGAGCGCCTGTCCCTTTGCCCAGGCTCTCGGCGGGGCTGGTGAAGTCGGCCATGGACCACTCTGTCCCTGACCTCTGACGCGATCGCTGCCATCCCGGGGGGCCGACGCCGGCGTGGGTAGCCCCCGTGGCCAAGTCTGCACGTGCTCCTGGAAGCTTGGAGGGGCCACTGGAGGTACTCCCGCAGCATCCCCAGAAGAAGCTGTTTCAGCACAAAACCCCTCATCCCTAGAGAGGCTGGTGGCTGCAGGGTGGCGCGGGGGGACCGCCAGTCTGTGATGTCCCCCGTGTCCCCCCGGCCCTCTCCTCCCTCTCGTCAGCAGGGACGGGGCACGTGCCTCCCCCTGTCCTGGGGTCCCCGTGTCCCTGCTTGGGCCAGCCCCCCTCGGGGCAGACGCCAAAGGCCGGCTCCAGCCAAAGCAGACACAGACCCAGCGACGTTTATTACATCCACCACAGACAGCGAGTACAGGACAGGGGAAACAAGAAAAGGGGGGGGGGTTTACAGCTTTTTCAGTTCTGTATTTAAAAAATATATTATATAGATTTGTCTTTCAAATATAATCATTACATTTATTTCTTGGCAAAGCTTTGGATAGTCTAACAGACGTGTACACAGATCCACAAATACATTGCACGAGAGGCGTATATCCTAGCTCCGCTTACATCGGCCGCCCCGGCTGCCTTGCCACCGTTTCTCCCCATATACTTCACCCGGCACCCGGTGCTGTGCCAGCGGCTGCCGCCGCCACCGCCGCCCCCCAGCGTGGCCAGAGCCGCCGCCCCGCGCCCCAGCCGCCGGAGGGGGGATGCGGGGAAGCACGGGGGATGCAAGACGCGGCGGGTGTCTGCACGGGGACCAGTGGATGCCGGTGCGTGGAGCATCGCCGGCTCCCAGGTCGTCCAGCTGGCAGCACCCACGGGCGGCGGAGCCGGGGGGGGGGGAACATCATTAGTTCAAGTCACGAAGAAGCCACAGACATTCGTGGGGCGGGAGCGCCGTGCGCCCAGGGGAGCCCCAAGTCTCACGCCCCGCCAGCCCCCGCTGAGCAATCCTTGCTGTCTTTGCTTTTCAAAAAAAACCAAAAGGCATTTTTCCAGGGGCCACCAGCAAAGCGGGGATTTGGCTGAGCCGGGGCAGGCAAAGGCGCTCAGCTGTGCCTGCGTGGCTCTGCCGGCACGGCCCTGCCCGCACCCCTCGCTGCCTCCTGGCAAAGGCATCCCCAAGCTCCAGCACAGGGCAGGATGGCCGGCATCGCCAGCATCGCTGCTGCTGAAACCACAAGAGCCCCCAGTCCCACTCCGCGGCGGCCAGTGCCAGGGCTGGGGGTTTCCCCCTCCCCGGTGCGGCACTGCCTCGGTCCCTCCAACAACAGGGCTTCAGTCTGTACCAAAAAAAAAAAAAAAAAAAAAAAAAAAAGTGAATATAGTGCAAAGCAAAGGGAGGGAGGGAGGGACCGAGGCTTCCCCCGGCGCCGCTCGGCCTCGCTCGGTGAGGTCGGAGCCACAGCCCGGTTCCGTCCCGGGCGGGGAGGCATCTCCCAAGCAATGGGCGGCTTGAAGAGGGGCCGAGCCGGGCCCGGCCAGGGCACCGTCCCGCCCGAGGGAGGAGGACAGACACCGAAGTGGGCTGGGGCGAAGGTTCCCCACAGGCTCCCACCGCCTCCGGAACCAGTCCAGAGCCAGTCGCTGTGCCCAGGTGGGTTCCCGCCGTCCTCCTGCCCGCAGCCAGACTTTGCTGTTGTGGTGCAACCTGCACCTGGAGCAAGAAACGCACCCGGGGGGGGGTGTGGGGGTGTGTGTGTGTGTGTCTTGCTGCGGCCCCCCCCCAGCTCTCCCCGCTGCCGGGTGGCTCCTCACCATTGCCCGCCCGCGGCAGGGCTGGCTGCGGGGCAGGGCAAGGACAACCAAAAAGCAAGTGCAATAAAGGGACAGCCCACCCGGGGGGGGTGCAGCCCCCCACAGCTGGAGGCACTGCTGCGGTGGCCAGTCAGGGCGTCCATCAGGCAGGGGGTCACAGCGTGATGCTCGGTGCCACATCCCGCATCGCCGCTTGGCACCTCTCTTCCAGCAACGGTCCTTTCCCTCCTCCAGGATAAAGGAGCTGGGGGGGGGGACACAGCACGTCCCCATGCACCCATGGACCCCCCTTGCCCCTTCCCACCCCCCAGGGCTGCATAATGAGCTGGAGCCGACGAAGGACCCCGGGAGAGCGGGGACACGCCGGGGCTTTACAATCAGCGGTCGGGTCCATGGGGGTGGGTGGGGGGCGTCGGGGCCGGGGGGGGAGGTCAGGGCTGGGCGCTGCCCCCGGGGCTGGCGACGGGGTGACAGCCCATCCTGCGGATGGAGTGGAGGGCCACGGTGCAGCAGCCCCGCAGCAGCGAGCTGATGTTGTAGATGGGCTGGCCCTGCCGGCGCTGCGAGCGGCACAGCCAGGCCACCGTGGGCACCGCCGGCACCACCACCGCCAGCAGATCCACGATGAAGTGGCGGCTCCAGTAGCTCTTGGAGGGGGCAGCCTCGCAGCCGGTCGCCTCCGTCGTCTCCTCCTCCACTGTGCAGGCGATGGCCACGGAGGGGCTGGCGCTGGGGGGCTGCCGCACTGCCGGGTTGCAGGGGGCACCCGCCTCGGCCCCGGCACCCGCCGTCACGGCATCGGGCTCGGCCACCAGCAGGTCCGTGGCCCCGGTGGGGTTGGAGAGCTCGGGGCCAGGCATCATGTCTTCCATTTCGGAGACCCAGGCCGAGGTGGGGCTGCCTAAGCTGCAAGCCTGGGACTTCATCACCTTCTCCAGGATGGTGTCCAGGTCGGGCTGGCAGGGCACGAAGTCCGTCTGGATGGCCCGCTCCTGCATGCAGCTGGCCTGCACCCCGGCCTCCACGCTGCCCCGCAGCCCCAGCAGCTTCTCGTAGGTGGAGCTGGGGGGCAGGCGGGTGCCCCCCCCCTCTAGCGGGTCCGTATGGCTGGGAGCCTCCTCCGCTCCCGCGAAGCCGCTGTCGGCCCCCTCGTCCAGCGAGATGGTCTGCGAGCCCCCCACGTTGCGGTCCCCGGCCCCCTGGTCGCTCAGCTTGGTGTAGGTGGAGCTGCGGGTGAGGGAGCGGGCTGGGGACCCCCCGGCCGACTCGCCGGCACCCTCCTCCTTCAGCGCCCCGTTCTGCGCCACCTCCATGCTGTGCAGCAGCGTCTCCAGCTTCTTGTTCTGGATGTTGATGTCCACGAAATACTTCTGGAGCCCCTTGTCCTTCTCCAGCAGGTTGTTCTTCACCGTGTCAATGACCTGCTTCAGCTGCTTGATCTCCTTGCGGGCCTCCTTCAGCGCCAGCTGGGCCTCCACGCGGTGGCACTCCTCCTCGATCCAGTCCTCCTGCATCCGCGACAGCTGCGTCTTCAGGTCCTCGATCTCAGCATCCCTGCGAGAGACGGGGAGGACACCGCCGCGGCGCTGAGGGGGCTGCGGGGCCAGCCCTGTCCTCACATGCCCGGCACTGAGTTGGAGCCAGATCACCCAGTAACACCCACGGCTGGGACCCAGGGATGGATCCAGCAGCTCGGGGACCCTCAGGAGGGATGCTTGGGGACCCTCAGGAGCAATGCTCGGGGACCCTCGAGAGTGATGCTCGGCCCCTTCCCGGAGGGGCTGCAGAGCCCAGGCCTCCCAAGGGCTGCGTGGGGACGGGCAGGGGCCCCGGGCTGGCGCGTGGCAGCTGGCACGCCGGTGAGGATGTGCCTAAGCCCAAGAGGAGCAGATGGGGATTAGCCACTCTGACGCTGAAATTCAGAAAAAGCGTGGCAGAGACTTAACCAGGGGCGCAGGGGAGCGCACAGCCACTGCAGGTGGGACGTACAGGCTCTGCGTCCCCCGAATCCGCAGCTCCCCAGCTGGACGGGCAGCAACGCCAGATGCCCATGTGCCTGCAATGCTGCTGCAAAGCCGTGAACCTGGTGCCTGGGCATGAGCCCGAAGGCAAGACACGGCACTGGGAACCGAGAACCCCCAGAAGGACCAGTCCCATACAGGAGCTGCCACCGCAGGCAGTGGTGGCTGGTGCCGGGACCCTTCCTGGCGGCTCCCGTGCCGGGGTGGTCTGCTCCCGCTGCCCCCACGCTCACCTGTCCTGCAGCCGCTCCTGCGTGTCCTTCAGGCGAGCTTTCAGGTGCCTGATGCAGACTTCCTTCTGCTGCAGGGGCGTCAGGTACTGCTCCGGCGTCGGCGGCTTTATCCCATGGTTGTCACTGCAGAGGTTGTACTTGGCCGAGCGTCTGCGGGGACATGGCTGTCACCCACCCGCCGGTGCTGGCACTGGCATGGGCTCGGCGGAGGGACTGCAAGGGAGACGCCTCCTCTCGGGGTGCAGGGGGGTGCAGCCCCGTAGTGCACCCCAAAGGAGTGCCACGGGCAGGAGGGACAGGGTGGGTGTCTCAGGGTGCCGTGCTGCCGGCGGGAGGGCAGGTGCAGCTCCCGAACCCGCTGGCACAGCCCACAGCTTCACCAGGGCAGCGGGTGCATGAGCAGAGCCGGGAGCAGGCGGGCGCCGAGGTCTCCGCGTGCCCAGAGCGAGCTTTCCGGGGGAATGGCAGATGCGGATGGAGACCCCGGCATGGGATCAGCCCTGTCAGAGATGGAGTCGGAAGATGTGTAATGGGAGGGATCAGGCTGGAGCAGGTCTGGAGCTGGCGGCCGTCCTGCCCATGGAGAGCAAGCTGGAGCATCCGGCATCTGCTCCGGGCTGGGACAGTGGCACGTCCGGACCCTCCTCGTGCCGCCACCGGGGCGGATGAGGTGACATCTCTGGCCCAAAGCCCAGGGCAGCATGGAGAGCAGGGGCTGACCAGGGACAGGGCTGCATGTCTGGGCTGGGAGGCACGCAGAGAGCATTGCACAGCACGAGATGCTCCTGCACTGCAGCAGGGTGGACCAAAACCCCTGTGCATCCCAGCAGGGCGGTGGGTACTCTCTGTGCATGGCAGCAGGGCAGCCCAAAACCCCCATGCATGGTGGCAGGCAGCCCAGCAGCACCAGCAGCCTCCGGCCAGAGACATAAGCATCGCGTTAGGAGCAGCCAGGCAGGACCGTGATCTTGCAACGCCCTGCGGCAGCAGGACGGCCACCGCTCCCTGCTGCGGTGTGCGCGGGCTCTGTTCCCAGGTTACCCTCAGGCCCCTCATATCCTCCCAGATTTGATGCCACTTCTGGGAGCTGGGAGGTGACTGGGGACAGGCAGGACGAACCCAGCATGGATGGCCCAAAATGCAGACGCACGCTGCTGTGGGGCTGGGGCCGGTGCCCCATCCCGCAGCTCGGTGCCCGGCTGGGTTTATGCCCCGAGCACACTGGGAGCTCCCCACTGAGAAGCCAGGCTGCCACCCGCTCTCGCCAGACCTCCGCCGGGCAGCACGAGGGAATAGAAATGCAGCTCTTGTCCGGTCCCGAAGGACCCAGGGTGCTCCTTGGGGTGCAGGAGCGGAGGGAGGGACGCGTGCAGTGTGCAAGCCACAGCCACGGCAGGACAGGAGGGAAGGGGACAGGGCAGCGGGCTGGCAGGTGGAGGGATGAGGAGGGAGAAGACATGACAATGGCGGCGGAGAGGTTTGGAGGAAGATGGTGGGGGTCTTTGCGAGACACACCAGCGGCTCCGCCAGCTCCGGCTCCCCCAGCCGTCAAGCGCACAGCCTCACTCCACCAGCCCCTGCGCTCCTGTCACCGCCGGGCACCGGCAGCACGGGTGCTGCTCCCCCCTGCCCGGGGGCACCCGGCAACTGCCCTGGGGCCACAGGTGATGGGTTACCTTGGGGTGGGGCTGCTGTCGCTGCCCTTGCAGGAGCCAGAATTGCTGCTGCTGCTCAGCGAGGAGGTGCCGTAGGTGTCCCTCCCAGGGGGCGAGGGGCGCCTGGAGGCAGGGAGAAGAGGCTGTGTCTCAGGCCGAGTGGCTGAGGGCGCTGAAGACTTAAAGAAGGAGGCAAAGCCACTCCGTCCATAAACCCCGCGACTGCCAACCACCACACCGAGAACACACAAGACAAAAGGACAAAACAAACAGCAGGGATCAAAATGGCACAGACACGGTGACGGGTGCAAAGGCAGGACTGGGGGGGGGCTGCCCACCCGTTCCCCCCCCGGCGTGGCATCCCCCGGATGCCAGCATGGCATCCCTCCACCCCGAGGACCAGGAGCCCCTTGGGTGCCCCCTGGGAACGTGGCCCTGGCAGAGCTCGAGCCACCCCGCTGCCCGGTCAGCACCTACACATGACAGATCTGCCTTTGCTCTCTGCCCATGCTGCCGGTGGCAGCCAGTTCCTAAATAACAGCAGCCCAGGTCATGGAGACATTTGGAGGGGAATAAATGCTTTTTTTCTTTCTTTTTTCCCTCTTGCTCTTTATCACTGCAGCTCAAGGAGATGCTTTTCAAGGGCTAACACACCTACCAGCTTCACCGCCCCAACCCCAGCGCCCCTGTGCGGCCGCCCGGGGCCGGGGCCCTCCACCACTGCCTGCCTTTGCCTGGACGGACAGAGGGGTTGGTCCCGGCTGCGGCAGAGATGGACAGAGAGGGACAGGGGGTGCAGCGCTCAGGGGGCTGCATGCACGGACGGGGAAGTGCTGTGCGGCGGGCAGCGACATGCAACGCCCTGAAAGCCGGGCTGGGGGTTTGTGCTGCAAAGTGGCAGCTCGTGGCGTAGGTGGGGATCGTTCCCTCCCTGCTGCCAGCTGGGAGAAGTGCCGGGCGGGCACCGGTGCCCGGGCCCAGGGGCCGAAGCATATTCACCTTCGCGATCCGGTAGACGAGCGTCTGCTCCCCGGCAGAGACATTGCCGCGGTGCTGCGGGTCCTGGGCGCGGGGGAACTGCGGGTTAGATGCAACAGAGAGAGGAGGTGAAGGCAGGGAAACGGCCCCGGTGAGATGGGAGCCGTGCAAAGTGCTGGTGCAGGGGTGAGCCCCTGCACCGGGGCATCAGTTTAGACCCTGGGGCCAGCTGTATGGGGACAGATGTGGACTGCATCCCCTGCACATCTGGGGTCCACTCCCTGCCTGCCCCCCACGGGGGGGAACAGGGGGAACACCGGGATGCTGCATGCCCAGGGTCCTGCCCCGACAGGGCACGCTGCGGGTGCAGGATGAGGGCTTTCTCCATTTGTAAGGCCCACGCTTGTGCTGTTCATCTTCCTTCCCAGTGGGCAGTTTCCTACAACACGCTCTTGCTCCATCCCCTTGGCCTAAAGCCCCTTTCCCACCAGTCTCCAGGCTCGGGACAAGCTTTCCCATGACCCCAGGTCCCCGTCCCCGTCCCCACTGGGGAAGGCAGGTCTGCCGCAGGGATGCAGGGCGCCTGCAGTAGTGGCATTACTCGGGGCAGAGATGGGACGAGGGCTCTGACACCCAGCCCCAGACCTCGCCGAGTTTCTGCCCGGGCAGGCGGCTGTCCCCGCAGCGGGCTGGGCACCTGCTTTTCCTTAATTAAGTCAGAATCACCCATTCACCAGTGAAATCAGGTAAGGAAGCACAGATCCCTGCATGATGCGGCAGCAGCAGCTAATCCCTCGGGAAACACAGAGCCTGTTTTCCTGTAAATAAATAGGCCAGATCCAGAGGTTCGTAACAACCGGTGGGAGCTGCTCGAGGAGGCAGCACCTCGGGCACACGCAGGGATGTGAACTGCTGCAGTGGAGGGGAGCCACGGAAAGCATCCGCTCAGCACGTCCATCCCGCCGAGCGTCCCATGGCACCGCTGTGATGCCCCACTGCGCTCACAGGCTGCCGGGGACGGCTGGGCTGGGGGCACCGGGTGCTCCCCCCTCCATCCCCAAGCCCATTCACGATGCCGGTATTTGTCCCAGATTTTGGCAGCTCCAGCCCAGAGCAACACGAGTGATGGGACCGGCCAGCTGATAATCGATGGGTGATTTGAAACGCTAAGTGCTGCTCGGCCACGGTCCAGGGGAGCGCGAGGAGCAGGACAAGAGGCAGGAGAGGAGGAGGGAGCACGGCCAGCTCACCCCGATGCAGCCTTTTGCATTTGCCACCCCCGGGCTGTTTTTCCAGGCTACCTCCTGCCTAATGCCCAAAGCCCACAACGGCCAGCCCAGGCCTCTCCTCTGCCGAGGATTCGCCGCTCCCTGATCCCCAAACTGAAGAGCCCAGAGAGCTGGAGCAGAGTAATCCAGTGATGTGTAGCCGCGGTGAGCCCCCAGCCCCGGCAGGCATGGTGCCCCACGCCAGGGGGGTGCCAGCATCCCCGGGATAAAGCGACTGGGATCTGGGGGTCCTGCTGCTCCCCTCTGGGACAGATTTGCCAGGGGAGGACCTGGGCAGAGGGAGGCAGCGCTCTGCCCTGCCGGATAACTGCTCCCGAGTCGACAGCATGCGCGGCGGCTGCGGGCTTTGCTAATGCAGCAGCGTGAATCAGCATCCAGCGCGAGAGCCGAGCGCGGCCCCGGCACTGGTGGGAGCATCCTCCAGCAGTGCCATGTGGGGCTGCGGCACAGCCCAGGCTCCGGCTGCGGGGCCCCGCAGAGTTGGGCAGGGGGGCCAGCCCGTCCCTAGCTTTTCCTGCCGCAGGGTGCTCCCCGAGCAGCTCTCAGGCAGGGCTTTTGGGAGATTTGCGGCCACGGGGATTAACTCCTCGCCCTCTCGCAGCCCCAAGCCCCGTGCCCCGGCCCGCGGCAGCCCAGTGGTACCCGGCATCACCGTGGCCTCCTGCTTTTCCCTGTTCACAGCAGTTACCCACATGCAAAGCCGCACTGCTCAGGGGTCCCTCTGCTCTCCCCGGCAGCGCTGGGGGGTTAATGCAGCACCAGGCAAGTACCAGCACCGCAGACGGCATGTGTGTGTCCAGCACACGGGCTGGTACCGTGCCGGGGGCTCCTGCGAGCACCCCACGCTGCACCCCAGGCGCCTGCCCCAGCATTCGCAGCCGGGAACGGCTCTGTGGGGAAGCCTGGATTCAGCCTTGTGCCTGGCGAGCTCAGTTCCTCCTCCTCCTCCTCCCACTGCTGCAGACTCGGCTGGTGCCCACGCCGAGGCTGGATGCCTCTCGTGGCGCCAGCAGGTTTAAGGGGTGAGAAACTCGGAGCAGCCCCGTGCTGCTGCCACAGGGAGCCCGGCCGAGGTCTACCAGTGGGCACCGAAATCCCGTGGAGGGGTGGAGCACCATCCTGCACCCTGCCTGGGCCCCTGTCTCACGAACATGATGGGCTGTGCATCCCCTCCCGGCCGGGTACCGGCTCTGCCTCGCCAGGCTGCCCCAGGGCGGCTTGAACAAGCAAGCTTGAATTTAATCACTGGTAATAAATTGTCACTGCCTTTATTCCCAGAGAATCAATGGGCCATTTCAGTCTCCCCAAAAGCCTCACCGTGCCCACGGGCTGCCAAGGACAGGCAGGATGGGCAGACTTAGCACCAAAGCTGAAAACACCCTCCCACATGGTACGTGGCTACTTTGCGTCTAAAGGCAGAGGGAATTATTTGCACTCAGAATTACCACTATCGCATGGACCGGGCTGGGCAGCTGCACTGCGAAGGGAGCCTCGCCATGAAAGCAAGAGGAAATTCAAGACTATCTTATCACATTTGAAATGCAAGAAAGGGAGAAGCAGTGAAGACCTCTGCTTTTCCGGTGATTTGCAGAGGGGTCCGCTCCCGCAGAGGGGATGCCCCTGCCCTCCCGTGGGACCCGCGCCAGCCCGGCCCCCACCTCCCTGCAACGCCTGGCCCTTCTGGTGGTTCCGTCTCGCTGCCGCGGCTGCTCATTGATTAGGCATCAAGAAAAACACACCGAGAGGAAATGAAAAGCGTTCAAAGATGAATAACCGCCTCCCCGAGCACACTGCACGCTCTCCAGCAAGGAAGACGATGGCAGCCGCGAGGGCCAGGAAAGACAGGGGAGTAACCAAGAGCAGGTTACTAAAATCTAAAAGCCGTCTAATAGATGGGGCAGAAGTCACAGCAAAGCTGCAAGGGCAAGCAGAAGAGAAGAAATCTCATAAAAACATGGGGGTGGAAAGCGACCCAAGCCGGGGCAGAGGGCGGGCAGGCTCATTGCTCCATGTCAGAAGCATCAGGGACGGGGCCAGCAGAGCTGCCCACGGCCGGCCCCGCGCGGGGAAGGCAGCTCCTGCTCAGCACGGGGACAAAAACCCCAAAAATGAACATCGGGAGCCTCGGCAGCGGGAGAGGAAACCCGCGGGCCTGGAGGACGACGTGCCACTGCCAGCGACTCCCGGCCTGCAAATCCCAAGTCATGCAAAGGGTGGATGAGACAAAGCCAGGTCTCGTGTGCCAGCTGAGAGACGGGGTGGGGAAGGGATCTCCTCCACCTTATTTTCATCTTTGTAGAACGAGGAATATGGGGAACGTCTTGCAGGACAGAGAAGAAACGCGGGAGAATCCCTTCCTTGTGGGTTGATCCTTACGGAGCTGATGAAAACAGCTTGTGCCCCAGGAGAGGGGACACGGCCGCAGCACAGGCTCCGGAGAGACCCTGAGCAGCAATAACCCGGCATCAGAAACAGGCGCTGAGCCCAGCGACACAAACTGCAAATGCTGATCCCCACAGCCAAAGAGTTCATCTCCGCACCCTCACCCCAGCGAGACGCGCAGTCCCCGGCTCCATAGCGCAGCCCAGGCTTGCAATTATACAGAGATTTTTAACAGCCACCACCAGTGCGAGTGCACAGGCACCGGCAGCGAGGTTAGGGTGATTCAGGGAGTGCCGGCTCGTCCCTGTGCTGGGGGGACCAGCAGGCCCCTGCTCAGCGCAGCACCTCTGCGGCCGCTCTCGCTCCCCGGGGATGCAGGGTCCGACACTCCAACTTACACCAGATCCAGAGATCATGCTGCAAACCAGCTATACGTGTTTCAGCATCTTGCAAACCACCCCAAAATGCAGCTCGGGGGACGGGCAGGATGAACGCTGCCCGTTGCAAGGTCTAACGCTCTCTCCTGGAGCCACCGACAGCAAAACTCCCTGCGAATCTCCCGGCCCATAGTGGAACAAAAAGGCAGCTCTTTTAAAAACAACAGCGCAAAATAGCGCTTATTCCGTGCAACAGAATTAGCCTGGGGAATTCACGCTAAATAAAAGCAATGGTCCTTGATAAGAAAACAGCCGGAGTTAACAGCACGAAAAGCTGATACCCCACGCAGGGTGGGATGGAGTACAACCGGGCACAAGAGCCTCTCTCCTCCGGGATTGGAGACCCACCTCACCAGCACATTGTGCCGTAACTGCTCCCCGAGCCCTTTCCGTGCCCGCTGCGGTCAGCGGCGCTCAGCCTCAGGCAGGGCTCAGGCAGCCACCGCTCCCCACGCCCGCACCAGTAACGGTGTCAGGCACCCCCAGGCACGTGTCCCGTCGCCGCCAGCACAGGTTGCTCAGCCTCGGCATGTCCCCCGGGGCTGAGAGCCCCCCAGGCTGCCACCACCCCGGGTGGCTTATACCATGGGGCTCCGGGTGCTCCCAAGCTGCATCCCCCGGTGGGTCCCCAGCTCCCGCCGGCCGCAGAGGGGATCTGGGGCACTGCCGGCCCACAGATCACACCATGATGGCGATGCAAAGCCAGACGGGTGGCAGAGCGGTGGCAGAGCGGTGACAGTACCAGTAGAGCACCCTGAGGCTCAGCCCAGCGCCCCAGGGGAGGATTTCCCCAAGAATTGCAGCTCAGCCATCATTTTGGGATTGCTGCCCCACAGAGATGCCTCTTTGGCTTGAATGCCGCCGCTTCCCCACGCCATGCTGGATCCCCGGGCCGTGCCAGCGATGGACAGACGGGGCTGGGCTCCTCCTAGAAGCTTCCTGCATGGGAAAAGGGGCCACGGGCCATCGGCTCGGTGAAGCCTCTGATGAGTCCTCAGCCCGTTCCTCCGGAGGTTTTGCCACCACAGGCTCTCGCTTCCGAGGCGTCTCTCTTTGCTCGACTTCTGCAGGGTTCAGAAGGAACCGGCTGCTGTGCTGGCCCGAGCTGCCCCACCAGCTCATCCCATCTCCGCAGGGAACATGCAGAGGAGGTGCAAGAGCAGGCGGGCTCGTTTGTCAGCCCCAGCCGCCCGGGCCCAGAAGCCGCTACTTTTCCCAAAATTTCTCGCTCACTGCTTCTTTTGCCAGGGTTCCCATCACCCTGCCCGCTGCTGGATTCCCTTGTTTTACTTGACGCATCCTGTGTTAGGAGCATTTTGTAACGGTGGCACCAAGCCCAAGCGTCTAAGAGCAGCTTTACTGATTCTGCAGAAACCTTGGGAGAAGAACCGTGCCCGGCACATGCTGGCGGGCGCCTTCCCTACGGGTCCCTCCCCATATTTTCAGCCTTCCAGTGCTAACAAGATTAAAAGCAGAGCGCAACGGGGGGAGGGAAATCACAGCTTCATTTTTCCGGTGAACAAAAAGGGCTCCCGAGGAGACCTCCCTGCCTTTCTGACACGGGCTCTGCTTTTCCTTCACGCTAAAAATAAGCAAAGCGCTGAACACGGCAAACAACCAGCAACCTGATTTGGGACAGAGCGCTGCGTCCCCGAAACAGCGGCAATGCCAGGATCAGTTTCTGTTTGGAAAAGGACTGGGATGCAGTTGGGTGGTGGTGGGAAGGAGCAGCAGCCGGGGCCGAGGCCGGCAGAAGTCCGGCAAAGGAGGGGGGTCAGCGCCGCGGGCGCCGCAGGTACCATCTGAGCTGCCGGAGGCAAACACCGGCTGCTTGGTGCACAGCGGTGATCATGTCTGCGCTCCTCCTTCTGCCACGGGGGATTTGTTTGGGAGACAGGGGCTGCTTTGCTCCTGCTCTGGAGTTTCCAAGGGAGCAGCGATTATCTCCAGGGGCTGGGAAACTCTGCTCCCTGCTCCGGCAGAGACGGGCTCATCCCAAAGCAAGCAGAGCTTCACCTGGGTCCCGGACAGAGGGAGATGCTCCAGTTCACGCCAGAGCAGAGCGCTCGGGGCAAGAGCAGGCACAAAACGCACAGGATGTTTATGCAACACCACCAGAAAAATCAATTTTGCTAAGAGTTGTCGTATCACATAATGAAACACAGGAGCATCTCCTTTTATTCTCTTGTTTGTTATAAAATGCTGAGTTGACACCCAGAGATTACAGGAAAATAGAGACCATTCGAAAAGATTGGGTTATGCAGCTCATCACTTTTCCAGCTGACCTGGCTGCAGCGCCAAACGGGGAGGTGGCAATTCCTGGCCCTCATTAGCTAAAAATAAGGTGCCTGACCAGAGGGAACAGGCTGGTCTCTTGCTGGGGCCTCTGAAGGCAACGGGAAAAGGGAAAGAGCTCTGTGACAAATGCTGTAGCAGCAGCTATTGCCATGAGAGTAGGAGCAGGATACCTGGGATGCAGACCCTACGGTCGTACCAAGGCTGGGAAGGTTGGCAGGTTGGGGATGCACGTAATATCACACCGCACGGCCCATCCTGTGCGGGTGCTCTGCTGGGGAGCCGAGCTGAGGACCGGTAAGCAGAAGGAAGAGCCCGCTCCTTTGGGATACGAAAGCAAAAACATGGAAGACAAATCCAGCTTCCAGCGCAACAGCTGCTCCTCCCCTCCGCACCCCCGTGCGGTCCCGGCGCGGCGGAAGCAGGTTTCCCCTAACCATCATCCACCTTGAACGAGGGCTGGGAAAGACAATGGTCACGGAGGATTAGCCCTGGGTCTCCGCACCGCTGGAATGGCCTACTTTAACAACATGCCAAATCTCCCGTCTCAGCCCGCTGCAATGCTGCCAAGGTGCGAGCACAGGCATTGCCCCCTCCTGACCCCCCCCCCCCCCAGCCAGGGACCTCTGCAGCCCTGGAAATCAGGATTTGTACCTCCTGGCACAAGGCCACGGCACAAGGCACCCATTGCCTAGGGAGGGTGGGAACGCCAGTATTTTATAAGCACAACAAATGCACAGCAGTGGGTCTCTGTGCGACAAGCAGGCAGCACTGACCTTGCTGGGAGGAGAGAAAAAAGAGCACCCGGCTCATCAATCAGCTCGTGTATTTTCTGTATCCCTTCGGAGACGGAGCATTAAGCCATTAAATAATAAAATCTCGATTGCACAGACGCTCCGGCTCCTGCAACGCCCCATGGTGCCAGGAGACACGTTTGGATGCTGTATGAGCAGATGTGGGTCTGGTGCATGCAGGGAGGGTCTGGTGCATGCAGGGAGGGTCCGGTGCATGCAGGGAGGGTCCAGCGAGTGCGCTGCAGGTCTGGCGAGTGTGATGTGTGTCCGACGCGCGCTGTGTGGGTCTAATGCACGCACTATGGGTCCGGCGCTTGTGCTGCAGGACCGGTGTGCGTGATGTGGGTCTGGGTGCACGCGATATGGGGTCTGGCGGGTGTGACAGGGGTCTGGGTGCACGCCGTGGGGGTCTGGTGCATGCAATGCAGGTCCGGTGCATGCGTTGCGGGTCTGGTGGGCGTGACGTGTGTCCGGTGCATGCCGCGGGGGTCCGGCGCATGCAATGCGGGTGTGCTGCGGGCCCGATGCGTGACACACACGCACCCCACCCCACCCCCGCCCCTCGATGCGAAGCGGCGCTGGCAGCCCCTTGCTGCGCCCCCCCCCCCCCGAGTCTGCAGCCAGAAAGGGATGAGTCACGGCGGCCGCGGGGCCCCGCCGCCCCCCGCCCGCGGCCCGCCCCGCGCCCCGCTCACCTGCGCGGGGCCCCGCCGATGTCCGGGGCGGCAGCGCCGGCGGGGGGGGGGGGGCTCAGCGACCTGGCGGGGAAGGGAGAGAGCGGGCGGTGAGCGGCGGCTGCGCGGAGCGGAGGGCGGTGCGGTGCGGTGCGCGGTGCGGTGCGCGGTGCGGTGCCCTGCGCTCTCCCCCCCCCCCCCGCCCCGCGCCCTCCCCCGTCTCCATCACCTGCGCCGGCCTCCATGGGTGCGGCGGGGCGGCCGGGGAGCGCGGCGGCGGAGGGATGGAGGGATGGAGGGAGGGAGGGATGGAGGGAGGGAGGGATGAGCCTTGCAGCTGCGTAATTTGCCTCCCTCCCCTGCGCTCTTAAAGCGACGGCGGCGCGGGTGCCCCCCCCCCGCCGGGTTTCCCCCCGTTTCTATGGCAACTCCCGTCTGCCGGGGCGCAGCGCCCCCAGAAAAAGCCGGTTTTAAGGTCCCTCCCCGGCGGCGGAGCCCCGCCGGCCGGGTGCTGCCCGCGCCTGGGGCCGGCGGCGGCGGGTCGCGCTCGGCTCCTCTCCCCGCGTAACCCCGGAGGAGGAGGAGGAGGAGGAGGAGGAGGAGGAGGACGAGGACGAGGACGAGGAAGGGGGAGCCGGGGCAGCCCCGCGCTGCGGCCACCCGGCCCTTGGAGTCCTCCCAGCGTCGTAATTTTTATCTACTTAGTCCAATTTTGAGGACATCCCTGCGCCTAATTAATGGCGCACTTTCGTAAAGTGAAATAAATAAACAAACGAGCATCTCTGCCTCATTTAAATACCTATGGGTCAGTCCGGCGGCAGCGAGACCACCAGCTCCGGCGCTGGCACTGAAGAGCGGCAAGCATCAGCAAAACTGACCTGCTGCACAGGGCTCGCACTGGGAGCGGGTTCTCTCGGTGCCCTCCCCGCTCGCTTGATGGGGAATCATGCTGGTAGTCGCTGGCACGGCGTGTCTAATCTCTCAAGCACAGTCTGGTCACTCATGGTACTACCTACACATTTCCTTCTGTAGCTATCGAGCTTAACCTTTCTGAATTATTTAATGAGCAAACATCCAGGGCGAGGCTGCTCGGCGCTTGCTGGGACCCACCGAGCGACTTACTGCGGCCCACATGGCGAGCAGCGGGGCTTTGGCTCCGTCTCTGGCCTGGTGACCACGGCCGAGAGCACCCGAGTTCGGCTGCAGACACCCCCCCAGAGACTGGGAGAACGGCGGGATGCACATATACATACACCGATGTTACATATATACACGCGTAACATCCTACGTGTATGCACGCACGTATAGACTTACGGAGGGAAACCGTTCACGCGTCAGCAAGGTCGGAGCAGAACCTACTCCTGGTTTGGGTCTGGACCCGAGTCCAACAGCTGAGCACGGCTGGTCGAGGTTAAAACCCAGGCCCCCACCTCACGCCCTGCCCAGGGACGCAGAGCTCGCTGCTCAGCAAGGCGCTGCGCTTCCCCGGCCGCTGCAGGTGCCCTTTGTAACTCCCCCGTGGTTACGTGGGAGTTCTGACAAACCTGCTTGGTAAATACGTGCGAGTCTTTCTTCCAGGACCGTTTCCTGCAAGATTTGTACCTCATTTATTCCGAAACACAGACTGTTTTCAGTGTGTATATATATCCTGCCTCTCATTTACCCCTGCCTGCCTCCTGCTCGCCTCCAGCCTCCTTTTGTTTCCCTCTTTCCTGGTGAATCCAATGCACAGCCTCTCTCCTTGAAAGGAAAATTAATGAGTTATCGCATCTGCTGCCACTGGAGCTGCTCTTACCATGTGGCGGTGGCAGACGTGGCGCAGGCAGCAGCTCCGGTGCGAGATGCAGAGTCATTTCGGATGGCTTTTGGGGGAGAAAAATGGTTTCTCCTTCCCTCCCCAGCCTGCAGTGCTCAGTTTCCCGGGATGAGCGGCACGGCGCTCTGACCCACAGAGCAGGGGGGCTCACCGGGAGAGGCACCGCGCCGGGGGGGGGATTAGGTCTGCTGCGGGGAGTGAGGGAGAGGCTTTCACTCCTCCTTCGGCCACGGGCTCGCTCCCAAGACGCCGAGTGTGAGATTTGGAGAACCAAACCCTTTCCAAAAGAAAACCAACTGAAACAACCCCCCCGCAACCAGCCGGCCCGAACCCCAGCCCATCCCTTCCTGCCCAGCGCAGGGTCTTCGGTCATTTCGAAGCTTTTTTACTCCTCCGAACAGACCCCTCGAAGCCAATTCCTCACCTTCCCCAAACCCTGCACGCACAAAGAAATCAAGGCGTGACAGGAACAGCGCGCGTCGGCGGGACCAGACACACAGGGGTGTAACTGAGGCGAGTGAACACCCGGAAAACCGGGAAGGCAATGTCTTCCCTCCTTTCAACTTTTAAGAAAATCACTGAAAACACCGACTCTGGGACGGCAAACCCAAAGGACGGCTTAGGCGGCTGCCAGTTGTGATCCTTCAGAACAAAGGCCGACGAGCTGAGGAAACATCTTCTTGTGATTTTTATTGATTTCGTATTGAGAGACGTCAGCGTACCCACAGCACTGCAACACTCCGGAGCGCTGAGCGCACACAACCATCCCGCACGTCGCGGAACTGAAAAACACTTTACAAAATGACAGTAAAAGTGTTAAAACTTATCCTAAATTAGATAAAAATGCAAAGAACTAGTAATATTTCAGCTTAACATCCATTTTAAAAATCAGTCTACGCATAAATAAGAGTGTTAGTCTTTAAGTTAACATGCTCCGTGAAACCTAAAATGGCAGGATTTCTGGGGAATAGGATTTCTTCCTGAAGCTTACGTGGCTCTTCTAGGGATAGCGTAACTTCTCTCCGCCTGCACACACGGAAACAATGCTGGAGACGGTAGCCTCCTAGACCTTAAAATATCGAATAATGAACGTTCTTGGAAAGGAGTAATTTCAAGTGGGCTGGATTTTCTGATAGAGAGAGCTTAACAGACTTCTCTTACTGATGGTGTTAATTATCTAACACACACAAGCCCCGTCAGAAAGAATTTAACCTCCAAAGCTGCTCTCCAAGAAAGGTTGTTAAGGACTTCCATAAAGTCCCTCACAATGTAAATCTCTTATGTAGAATATGTATTTTAGCGATATTTTATCAACAGAACAAGTAACTGCTCATTACATAAACATGTGTATTAAAGGTTAACACAGTCGCGAACACCTTGGTAACCGATACTGCAGCAGCACACCTGCACACGCCAGTTCCTCGGCAGTCCTGAGAGCTGGTGCAAAGGAAGGAGAGCCCTGCTCAGTTCCCAGGGTTTGGCAAGACTTCCAGTCATTTTTCCAGCAAATATATTTCCCGAAACGCTTAGAATGGGGTTTATTTTTATTAGCTTGTCCGAATACTACGTGATTTCAGTGAGCGTTGAACGCCGGGCCGAGGGTGGCTGTAATGTCAGCAAAGGGAGCGCTCTGACTGAGCTCAACAACCGACTGCTTCTTCAGAACGAGAAGGATGTAAAACTTGGCTGCAGCCTCCTTCCGGTTGTTTTTCCGACAGAGCTCCCGTAAACTGAAAGAACGCACGCCTGATCTCTCCAGGTGCTGCGTGAGGGAAACAAGAACATCGGTCAGGTCAGCTTCACTGCCGGTAAACCCAGATCCCGTCAAGTCCGAACCGAAGAGCGCTGCTCGGAGCGGGTATTTTCTGCTTGAACGCCTGGAATAGGATCTTACCTTGGCACTTGCGTTTGTACAAGTGGCTCTTAACATTTTATTGCCATAGTATGGCTAGCACCTACATATGTTACCAAAATCTACATATGCCCGCAGTTCCAGTGAATTCAGCAAAACGGTGCTGAGGCGCGCGATGAAGCGCATCTCTAACGGTTTTCATGATTCAAAACAATAAAAACCGCGGCGTACCCCGGCCTTTGGATAGAGTACCGGCTACGTCATGGGCAATTTCAGTCACAGCTAACCGAGTGTTATTACTGCTTGGTTTTTAATGGCTATACCTATATTTAAATATTTATTTACGGGCGTTGCACAGAACCTTTAAAATATGTCCACATAGAATAATTAAAAAAAAAAAACCACCAAACCCAGGAAGGCTGTGAAGTCAAACTCCGGCCCTGGGGAAGAGCTAGGCTCGGACCAAAGTTTGCTGTGTTTTGCGGACAAAACCCGCGCCCCCACGCCCTCTTGCCCACGCTCGGATTTCTCCATCGCCTTCCTCCACTCTCCGTTCAGCCACGTGGCATTAGAGAACTGACCCGAAGGAAAATAACCCTTCGCGGTGTTTTTTTCTACCCACCCCCAACCAGACCAAGCGCTGAAGCACCAAAACGCTCGTCCGGGCGAAAAGGACGGAACAGCACCGAGCCGTGAGGCCAAGAGTTTGGACATTCAGCGTCAGGGCAGCCTGTGCTGGCTCCTGTTACAGTCCCGTCGGTAAGGCGTATGGTATCACACGTTACACCTTCACCGGTTTCGCAAGGATTTCTGCAAGAAAAGCGGAATAAGCCTTCCTGATGCAAAGGCTACGCGCTCTGCTAAATTTCAAGCACCTTGAAGGCACTGGGGCATTAAAACCTCTTAAAGAAGGTGTTACCAGCTCTCTTTTTAACACAACCCTCGCCCGTTTCCCTAGCCTTCGTCTCGGAAACAGCTCAAGCAGATGAATAGCCAAATGATGGCACCCTGCAGCGCTCAGCCGAGAGCTGGCAACCTGTGAGCAGCTAGGAACTGGGTTTTGTAGAGATACTCCAGAGCATACTCGTAGAAGGAAGACAGCAAGGGCTTAGCGTTACAAACACTGCCGTGGAAGCAAACGTTCAGAAAATTCTAGCAATTCCAGCAGCTGTGGGAGAGGACACCATGTCAGGCACTCAGAGTCCTGGTTTCCTACATAAATACCCAATAAAACGCAGTTACACACTGCGTGTGGGAGGCAGCGATATGATCGACAGTGTAAGGAGATTTACCGACATGGTCCAACTGAAATCAACGCCTAATTACAAAATCCAGCACTGGTACCTGTAAAGTTTTTAATAACTGAAGAGTTCTTTTGCTCCACCTTATTTCTTCGCTGTCTTTCCCGTTCCTCGTTAGTTCCTTGAGAGGAAACAGAACAGAAGGTTAGACAGCATGCGTAAAAAGTCACACACCATGATGATAAAAAGGACAAGAGTGCTAGCCTGATTGAAAATCCAGCTGGCGCTGGGCATTTTGACGGCCTTACTCAGGATATCTGGGACCTCTGGCACCTCTGCGGTCATACTCGGCTTTGTGAAGCAGAGGAGAGAATGCTAACTATGTTCTTTCTGCTACAAAGAGACAGATCAGGTGCAACGCCACCTTCGGTGCTGTGGAAGTGGTCCCACCGAGCCTTGGGGAGGCAGCTTCACAACAAGATACGGTTCTGCGCGACTGGGATTCTGACAGTACTTGTACTGGTCAGGGGACAGAAAGGATGTTCAAAAATTTGGCTTTAGATTTTGGGCTTAACCTCCGAAGTCGACAGGAGAAGACCACCCTTGTTTCAGAGTGTCCGAGTACCCTCATGGCCAGTAAGCTCAGAAACTGTTTCCTTCTTACAGGAAGCACAATCTCTGAACGAGGAGCTGTCTCCCTCACAGACGGTAACCTCTGAATGTTGGAACACACGTATCCCTGATTATCAAGCTATTAAAGTTTTTGACTGGCAAAATACATACTAAAGATGATGTTAGTACACCAAAAGTCACTGCAAGTTCATGATGCCATCACTTTTTTTTTTTTTTTTTAGTATTTCTGAGAAAGAACACAGTTCTGTTCTGAAATAAGCCAGAGTTGTCAGCTTCGAGGACACGTACATTTGTTAACTCGGCTTGCTGTATTTCAGCTTCTCGGCCCAGTGAATGGTTTGCCAGCGAGGAGCTCTCTGAGAAAGCCGTTCCGTCCTGCTGTTAGAACAGAAAGGACGATCAATAGGCATCGCAATTTATGCACACAATGTAATTCTCAATTACGTAATTCTGCTCCAAGAATTCATTATAATAAACGTTCTCCAAAAATGATTTCGTAGCTGCTCTTTCTACCATGTCTTTTCTCAGATAGGAAAGGATCTTGCTGTGGTATTTATCCTACCGCTGGATCTACACCTATGGACTCAGTTCAGACACGGGCCCTACATTTTCTGCTGCCGTTAGGTCCAATTTTGTCATTCTTTTTCAACTTTAATGAGCCTCGTATTCTCTAAAGAATCCCCTTTCACGTTAGCCTAAATAAAGATAGCAGAAATAGATAATCTGTTATTGCTTGAGTATTTCCTCAGTTTGAGACACAAAAGGTAATTTCTATCCTTTATAAAGACGATTACCTCGTCAGTACAAAGAGGCTATATTTTGTATTAAAGTTCCATTTATACTTAGTGATTCGACTGTAATCTATACTGATTAATAGGCACTTTAATAATAGTTTGATTCATGGTAAGAATCTTCCAAAGTGCCTATAAATAAACTTTCATGGCACAAGCTACTCAATGCTGTATCTGCTGTCTCTAGCATCCTTTTCAAACATCTATTAGTAATTTCTTAACGCGTTTTAAATGGAACCCTAGCATAAAATGAAACCAATAAATACATTTAGGTCTCTAAAATTGATGGAAACTGCTCACTATAGTTTCACCACATTTATCATCAGTTTCATTTCTGTTATTCTGTGATGTCAACACGAACGGATTGTTTCTAATTTTTCTCTCGGTCTCTGAACGAGCTGACTCCTGCAGGTAACTTGGCTCTTCTACTATCAGCACCTCTGTGTTAATGAAAAAACAAGGTTTAAGAGGAAATCCCTGTGAATCGCTGCCCCTAAAAAGAAAAACATTGAAAAACAAAAATCACACCCTAGTTAGCAGTCTTTGAGAGGATCTTTGAGAGTAAGAGCCAGAATGAGTAAATGCAGAATAAATATCATTCCCAGTAGGACCACGGAAGAAGAACCTTCCAAGAGAGTTTTTCCTTTTCTAAAAGTTGACCTTTGTGGACTTGCAGGAGGTGGTTTTGTTGATGAACTTCTGAGGCAGCCATACAGATTATGTTTCTAACGGAGCACAGGAGTGAAAGCAGATACATCGTCTTCTCAGAAGATCTAAACCAGAACATTTCTTCTTGCTTGATATTAACCAAAACCCAATCTTCATGATACAAATAGAAGTTATTTACATGAATTTGGAAATTTGGAGAGCGGTTTGATTAAACTCAGGATAAGTGGGAAACTTTTTTAAAAAAAAACCCAAAAACAAACAAAAAAAACCAAATCTGCAGTTTGGTAGACAATTAGAGAAACCAAAGGTGAAACCTCCTTATGCCACAAGGAAGACGACGACTTGCATTTCATTTCTGATCTAAGGAATGAAAGAACAGCAAAGTACTTATAAAAACAAAAAAACTTTTTTTTTTCTTTTAATAATTAACAGCCCATTTCCTTAATATTTAACTTTTTTGGCCTTTGATTTGTAGAATACTGCACACAAACACCGTGCACGTGTCTCAAACATTATGTAAAATAGAAAATATTTTCTAACAGCTAATTCTACAACAACAGAATTAAACTACTACCTGTGGTATCTTGCTTTTTTCTTGTTTCTTCCATTTCAGACTCCCTCTGTAATCCATTTCTTCTCATCTTAAATCCGTGACTCTTGAAGCATTTTGCAAACAACTGAAAACAATTATTTTTATTTGTTTGCTTTCAGAATATAATGTTAGATTATTTGCAAACATCGACACAAAGGTATGAATATGAGCTGCATATTAATTACTGCAACCTAGAATTTAGGGATTTGAATTAGGTCATTCTGACAACCTGCAATTTTTAAAAAAAGTAATTTCCTTCTGCAGCTTCAACTTTGGCATTGAACTCCGCGAAGAAACGTCTTAGGAACAGCTTGGATCATTTTTTCTTGAAGCCAGCCAGTAAGGAGGGATGAAAGAAAAAAAAACACCTGCAGTTATCTATGCGTGGATTTCTTTCCCCACGTGCTGGTGTGCGAGTATTTTTCCTCCTCATAAAGAACAAGTTGTAATTCTGCACCTCGACTCTAAGGGGTGAAGCTGTGCTGCTGTAATGAACCTGGAGAGCTGTCTGCCTGCAGACCCTGCCTCCCAGATCTCTCCAAGCTACGCCACAGAAGAAACAGTGCAATTAACGTAAGGCTGCTGCATGTAGTTTACACCGTATCTTTCCGTATCACCTTGTATACACGGTGATCTCTTCTTTATCTCATCACCAGCTCTAAACATACAGCCTCTTTGAATGACCCATCAGATGCTACGTGGGGACACGAGAGGCTTTGATAGATCGTATTTCCATGAAACAAGTACGTCTTTCTTGTGCAAAAAGAGCGGCAAGGTCCGCAGCCGCAGGAAAGGGTGGTCTGGCCCAGCCTTCTAGCCAAAGCGATAGAGTGATCAGGAACCTCTTGGTCCTCTGAAAGGCAAGTCCCTGACTGCTCTCCAGCTGGAAGCTTAATCTCCAATTGGGAAAGTACAAAAGAAATTGGCATACCATCTTTCCAAAGCCATTAACAATATACTACTACTAATAATAATAATGTTTAAGCCGGATGTACCTTTAAAGTGAACGTAGAAGAAAGATGTGGTCTCATATTGATGACAGAGCAGAAACAAAACAGAAAATAATAAAACAAAGTAGAAAGTAGAAAAGAAATGGACAGAAATCTAAAAAGTTGTGTATTAGTGTACAATCAGTCAGGTGCCAGTATGTGAAATGAAACGTCAGCTCTCAAGTCTCTCTGTCATTTTTTACTTGTTGTTGGAGTGCTGGAGATTAAAGCCGTGAGCTCTACAGATGGTCTTTCTGGTGAAGCAATTAGTGGTGAGTATGCAAATAATCATCAGGCATCCAACTGAACTGGACTGCAAAACGATACGTTCGATGCACCTGCAGTTTGCTAGGAGCTCACATAAAACCAAGTCTGCAAAACCTCTCACAGCTAGATCCTAGATTGCAACAGTCCCATAATCCAGACAGTGGCCCAAAAACCTACAAGGAATTGATCTTTACCATTTGCAGCTCAGCATGAACCACAGGCTGTGTAGCGTGGGACAGGAGTTTATCCACGCCTCCTGATTTCTTCCACATCATTGTTTTTTTTGTCGGGGGTGCAAGGTCTAACACAGCAAGGATGTCCGTGCAGTTGTTAAGTTGGTTGTATATAGCATTGCAGCTGAGCTCCTTGTCTACATCCACAAGCAACTTCCTCTTTCTTTTATTTTTTTTCCTCTGGGTGACATCTAGATAGAGCAAGTATTAAAAAAAAAAAAAAAAAAAGTCTAATAAGGTCTATTCACAGAACACTTAGGCACAAAAAAAAAGCACTGTGAATCAAACGGACAGGCTGCTGACCTCCCGAAACACCGCACAGACTTGAAAATCAAAGTACAAGTGCATGGGCCATTTCTCCAAAAGTTTTCATAAAGTATACTCTTTGTATTCTTGTACAGGAAATTCACGTGTGTTTAATTACGGAAGACATATGACTATTGTACTAAAGAACCAGGAACATGAGGACTTAATGAGAACACATGATATACCAACAAGACTGAATAAGCTATCTTTAATCCATCAGGAAGTTAATTGTTCCAAGAACTGCTGATGTACTCAACAGGTTTCATTACCTTGTAATTAATATCTGTATTTGTCAGTTTAACCCTTTAGCAATTTAAATAAGATGTATGTAGTAAACACAAAACAAAGACACGGATCGGTTATATAGCCATAACTTCCTGAATATTATTTTGGCAGGCTGGAAAATTCCAGTATTCTAAATATTAGTGTCAACATGAACTTGTTTATTTGCTAATAGCCACCAATGTGATAGGTGACATTTAGGTTTACTCACAGAAGAAATGAAACGTTTTTCTTTTTGGATCTTATTGAAGTTCAAAGTTCACAAAACAAAATTTTACAAAGGCCTGAAAGTTTTAAGATTGTTATTTTACACATAAAAATCACTGATGTGTCACTAGCAGTAAAAGTTCTTCAGCTGAAACTTCAGTAACACTCATGAATAGGCCGGGCTTGCACCGCTAGCAGAACTGCAGAGCAACAAGACTTGATTTGGTACGTAAAAGAAACTGTAAGCAGAGATTTGGGCAGGTCGGATGAATAACCTGATACTGGTTTTTTATAATAGTTACCATAAAATAGAACTCTGACAGCAGGAGCAGATGAAATCTAAGTGGGAATAATCTGTTTTGCAAATATTTTCAGTAACAGGAAGAGCAAACCTAGTAACACAAACATTCAGCAAGAAACTGGTCAAGTTCTGACCTGTATCATCAACTGGCTCAAGCACAAATCCTTCTTCTTCTTTCAAGAAAAGTATTGTTTCATTCATTAGATGACTTACTTTCTTAATGGTGGTGTCTGCGCAGTTGGACTCAACTATAAGAAAACCCAGCAAATAACCCAAATTAAAAAAAAGTTTAGAAGATGGAAGAATTTCTCAATCTCATGACATAGAATGGTATCAGACAAAAAAGATCAGAATTCGAAAACTATGATTTTGTCTATAATCTCACAATCACTTTAACCAGTAATAACTGGCACTGCTGCTGCTCATATTCTGCACTGCACGCTTTCCTTTGCTGACACCAGAACCTGTATGACTGGGTGGTGGAACAGACTGAAGAACTGATCTGGAGGAAAACCCACCCGACGAAAAGTGTTTAGGGGGAAAAGTGTTTCCTTTCAGTACGTACCTGTTTCCAGTTCCAGGCAACTGCACGGCAGAGCGGACATTTCTGTCAACATAAAAGGAACAGGTAGTACCAGGACTAGTGCCACTGTTTCCCTCTAAAGCTGTTCCAGATTACTCAGTTTTAAAGTAACAGTGTGATGGGGATATAAGGGTTTAAGACATACAAAAAATTCCAGAAACACTTCAAAAATGAATTTCATCGATATCAAACCAAAAGACGACTAACAACACCTTTATGAACTACTAAAGTGTCATTTGTCACTGAAATATGAAGCCGGAAATACTCATAGGTAAAGTTCAAAGTTACAGCATAGCCATTCAGTTTCCTTTCCTCTACAAAGGGATATCGCCCGGTCTAAGCAGCAGGGTGGGTCAACAGCGTATCCAACAGGAGATGACATGAAAGTGTTTCTAAGCAACGTCAAGTTGCAAACCTGGAATCCCTAGATGAAATGAAATTATACCTAAAATGGTGGATGAAGCATATTAGAAAAAACCAAAAGACCTGAACAAAGGAGAGAGGCACGGGATATTACACAAAGCTGAATGTGAGCAACTTTAGGCATTAATCCAGGAACAGAGGGTTCATGTAAGACAGAACGGACACTGCAAACTCACTGGCTGTGCTGTTCTCTGGCAGATCTTGTGACAAAGGACGTTCTTCCTCCATGTCAAGAATGTCTTTATCCAGGCCATTTTGCTCATCCCTCAACAGGATTTCTTAAATACAAAACGTAGTTTTAATCAGTGTAAGCCTTAGTAGTCATGAAATAGCCTGATACCGCCTAATGTTACTTATTTAAGGTTAATTCTGTGCAAACAGAAAAAGCTCAGCTTCCACAGATGGCTGTCAATGATACGTCTGCCTTCAGCAGTACAGAAAGGAGAATGTTAGTCTTAATTTTGAGATGTCCACCTTTTCTTTCAAAAGTATGATATTGATATTGTTTAAAAGGTACAAATCTATAAAAGTTTACGTAAATACTCTAAATCATAAAGATGTAGAAGCTACTTTGCTGCCTTTGTTATTACAACAGTAAAGGTAAAAATGCTGCAGTATTTCACCTTTGAAAATATAAATTAAATTGGTAAACATTAAGTATAAATTGAATGCCTTTAATTCTAAAAAACTGAAATATCTTCTTTAATACAATTTTACTTGGCAATGTCTAAGTGATCATAGATTTAGTGACAAGTAGAAAGTATGAAAACAACAAAAAATACAGAATCTATGTTTGAAAACAATCGCTTTCATGCTGTCTTGTTTGTTTTCCTGTAAGAATAAGAATATTTGGAATGAAAGTAATTCTGTCTATCTGCGGTAAACCCTACCAATCATATCGGCAGCATCCTCCTCATCTCCAAAACAGTCGTGCTGAAAACAGTAAGTGTCTTCACGCAGTGCAGACTTGTCTCCATTCACGCTCGCAGAGTTCCGATCAGCCACAAGACTGTTACTGCTCATTAAGATGCCGCCGTCAAAGAACCTCTGTTTTCTTAGTGCGTCTGGTTCTTCCTCTGAATAAACACAGAATTTCTGATGCTTCATCTGCATGACTTTTTGAAACACATATTTATCCATTTCCTAATTTTTCAAATAATTTTAAAAAGATTGTAAGATATCCCATACCTCAGATGGAATTTAGCTAATTCAGTAAAAAGCAGGAAATGTTGGGTTTTATTCTCAGTCTCCGATATCATATTGTATTACTTAGGCAGAGTACTTACACAAAAAATTAAGCATGAGATGGTATGACGGGCCGATCAGCACAAATGTGAAACAAATGCACTTTTAATAATAGCTTTTTCACATGTGGAAAGGACTCAGACTATACAAAATTTTGCATAAAACACACTTTTCCTTATGGAACATTTCTAATTTCTCAACTTCTCTCACCAAAGTTTCTATCACAGAGAAGTATATCGCTTTTGTAATCCTCTGTAAGTGTGATGTCTTCAGCTCTGCTCTGATTCAAGGTAAAATGTTCAGCAACATCAATGGCACTGATGAAAAAAACATTATACAAAATACAGGGTGAACTGAAACCCATTGACCATTTAGCTGGAATGTGAAAACTTGTTTCTAAACAGTCTTCAATCCTGACATTTTATCATAAACCCCCAAAAGACAGCTTCCGTTTCCTATGACATTGAAAGTACCCCAGCTGATCCTCACTTCTGTGGAGAAAGAACAACTGTTTCCCAAAGCTATTTGCATTCAAGCCATTTAAGGTTTTATTGATAAAATTCACTGCTTTGAATTTCCCCTAAAAGCTAAAAATAAGCATATGGAAAACAGGTGCTATATGTTTATTAAAATTGCTACCCCTAAGCAAGTAGGCAGCTGCCTTCTTTGCTAGCCAAAGTTTCTGTGCAATCTCCAACGTACGTTGTACAGCGAAGACTGAATCTGCAATACCCGTAACAGCCCGATAGCTGGGGAGAGGTCCAGGAGGAGGCGAAAGCATTTAGCTAACCGGACTTTGAAATACTCCCCCCACCCGGAACTCCACGAACAAATGATCCAGATGTATACTCAGCAAGCAACCCCCTCAAGAAACAGCAGACATATTTATAAGGAGGAGGGAAGGACCCATCCTCCTCTCCATATTTCACGTTGCTCCGCTCTCTTTTGCCAGTAAACTTGGGCTTGGGTGAGTTTGTTCACATCCAAGCCCTGCTATCCACCGGACACTTGTCACACAGAAGGCATCTAATTAGTGTAACACCGTCATCTGTAAATCAAACCACACGGAGTCTTTGGGTAGGCAGAAAAGGCACGCTTTACAGAGCTAGCACACTGAGGTACTTGAATAAATAGTATTACATCACAGCTGTGCTTACAAAATACTAAACATTTACAGATCCCATCAAACTGTATTTATGACGAGGTACAGAGGAAGCCTCAGTGGAAGTCTGTCGTCCTGGACTTTTGGAGGCATCAGAGCCATCAGAAACATGTCTTGGCCTCCTGCTTTTTATCAGTTTTTCTACATTAATGCTGACTCGTGTCAGAAAAGCCAAAGAAATATACTGGCTTTTCATCGGGAGCCAAGCTGACTACTGCTGATAAAATACCCCGGCCCCAAAGAGCAATGGAGCAGAAATTAAATGCAGTTACACAATGGAACAGTGCAACATTGCGAGATTACTAGCCAGAGCTTCCTTGGTCTTACAACTGGATTTATACTAACTTTTATATCTTCTCTTGAGGTCAGTAAGTTGTTTGCAGGCTTCGCTCAGGCAGTTTAAAATTAGAAAATCCTGAAGTCTAAGTTCAACACATTATTTCATTGTAAAGGTCTGTTGATTAAACGGACTTTGAGGAACTCTACGAAAGCACAATTCCTGTGACTGTAGCCTTGTAAAGCTGACTCAGAATTTAGGAGAATTCAGTCATCAAATCAAAGTCTTGATCAGATAACAGCAAGGATATCTTTTACTTCTGAAAATACTAAAATAATGAATAAGAACCAGGGAAGCATTTACTTTAAATCAGGTAGTGGTGTTTCAAAATCATGAAATTCTTCAGGTAATGTAATGGACTGATAAGCAGCCTCGAAGTTCTCTTCTGGAAGGTCAACAAGCCCTAAAAGAAACAAACAACATAACAAAATAAGTATCAATAAAATAAAAGCGATGTTCTCCCAAGTACGTATAATAAGACTATAAACCTGTCAGGAAGGTCTGCTGCCATTCTAAATAACAGAAAGGTAAAGCTTAGGCACTTTGTCAACAGGACTCCAAAGTGGAATTTAAATCCTTAGGTTACATATACTTTAGAGGCCATATTTTTTACAGGCAGATACAGAAGAGTCTGCTGCTACTGGACCTGAAAGACACTGGGTTTATGAACAGCTACTTTAAGTCCCTGAAAGATTCTCACAGCTGACATTTAGCCTAGAGTCCTTCACACCACTTCAAATGAATTATTGCGTTTTCTTTTTCTCTCCAGTGTCTGTATAGCGCTATTCTCCAGCATCAAATAACTGTGAAGTGAGACTGCAAATAGCTGCTAATCAGAGAATCCTGGAACAACTGGGGTGAGAAGGGATTTCTGAAGGTCATCTAATCCAACCTTTTGCTCAAAACAGGGTTAATTTCTCAGTCAGATCACTTTTGACTATTTCTGCTGATGGAGACTCCACAGCATCCCTGGACAGCCTGTTTCAGCATTTTACCACTTCCACTGAGATTTTTCCCCCCTTTATATCTAGTTGGAGTCTCCCTTGCAGTTGTGACTGTTGTGTCGTGGTTTTGTGCCGTGCAGTCCTCTCTAAGCTACTATAGTATCTATTCAAAACAGATAGTACTGTGTACTTATCTTAAGTGTTTCTTCTAGAGATTTCCAAATGTTTACAAATATTAACTAATTAATGATGATCGTATCCTTGAGAATAATGTAGAGTAGATATTCACTATTTGGCAAACAGAGCAGGTCACAAAGCACATTAAGGCTGGCAGCAGACGCTGGTGTCCTGTTCTTAGCCTTTTTTTACACAACAGTGCCTCCCCATTTGGTGCCTAAGTACGACAAACGTACAGCCCGTTGGAAAAGGATCCAGTCATCTCTGCTCCCTTCTCGCTGGCTACATGGCTAGAGCTCAAAACGCACTGTCAGATCTGGCACTACACACTGTTAGACGTGTTGTTGGTGTCATCAGAAGTTAAAATTAATTAACTAGCAACGGAGGCTGAATTCAAGCTTCTTCTCATAAGACCACTTAAGATACTACTTCTTTTAAAGGAGTCAAAAACCTGAAATGGCATTCAATTAAGCCAGACTACACATCAGCAGCAGGCACCAATAAGTTCAATTTCCTTTGGGATCAATAATGTGTATTTAACAGAAATATCCAAAATTAACTTTTAAAATGAGAGCTGTAAAGGACACAGATGGAAAAAGGCAGAATTCTGTACATACCTGGGCGAAAGGCTGTCTTCATTTTTGTCAAGGCTTCACTACAGTCTGCCAAGAGATACTTTGCTTTCCTGTGGTAAATCCGCACCACTCCTAGGAGTAAGTGTCCAGAGGTTCGCAGAGCTATTGTAAACTTTGATGATTTAAAAAAGTTGTTCAGGAGTTAGCATTTTTGGCAAAAACATTAAAATGAAAATATTACACGGCAGTAACAGAGTTCTTCTAAAATACACCAGTACAGAGCTCTACGAAATTCAGCAGGGCTTTGTACTGATATAGAGCATCGTAAACAGAAGTGAATTTTGAGAGCCATGAACTTTTAGTTGCTTCTGTTCCTAAACAGTGCCATGCCGAAGCGTGAGTCCTGAACTGATGCTCTTACTTTATCTAAAACACCTCAGCTGATTGGCAACGAACAGAGTAACACATCCCGAAACAGAAAGTAGCTGCGCGTATCCTAGTATTTGACACTTTGGTTATTTAAGTGAGCAGACACCATGCCTATGCCCTTAGTTACACAAATGAAGGCCATAACCGTGCCCTTATTTACACAAGGTCTTCCTGCACCAAGCACACTCAACGTGGTCATGCTGATGCTAGACAGGACAGCATGCAAGGGAAAGTAGAGGGTACTTAAGTAGTACCTCTTGGAAAACACTTCCAAATAATACCAAGATCATTTTAACAATATTATTAATCATAACCCATGAAAGACAGACAATGAAATTCGGGCTACCAAATATCAAGCAGGTATTTTCAGGGAGAAAATTAAAAAAATCTGCTTGCACCAGCTGAAAGCCTTGGATCTCCTGAGCCATCAATTAGTGACAGCGCAAAGCGTTCCCCACTGTTCCCTTGGATGCAATTGCAATGGCGAGGCCAAGGACTGAGTCACGGGTACTTGACTGCCTGCATCTGCGCTTGTTTTGAGTCATACCTTATCTGTGATATGCAGAGGGCTTCAGCCTCCGCGACTGTTCATACAGAGTCTCTCATAAGCACTACGTATGCTTAATTATTTATTTATTGGCTTATAATGGGGGACCTGGAAGAAGTCCACTGCAAGTGGAAGGGTGGTTACAATATGTCAAAAGTTATTTATTGTAAGATCAGCAAAAGCATTCTCCTCCAACGGTCTGTGTTCAATTTCACGGCAGTTTTCTTAGTCCCTTGACTTTGGTTAAGCAGCTGACTTTTCAATCTTTTTGAGACAATTTCCTCAAATAACAGCATTTCCCAAATTATGTTGAACAATACCTGCGGCTGGTACTCAAAGTCTCCGAAAAGACCAGTGCTACCACACCACACCGCACTGACGGGCTCGTGTTGCCTCATGAGCAGCTCAAACCCACGTACCGTGACCCCTCGGCCAGCGGTGCCCACAGAGTGCTCCCTGGAGCTCTATGGGTGTGCAGAAATATACATTTGAATATACTGTGGTAACATTTTCTTACACTGTACATAAATGTATGCCACAGAGCTCCAGGAGTAAAATAGCAAGTAAAATATTTATATAACTGTCATTTAACGGGATGGAGATTTTATCCGAGTGAGAACTGAATAAAATCAGAGTAGGAGTTTACCTCACGTTGGTTTTGAAATAGCCACAAATTTGTCCTACGAAGTCTGTCTCCACGATAGCAATAGTCCCATTCCCTACAGAAGATGTACACCTCTACCCCAGAACTTACCAGAAGATACCTCATCATTTAATAGCGTACCTTTGGCGAGATGATCTTTTCAATGGTAGTCTCTAAATTGCACTCAAATATATGAGCTTTGGTGAGCTTCTTCTCCCAGTGGGCAGCAAGCCATATTTTGGCCAACGGCCCACGCTTGTTGACAAGCAAATGCATGTAGAACATGGCGCCTGGGCCAAGGCTCACAGGCCAAACCTGCTGCCACCTCCCTGGGCTCTTCCCCTTCCAACGGGCGAGGGGTCCTGGGGCACAAAGTGGGAAGAGGGATTTAGCAGGACCTGAGGGGACGGGGGGATTTAGCGGGACCCTGAGGGGATGAGGGGATCCGGCTGGGCGATGAGGGGACGGGGGGATTTAGCAGGACCCTGAGGGGATGAGGGGATCCGGCTGGGCGCTGAGGGGGACGGGGGGATTTAGCGGGACCCTGAGGGGATGAGGGGATCCGGCTGGGCGCTGAGGGGACGGGGGGACCCAGCCGGGCGCTGAGGGGACGGGGGGATTTAGCGGGACCCTGAGGGGATCCGGCTGGGCGCTGAGGGGACGGGGGGACCCAAGTGGGCACTGAGGGGATGGGGGGATTTAGCGGGACCCTGAGGGGATGAGGGGATCTGGCTGGGTGCTGAGGGGATGGGAGGACCCAGGTGGGCACTGAGGGGATGGAGTGGGGAGGGATTTGGCGGGACCCTGAGGGTATGGGGCAGGGGGATTTAGTGGGGCCTGAGAGGATGGGGGGATCCAGCCAGGCCGTGAGGGGACAGGGGGGATTTATCGAGACCTGAGAGGATGAGGAGGGACCCAGCCAGGCACTGAGGGGACGAGAGGATTTAGCAGGACCCGAGGGGATAGGGTGACACAACTGGGCGCCGAGGGGACAAGGAGGACTTAGTGGGATCTGAGGGGACGGGGCACCCAGGCGGGTACTGAGGCAATGGGGTGGGGATTTAGCGGGATCCTGAAGGGATGGAGGGACCTAGCCAGGCGCTGAGGAAATGGAGGGAGATTTAGTGGGGCCCTGAGGAGACGAGGGGACCCAGCGAGGCACCGAGGGGATTGGAGGGGGATTTAGCGGGTGCTGAGGGTCAGTCGCGGGGCGGGGGCGCTGGGCCGGCGGAGCCCCCTCAGCCGGCTGCCGGCGGCTCCCTGCGCGCTCCCGCCAAAAGGGGCGGGGGGGGGGGGGAAGCGGGAGGCGCGCGGCGGCGGGAGCGCGCGCTGAGCACCGGTCCGGTCCCTGCAGCGAACCCGGCGCCCGGGACGGCTGGCGCTGCTCCCGGGGGGCTGCCGGGCTGCGCGGCCTCGCTGCCCCTCGCTGGGGCGGGCTCCCTGTCCTCGGACCCAGCCGGCAGCCCCTCGGGGTCCGCCGGAGGAGCCCCTCGCTGTCTTTGCGGGGGCAGCGCGGCAGCTCTCGGCCGCGGCCCCTGCGGGGACTTCGCTCGCTTTTGCATTGAGCTGTAGAGCCCCGTGTGCATGCAGCTGCACAGCTCCGGGGCAGGTGATTCCCAGAGGCCTCCCGGGCAGGGACCTGCTGGTATAAATAAATCCCCATTCCTTCCTGGGGCTAGGAGGGAGCATGCACGCATCTCCAGGAGCATGATGCTGCTCACCTCATTTTTGGTTCCTGTGAATGGAGAGCACCTGCCCAGCACTCTCCTCCTCCTCCTCCTCCCAACCTCTTTCACCCTTGACATTTTAAAAGCCTGCTTGGGGGGCACCACCCCATCTCTTTCTCTGCAGGTGAGCAGGTCCTGTGTGGCTCCAGGCATGTTTGATAAAACTATCTTGGTGAAGGAAATTTGCAGAAGGAAAAAAAAAAAAATGAGCTTCAGATCTGATCTCTGTGCAGAGGGACAAGGGTAAAAGTGCGCAGCCACCCGCCCGTGTCAGCCGCTGCCACCACCACCGAGAGGAAAAGGCAGCGTGTTTGCACTTACATGTCACCAGCCAGAAAAAAATTAGTTTGTCAGTCCTCTGCTTCATGCTTTCCGTGCTCTGCTTTATATTCAGGCAGAGCACAGCGAGTCTCCTGGTGCTCCTGAGCCACAGCACAGCGCGCCAGCTGTTGCCATATCACAAGGCACCTGTGGTTTTCCCCGTCTCCCCGGCGGCCTGGTGTTAGCTGAAGATAATTAGATCTCAATTATCACCAGGAAAGTTTTGAGCCTCTTCCCAGTGTGGGTCTGCAGCTGGTCTTAGTGGAAGGCAGGGGCTCTGTCCCTCCGGCTGCCTTTGGGCAGAGCTGGTACCCTGGGCTGGGGCTGGGAGGGAGGGAGAGGGGTTTCTGCTATAAAACACCCTTGGAGCGATGCAGCCCCAATAGGGACCTGGAAGAGCCCCCGGCAAGCCCCCAAGCAGGCATCCACTGCCCCTGCAATGGCACTGAGCCTGCCCTGGCACCCAGCACCCTGTGAGAGGGAAACGACCTGCGCCGGTGCCTGGCTGTGCCGGCTCCAGCCCTCCCCGGTGCCGAGGCTGATTTCCAGCCCTGGGGTGCAGAGCCAGCCCTGCCTGCCTTGCTTGTGGCAACAGCTCCTGGGGGCAGTTTGCAGGATCAGAAACCCCACAGGCAGCTGGCACTGCTTGTGCGTCCTCGTGTGCACGGGGAGCACCGGGGTGCTGCGTCCGTGGCACACAGGGACTGGCTGTGCTGGGAGGGAAGGCCGCAATGTGCCAGGCACCTCCGGTCCTCACAAACTGCTGGACCTCCCCGCCGGTGCGGAGCCAGTGGCTGGCTCCCAAATTGCCTGGCTGCTTTTTCCCTGACCTCCGAGTCACCTTGAGCTGTGCTGGCTGCAGGCATTTGCTCTGCCGTGGGATGCTGTGAATACTAAGGAGGCAGGAATAAAATTTCACCTCCGTGGCAGGGCTGGATCAGGGTCAGCACTGCCAGTGGGCACCAGGCAGCTGCAGCAGCCGTGCACACCCCAAAACTGGGCTGTGCTGCACAGGGGTGCGCTGGAAGGGCCCGGAGGGACAGAGACGTGTCCACAGCCCTCCTGGCTCCCTCCCATTTCTGCTCCTGCTGTCTCCTCTGCTGGCTTGGGGCTCCCGTTTGGTGTCCCTCTCGTCCCCATTTAATCGTTTTGGCCAAGCAGCAGCATGTCCCTGTCCCCGGCAGCACCGTTCCCCCGCTCCCTTGCCCTGCTCTGTCTCCCTCCCTCCCTCCTCTTTCCATTTCTTTCCAAGCCCTCGGTCTCTCTCCTCCAGCACTCCTGCAGATTCATTGTGAATTTTGGCAGTGCTGTCTCTGACCTTGGCTGTCTCCCTCCTCTCTTTGCTCCTGCGCTGGCAGCATAAATCGTGGCTGTCTCCATCTCTCCTCCCCTTCCCTTGGTGCCAGCACCCCAGGAACAGAGTGGCCCTTGCCAGCCCCCAGCCCCAGGCTCAGCCAGCTTGGGATCGGGCTGGGGAAGGCTTTTGGGCTGCCCACCCCACACCCTCCAGCCCTACAAAGGCCCGAGGCCATCTCCCAGCTCCCATCCAGCAAAGGCAGTGGGACCCAGGGGCAGCACAGCGAAAGCAGCGACGCGTGCAGGACGCGTCCCTCCATCTCATCCATTGCAGATGTCCTCTCGAGCATGACTGCGGGTTTGGGGTGCAGGAGCAGCCCCCCGGGTGGCACGGCACCCTGACCCCGCGGCAGAGCACGGCACGGACCCAACCGCCGCACCAGCTGCCTCGGTGCTCACAGGCTCATCCCTGTCCGTGTATGAAGGCAGGCGGGAGCCACGGCACGAGTGGCTCTGCCTCTGCCCCCCAAACCCCCAGCCTCGTGGGGGTCCCAGCCTCGGCACCCTGGGGACTCCTGGGTGCCTCATCAGCCACAGGGTTTGGGTGCCCCAAAACAGAGGGCTTGACCACGGCTCTGCTCAGGAGCAGACCGTTGGCGTTTCTGTTTTTCCCAAGGAATTTGGCGATGCTAGAGGCAGCAGTCCCCGGCACTAGCGCGCTCTCCTCCCAGCCCTGCTCCTGCCTGCCTGTCTGTTCGCAGGGATGTGCCTGCCTGCTCCAGATCCATCTTTTCCTGCTGATTCGGGACAATCTGCGTCCCGTGACCTACTTGTCTCCAAGCATCTTCTGCCTTCCCGCGGAGTGGGTTGGTACTAAAGCCTCTCTAATTGTGGTTAACGTGTCAGGATGCACTTACATTTATTTTTAATTCTGCTTCTTTCTTGGCCCACTTCTGGATGCGTCCCCGGGGACGCTGTGCTGGGAAGACTCTGCATTTCGACACAGCGCAATGAGACGAGACGGGAGCAGCGAGCGGGTGGGTCGCAGCATGCACAACCTCCACTGCAAACTTAAAAAATAATAAAATCATGTGTATGCCTGCCCCTGACACAGCAAAAGGTGGTGGGAGACCCCAGCCCACCCTGCAGCCCCCGGCCCTGCCGCAGCTTGGGGACCGGAGGCGCTGCGGGTAGTGCCACTACTTTTTGGGTAGTGCCACACGACCCATGAGGGTGCCGGTCGGCATCAGCCGTGATGTGAGCACATTGCAGCGGGGAACGCGGGGAACCTGCAAACCCTTTTTGCCAAGCTAAACAAATAATTAAAATAGACAGAAAACCTTCCCAGGGCACCTTGGAGGAAAATTAAAAAAAATGTGAGAAAATGGCTAAAAATTATCCAGAGGTTAAGTTTTAACAGAAACTTTAGAGTTTAATGAGGGAGACGTCCAAGGAAGGATAATGTCACGCAATCTGCCGAGCAGCAGTGGCACAAGCCAAGCTGGCCCTGCCGGGACCCTGCCAGCACCAGCGCCTGGATGGGTGCGGGCTGAGCCTGTCCAGCCCTCAGCCTGGCTCCCTCAGAAAATACAAATGCACCTCTTTATTTGTGCGTGCATCCCCCCTGAGCTCTCTGAACCTTTTTGATCAGTTTTAGCTGTATTTGACAGAAACTTCAGAGAAAGCCCCTGCCTGTGTCATGAAACGGATGGTAGGAGACTCCTGTCCGCTGTCACCACGCAGGAAAATGCCCCAGCGCCGTGGGTCGCATGAAGCCGAGTGCGGCTGCAGAAGGACTTGTTGGGGGGGGGACACACAAGGGCGCAGGGCACGGGGGGCTCAGGGCACCGGCCACGCACCCCTGCAGCCCCGGTGCTGCGAGCTCACCCAGCACCAGCATCGGCGCATCATCTAGCGCAATCACGGGTGAAGTTGTGAAGACGCTGGAGGCATGTGAATGTGCCGAAGGGAATGGCAATGTGACGGACAAATCTTCCCGGCAGCTTTCAGCAGCCCACCCGCTATCGCTCAGGATTTACATCCACAACCCCATCTCCAGGCACGGCTCCAAACATGGAAATAGCACATGTCTTATTAACAAATGAGCTAAAAGCGTGCTGCTGCCAGCAGGTCACTGCTGGGGCTCAGGCCCGGATCCAGTTTCAGGTCAGCGAGAAGCGGAGCACGGGCACTAACACAAGTGCTCTGTGAAAAATGGAATAAATAGCGCGGCGAGAGGCAGGGGTGAAGGCGGTGGGCTCCGTGCCGCAGGACTGCGGTGGGACCGCGGGGGCCAGCCCGGCTGGGGGAATGGCTCTGGGCAGCGAGCACCGGCACAGGCTCTTCTGTCCCAGGCTGGAGCATCTCGTGCCTGGCCCAAACCCAGGTCAAGCCCTGAATGTTTCCCTGGGGATTTGGGGGCAGGCTCGGCCCGTGAGGGGGTTTTGGTGGGTAGCCGGCCGGCCTGGAGCTCTCCCTGCTGCGTTCAGGGCTGGGGGCTGCAGGGGCTCGGGGTGCAGTCCCACTGCCCCCAGCCCAGCTCTGCCGTGGGCCCCTGATGGGGACGGCTGATCGTGGGGTGCCCAGCCAGCACCCCACGGGCACGTCCCCCAGGCATGACCCACGCTCTCCCCTGGGCAAACCCCAAGGTGCCGCTCTGTCCTCTCCACCCGTGCCCCTCCCCACGCAGCCCCCCTCTGGGGTGCCCACAGAGGGTCCCGGCGCAGTCGGGGGGTGCACGGAGGGGCCCCTCTTGCAGGCGGGGCGTGCACAGAAGGTGCCGGTGTGCAACCGGGCGTGTGTGCATGTGTGTGTGTGCCCCGCGGGGCAGCCCGCTGTACGTGTGTGTGTGTGTGTGCGTGTCTGTGCGTGTGCGTGCGGCGGCCGTGTGCACCGGCGGTGCCGGCAGCTCGGGGCACCCACCGCCCGCCCCGCCCGCCGCCGCGGCTGCACCCGCACCGGCCCGGGGGAGCCGGGGACGCGGCGGGGGTAGGCAGCCCGGCGCGGGGGACCGGGAGGGGGGCAGCTCGGTGCGGGCACCGGCGGGGCGGGCAGATCGAGGTGGGACCGGAGAAGCGGGAGCGGAGCCCGGCGTGGGGACCGGGGCCCCAGCCCGGTGCGGGGAGCGGGGGAAGCGGGCGGGGAGCGGCTGGGTGCGGGGACCGGGGAGGCTGGGTGCCCTCCGGGGGACCGGAGGGGAGAGCCGGGCGGGGGAAGCGGAGCCGGGCGGGGTCACAGGGACACGGGTCCCCGCGGGGGGCGGGGGGGGGTGTCAGCCCGGTTCAGGGAGGTGGGTCGCGCGGTGGGAGCCCGGTTTGGGAAGGAGGAGACCCGGGGGGCGGGGAACCCGGGGCGGGGAGGCAGGTGCCGGGTCCAGGCAAGGGGAGCAGCCTGGTGCGGCGACCCGGGTCCGGGGGGCAGCCCGGTTCGGGGACACGGCTCCGGGGAGGGGGGGCAGCCCGGTGGGGGGGACTCGGGAGGCAACCCGGTTCGGGTAAGCGGGATCCCGGGCGGAGGAGCAACCCGGTTCGGGGACCTGGGGGGTAGTGTTGGTAGCCCGGTCCGGGGAAGCGGCTCCGGGGAGAGGGGACAGCCCGGTTCGGGGACACGGCTCCGGGGAGGGGGGACAGCCAGGCCCAGGGGGTCGGCTCCGGGGAGGGGGAGCATCCCGGTCCCGGGGGGTCGGCTCCGGCGAGGGGGTACAGCCCGGTTCGGGGACCCGGTCCGGGGAGGGGGAGCATCCCTGCCCGGGTCCGCCTCTCACCTCTGGCCGCGCAGGCCGGCGGCAGCTCCATGGCGTCCCCGCGGGCGGCGGAGCTGCGGAGCCCGGGCGAGGCGGCGGCGGCGGCGGCGGCGGGCGGGGGCGGCCCGGCGGGTCCCGGCGCGGGCCCGGGGCTGGCGCTGGCGCTGGGCTGCGCGCTGAGCGGCGCGGCGCTGGTGGTGCTGGCGGGGGCCGTGCCGCGGGCGGCGCGTCCCGACCCGGCGGTGCCGGCGCGGCAGATGGAGCGGCTGGAGGCGCGGGCGGCGCGGCTCCGCGCCCGCCTCGACCGCTGCACCGTGGCCGGGCTGGCGCTGCTGGCCCTGGGCGGGCTGCTGCTCGCCGCCCTGCTGCTGGCCGCCGCCGCCGCCCGCCGCCGCGCCCGGGCCGCCCGCCGCACCGGTGGCACCTACGGCTCGGTGCGCCTGCGGATGCGGAGGGTGTCGGCCGAGGGGACGCGGGCGCTGCTGGAGAGCCAGCTCAGCCCCCCGCCCCAGGCCCCCGAGGGGCCGGGCTCCTAGCCCCTCATGCCCCGGGGACCCCGTGCTGCCCCGGGGACCCCGCAGAAGCGGGGCTCCCCTCGCCGCCCCCCGACACCGATGCCGTCCGGTGAGGCTTCGCCCATGCCTGCCCGGCAGTCTTCGGCCACCTTCCTCGCCTCCCCGGACCCTTCTTGGACGGGGCTCCTATCCGGCAGCACCGGAGCGATGCGGCTTTGGGATGCCCCGCTGGACTGCACGGCCCCTGCCTGGGCTGTTCCCCACCACCGGCACCAGGGCAGCGTGGCCTTCAGACGCCCCGCTCGCCTCCCCGGCACCTTCCTGGACGGCGTCCTGCCCGCCAGCATCGGGGCAACGGCACCTTCGAGACGCCCGTGGGATTTCCATGCCATGGCCAGTCGCAGCCTGGGCTGGACGCGAGGTCGAGCTCCCTCCGCAGCCGCAGCCAGCTCCTTCCCAGCAGCCAGGGCCTAGGGCTGGCTGCTCCTCTTTGGGATGGAGCTTCTCATTTTCTGCCATCAGTGACCTTTTTTAGCAATAGTTTCTTGTAAAACTCTGTGGCATAGAGCTGGCGCTTGCACCACTCTGGGGAGAAGAGAAGGAGACAGCAAGCGTGACCACTGTCCGTGTGCGTGGGGTCCAGCCCGCTGCCACCCCCCCAGCCCTTGCACCCCCCCAGCCCCACTCCAGAGAGCGGGATGAAGGCCGGGACACACGCCCGCACCGTGCTGAGCATCCCGCTCCCACCAGCAACCCTGGAACGGCCTCCTCAAAACCCATGGTGCTCTGTCTGGAGGAGAGAGGACAATTCCCAGCACCTCGAAACAATGTGGTTCTTCTGTTCCCGTGTTAGACAGGCAGCTCTGCCCGCCGGGGTGCCCGCGCGCGAGCCTTTGTGCTGATCATAAGACCCATTGTCTGTGGCGTGAATCTCGGGAATTAAACATGAAGCATCATTAAAGCACAACGTTCTGTGGAAAGAAAAATCGGTATGAGCAGGATGCTGAGAAAGGGAAATAATTATCCCATAGGAAAATGCAGACCCACAAAAGGTGATGTTTTCCATGAACGGCCACCAGGTTTTAATCCATCCCATAAATTACTTGATTCAAATGTTTCCAGGAGGAGACAAATCTCTCCCTCTCCCTGTCACTGTGTCACCTGTCCACGCTCTGTATTTATTGTGGGGTCCTGGGAAACAACCTCGAATGGCCTCACGCCCGCAGCCCCGGCACCCTGGCACCTTTCTCTGGGATTAAACCATGCTTGGGGCGAAATGGGTGGCTGTGCTCCGCTGTCCCCCGAACAGGCATTGCCTCTCCCCGCATCCCTGGGGCGAACGGCCAGGAGCAGAGCCTGCAGGGTCAAATGAAGGGCCCAAGCAGGGCAGGGGGAGCAAATCCCATCGCGGCTGTCACGGAGGGGCTGATCCCAGGGGCGGGGGGGGCACGCCACAGGAGGAAGGGGAGGAAGGCTCTCGTGTGGGGTCTGCCGGGGGAGCCGTGGGTGTTCGCAAGGAGACTCCCCTGGGGAAGGCAGAAGTCCCTCCCGCAACTCTCAGCACTGGCCCTGCGAGCCTGGATTAGAAAATAAACCCATTAGAGGGAGAAATCATCCTCATCAATTTTTGTCACTTTAAATAAGACAGAAGGGGTCTTTCTAGGTGGAAAGGCTGAGCCTGTTTGGAGGTTCCATCTGCTGAGCACCTGGTTTATCTGGGTGTGAGAAATACTCCTGTGGATTAGGGCATGAGGCTGCTCAAGAGACTCCACAGGAAGGGGCTGTCGTTGCTTTGTCAGCGTGTTGCTGGGCTGTCCCTCGAGGATCTGCAGGACTGGGGGGAAAGCCTCTCGATTGAGATACATATATTTCAGGTGAACGAAGTGCATCGAGGAAGGAGTGCCATTAAAGAAGCTCCCCATCAAGAGCTCCAGGACCGGGAAGTGATTTTGTACAGAGACCCCCTGGGCTAAGGCGGCGGGTGGCTGCGGCGGGGGGACACAGAGCTGCCGATGGCCCCAGAGCCGCTCTGCCCCGCGCCGCAGCCGGCTGCCCCGCACTTCCTCCCTGCATTGGCCTGGCAGTCCCTTCATCACTCCCGGCGGGTGCTGGGGAAGAGCAGCGCAGCCAGCTTGAGGCGCTGACCTGCGATGGTTAACGTGCAGGGGTGTATTTAGGAAGCAATCAAAAATATTCCAGGGTGGTGAGAAAAATCTGGCTGGGAAAGACGGGCTGATGCTGTGCAGCCTGGGTGGGATGAGGGTCGCCAGCCCCTCAGTGCAGGGGGGTCCGGGGGCTTCGCCCACCCACGGGAATTAGGTGCTGGTGGGTGGGTCGGAGGCAGCTTTGAGATACCCCAGACGAAGGTGCTTCACCGTCCCCTGGAGGTGCAGCGAAACCAGCCCGATGGGAGAGCGTTTCACCCCTACGTGCCACTTCTGGATCCTCTCCAGTTTCCGTGGGAGAAGCCGGTTTTGCCGGAGGAGGCGGGAGGTGCAGGATGGGCACTGGGGAGGAGCGGGTGGCACCATGCCCAGCAGCGAGGGGAAGGGCCCTGCTGAAGGGGGCACCGAGGGCAGCAGACACCAGCCCCGACCCCGCTGCCTTCCTGTAAAGCCGGGGACAACGGCTCGTTGTCCGCATCCCTGGCAGGTCACCCAGATGCCACAGGGATGGGCAGCGTGGCCACAGCAAGAGGCGCCGGGCAGGGCGCGAGGCTGGCTGCCCCCCCGGCAATGCCACCACACCGGGCCACGGAGTATGGTGCAAGGGCAGGAACATGGCAGGCAGCGCGTCCTCGTCCCCCTGCTCAGCACAGAGGTCTCTGGACCCCCAGCTCTGGGGCTTTGAGGGTGTCTCCCCTTGTGCCAGGGGTGAGCAAAGAGGGAACGTCCCAGCACACCGTTCCCAGTCCCATATAACGGGGCCTGCTTTGTTTTCCCGTGTGTGCAATACGCACCAGTTCCTCCCTCGCGCTGTGCGTGGGACACACGGGATCCCAGGGACGGAGCATCGTCTGCGGGGTAATTAGCAGTACCAGGGGCTCTGCCTTTGGGAGCGCGCAGGGCAGGTGCTGCTGGGCTGGGCGGGCTGGCAGATGGCCTGAAGGACTCTCCGGGGATCTCAAGCCATTACCAATAATCCAGCATCTTTCTTCAAACGTGACGTGGAAGCGCCTCGCCGGTGCTGCGGGAGGGGGGAGGGCTGTGCCTGTGCCAAGACCGCACAGGCCAGCCCCAGCCGCTCTTCACCATAAAATTGAGGTGCGTGGCTTGATGTGCTCCCTTGCATGTTAATGCTTTCCATCACTTAGGTTAGCAGCAGCCGTGCCAGGGATGGGGACACGCGGCCGGGGACCTGGACCGTCCCTCCTGCTGGCGGGAGACCCAGCCCTTGCAGCCACCGTGCTCAGTGCGGTAAGAGCCTGCAGCAGGGACGGCTGGCCCCCCAAACCGTGCTCAGGGAAAGGGGCTTGCGCCTGGCTGCCAGCCCTGCGGATGGAGTGAGGAACGGGCTTGGGATCACTGATCCTTGGGAACCACCTCTGCCGCGCTCCGGGCAGCTCTGCAGCCGCCCTTCGGTGTGAGCTGAGCCAGCCGCAGGGATGGTCTCCTGTCCCCACTGTCCTCTGACCCGGAGAAAAGGATCCTTGCCTCCTTTTACCCATCCTCTCCGGAGAGCGGATGGCACAGGCCCGGGAGCCCCGAGGCTCAGGGACGGGCCTGCAGCGGGCACGGCTCAATGCTGGGCACTTGCCCTCTTTGAAACCCCTTTCCTTTCCCACCTGCTCCCCCAGCTGCACAGCACCGTGAACCCGCTGGGGCTGAGTGCTGCAGACAAAAGATTGTTTATCAGAACCTGCCGCAGCCTCTCCCGGCGCTGGCTCGCTTTAATTAGCCCCATCAAAGCCGGCTGCGTCTCTCCCTCCCTGAAAGGTTGCAGAACATGATTAATTCAGGCACAGAAAGCAACCGCCTCCCGCAGAGAGGGGCCCCTCTGATAAGGCCAAAGCTGTTTTCTCTCCCCAAGCACCCTGCGTCTCTCAACCCCACGCAGCAAGGTCAGGGGCTCCCTTCTCCTGGGGCAAAGCTGTGGATGGGCTCAGGCTGCCCCAGGAGCCGGAGGGGACAGAGGGGACAAGCAGGAACAGGGGTCTCACCAAGCCCTGGGTCTCGCTCTCCATCCCACCCATGCTGCGAGAATAGCCGCCGTCTGCTCTGGTCACAGGCATCACCCACTGCCCATCCATGGATCTGCAGGTGGGACTGTCCACCAAAAGCCCCAGGGACACGCAGCCAGGTCTGGGCTCGAAACCAGCTCTTGCAAACACAGGGGTCCACGCACGAGCCCTGGGGAGATGCAGGGGATACTCCAGCTGCCCCCAGTGCTGAATTTCTACAGCTGGTCCTCCCCGCTCCCACCTGCACGCAGCCCAGGGTTGCACACACCGTAACTCAGCTTTATTAGCTGCGTTTGTAGGCAAAGGGGTTTTAAAAGGAAAAAGCCTTTGGGGAAAAGAGATAGATGGGGGGATCACTTCCCCCTTTTTATTTATGCCAGGACGGCTGCATGCAGCGTACCGACGGCATTCAATACCCCGGAGGGCCAATTACCACAAGGAGCGCAGCCAGAGCCAAGTCTGGGCTGTTCTCCACTTAATTTTCTTAATACAGTCACATCGTCTCAGAAAAGTGGTACTGCTCAGGGGAAGGTACCAAGCGGCGTCCCAGCGTGAATCCTCCGCTTCGGGGAGGGCAGGCACAGCCTGGGCAGAGCTTTGGGGCTTTCCTTCTCATGGCGGGGAGAAAGGGGTTGCGGCTGGGGCAGGGGAGCAGGGGGGGGCACCCCCAGCAAGCACCAACACAACACTGTTGTCAGGTTTTTATTTCAATCTCATGAACATCCTTCCAAGAAATCAAACCATGAGAAGAAAAACATAGTATGAACCCCTGACAGGACAGACGAGCTGCAGCCCCAAAATTAACTGACCTGGGGGGAGCTGTGGGGAAGGGAGGAGGATTCCAGAAAGAGCTCAGGAGCCTGAGCCACACAGATCTCACCCATTCTCCCCGAGCTGTTTGGCAGAGTTCAGCCAGGCAGAGCCGCATCAGCCTCATGCAACGGGACTGACGGTAGGGAAACGTGTTCTATAAACCTCTTCTGCAAAGCAAATCCCACAGCCGAGCGAGCCCCCTGTGTGCATCCCCAGAAGGGCCCCAGCTCGGTGCTGGGCTCAGCTCTGCCGTGCCTGGAGAGCCAATGCTGGGCCCGGCAGGTCGTGTGGGTACCGAGCACCCTCCCTCCTGCTCCAGCCCTGTGTGGTGCCCAGCGGGCAGCCCTTGCCACGCTGCCTGCGGGGCTTTGCGTGCACCCCGGGGAATGAAAAACAACACGGCTGCAGGGGAGAGAGGGCGCAAGGTGGGGCCAGGAATTCAATATATGTCTCTTCTCATGCACATTAAAGGCTTTGCTGGTGGTGCTCTTTAAAGCCAGTGGGCACAGCCATGTGGAAGCTGATCTCAGCTGCTGCTGGGGGTCTGCCCATGGAGACCCCGTGGGTTGAGCTTTTTAGCCTTTCACGCTGCTCAGCCCCTCGCTCGGAAAAAGAGCAAGAGAGAAACCATCTCTACATGGGGAGCCCACTCCGGCTGTCGCCTGCAGTAAGGCTACTGCAGCTCCCCAGCACAGGAGCGGCAAGAAGCCAGCTCCCTCCTCAGCACCGACCGCTTGTGTAACCCCAGCAGCAAAAGCGGTGCCACCCCGGAGAAGCAGAGGAGGAAACCCCACAGCACCCAGGCCGTTCTCGGAGCGCCGCGCCCCACGCCGCCACCTCGTGCCAGGCAGGACCACTTCAGCTGGGTGCAAACAGCCAGGCACCCTCAGAGGAGCACAGAAAGAAACGAACCCACTGCCTCCTCTTCTATTCTGCACACAGGGAAATCTTTATAGCTGGTCTGACACACAGGAACACGGCCCCGAACGGGGAGAAGAAAAACACTGCTGAAAAGATCGAAGTCCACCGAATGGGAAGCGAAGAGGGGAAAGTGCTCCTGCTTCCGAGGAGACTGCTCTGGCTGCAGCCGTGAGAAGCCATGCGGTGACTCCTCACATGAACATGTCGTCGTAGCCTGGAGGGGGAAGGTGGTCGGGATCTGGCCTGGAAAGAAATTCAGAGCAGAGTCAAACCGGGAGCGAGAGTTCAGTCCCGCAGCAACAGGGACGAGCCAGGAGATCCAGGGGCAGCCCAGAGGGCAGGCTGGGGATACCAGGCACAGCCGAATACCTACCCAGATCTACCAGCTCCTAATGGGCCAAAGGGGTCGAATCTGGCGCCTGGTGGAACTGCTCCCGGGGGAAGCCGGCCTGGAATGCCCGATGACGGGTCAATGCCGGGCTGCGGGCAGCCAGACCGGAGAGGATCCACGATCATTCCCCCACTCCGACCTCTGGGGAGAGGAAAGGCAGAGAAGGAGATGAAATTAGCACTGGTGAGAGAGAAGCAAAGCACGTCCCTGTGCTGCAGGAACACCGGGAATGTGGGGTGCCACACACAACACGTGGGAAGGAAAGCACCCCTAACCCACTGCAACACGGGCCAGGGCAAGCCAGCGAGGCGAGCCCACGGCAGCAAGACAGAGAGCACTTGACGTGTGTATGTGTGTGTAAGTAAGAGTGCTGGGGCACAGCAGATTCTTGTCCCGTGGAAGCTGCCGCCTGCCACAGGAGGGAACCCAAATGCATCACACCCTGCTCCTACCTGGGGTTATCACAGCTCTGTAAACCTGCCCGCGCTACGCCACGAGGTCAGGGGCAGGATGTGAATCACAGCTCGTCGTCATGCCGAGGCGGGAGTCTTACAGCTGCAGAGTGCATGCCCAAGCCAGGGCACCAGCAAACACCCAGGTCCGGGGCACCACTGTGCCACCAAACCCCCAGGGCTAGCTGCAGACATGCACAGGGAAGCAACAGCCCTCGCCCACCTGCCTTCCTCAGAGCCGATACCAAAAAAACCACTCGGAGCAGCGGAGAGGCAGCTTCCCTCTTCCCCCGGTTCCTGCAAGGAGCCATTTAGGGCATCAGCAATGGCTGGTGAGTCCCAGTGGGCTGCTGACCACCCCCGGGGGAAGTGTCGGACCTGCTGGCCCTCGCTGCCAGCCCGTACTCCCGTCCCTGCTCTCTGCGCTCCCGGGCGAGCAGCACGTCCTGCCCTGTGCAGTGTTGCAAGAGCTCGGCGGACCCGGCTGGGGCTCCCGCCAACCTTTCCAAATTGCTGCCTGGAAGTCATTTGCTGACCACGGCGGCTCCTCGGAGCTGCCCCACGCTGCGAGTGCCATTCCTCATGGTCGGCTTTGTGCAAACTCGGCTGGAGCCTCTGGACACTGCTGCCATCGTGCAAGTCATTAACAACTGTGCTAATGAGTTCCATTACGCCAGGCCGGCTGCCCAAAGCGCCTCGGGACAGCCAGGCCCCACGAGCATATGCCTGGGAGTCTGGGTCTCTAGCCCCAGCGCTGGCAGGTGTCAGCACACAAATCTGCTTCCATTTACAATCTTTTTTGTCATTTATAGAGAAACTTCTGATGAAGGGCTGGAGGCAGCGAGAGAAACAGGGTCTCCCCCACAACTGAACCTCCTCTCCTCATGCTATCAGGTTTCCTTCCAGCCACCCAGGCTCCCGGCCTCTCCCTCCAGCCGGGCAGGACGTTTTTAGCTGGCCCTTTTCTAGCCAAACCCACGGAGAACCAAGTCTTGCAAGAGGGGAAAAAATGTGATCCCCACAGGAGAGTGGTTCCAAAGAGGACTCCCCTGGGCCGCAGGATGCTCTGCAATGACTCCAAGGGCTGTTTTTTTGTCTATGTGCTTTTAACTGGAATGGAAGATGACAGGTTCTCCTTGCCTGACCAAACCAAAGACAACCATGTATCTGTGAAGATCAGTCCCCCAGACAGCCCTCCTCCTACCCAGGCTTTCTCTCCAGTGCCTCAGACAGCCGGGAGGCTCACGACCAGGACTCGAGAATCTGTGGACTCGGCTTTAAGCCCCCCCTTCTCCAGACTGCTGGGCTGTAGACGCAGCAGCTGGTAACATTTTAAATTAGAGGCTTACATTCACTTAACGACATATTCAGCTTTGATTTACTGAAGGAATTACTGCATGTTAAATGAATAGAAGCTGATTATTAAACAGACGCAGATTGCAACCTATCATCTATGCAAGAGATGGGATCTTATTACGATATTAGAACCATATTGAGGTTTAGCAACTGTCAATTGGTCCCTTGCAATTTGCACTGAGCAACTGTCCCATCGCTGTCTGCGCTTAGAGACGGTTCGCTGGACGCCTGAGCCAGGCGGACTCCAGCTGTTCCAGAGAAGCTCCCCAGCCACCCCCACACATCCCAAGAGCAGAGCAGGGGATGCTCCCCAGGCAGGCAAAGCACGACCTCTTCCAGCCATACTCACCCAAAAGGGTCCAGGTCTTCCCCACCAACAGCAAAGGGGCTCAAGGGGGAAGGCCTGAAACACAGAACACAGCGAGACGTTCAGTGAAGGGGAGACCGGCTGCACAGAGCGAGCAGGAGCGAGCAAGCAGGCAGGGCAGGGCAGCCAGCGCGGTTGCTGGTGCTGCGCTCGTGCGTGCTCTCCCACGGCAAGCACTGCAGCACCCAAAGGGTCCTGGGACCTGCAGGACCCTGCATGAGTGGGCTGGCATTGGGAGCCACCCCATGCCCAGGACGCAGCATTCCCTGCTCCAGGGTGCAGCTGGGCGTGGACACCGGTGTGCATGGCAGGCTTGCGGGAAGCTTGCTGAGATGAAGGGGGCCCTGCTGTTCCCACTGCTCCAGGCTGGAGCTGCCTGTGGATGCTGGGAGTTTCCATGCCAGGGGCTCCCCGAGTGGTGCCGGGCTAGGCCAGGCTCTCCAGCATGTCCCAGTCGGAGACACAATGACAGTCCCGCTTCCAGGAGTGTGAGGACAGTGGGGCGGTGAGCCTGCAGCCAGCTGTCACATCTCCTTGCCAATAATATGTACCAATAACATGGTTTCAGAGCTGTGCCCAGCTCCAGCCTGTCTGCCCAGGTCTCCCCAAGGAGCATCTCGCACCCTGAGCAGCCCTGAGCACCAGCAGACAGCAGTGGGGTTAAAGAAGCAAGAGGTGACACGCAAGGCAGAAGCTGTGGCTGGTCTCCAAGAGACGGCAGAGCCACCGCAGTGTCTCTGACTTCCAGTCAAAGGGGATTACAGCTTGTGGGGGGAGAGAGGGGGGAGCCCGCCTGCCACGTATGAGGGGTGGCTGGGCACGAAGGGGCCAGGGAGGGATGGTGAAGTGGGTGCCGTGTGTCCCCTCTCCCCAGCTTTGCCAGCAAAGAGTTTCAAAGGGAAAGCGGGGTCAGGAGAGCAAGAAGAGGTCTCTGTTCCCCTCCACCAAGCCTGCACCTCCTGGGCCTGGCCCCAAGCCCCGGCTGGGTGCACCGTCCCGGGAGGGCAGCTCTACCGGCCACAGCAGGCGGGAGGCTTAGAGGCAGCCCCAGCTCTGTGCCAAGCAAAGGCAGAGCTCTGCACCCGCCACACGCCCTCTCCCCTCTGCCACGAGCAGACCCCACAGCTCTGCTGGAGCCCACGGCTCGATCTGACACCCAGCGCTCTGGTGTCCCTCCCGGAGGCTGCTTGGCCCCATGACACCACCGTCCTTCCCACTGCTGTCCCTGCTCTGCCAGCCCCGGAGCCCTGATGGTCCCTCAGCCAGCATAGAGCAGGGCCTCCCTCCTTCCACCCCTCACCTTCCCCCCAGCCCTGCACGCTGCCCTCTCCCTCCTGGGTCTGTAGGTCTCCAGCTACACCCCTAGGCAGTGCCAAAGGAGGGTCAAAGCAACACACAGCTCCGGAACAGGCCATCCCTCAGCAGGCAACTTAAATCAAACCCAAGCATGCGGCCAACGAGCCTGAGACTGGCTGGGGAGGGTTTGGATCCCCTTTGCTCCCCATCCCATGTGTGCAAGATGGGGACCAGAGGTGAAGATTGGAGAGCTGTGCCAGGACCACGTCCCTTCTAATGGAGGACCATCAGCAGCCACCCGCTCTTTACTCACCAGGACGGTGCTCTCGTGCCTGCCGGCTGCCGGGGAGGGACCCTCAGGGGGTTGTAATCCCGGGGCAAGTCAGGATCCTTCTTCTCAGCCTCGGGCTCCTTTTTGGCCTTTTCTGCAGTGGCCCCGAGGGGAGCGATGATGCCCGAAGCAATCCTTGTCCTCAGCTCCTCAGTGTTCCTGTACACCCTGCAGGGAGGAGAGGCGAGGTGGTGGGCTGGGGAGGTGACAGCACCTGGGTGCAAGGTGCTGGACAGGCTGCGAGAGGGGTGGTGAGGGGACAGACACGCCCAAAGCATCCCTGGCACAAAACGTGTCCCCAGCTGGCAGCACGGAGGGGACGGGAAGGGGTAACAGCACACAGCAGCACCAAAGCCCTGACCCTATTTGAGAGGGCAGAGGTGCCACCCAGCCCAGGGGACTCCCTTGTGCTGTGGCCATGACCCGGCCAGTTCTGCGCTGGAGGAAACCACAGCACATAGCACTGGCCTTTAGCAAAGCCACAGAGTGTCTGGGCCACGGTTGAAGGTGTCTGGTTCATGGTTGAAGCTGTAACACCACTGGGCAGTGTCCGCCCAGCACAGACAGGCAGGCAGTGCTCTGGAAATAAAAGTGCTGGGCTGGCCCAGCCCGTTCCCAGGTGGAGTGGCTCTCCCCTGGGCTCCGACCCAGGGTCCCACCATCCCCTAAATCCCTCTCGCCTGCCAGCAGCACAGAGGGAAGCAGAGGAGGGAGCTCTGGCTGCATTTCAGGGATAGCTAGACTGCCCCCAGGGTTTGTACTGGGGAGAAGAGTCCTCCAGGCTCCTCCTAACCTGGTCTCTGCCCCCCTCCCCACGCCGGCAGGACATTTTCTCCTGCAGAAAATGCTGGGGAACCGAGATTACTTGTGGAAATCGTCCAGGTGCTCCGGGTTGATGTAGTCGGCCACTGCCAAGGTCACATCTGCCACCTTCTGAGAACTGCGATCCTGGCAAAAGACAGGTGAAACACGGAGTCAGCAGCCCAGCGGAGCTGGGAACGAGGGAAGGAGCAGGTACAACCACAGCCAGGGGCTTGGGACACAAGGAATGGGCTTGCCTGCTTCCTGCCACGTCCCTGTGCTGTGCCCGAATCCCCAGGAGCAAACAAACTCCAGTGTACAGCGAGGCTCTCCCTGCTCGCTCTCCCAATCAAGGCTGCAAAGGGTGAAAGCAAGAACACCCTGGGCAGGTGCTTATGGGGGACAGGAGAAAAATCCTGAGCTGGGAAGGGGACACAAAAGGGGCAACTCCTGGGTCAGAGTGTGCAAGGCAAACCGCATCACTGCCCTGATGCAGCTGGTGTTTGACCAGCTTCACACTGGGCCACATCTGCTGCCGCACAGGCAGGTCTGCAGCCCCTAACACCCCCTGGGTCTGCCCCATCCTGAGGGACAAACACCGCTGCAAGGTAGAACAAGAAACAGCAAAAATTTAAGAAATGGGCCCTGCTGTTCTTTGCACATTTTGCGTGGCAGCAGCCGGTGCACCTGAAGGACCCCAAACCCGCAGGGACCAGCCTGGGTGCTCACCATGACGTTGAGGATCATACTGTCTTCCACCATGATGGCCTTCAGCAGCAGCTCATGGGCATCGTCCGTGGACTTGTAGCGCAGTGTATACACCTCCTTGTTGGCTTCCCAGCCGGCGGGCAGCAGCTCCGACTTCCTTTCATCAGGACCTGGCTGCAACAGGACAGACGTGCTGCTGAGACTCTGCCCATGAGCCCAGCACGCTGCAGGGCTGAGGGGACCTGTCTTGGCTGCACAGAGAGATCCAGGAGGGGATCTAGGTCTCTGGGAGTGGATCTAAGTCTCCGTGAGGGGATCCCTCGGTGCCTTCCAGGTTTTGACTGCAGGAACAGGGCTTTATTTCCTACGGGCTGGCCCTGCCTGCTTGCTGGCCTCCCACAGGGTCCCCGCGCTAGAACAGGAGGGACACAACCACCCTTTGCTGAGCAGGAGAAGGGAACAAAGACCCAGACTGGGGGATGATGCTCTTCCCTGCCTGGCACCTCTCGGCTCCCCAGCACAGGACAGAGCTGTCTCGGGCTGGGGGGGGAAGGCTGTCGTCCTGTTTGTCCTAGCCCCACAGTGGTGCTGCCGGGGGGCACTGCCCCACACTGTCCCCTCCCCTGGTACTGGGGGGGTTTCTCTGCCAAGACAGTGCCCTGCCCCCCCCCACTGCCCCCCAGCGCTGCACCAGGCACCCTCCCAACACACCCCAGCACTGCACCAGGCTCCAAACTCACTAGGACCCCGCCCTTAGCACTGGGTCCAGCACCACACTGTCCCCTTCCCTGGTATCACACCAGGGCCCCCAGCGCTGGGGCTCCCCTGGCACCACACTTCACCCCAGCACTGCACTGGACACCCACTTTTTGGTAGGGGGTTCCTCCCCCCTGCCCAGCACCAAGATCCCCCCAGCACCACAGTGGACCCCTTCCTGGCATCACACTGACTCCTCCGGCACTGGGACCCCCCACCCCCCGACGCCGCACTGACCCCCCCCAGCACCGGGACCCCCGCAGCCCCCAGCACCGCAGCCCCCGGCTCTGCCCCCCCCCCCCCCCCAGCAGCACTGAGGCCCCTCAGACCCCGCACCGGCCCGAATGCCCCCGACATGCCCGGCGCCGCACGGCTCCCCCACCACCACCCCGGCAGCGGGCGCCGGGCTCGGCCGAGCGGCGACGGCGAGCGGCACTAGGAAAGGCCGGGGCTTGGTCGTGGCCTCCGCGGCCTCCGCGGCTGAGGAGCCCGGCGGGGCCCGTACCTGGTCGCCGGCGCCGAGGCAGCGGTAGCCGTGCCGGACCAGCTCCCAGTGGACGCCGCAGATCAGCGCGTCCTGCGGGCGGGAGACGGCGGCCCGCGCCCAGGCGTACAGCGGCTCCAGCCCCGCCATGGCCGCCCCGCACCGAGCAGGCGCGGCCGGGCCGGGCCCGCGGGGGAACCGCCCGGGCAGGGCTCCAAACGCCGGGCCGGGGCCGCTGCGGGGAGCGGAGCGGAGCGCACCGGGCAGGCCGGGGCCGGGGCCGGGGCGGGCCGCCCCTCACTAGAGGGCCCTCGTCTCCTGCGCAAGGTCCGGGCCCGCCTCCCCCGAGGGCCTGGCCGGGCCGGGCCGGGGGCTCCGGCCGCCGCGGAGGGCTGGGGGCGAGCGGGGGGGGGTTTCTCCCCGGAGAAACGGACAGTTTCTTCCCGCAACGGGCGGGACGGGCCTCGCCGAGGGGTCTCCGCCCGCCGACACCCCCCCCCCCTCTCCCGGTGCGGGGCCGGACACCCGGCACCGCCCAGCAGCCTGCGGGTTGGAGCCTGCCCGAGCCTCCTTCCCTGCCCCTGGCTCTTCCTCGGCGGTTAGAAAAGAGTTAGAGTCTGCGGCAGGGTCTGCGTGCGCTGCCGTAGCGAGCCCTTCCCCCGGGAGCGAAGGGGCTGAAGCACCGAACGGCCATCGATGGGTTTATTTCATTCCTTCCACAGCTCCTTTCTCTGGGCCACAGTATTTGTAACGCCTCGGTTCTGTTAAAGTTCCCACTGAAAGGTATTCAGGTACTTTTTTGTCCTGCCCTTGGGCCAGAGCGGGTGTCCCCGGCGTGGCTGGCAGGAGGCTGGGTCGCGGGATGAACGCACGCCATGCCGGGGAACGCCATCATCTGCTACTTTCCCAATCTGAGCTCCAGCTCCTTGGGGATGCTCATCTTGACTTCATTATGTGTCAATTAATTAACTCGCACTGTTCGCTCTTTCCATTTCCCCCTCAAGAAGTCACTGAGGCTGAACAATCGACCGCAGACCGGCAGGCCTGCCTGCCCGGCAGCCCCCGCGGCTCAGCACTGCCCATTCGCACGAATCGTCGCCGCGCTGGCCGGGGAGCCGTGGCACCTCCCGCTATTCCCCCCGCCAGTCCCGGCTCTGTGGAAAACGGCTGTGGCTTGAAAGCCGAGTGAGCTGTGCCGGCCGTGCCGGACTCGGCAGGAAAGCTACCGCTGATTTTCCACGGGGCTGGGATTTCAGCGCGGGAGCTTCGCAAGGGAGGCATTGGATGGGGATGCGATGAGAACAGCAGGAAATGCCTCAGCCGGAGCTTTTCCAGCGCTGGGCTTGTGATTCACAGCAGCAGGCAGCGTTTCCGCCCCGCGGCTCACTCCTGGCGGGCAGCAGCCACGGTTGCAGGCTTTGATGGCATCCACATTTCACTTTCCCGGCACAGCCAGTCCCTGGGTGGGCGATGGGGGTACTGGTAGCTTCATTCGAATGCCCCCTCCTGAGGCAGAATTTGAAATCGTGGGTCTTCCTCCAGAAACCTGACCCTAAATCCTGTATCCCAGCGCCGCAAATGGGTTTCTCCCGCCTGCCTGTGGACCCGGTGCAGGTGCTGGAGCGCATGGGTGTTTGGGATCGGCAACCCCGGGAGCCGGCGGTGCCTCGGTGGGGCGAGAGGCGGCAGGAATCGCACACAAGCTATGCCGAGTCCTTACCAAGCTTTTGTTTTTCCATCCAACCTGCTGCCATCCCTTTTCACCCGCCATCTGCTGTCCGCCCTCTCGCCCATCACCGCACGCTCCCGTCCAGCCATCGGCTTGTCCTCCTGTGGCCTCACCTCCGTGTCCATCCTTAATTTATTTTCCCTTCCCCATGTCGTGCCAGCTGCCCCAGACCACACACGAGGGGTGACTTTTGGTGCTGAGACCCCCCTGGTCCGAGCAGCCCCTCCGTGAGCACAGCACGGGGTAAAGCAGGATGCCTCCATGCATCCCCTCACCATGGGACCCTCCTCGGCGCTGGGAGCCCGCCGTACCTGAGCCCACGGCCCCGAGGCTGGCTGCCGCTACATCAAAGCTGCCTTTCCAGTGCCCGCTGTGCCTCGCTGCGCCGGCCCGCGCCACCTGGCTCCCCGTTGGCTCTTTCCTCTGCTCCAGTGTCTCACTCGTTCTGTGGCTCGTTGATGATGAAAACCACTGGCCACATGAAAGCAGCTCCCCTAATGTGAGTTAGGGGCCTGCAAGCTACGTGGGAGGTAGCAGACAGCACAGCCCTGGCTGGGACGCAGCGGCCAAGTCATTAACGAGGTGATGAGGATTGCAGAGCCGGCTCATTAGTGCTGCAAGGCAAGTGCGTCACGTTGGCTGCCGGGCACGCCGGTGCTGTCGTCGGAGCAGCCATGTCCTCTTTGTGGGCTGCCAGAGCAAAGCCAGGAGCAGGAGCAATGCTGCGAGAGCCGAGCGAAGGCCCCGGAGCAGCCAGCGCCCCGGACGCCTTGCACGTGTTCATGAGGATTTGTGCCCAGCTCTTGCACCAACCTTCCTGCCTGTGGCAATGCAGGGGAAGCTGCACGTGGCCGTTTTCCTCCCTCTTTTACCCAGGAACGGGATCTGCGGGGCCGCGCATCTCATGGCGGGCTGCTCCCCTCAGGAGCAGGGCCGGAGGTGATGTCCCAGGGGAGGTGGTGGCTGGAGCCGCCCTGGCAGGGTGGTGGTGCTCGGAGCAGGTAAGAGGGATGCATCAGCCGGGGTCACCTCCGTCACACAAACCACAGCCTCCCCCTGACCTTCATACTTTCCCGCTGCCTCACTGCTCCCGGTGGATGCGCCCACTGCGGTGTCGTAATGAGCAGAAGAGGAAACAGATTTCCCAATCGCCTGCCCCGCTGGCAGCCCGTGAGCCCTCCGTGCTGGGAACAGCAGCCGGCACGGCTGGGGCAACTGGCTCACCCCTGTGCCGTGCCACGCCACGTGCACCAGGTATGACCCGGGGCCCAGCAGGAGAAGGCAGAGAGGGGCCGTGGATAATCCCTGGCTGATGTTCAGGTGTTTCAGGCTGCTGCTGTTTGAGAGCATCGTCCCTCCCTCGGGGTCAGCTCGCTGCTGCTCCTTTCCCGTGGACGGGAAAGCCCACGCACATCGCCTCACCTGGGGTGAGCAGGGCCGGGCGCCGGGGGACGGCACCGCTCTGTTTCCTACAGGGCTGCCTGCGCTGCTCTGTGCAGGCAGCGCTTCCCAGCGCACAGCTGGAGGGAAGGAAGGGATCCCCCCCTTGCAGAGCAGGGAGAGCTAGCGGCGCTGGGACAGCCTCCTCCACGCTCTGCTCAACCGCCCAGGGCTTACTGGCACGTAAGGAGCCACCTGAAGGTGACTGAAATCGCCGTGCCAAGGGACATCGGGTGGGACAGGGCATCGGTGGTTCCTGGAACAGGCTTCGCCCCTCACTTTCGTGGGGCTCCTGTCATTGCCTTGAGAGAGGAGGTAGTCATTCCATGAAAATTTGGCCTCCTCTTCATTTTCCCCAAATTCAATTCCAGGGAAAGATGACACCGAGGCAGGAGAAAGGGGTTTTTTCTCCGGGGAAGAAATTCAAACCACATGCGGGCAGGCTTGCCTCAGTAGCAGGAGGAGGGACCGGGGCTGCGAGAGAGCAGGCTCTCAGCAGCAAGGCCAAACGTAAAGTCAATTAGCACCTTCAGGACTCCGAACATGCTTGAGTGCTGTGCTTCGAGCAGGCATAATCCCCATTGGAGGGAGGCTGCCAGTAGGGTTTGAAAATAATTAGGAAGCCCAGAAGCCTCAGTGCTTCCCAGAAAAGCCTGTTAGCTCTGCAGTGGAAACCTTGCTTGCAGGGAGCACGACGCACAAACACAGTTCGTGACTCATCAACTGGATGGAGCTAAACTCAATTTTTCGGAGGTCAACACGCTCGAGTCCTAATGAGCTTTACCCTCGATGGGGCTCCTGCGCTCCCTTTGCCTGCCTTAATTCAGGGGATGTGCAACACACCTGAGAGTAACGGGGATGGTTTCACGGGACGCGTGTCATCCAGAGACACCAACACCTTCCTAAGGGGCAGTGGTGATGGGGAAACTGAGGCACAGAGCGCTCGAACCACCTGAGCCAGCGGCCCGGAGGGCAGCAGCAACCCTGGTCCCCTGACCTGCTGCCCCCGGCCGGAGCCTGCACCCCACCAGCCCCATCCCTGCAGCCTGGGTGGACGCTGCTGTCACCCCCCTGCTCTCGGGGGACCTCAGATGTGAATTCGAACAGCCCGGGACAGCCTTGGAGGAACAAAACAAGACAATCAATCACCCTTGCTTCACTCCCGCCCCAGTCTGCGGGCTGACCCGGGTTGCATTGTGCGGAGCCGGAGGGACTCCACATCAAAGCGGGGACCAGCTGGCTGCCGGGCCGCCCCAGTGCCCAGACGGGCAGCGCCCTGCCCACGAGCTGCCTGTCTGTGCTGCCTGCGCGGGCTCTGCCTCCGTTCGCTGCCCAGGCCAGGCGGCAAAGCTGGGATGCAAAACTGCTCCCTGCTCGGGGTACGGCAGGGAATGCCCGAGGCCACGTCGGCTGCGGAGAGCATCAAAGGCAGGGGTGCACGGATGCCGCCCCGGGGCTGGGACCCCACCGCAGCACCCTGGGGCCGGCAGCACCTTCCCTCCATGGGGGCGAGGAGGAGGAAGAGGCGCCGCATGCGGAGGAAGAGCTGGTCCCATCCCGAGCTCATCCCGGAGCACTTCAGAGGCTGCACGAAGCCCGCGGAGCCGCAGGGATGGCACAGCCTGCTCTTGCGGTGCAGCTCCCACTATCCTCACAAGACCCTTTCCTTTGCAGTTCCTTCCATGACACATGGCAGTCGCTTCCCCCGGGCTGCTGCCCCGGCGCTGCTGCAGACAGTACATTCATTTTTGGATGTCGTTTGCAGCTCCCCGGCGTTTCTCCCCATCCCAGGCACGCACGGATGGTATGAAGCAATGTTCTCAGGGAGTATCAGCTTCCCGGCGCAGCGCTGTTGGGTAAGCGCTCGCCTTTCTTCTGAGGAGCTTGTGGCGAATATTCCCCAACGAAACCGGCCCGACGTGCTACTCAGTGGGGCTGGGGATGGCGAGGGGGAAGCGGGGGGGTCCGGTCATGGTGGGTCGGGCTGGGCCATGGTGAGCCGGTGAGGTTAGCCATACAGGACGGGGGGTCCGGGCAAGGGAGAGCACCCAGATCCCTCTGGAGCAGTGCCCGTGTGCGGGTGCAGCACTGCAACAGCAATTTGGGTGCAAACCCCCAAATATCCCCTATTTCCCCACTAGCAAAGGGTCGGGGTGGCTCTGCCCTGTGACCCACGGCACAGGACAGAGCGGGGAGGACCACGTCTCTGCGTGCAGGGAGCCAGGCTGAGCCCCAGCGCCTGTGTCGACCGGCCCTGCCACGCACAGCTCCCTTCTGCACCCCAAAACGGGTCTTCGCCCTGCTCCGGCCCCACTCCTGTGCTTGCTACGAGGCTGCCAAGGCCGCAGCATCACGGATGCAGCCGGGAAAGAGCCACTGGGGCACCCGGAGAGCAGCGACCTGCCAGCAGCACTGGCAGCCCAGAGACCCCGAGCACTGTTGGGGAGGGGATGGAAGCAGCAAAATCCCATCGCAGGGTGGGTTTTATCATCTGGGTTGAGGGCGGGGTGGTGTTACAGCCTGTGCCACCGGCATTCACCCTCCCTGAGCGCACAAAGAGTTGTGTGTGCAGCGCTGGGGGAGCACCTCCTGCCATTGCAGCCTGCGGTACACGTGTGCCCATGGTAGGTAACAACTGACATTTTTTCCAGTTCGCCAATTAAGGCACAGAATAAAAGTCACTAAAATGCGAGGCTGGGTGTTTAAAGGGAAAATTCTCCTCCAGGTGCCAGGTTTATTAAAAGAAGGGGAAAAAAGCGAGGAGGAGAGGCAGGGCCACAAGCTGGACAAAGAACATATGGGGAAGGAGGTGCCTTTGCAGGGTCGGACAACGTCGGGTGCCCATGGGGGAGCGGCGAGGACGGGGGCTGCAGTGAGCCCCCATGCCCCTGCGCTGCCAAGACCCCAGGGTGCCGGGTGGTCCCCGGGAAGCCATGCCCTGGGCATCGCTGTGAGGCAGGAGGTCCCCAGCTCACCCTGCGTGCCCGGAGCAGCCTCCAGCGGGGCTGACACCCTGGCAGGGCTGATCCACATCCTTTGAAGGTTCCCCCGTTAACTGGTAGGAAACTGCCCCAAACTGGGCAGGATCCGGGCTGCTAAAGTGGGACGTGCTCTCAGCACCGCCGCCAGAGCTGGAGCTGCTGGGACACAAGGAGGACGTGCTCAGCCGGGGGCTGTGGTTTGACGTGGCGCTTGGGGCAGCAAAACTCCCCCCGGCTCCTGCAAGCCGCTCCCGGGGGAGCAGGGACCCCCGGTAGCGCCGGCCGGCCAGGCTGGGGGTGGCGGAGCCACGGGCCCCGGCCCCCGCGCCACCCATCTCCGCCGGGTGCCTGCACACAGGCGCGACATTTGCACTTACACATGTAAAGCATTAGGATTTGTTTAGAAGCCCTTTATTGTCGTATTTTGTTCTTTATTTCCTACAAATTAAATTTGCTGAGGGATATGTGCGGATTGTGAAATTATTTTGAGAATAGTTCCTCTGGGTTTTTTAATTTCCTTTGTATTAAATTTTTACAGTGTTTAAAAGACTATGAAAAAATTTAAATAAAAAAAGTAGGACAAAATCCCAGGGAGGAAAGGAGAAGAGCCCGAAAGGGTGACTGACCACCCGTGAGCTGGCGCTGGGACCAGCCACTGCCGCCTCTGTTATCGCAGGTGCCAGGGACAGTCTGGCACAGATGCCCCCCTCCTGCTACCCCTCCGTCCCGGCCCTGCCGCACACGGGGAACCGGGGCTGGGAGGCACTCGGCCGGCTGCCCCGAAGCCGGTGCCGGAGCGGGACCTGCCGCCCCGCAAGGCCGTCTGCCGAGGCTGTTCCCACCAGTCGCACAACCCGGCCTTTCCCTTTCCTTTGCTCCCGGTGCCGGATCAGGGCAGGGATCCCTTGCACGAGGCCATGGGGCTCCGCCGACCCTCCGTCTACGTTTCCAACACAGAGCAATTGTTTGGTGCAGACATGAAAACCCACGGCCGGGCTATATGAAGCTGCCCTCCCCTGCGAACAATTTCCAACGTGATAATCTTCCCAATTATTCCCCTGAGCTGCGACTGCTGCAGAAAGCCAAGCTGCCCCCCGTGAAGGGCTCCACATCTTGGAAGCATTAGGGACCCCTTTCGCTGCCGGGGTGTGCAGCATCGCAGCGATGGCTGGCTGGGAGCCGCCCTCCCGCCCCTCCGTCCCCTGCACTGGGTGTTTCCAGCTCATTAAAATCGCAGACACATTTTTCATCTCTTTATTTCTACCACTGTCATTGTCATTGTTTCAGGCTGGTGCAAATTTGGAACTGGCCGTGCACTGATGCTGCTGCTCCACTCCACCCAGCAGCTGCCCTTGCCCCCCGGACACACAGGAGGGCCCTGCTCTGGGGATGGGGATGGGGACCAGGATGGCACCGGCCTCCTGCTGCTGCTCCCCCGGGGGCTTTTGCACCCAGGTCTGTGGCACAGCCCTGCACAGGACCCCTGGCACACTGCCTCCCGCCTCTCTCCGGCACGGCTCCCCCTCCGCAGCCTGCCCGTGGGGCATGTGGGCAGGAGGAAGGGGGGCAGGAGGAAGGTGGCCCGGCTGTGGCGCTGGCGGGGAGGGTGCACTGGCTGTGCCAGTGTCCGGCAAAGGTCTGGGTGAGAGCCGCAGCGGGAGCGCTGCTGCCGCCGGCCAGGGGCAGGGGGTAGCGGAGGTCTCGGTGTAATTGCAGGACCCCTCGGTGCTCCCGAGGGGCTCCGGGAGCACTGAGGACGGGGACTGGAGGCAGCAGGAAACCCAAAAACAGGGCAGCATCATCCCCGGGCTCGAGGGACTGGGGACGAGGGCTCCCCTTCTGTAATCTTCGGTCCCCTGCAGTGCCAGGGCACCCGTCCCCGGGCAAGGGGCCTCGGTCTCGACGCAGCCATTCTGCCCTCCGTGCCGGGGTCGGCAGGAGTGGCTGGTTTGTGTCTCTCCAGCACAGCGCGGCTGAGGGGAGGGAGCAGCTGGGCTCCTCCTGGCTCTATGGGAGTGAACGGGTGGCTGATGTGGAAAATAATTATGCGACAGGATTTCTCCATTAATAACTAGGAAAAGGAAGAATTCAGTGAATGTGTAACTTCGAGAGCGAGAAGATGCCGGGGCTGCGCACAGCAAAGTTGTCCAGTGCAGTAGGATGCTACCGGAGAACCGGCAGCACCGTCCAACTGGGAAGAATGACTGAGAGTGTTTGAATAAACTGGGACCAGCACAGCCTTCCAGGGCTGCAGGGAGGCAGGGAAGCAGGGATGTGGGGATGCAGGGAAGCAGGGATGTTGGGATGCAGCGGTGCAGGGATGTGGGGATGTGGAGATGCAGGGATGCGGGGATGCAGGGATGTGAGGAGGTAGGGATGTGGGGATGCAGGGATATGGGGAGGCAGGGATGCAGGAACGCAAGTCCTGTCCTGATGGTCTCTCTGACCACCACATCCCTCTGCCTGTGCAGACCCTCTCCCCAGCCTCAGGGTGCTGACGCCTCCTCAGCTCAGCTCAGCTCAGCTCAGCTCCTCTGGCCCCACTGGGGAACTTGGCAAAATGAAGGGAGAGGATTGCCGAGCAGTGCAGAGCCCAGCTCTTGATCTGTTCTAGGAAAAGAGAGGCCACACCAAGAACTTTCTGAAATTCCTTCTTGAAGCCTTGGCTGAAAGCCACTGCCTCTTTGCATTTAGACCCTGGCAGCGCTGGGGCTCGAGCCCTGGCCTGGCCATGCCGTCCTGCCCTTCCCAGCATCCTGGTTTAGGGAGCTGGAGCCTTTGCCGTGGCTCGGTCTCCCCGTCCCGTGCACCTCTGCAGGTGTCCAGGTGTGGAGCCGCCCCTTCCAGGCACCTCCCGGCCCCTCTTTGTCACTGGAGATGCAGGGTGGTGGCTTCTCCGGGCCAAGGGACCCCCAGCATTGCTCTCCCCACCGCGCGCTGGCAAATTCCTTTCGCATGAATGGGAAATATGAGTTCTCTTCTTTCCTTCTTCTTCAGGAAAAAAATATGTTAAAAAAAAAATCAAATCAAATCCTATTTGTTTGTGGTCTCAGTGGTCTCCAGTTGTTTGGTTGAGTCTGGAACTCAATGCGATGCTGTTGGGATGACCATGGACTGTGCACACCCCAAACCCGCTGCAAACCTGGGTGCACCCAGCCCTGCAATCAGCTGCACGAGCCGGGGCTCGTCCCCACGTGGGGACAGATGGACGTCCCCATGTCTCCACTGAAACTGTGAGCGGTGGAGCCGGAGCAGATTCGGCTCACGGAGCAGCTGCTGGCCCCGCTCCGGCCGGACTGGCTGGGAGAGGCTTGGGGAGAGGCGGGAGGTGCGGTGGGTGTCTGCTGGGAGCTCAGGGTTTGCTGTGTGGTCTTCCAGGGGGGGCTCAAATTAGCAAACCAGCATTGTTAAAGAGACGAAAACATCAGTAACCTCTAATTATCCCCTTTCCCCATGGGAGGAGGCATTTTGCACCCGGGGGAGGCCATGCCACACATCACTCTTTCATCGCAATATTATGGTATTTTCCCCCAACGCTGATGATTGGAACCAGCCGAGCTGCCGTGGCACAGCCCTGCTCCTGGCCCTCGGCGGGCGAGCGCCACCGTGCCGGGACCCCAGAGATTCTCACCCACGGGGAGCACCGCCGCAACCCTCGCCGGACCCCTGTTCTTGGGGAGGTCCGAGAAAGCCAAACCAAAGCAGAGTCCTGGGCATGGCCCAGCACAGAAGCATCCCTCCTCCTGCAAAGAGGTGACGTGGGTTTAGTCCCTGTCCCCGAGGGGCTGTGCCTGCTCTGAGCAGGTCCCTTGGGACCAGGTTCACCCTCTGCATCCCGGAGCATCCCCGGGTCAGGGCTGGGGGCACGGCAGGAGGGTCCCTCTGCCTGCAGGAAGGTGCTGGATCTTCACCGCCGCGATGGGTGGCTGGCGCTGCTCTGTTGGACAAACAGCCCGGGAAGAGCAAGGATGGATGGAGCAGTCGAGACGAGGGCGCCAGGTCACGGCGTCCCTCCCTGCCGCAGTCCCTTCTGAGCTGGGACAGAGCTGTCCCCCCGGGTGGGGAACCGTAAATACCGGAGCCGTGGGGAGGAGAGATGGCACGCTGAGAGCGCCCGGAGTGCATGCGGGGCAGGGAGGAGGCTCGGGATATTTGGAAATGTACTTTCTCTGCTTTCACAGCGCGGCATACATTTTTCCTTCATTTAATGTTTTTTGCTCGCATTCCCAAGCGAAGAATTCTTTCCATGAGCCAGAGCCTGCTGCAGCGGCTCTGCGCCCAGCCGTAGGCACTGGGGACTGGCCGGGGACCGTGCCCCTGCATCCCTCCTCCAGCTGCAGCGGCACTGGTGCTTGGGGGCCAGCGCGAGGGTCGGGGCCGCCTCGGCCCCGCTGGCACCCTCCCTGGCAGCGCTTTGGCTCCACTCACCCACCCCGATCCCCTTTTCCTCCTGCTCCTGCGGTTCGGCGCTTTTTGGGATGATGGCAAAGCTGAACCTCCTCTGTGTGCTTCGAGAGGGGAGCTGCCTGCAACCCAACAGCGCTTCAAACAGCTCAGACTTTGTCTTTATTCCAGCTCCTGAAAATTGAATTTGTTAGTGGCATAAACAGGATATAAAAGGCTGACAAAAAAGAAAAAGGAGAGGGGAACATTCTTCTCCATGGCTTTGCCTGCAATGGAGGAAGCGACTTGTGGGGACCACATCCCCTGGCACTCCTGTGTGTTAGCAAAACTCCTCTCCTAATGGCAAACAGACCCTGGGGACCGGCTCCGTCCAGCGTCCCGGGACGGCTCCTGACCCTTGGGGTTTTGTTAACACAAAGGCCTGCCCTTCACAATTTCTGCTCTTTCCTTCTTTTTTTTTTCATGGTGCTCTCCAAAATTCACGTTGGTTTATGGTGCCCTTTGACGTCAGCCACAAACAGGGCTGCCAGGTGGTAATAATTTTCCTGAATGTCGGCTAAATACAATTATCACTCTATTTTCACTTCAGAAATATTAAAATTTGTGTCCCTCCTATTATTAATTCTGAGAAAAGCCTTTATAAGTCACCATGACACACGGCTACCAGCCCTTCGGCGGTGACAGGCTCCCGCCCCCGTGTCCCCGGGGTGCTGGCAGCCACTGCGGGGCTGGTGACCGTGGTCCGGGCTGGCCCTGGCTGTGCCACGTCCCCAGGCTGTGCCAGAGAGAGGGAATGGGACGCAGTGCCCGGCAGACACGGGGACCAGGGCCAGGAGCTGGGACGTCAGCAGGGAGAGGATGGAGCCTGAGGCTGGGAGGGTGAGGAGGGACCCGTGTCCGCATGGGACACCCAAAGCCCCGGATCCCATGGATGGGGCAGGATGCGCCAGGGACTGGGGACATGCAGGGCGGCTCTGCCAATGATGATGAGGCCAAGGGCTGGGGCTGCATTTACGGTGATGGCGGAGCAGGCGTGTGTCCGCTTCTCCACTCGGCTGCGTGAAATCAAGCCTTTCCCAGACCCCGAGCGTGGCCGAGGGCAGGGGCAGCTCTCAGCCCTACAGCCCAGCTGGCCACGCCGCAGCTTTCTGTGCCTGGGGACGTTCGCCCGGGTGTTTCCCATCCCTGTGCCAACGCAGTGGGGTCCATCAAAGGACTAACTTGTAGACAGCCCTTAGGACATGCTGTTTCCTTCTGGCTTGCTGTCCAAAGCATGAGCACATCCCTGCAGTTTTGGCCGGGGCAGGCAGGAGCAGAGGAGCCGTCAACTTCGGTCACGGTACAAATCGCATCCTGCTGTCAGCAGGTCCGCGGGCATCAGGTTTGCTGTTAAGGGTCCAATTTCAGCTGCAGCCAGCAGGACCCGCGGCAGTGACCAGAGCTGACACAGGGAGGTTGGATTTTAAGCAAAATGGCTTAAAACTAAGCTCTGACACGGAAACACACTGTCACAGCCTTCGGCAGCCGAGTCCCAGCCAGGCGGCCGGGCGATGCTAACACCGACACCGGGCTTTCAGCCCTGGCATGTGCTGGGGTGCAGGTATAGCCGCGCACCCGGCATTTGCCTTTCCTGTGGGCACCCGGATGGGCACCCCACTTGCCCCCGGCTGCCCAGGGGCACCACCAGCCTCTGCACCGCGTCCCCTCGCCGGCGGCACGTGCACAGCGGCTGCCTCCGCAGCCCTCCCCGGGCTCTGCGGCTGCCAGGGGGAATTTCCCCATCCAGGACCAGGAGCCTGCCCAAAGCCTTTGTCTTCTGCTGAATTCCAGCTGGTGAGAGTCATGCACTGGAGTCAGAGGATTTACCCTCCTGGGGAATTATGTGCAAGAGGGAACCATGTAGTCACATTAAAATTATTTGAAGAAGGACGTGACTTCTGAGTGCTGTCTCACGTGGAGCCAGGAACATCCATCTGACTGATGCTTCCATCTGTCTTACTCAATAGTTTCCTTAAATAGCACAAATATTAAAAGAAATTCAATTGGAATTTGGCATAAATGATTCTTAGGAGAATAGAAGAGGGCCAGCTACTAAAATACCACTGGCTTGCTCCCTTCCAGTAACAAACACATGATTTTCACTGCTAGGGAAGCCAGAGGCAGCTGATAGCTGTGCCCAGTGAAGAGGAGGATGCTCTGTGGTCGCCGATGCTTTGGCTTTGCCAGGAGAGCGGTGCTGGCTGTGCCCGGGGCGAGAGGCACGGTGGGCATGGCGGCAGCACCCGTCTCCCCCGGGGAATCCTGGCTCCCTGGCAGCAAAATAATCTGCAGAAATACTGCAATTTCAGGTTTCCAGGCTCTCCGAAAGCCCGGTCCCGCTGCTCCAAGCCCCAGGTTCCCGCCCCTGCACCGTGCAGGCCGCCTCCCTGCCTTTTCTTGGAGAAAGCTTCCCCGAGCCCCCACCACGCACAGCCGGGGGGGGAATTGCTGCAATGGCAGGAAGAGATTTCTGAGCAATTTTTACACCGTGTCTCAGTTCCCCGAAGACCTCCTCTGCCTTTTGCTTTTATTTTCACCTCCCGTCAGCTCTGCCCAGGACACCCGCGGTGCTGCGGAGCAGGAGGTTGGGTTTATGGCCCCGCTCAACACAGCGGACTTCTCGCCATCGTGTTTGTTCTTATTTTGTCCATCCGGCTCAGCTGCTCCTCAGCGGACAAGTAGAGATGGCAGAGTTTCACTGGCACATGAGGGACGGAGATTGATGTTGGCTGCGACGATGGCGCTCGGCGCGAGCCCTTGCCCGCGGGGATGCTAGGGCTGGGGGGGCTTTCTGCAGAGACCCTGCCCCGATGCCCACCCGCTGCTGGGGAGGAGTTGAATAAAACTTCAACAACCCCCAACCTTCATGTCCATCTCCTTCTTTCACCTTCTCCAGTGAATACCGAGGTCTAAGCACGATGGTTCACACAGCAAGTGAGCGCGTCCTCCCTCCTCCCAGGGCTCGCCCTGTTCCACCATCCCCATCTCCCGGCTACCTGCGAGCACTGCCCAAATGCCACCTCTCCCCAAGAAATCCCGGCTCAGCCATAACCACCAGCCCCGTTATAGCAGATGAGCCCCAGCACCGGGGCGATGCCCTGCCCGCAGTCCATTGGTGAGCCCGTCGGTGCCGGCCGGCGCCAAGCCCGTGCCGCACAAGGCGCCGTGGTGTTTTTCCCGCTCTGACAGCTGTATGGAAATTGGAAGGCGACGCTGACATGTGTCAACAATAACCAGCGAACAAGCGCTGACGGCGGCGGCTGTCCCCACCACCTAGAGGAGGCTGGCCACTCTTGGCTGAAATCACAACAAATTGCGGCTGGGAAGCAGGAGTATTGTTTCAATTATTTCCATTATATAAAGTCAAGCCATTTAATATATTCTGCCTCAAAGGGGCTCAACTAAAGAGATAAAATAAACACTGGAAATCTGCTCCGCTGGCACAGAGGAGGAATTCGGTTTCGACACCAAACCTTCCCTCCCACCTCGCCGCTCGTCTTCCCTTTCGTCCTCCCTGCTCCCTCTCCTCCTCCCGCTGCCCCTCGGCCTTCGGTGCCGCTCGACACCAATTCCATCTTTGGGATTTGCTTCTGTTTTGGCAGCTGGAGCGCTCGGAGGCTGCACAGCAGCACCGGTGGCTGGGGCCGGAGCTGAGCCGGAGGAGCCGTGCTGGCAGGAGGGGAGTGGGAGCTTCAGTGCTCTCTCCGGGATGAAGGATTTGATTTAAGGCAAACCTTAAACCTCCCGGGGTGCTGCATCCCCCCGAGAGCAGCAGGACTGGTGGGTGGCACAGACCCAGGACCAGCTGGAGCGTGGCAGGAGGAGGAGAAGGAGCGCAAGCATGCCGTGAGCATGCCGCAGGCTGCTCAGCACGCTTGGCTGACGCCAGTGCTGAAGTCAGCCACCTTCACGCCATCCTCCTTGCCTGGGAGAACCGACGGCATCCCAGCACCGAGGGGCCTCACCAACTCTGTGTGCCAGCGTGGGAGGTGGCGAGAGGGGCTGCCGGGCAGGCTGGAGCTGCCTCCTGCCGTGCAGAGCCCAGCTGCTCCCACCAGCTCCAGCCAAGCGGGAGCTGCTTCCCATTATAGCTACCCGTGGCACTGGCCTCGTCGGAGCTCTCCTCCCTCGCGGGGCTGTGCCGGCCCAGGTGTTCCCAATATGCCGGCGCGGGGAGGAGCGCCCAGCCACACCAGGCTCCTTCACGGGCAGTAAATCTGCAGTTTGGCCTTTCCCCGCGAGTTTCCCTGTGCATCTGCTGAGCTCCGAGCTCTGCCTCCCCCGGAGTACGGTTCATGGCTGGTGCCACCGCTGGGGACCTGGGTGACGGAAGCAGCCATGCCGTGGGATGCCCGGCGAGGGCCGCGGTGTGGCGTTAGGTGGAGCCGGCATTTCGTAAGCGCAGGGGAAAGGGCCTCTGCCGAGCTGGCGTGGGGAGCGGCTGTGACTTTCCATTTCTGTGGGAAGCGGGCTGCCACCGTCCAAGCATCTGGGCTTGTTATGATGGGAGAGGAATGCCAAATATTTTTCTTCCTTATCCACTACCATCCGCTCAAACCCTCCCCTGATCAAACCCACATTCATCGCCTGGGATGCACGAGGGCCCCTGCTCTGGAGAAGATATCCCTCCTGGCCACCGCTCTAGCCCTCGCGGCTGCAGGAAGCTCGTTGCACCTGGGGAGAAAACCCTGCCTTCGTCCGGGGGCTCCCTCCGTCCCGCTGCCCCTTGCTGTCTCCTTCCCCCCACTGCCAGCCAGCTCCAGCCGTTTCATTTTCACTTTGCTGCCTTGGCCAGGAGCATCCCTGGTGCCAGCATCCCTGGTGCCAGCATCCCTGGTGCCTGTATCCCGGTGCCAGCATCCTTTGTTCCAGCATCCCTGGCTGACCTGTGGCCCTGGCGGGACCACGCTATCCCCACCGGAGCCCCAGGCACCCCGAAAACGGCCCCTGGGGTGGTGCCACGGGCGTGTGCCCAGGAGCACCGGCCGTGCCGGGAAGCAGGCGGTGCTGCCTTGGAGGGTCACCAAGATTTTTCCAAAGATGAAAGCGTGCTCAAGTGTCAAACAAACTTTCCAAATTATCTTCCTGGACACTTTCTCCCTTTGGAAGACGGACGAAGAACATTTCATTCCCTCTGCACTGGCGTGGAGCGGGGCTGCATGAGGGAGCCAGGAGCTGCCAGCAGCGCCCGCAGGCTCAGCCTTGCTTCTCCCCGGCATCACCCATGAGTCACCATGGTTGCCGCCCCGGCACCGTCAGCCGGGCTCCCCGCCCCCTGCAGCCCCCCGAAATGCCTCCAAGCACAACAGAGGGGTAACAGGCGCCTGACTAATCAGCGGACAACACATCATCCCTTCCCACTGCAATTTTCAGAGGAGTAGTCATAAATAGCCAAATTAAGGCAAATGAGAGGATTTCTCTGCTCCCTCGGGGACACCTGGCACCCACCGGCAGCGACCCGGGACTGGCAGCTCTGCTGGCCTTGGCAAAGCCTCTGCGCTATTGCACAGCCCAGCGATGAGCTGAGCAAATTGCCACGTGCCATCCCCGAGGACCCAGTGCTAATGAAAGCCACCTAATTAGTGCGCTCCTCCTGCAAGGGCGCTCACCCTGGCAGGGCTCGCTCCGACATGCGCTCACTCGCGCCAGCAGCCGGAGACCATGACCGGGATGAGGCGCTTCCCTGGCCCTTGCACAGCATTTTCCTTCCAGGTCCGGACAATGAAAATTCCCAATCAGTTCCTGGGGAGCTGGGCTGGCCCCTCTGCGGGGCGAGGAGCTGCCATGAGCCCTGCCAGGGTGCAAGCCCAGCCGGGCACTCGCGGCCGTGGCCATCCATCACTGGCAGCGCCTGCGAGCACCGATGCAGCCGGTGCTTCGGAGATACTGGCCATTCCCATGTCCGTATTTTTCTCAGCTCCCGTGCCGAGATGGTGCCACCACACGGGCCCCCCAGCCCACGCAGATCCGCGATGGGGACGCCATGTTGTGGGCTTGGTTGTTTATGGAAAGTAAGGCTGAGCCAGATGCTGAAAACTTGCATTTTACGGGTAATTTTTCAATTTATTTCGTATTGGCATTAGAAAAAAACCTAAAGTGATCCCAACCATTATTACTCCTGCTTTCCTGTGGCGAGGCCCAAGGGGTCTGAAGCGTTTCCTTCGTTGTCTGAATCATTAACTCTTTGGGAATGAAACGTGGTGGTGCTGGATGGGAGCGGCGGGGAGAGACGTTCAGGGAGGCTGGCGGGGAAAGGGGGAGCCAGAGGGAGAAATTCATGGGGGCAGAGAGGAGAGTAACACCGATGCGCTTTCCCTGGGCACGGTCGGATGCCCCAGGACACTGATGGACACATCCACTGCAGCCCCGCAAGCGGACCCCCCCCCCCAGTGCAATGAGTTTGCTGGTGCTCAGCGGTCCCCCAACCCATTTGTCCCTCCCAGGTAAAGCAGACCCAGAGCATCCAAGGTGGGAATGAGCCCGCGCTGGCCGGCCTCAGCCTTGCCTGCAGGAGCAGATCCCAGTAAAATAGGTGCACCCTGCAAGAGTGAAGCAGGCAGAACCTCTCCCTTGGTCAATTGGAAGCCATCAAGACCGAGGTCCACCAAGATCCCAACCCAAACCTCTCTGTGGAGCAAGCGGGGACGCAGCGTGCTGGCAGAGCCACCTGAGCACAGCTCAAGAAATGCTGGGTTTTCCCCCAAAAGATGGGAGCCAATTCTTGGCCCTTTTATTTCCCTGTGCCCCGCAGCTGGCTGGGGTGTGGGACGGGCAGGCAGGTCAGCATCTGTCCCGGGGGTGCTCAGGGAGCAGGGGGGTCCTGTGTGCCCAAGAAGCCCCCTCTGTGCCCTCTCTGGGGTGGGGGAGGAGAGGGCCATAATGTGCTGGTTTGCACTTGCGGATGCCAGGGGCGGGTGCGCTGTTGTCGGGGCTGCCACTGGTGGCCAGTGGCCCTGGAGCCCTGGTCGGGGAGGTCACCAGGCTGCTCCAGGGCATGGCTCCTGGCACGGGGCCGGCACGTGCTAGTACGATGGGGTGAGCACATGGAGCTCCCAGGACGGGGACCCGCAGCGCTGGCACCTGTGGCTCACCTGCAGGTACCTGGCAAGCGAGGTTTCACAGCCGAGCACCTTCCCCCTCCTGTCCCGCACCCCGCTCCGGGCACAGCGAGAACCTCCGAGGTGCGTTTTGGGGAGCACTGCATGGGGCAGGGAGCGTGGGCGGCCGCGTGGGAGCCGGGAATGGCTCAGTGCAGCTCAGCTCAGCTCAACTGAGCTTGGCTCAGCACGGCTCAGCTTCGCATGGCACGGCTGGTCTCGGCACAGCTCAGCTGGGCTCAGCTCAGCTCAGCGCAGCACAGCTCGGCTCAGCTCAGCTTGGCTCGGCTCGGCGCAGCTCCCGCAGCTCGGAGGGAGGTGAGTTACGAGGCGCTTGGAAAATCAGAGTCAGCTGCAATCCTGGGGACAGCAAGGGCAGATCCACAGCCGCCGCCGGAGCTGCCGGAGACCCACCACGGCTCCCAGCCAGCCGGCCTGCCCGGGGGCTCAGCCCTGCCCGGGGGCTGCTGCTGGCCTCCCCGGCCCTGCCAGGGCTGCCGGGGCTGGGAGCGGGGGGCTGAGCCTGGGGCGGGGGGGGGGGGGGGGCTGGCGCAGGCAGCGTCACCCGCCTGGCTCCACCCCCCCCAAATCGCAGGGGGCTTCGCTGTGACCCCAGCGCTGGGATGGCAGCAGGACAGTCGGACCGCGGCGGGACAGCGGGACGGTTCCCAGCCGAGGTGGCGGCTGGAGCGCTCCGGCGGGGGGGACTCCAGCCAATTTGTTTGCAAGTCGCTTTGTTGCTGCTGAGGGATTTTTTTTTTTATTATTATTATTTTGAAGGGGGGGGGGGTGAGGAGAGGGGGCTGGCACCGGCTATAAAGGCAGAGCTCCCCGGAGCAGCCAGCACTTCCCCGCCACCATGAGCACTCCCCTGGCCTGACAGCCCCTGCCTCCCCGGGGCTCGCCGGCTCATGCCACCTTAAAGTGCGGCTGCGTGCCTGCGGCAGCGCCAGGGTGGGATGGTGTGAGCCCAGAGCCACTCTCCTCCCTCCCACCGCCCCTCGGCTGGCTCTGGCAGGAGACGAGCCCACCAGCCGCTTGGATGATTTGATTTCTTCCCTGCCCGAAATTACTCCTGCCCAGATGCTGTGGATAATATTCATGTTGCTGTTATTCATCAGCTCCATGGAGATGCTCACGCAGAACCGATGGAAGAAGCAAGGTATGGTGCACGCGGCCGGCTCATCCCGCTCAGGTACCACGGGGCGGCTCGGGGACGCAGGGCTGCCGGCCCCTGCCTCCCCTGCCAGCGCCAGAGCCGCCGGCGCTGCTTGTGTGGAACGGGCAGGAGGTGTGAAATGGGGCTGATCTATGCCCAGGGCTGGAAGGAGCCGGGAACCAGCATCCTCCTGACCCGGTCCCTCAGGCCCCATTGGACACCGGCTGCATTCCCCTCCCGGTGCACGGCACGGGGCTGGCTCAGGGTAGGTGCGTGGAGAAGGCAATGCCCAGCCCCATGGCATTGCCTTCCCGATGCCAGCCCTGCCCTCGGGGCTGGCAGGGGACAGGGGGACGCTGGCTGGCATGGGGACCAGCTTTGCAAACCCCAGGAGAGCTGGGCACAGTGGGGATAGTGCAGAACAGGCTGATATTCCAACATTTCCTTTCTCTGCTTAACGCATTAAGTGTGTGGGGAGTAAAACCTCCTGGAAGGATGCTCAGAGCCACTGCAGGCACTGACCGTCCCTGTGCCCTGGCCTTCCTCCGAGCAGCGGCACCAGCCGAGTCGCTGCTTGGTGCCAGGGCACAGGGCAGAGCGTGCGCCGGGGCTGTGCCGAGGTACGTGCACCCCTCCATCGGACACCGGCTCGTGTCCCCTTGCCAGGCAGTGCCAGGCAGTGCCACCCGGCCGTGGGGAGCGGGGCCAGGGCTGACACTCGGCTCTGTCCCGGAAGCAGGTTGGTTTTGGAACCGGTGTGTGCCGGGGTAGGGACAGGACCTGGCAGGACCGGGGGTCTCGGGGGCCAGGGCTGGAGCCCAGACAGCTTTCCCTGTGGCTGTTGCATGTTAAAGACATGCGGAGTCAGTGGGCACATGTGATTATGTGGGCGGCCAGGCTGGCAGCCGAAACGCCTCTGATCGGAAACGGCCTGGCACTGAGAGGGGCTTGGGGTGCCGTGGGGCCAGCGCTCCGGCTGCCGGCGCTTGATGCCAAGCGGCCTAATGCTACGGGATACGCGGGGGCCTCAGACCCTGGCAGCGCCCAGGGGTCTTGTCTCGGCTCCCTGCCTTGAACACGTGTTGTCTCTCTCTGTATAACCAGTGCAGAAGGGCCGGTGAGATCTCCGGGGGCCAGGAGCCGAGAGGGATGCTACAGCACCCCACAGCCACCCCACTGCCGCTGGAAGCTGCCTACAGCCGTGCCCCGCTGTCGCAGAGGGATGGTCTAGGCAGCCCAGTGCCCAGGAGCCTCCCGGTGCCCGCAGAGCCCATGGCGGCAGAGCTGGGCTCGGGGCAGGCAGCGATGGGTGGTGCTGCATTGATGGCCGGCACAGCCCAGGCAGGGAGGACCCACCTGGGCACCCCGGTATCCTGTGTGCCCCCCGTCTCAGCTCAGCCCTGCACCCCGGGCCTGCAATCGCTGCCGGGGGGGGGGGGGGGGAAGGCAAACCCACCAGGTGTCCCTAATTTCCCCAGTCCCAGGGTTTTGGTGTGAGCCACATCCCATCGTGCGGCACAGCCCTCCACTGGCTCTGCAGCAACTCCCCAGCATTGCTTCCTGGCGGCAGAGGCGCGTGCCGGCAGCCCTGCCGTGCCGGCAGCCCTGCCATACCGGCAGTCCCGAGGCTCACGGGGCGGAGGAGCGGGACCCGGCCAGCCAAGCGTTTCCCCGGCTCCACACCACGGGGCTATTTTTAAAGCCGGTGACGGGAACGAGGCCCTGGAGCCTGCGCAGGGCTCCCCACCTTCCCTGCCCCAGACGGGGGCTGGAGGGAGAGCGGCAAAGAAAAAAAAAAATCATCAAAAAGAATTAGGGAAGGGAAAGAGGCTCGTAAATCCCTGGGTCCCCAGGGAAGCCGCTCCAGCTGCAGCCAGGAACACAAATGTTGTCAGCGTTTGGTAAATATGTAACGGAGACCATAACAACTTAATGGATCCAAGGTGCTTCGTTAGTGCACTCCCAGCAGATGCAGCCCTAACAAAGCCTCCCGGCCGCGCCGCACCGCGCTGCCATCCAAACCCCTGTGAGGGGACTGGGACGAGCCAGCTTGGGGACAGCTACATGGCACCGCTGCACCAGGGACCGGCTTGCACCAGGCAAAGTTGTGCCGGGGACCAGCACACAGGGCTGCGAGGCATCGCCTGCCAGCATCTCCCCTGGCTTCCCCGGCCCCGACCTCTGCTTTCCACCAGCCCCTCTGCCGTGGCCACCGCGGCCATGGGGCCCTTCTGCTGTCAGCTCCTGGGGGTCAGAGAGGATCAGTGCCAGGGATCGCTCCTGGGGCTGAAACCTGTGTCTGTACCGGGCAGCACCCAGCTCAGTGGCTCGTTGGGCTCGCCCTTGCCCGCTCGGCTTTGCGGGGACTGGAGCTGCTCCGGGGCAGGTCCCTCCCGGCGCCTGCCAGGGCTCAGAGCCGGGGGTCTGCATCAGCCTCCGCCTGTCCCAACCACAGGCACTGGGCTCTGCTCTGTCCAGGGCAGCCGCCTCCTTAGGCCTTCACTACATGCAAAAAACCATCTTAATGCTCTAAGATCTGCTGGCAGATGGAGCCCGGGGCCCGAGCATGCAGCTCCAGCGCTGCTGGCACTGTCACTGCTGCACAACATGAGCCTTTGCTCAGGAGCGCCTGGGGGAGCCCGCGGTGCCAGAGCCGAGCAAATGCTTCCCAACACAGCTGGGTACAGCAGAGGCATCGGCTGCTTGCGTGCAGGAGCTTGGTGGCCCCTTACGGAGATGCCCAGCCAGCCTGGGGGTGCAAAAAGACACCGGGCATGGGTAGCCCGCAGTGCTTGGGGCTCAGCTACCCAGCTCCCAAAGTGCCCCTGTGCCAGAAACATCTCTCCAGGCCGCATTTCTCTGGGCGCAGGGAGCCGGCTCTGGGAGGAGCAGCGGTGGGCAGGGTCTCTGGTGGCCCCACCGGGGGCTGCAGGCTGATGGGGGCTGGCACCCCGTCCTTTTCCCTGGGAGCAGAGCCCACCTCGGGGCTGGCCGCCGTCACCCAGGTTGGGAAAACTGCAAAGGCAGCCAGGGAGGCGGTGGAGGCTCTTGAGCAACCAGACAGATCCTTATCTCGGCTCCTCTTAAGCATTTCCAAAATGCGCTTTGTCCCCTGACACTTAACAGGCATCAACTAATTAATCCAGGTCAGAGCATATTTCTACCCGCTGACAGAGCCGTTGTTTAGCTCGCGTTAAGGATGCTTCCCATGGGATGGGCACGGCTGGCGTAGGGACAGGGCTCAGGCTGGCACCCTTGGGCAGAGCTGGGCGTGGGGCAGACCCTCAGCCCTGGACCTTGGGGTGATGGAGGCAGTGACGCCCGAGCTGAGTGCAGTGGGGAGCGATGGCTCTGTGCGTCCCCGAGCTGCCAGCCTGGGGAGAGGGGGGGATTTGGGGAGTGGAGGGAGGTGGGGAGGCATATGCAGGGAGACGGGACAGTGCTGTCACCCCCGTGGGTCGGGGAGGGGCTGTCACCAGGCTGGGACCCTCCCCGCAGCCTCGGCCATGCCGTGCACGTGTGCCACAGCCGTGCCGCAGCCTCTCTCCACCATTTGTCCCCGCAGTGAGCGCCGGCCTGCTGGAGAACTGCACGGGCTGCGTCCTGTGCTCGGAGGACAACGGCTGCATCACCTGCCACCACCGGCTCTTCCTGCTCATCTGGAGGGACGGCATCCGCCAGTACGGGATGTGCGTCCACACCTGCCCCCCCGGCTACTTCGGCGTGCGGGGTCTGGAGGTCAACAGATGCACAAGTACGTCCCGTGCCAGCCGGGGCCCCCCCGCTCCTCCCAGTGCCCCTGCCTCCCCTCGCCGCCCTGCGGGTCCCAGCGCCGCGGGACGGGCGACGGCTGCGTTTCCCGCAGCATCCCCGGCGGCACGGAGCCAGTGGCAGCAGCAAGAGCCGGGCGCAGCCGGGCAGTGGGGCTTCCTCTCCTTTTCCCCTGCCCAGAGCTGCAGCCCAGACCCCGCAGGTTTGCAAAGGGCTTTGGGTCCCCAGTGGATACCGGGGCTGCTGGCTCCGGGCTCACCGTGTGCTGGCCCTCGGGCTCGCCCGGCTGACCAGCCCTCCTTCCCGGCAGAGTGCAGGTCGCCCAGCTGTGAGAGCTGCTTCAGCAGAGACTTCTGCATGAAGTGCAAGGACAAGTTTTACTTGCACAAGGGCCAGTGCTTTCGGCAGTGCCCCCCCAACACTGCGGTGCAGCCCGGTACCCGCGAGTGCCAAGGTAAGCAGCACCCGCACCCCATGCCCGTGGTCCCTGGGGACATGCCCGGTGCTGCGTGGTCACCGTCCCTCCCCTGCACCCCTGTCCCCTGCAGAGATGTGTGAGCCGGGGCCCTGGAGCAAGTGGAGTGCCTGCACCCACGAGGGCCAGACCTGCGGCTGCAAGTGGGGTGTGGAGACACGGGTCCGGGAGGTGCCGGGGACTGCCCAGGAGGAGGGGGCCGCGTGCCCCGCGCTGCTGGAGACGAGGAAGTGCCGCATGAGGAAGCACTGCCCGGGAGGTGAGCACCACACCGCCTGCCGCCCCCTGGCCCCGGGGGTGGCTTCGTGCCCCTCCAAAGCGAACCCCAAGGCACGCCGTGGGAGGGGGGGTGGTGGCGGCAGTCTGGCCCTGGCCAGCGAGCCTGGCTGTCATTTCCCAAGCATTTTGAGGCCGGTGGTTGTAACCGTGCAGTTCTGGAGAAAGCCGCTGTCTCAGGCACATGTGCTGAACAGCTCCGGCGCTGGCGCTAGCGGTGGCTGCGGGGCTGGCGGGGACCCTCGCAGGCAGCGCGCTGGGCTGGCTGCTCCCACCCGGCAGCCCCTGAGACCGCCTGGAACCGGCCGGCATCCCCTTCCACCACCAGGCTGGGACGGGCACCGGCGTGAGCCGCCGCAGCGGGACGAGGCTGCCGAGCTCCGGCTCCCGTCCTGCCACGCTTGCAAAGGGAAAGGCATGGCCGGGGCTTTCTGCCTCCCAGTTGTGAATAACAAGGGTTGAGACCGGCAGGGGAGGTTCCTGCAAAAAATTCCAAGCCCCCAGAATACCGTCAGCGCTCGTGGAGCTGGAGGGCATCCCCCAGGGGATTTCTGATGGCCAAAGCTTTGGGACACACCCCCAGGGCAGGGTCTTCCTCCATGGCTCACCCGGCCAGATGTTTGCCCCTGCTCCTGCGCCTCCTCCCACTGCGGCAGCATCGCGTCCCCCAGGCTGGGGGCTCCCCGGCATGGGGCTCCCCGCCACCTCTCACAGCACCCACACCTGGCGTGGGGTCCGGCCAGGCAGCATGGGCACGGGCGCGTGGCCGGCGACGGGAACCAGGAGGAGGCTGATGTCATTTTTGGACGCAACCGGCTGGACCGAAGCTGTTCTAATAAATCTCCGCTTAATAACTGGAAGAAAGGGGGATTGCCTGAGATACCATCTCTAGGGCCTGAGCCACCGGCCCCAGCAGTGCGGAGGTTTGCACTTTGGAGCCGCAGGCTTGCTGTGTGTCATGGGATACGCAGGCCGGCACCGCCAGCACGGCAGGGGCCGAGGACGGCGGGGGCAAGGACTGCGAGGCAGGGAAGAGAAAAAGGATGGAGAAAGGGGGGCAATAATAGAAGGCACGCATGCTGGGGCTGGGGCTGTGGAGCCAGGAGAGCGGCTTCATCTCAGCACCATCAATCATAAACAGTATTTTCCTGCTGACAGCACGGAGAAGCTGATTTCCATCCCAGCCCGGGCCCTGACTCACAGCTTCGGGGCACCAGGTGGCATCGATTTCAGGGACGTTCCCCTCCCTGCCGGGCTGTTCTGGCTCTGGACCCGGAGAGCTGGTGACAGTTTGATGTGGCAAGTTTGGCGTGGGAGGACAGGCTGCTCCAGAGCACCGTGTCCCGCGGTGCAGTGCCGGGCGGGTGCCGGCGGCGCCGTGCCCGCGCCCAGCCCTGCCTGGCACACAGCGGGTCCTGGCAGCGGAGACCACGGTGATGGCGCTTCAGAGGCGCCCCATCTCATGGGGTGACTGGGAAGGCAGTGGCACCCTGGCGAAGCACTCTGCCTCCCGGCTCTACCTGCGCACCCGCTCCTGCACACCAAGAGCCCTGAGGCCACGGGGATGGGCTCGGGGAATGGCAGGGCAAATTGCTCGAGGCTGCTAGCTGGGATCAGCTCCAGAGCTGAGTGTGGCCCCGAGGAGGCAGAGGGAAACCCTTTCAGTGCCCCACGAGCAGCCCCCGCTGCTTGCTGCCCTGGCCGGGCGGGCAGGAGAGGGCAGCCCCTCTGTGTCTGGCAGCCCGGCCTGGCCGCCGGCTCCCGGGCAGGCTGCTTGGCGTCCCCGCCGCGGCAGAGCGTGCATCTGCCCTCGCTCCCAGGCTCCTGCCTGCCCGGCCAAGTGCTGGGTTATGGGATCCAGATGCTGTAGAAGGACGGCGAGTTCACTTGATGCAGCCGAGACACCCCAGCCTGGGCAAGCCGGGGAAGGCAGCAGGACCCGACCGTGTGATGAGAGATTTGTGCCACCACTTCTGAGCCGTCCCCAGGCAGCTGGAAGGGAGAAGCATCTGCGCTTGGCCAGGGCACAAAACCCCTCACGCTGCTGTAAATCTGCCTTGTGTGTCTGCCATGCTCTCCAGACGCTTGGTATTCGTGCTGTGCCCTCTCCTTTGTGGGTGGCAACTGTCTGGGAGATCAGGGCTGAAAAACAGCCGGGCAGGAAAAGAGCTGGAGCCCTCGGAAAGGATCGGCCACAACAGCAGTAGCGCACGCAGCACTGGCCGGTCGCAGTCCCCGTGCCCCTCACGTGGGGGCTGCATGGGGAGAGCGGCACCAGACCCCCCCGTGTTGTCCGGCTTGGGGTCTGGAGAGCACGTGGTGGTTGCAGGGGGAGAAGGAGAGGCGAAGCTGCCCAGTTTTTGGGCAGCCGTTCCACTCCCCAGCATGGGCTCCCCTTCCTGTCGAAGCCCGCAGCATGGCGGGGCTTATCCTGCATCCCTGTTTGCTTTGGTGTCTCAGCACCGACACCTCAGCCAGCTGGAGCTTGCTTGTGGTGGCTCCTCAGGACACGCAGAGATTTGGGTCCCAGCGGCTTGACCGCACAGCGCCGAGTCCCTGGCAGGCTCTCAGCGGGTCAGCCTTACCGAGACGCGGACGGGCTCCGCCGGCGCATGGGTCGTGCCACCTGGATAGGAAGCATCCGCGTGGGGAGGGCATCCCTGGGGAGATCATTAGCACCTATGCATGGATGCACCCTGAGGCCACCCCGCTTCCCACCGTGCCCAAACCCTCCTGGGGGCCGGCTGGGTCCTGTGCAAGCCCGCGGTGGTGGGCAGCACCGTCTTCTCCAGAGGGGAGGCACAGCCCTGCACCGTGGCAGAGCCGGGCATGGCCGCGGCATCAATTTGGGGCATTGGTGCAGCCGCTGTCCTGCTCCGACATCCCCAGTCCCTGTTCAGAGAGAAGTTGGGGTTTCTCCGGGCAGCCCCCCGTGGTTTGGTTGAGCTGGCCCCAGCGCATTCCTGGAGATTTTGGGAGTATCAGGATTTAGGGTCCAGCCTTGGGAGACGGCGGGGCAATGCTTCGGTGTCCCTCTGCCCATGCCACCGGCACACCCAGACCCCCCGCAGACCCACGCTGCCGTTTGGTGACTTGGAGAGGGCTCTGGGGTCCCCCAAATCGGGAAAAGGGTCCTGTGCTAACACCCGAGGGAGGATGCGGCATCCAGGGACACCCTCTGCATCCCACGGATGGGGCTCGGGTCGGATCCTGCTGCCCGGCTGGCGAGCGAGCCCTCCTTTTCTCCTCCTTTTTCTGTTCCAGAGAAAACCGAACCGAAAAATAAAGGCAAAAAGCGACAGAAGAAGCCGAAGACAGAACCACACACGGGTACCTAGCAGCACAGGCACGGGAGCCGGGGCAGCGCGGCGGGAGCTGGTCGGGAGCTCTCCGTGCCGCCAGCCGGCGGCACGGAGAGCTCCCGACCGGCTCCCGCCACGCTGTCCCGGCCACGTTGCCCCTGTTTTTCCATCCACAAAAAAATTGCACAATTTTTCCCCCCCCTCCCATTTTCTTTTGAGACAATTTATGGCTTGTAAAACATTTCCTTTTCAGAAAATCTAATTTGCAGTGTCCAAAGCAATGCCCTGGGGCTCGGGGAGGGGGTGGCTCCTTTATTTTTCTGTTTGTCCCTCTCCCCCAGCCTGCTCGGTCCCTTCCCTTGCTCCAGCCGGGTGGGATGGGGTTGGTCCCGGGGTTGGACCCCACTGATGAAGGTGATGCCTGCCTGGGTACCGTCCCCCAGGGCTGAGAGATACCCTGTCCCCATGGGGTCCCGATTGCACAGGGGTGCTGGGGTGCACAGCATGCCACCAAGCCGCTCTGGGTGCTGGATAGGATCCCCCATCCTCAGCCACCGGCACGGAGGACGGTGGGACCCCCAGGGTTGGGACCCCACTGGGGACCATGCCATCGCTCATGGCAGCCCAACCTGGTGCTCAGCATCCCCAGTGGCACAACCGGGGGCCAAATCCTGCCATCCTCAGGCTCACAGAAGGGCTGGAGGAGCTTCTCTCCCCAGCTGGATGTGGGCATAGGAATTTGGGGTGGCCGTGGCCACGTTCGGTCCGGGACAGGGGCGCACACCATGCAACTGCAGCTGCCGGAGCGAGCCTGGACAGGGGATGCTGCTGCCTCCTGCATCCCCCGGCCGGGATGCGCTGGGAGCAGCCACCGCAGCCCCCTCCCGACTATCACCTAGGGCACAACCCGGGGGTGCTGAGCCTGGCTGTGCCAGTCTATCCCGCCACGCCGGCTGCCATGCTCGCGTCGCCTGCAGAAATAAACTGTGTACGTCTGCGAGGCACGGAGGGCTGTGTCAGCATATTTAACATGTGCTTTGCTCAAATTGCTGCCCCAGCTGCAGGCATCTCTGTATTTGGGGGTTTCCCAGGGTCAGAGCCCCCCGTCGCTGCTCCAAGCGTGGGCAGGGGGAGGCTGGGTCTGGCAGTGGGGTGTCAGGGCTGCGGGGGCCGCGAGGGCTGCACAGACCCTTCAGGGTGAGGGCGCTGGGTGTCAGCATCGAGCCGGCCCCAGGAGCTGGCACGAAGCTGCTGTAGCAGCTCCTCTGTTCACTTAATGTCAAATAAATGTATTAAACCTCCGGCATCCCTCTCGCCTCCCTGTTTTCCTCATTTCCACAAGGCACTGCTGGAGGGGGACGGGGACGCCGGCTGTGGCCACGGCATTACCCCTGCATCCCCTGGCCTCGCTGCGGTGGGAACAGGCAGTGGGCATGGCAGCCCGGCTCTGCACCGGCTCACGGCACTGCCAGGGGTGTGGGATCAGCTGTGCCCCTCCGAGCCCCTGCAGCACACGGCCAGACCCAGACCCTGAAGTGGAGGGGAAAGGCAGCCACCGGCACGGACCCCTCCATCCCGCAACCTGCAGCCGCCTGTGCCCTGCAGCACGGCTCCCAGTGGGGGGCGGGGGGGGGCACCCTGCCCTGGCCCCCAGGCACCGGGGGGTTTGGGGAAAGATTTTACTTTAAAGGTTTTATTTAAAGCATCACCAGCATCTCTCGGTGCCCGAGCCAGCGGCTGGAGCAAGCGGCAAGCACCGGGACTGCTGCCCCACAGGTATCCCGGGCTCAGCTCTGCCACCGGGACGCACCGAGGGGCTTGTCCAGCTGGTTGCTAACTGCAGTGAGCGCACCGAGTCTCATGGGCCCCCCCTCACAGCGGCGGCTGGGCCCAGCCGCGTAATCCGGTTACTGTGACGGCACAACCGCAGCACGCTGGCCCCACGGCAGCTCCGGCATTTCCTCCGGGGGGATGGAGCACCCCACTCACCAGGCAGCACTGCTCCGTGCTGCAGACAGTGCTCCCGCCAGCTGCTCCAGTACTGGCGCTCACAGCATCCCCGGCCATCCCGCGGTGACCGGGATGGCAGCGGGGTCCCTTCTCTGGCCCCACAGCTCTGCAGGCAGCCCAGCGTGCGGGGACACGAGACCCCCGTGCTGAGAAAAAATCACCCTCTCCTGAGATGCGTGAGCCATGCCCCGGGGAAGCCTGCTCTCCCGTGCCAGCCTGTCCCCACCACTGTGATTGTCCCCTCCCGGGGGAACCAGCCTAGAACTAACCCAGCGTGTGGGCTAGCAGCCGTGGTGACCCCCGGCTCTGGTGGGTGCCCATGACACGCAGCCGTCCCAGCCCCCGGTGGACCCCCCGCCCGGGATTTAGGCACCCCGAGCCCTGTGCAGTGTCTGGCTGGGTCCTGCCAAGCTCCGCCTGGGACACAGCCCCCGTCCCGGTCCCCACAGGCTCGTCCCCCGGCCGGAGCAGCCAAATCCAGGCCTGGCTCCCTCCAGCGTTATAAATAGCCGGGACGAGGGGAGGGAGCTCCGCTCCCCAGGATGGGGGTGTCCTGGGGGCGGCGGGTCCCAGCGGGTGCTGATCGGGGGGGACTTGCTGGGTGCCAGGGCCGGAGGGTGGGAGGGCTTGGTGCTGGCGCGGACAGCTTGGCCCCGCTGGCTGGCGGTGCTGCCGCGGCACTGCCCGCCCTGGGAGGTGCGATGAGCTGCGCAGAGAATGGCCGGGGGGGCCGGCGGGTGCGTGTAGCCGGGGGAGGGATGGGGGCTGCGTGTGTGAGTGTGTGTGTGTGTGCACGAGACATTTATAGATCACGTGTGAAACTTGATCTCCCTGCAGTGGGCTAGGAGGAGAGAAAAAAGATAGAAGTATTGTTTTTAAACAGATTTTTTCCTTTGTTTTTCTTTTTTTTTTCCCCTCTCCCCCTGCGAGGCCTGCGGCCGCCTGGCGATAAAAGGCCGGAGCGGCCAGAGCCGGCTCAGAGGGAGGAAATGCCGAAATCGCAGCGTTTCAACTTGGCGGCGAGCGCCCACTGACCCGTCCCGGCAAAGAGCGGTGTGGCGGCCGCCCGGGAAGTGCCGGCGCATCCCCGGCTACGGCACCCCGCTCTTACCCCCTCCCCGGTGCCGCGGGGACCCCCGCACCATGCGGGTGCTCAGCCTCGGCCTCGTGGCCCTGACCTGTGCCACGACGGCACTGTGTGCGGCCGGAGCCCAGCGCCAGGCGCTGGAGGGGGGCGGCCGCCGGCGTTACCACCGGGTGCAGCACGGCCACTGCAGCTACACCTTTGTGCTGCCCGAGGCCGACCCTCTGCCCTGCCCGCCCGCCCCCGCCGCCCCCGGCCCTGCCAACGCGCTGCTGCAGCGGGACTCGCCGGCCGGCACCGCGCATGCCGGCCACGGGGCCGCCCAGCGCCTGCGGCACCTCGAGAGGATTCTGGAGAACAGCACCCAGTGGCTGCTGAAGGTAGGGTGCGGGGCAGCGGGGGGGGCACGGGCAGGGGGTCTGCCTCCAGCACCCAAGCGCACAGCACCCCCGTACCAGCTGCCCGCTCCGGCTCTCTGCCTGCTCCAGGCTGCCCGAGGCAGAGCTGGCTGCACAGGGGTTTCGTGCCCACCCGAGCAGCAGCGCTGCGGCCAGGTCAGCGTCTCCCCTGCAGGTTTGCAACCTGGGCCTGATCCTGGCCCATCTGCACCGGGCAATGTCTTGCGGGAGGGAATGGGTGCTGCCGGTGCTGCGGGTGCTGCAGCTTGTGAGTGCTGCAGCCCGTAGGTGCTGCAGATCACCGGCGCTTGCACTGCAGCTGTATCCCCCTGCCATCCCTGCCATGGCTCCTCGTGGTTCCAGCTGGGCTGGCTGTGCCGGGCATCCCTTGGGGCTCAGCGCTCCCTGTTCGGGGTCAGGATGCGACCCTGTTGGAAAGCTCTTGGGAAGGGTTCTGGCAGGTGGCAGAGTGAAGGATGTAAAGGCAGGCACCACCGAAACCTCGCCAGCTTCATCGTTTTCCCACTTACGGGCTTTGCAAAAGCTCCTGGCACTTGGTGAGTTTTTGAGTGGGACCCATGGCTCCCGGGCGGCCCCGTGGCGCGTGGGCGGGTGGGTGGGTGCAGGGTGGGGGGCAGTGGGGTGCCGCACCAGAGGGGCTGCGTGCTCACAGGGGTGCCTGCCACCCCGGCTCGCCCCGTCCCCACCACCCACGGCAGGAAGCGGCATTTCCTTCCCGAGGGCTCGCGAGCGCCGTTGGAGCCCCCATCTGCCGAGCACGGCCGCCTGCGTCAGACCCAGGAATAGCTCCCGGCTGGCTCGTCCCAGGGGACACCTCCCCAGGGGGATGTAAACCCCATGTCCCGGCAAGGCAGCGGCACCGGGACCCTGTGTGCCCGTGCTGATAAGAGGGCAAACAGCTTGTCCCCAGCTGTCACCAGCCTTCGAGCCAAGCGGCATCGCCAACACCACATCCCTGCCGTGTCCTGCCGGGTTGCAAAGGGACCCGCGTGCCTCTGCACCCCAATTTGCTGGAAGATTCCCCCGGCTGAGCAGGGCTAGCGATGCTGCGGGATGGTGCGTGCTGAGCCCCCGCAGCCCTCGGGGCCGGGGTCAAACACATCAAGCAGGGTGTCCCAGGGGTGGCCTGCACTGGCCACACTGCCTGGGGACCCTCTCCCAGCCGCCGGCCGTGTGGAGATGGCGGGGGCAGGAACAGGGATGTGCAGGGCTGTCCCCTGTCCCCTCAGCCATCCTAGACGACAAATTCCTCAAAAGCTGGGAAAACGCTGAGCCACGGCTCCACTGAAAGCCAGCCCGGGGTGTCACAGCGGGACAGGCAGAGCCAGCCACCACCCAGCTGGTGGCAGCGAATCTCCATCACTGCAGGACCTGCTGGGGGTGCCTGCACCCTGGGGTCCTTGCACCCTGGGGCCCCTGCCCTGGGGTCCCTGTGCCCTGGGTGCCCAGGCCAGCTCTGAGCTTCTCATGGGGCGAGGGCAGCCTCTGGGCACGGCCGAGCAAGGCGGGGGGCCGGGGGTCCCACTGCAGGTGCACGTGGCCCTGCCCCACAGCAGGCAGCCGCAGGCAAAGTGGGGTTGTACATCTGGGCAGCTGTGGGCAGCGATGCTGTACACCGCAGCCCCAAGGAGCAGGAGGCAGTGGGGCACTGGGCAGCCAGCACCCCATCCCATCCCATTCCATCCCATCATTCCTATCCCGCAGCATGGCCCCTCCGGCAAAGGCAGCTTTTAGCTTTTTTTTTCTGTTGTTCCTCGGCTTTCCTAATTTAACCGGAGCTGCCCAGAGAGGCTTGTTTTGGTCAGGCTCCAGCTCTGAACAAACAAACTGGGGCTCGAAGGAGGCATCGGGTTTGGGGACGGATTGTAAACAACGATGCATCCCCGTCTGCTCTGTCCTGGCCCGGGGAGTCCTGGCTGGGTGCCGGGGTCTGGGGGGCCTGCCAGCAGGCCCCCCAAACCTCAGCAGGGCTCCCCGGGTCCCCTTGGGTACCCCCAGCACCCAGCTTCCCCAAGGGACCCCATCCGCAACACTGGGGTGCTGGTCCACCCTCCCCATGTGCAGCCCCCACCATGGCCGGGAGGGACAGGGACATGGCGAGGACCCGGCGCATGGGGACACGTGGCTTCTGCTCGCTGTTCTGTCGGCTGTTCCCTTCTCAGGAGGAATTAATTTTAGTTCAAACATAAACATTTGATGGAGCCACCAGGTCGGGGGGGGGGGGGGGCTTGGGGCGGGACAGGGTCCCCAGCGGGGCAGTGGCAGGTTGGCAGCTCTGGGGCGCCTGTGGCACAGGGGCTGGTGCTGGCTTCCCCCCCACCTCTGGCCCTGGGGCCCCCCCAGCTTGTGCTTGTGGGATGCTTAGAAATGCCAGGGCAGGATGGGGACGGGGACAGGGGAAGGATGCAGCTGCAAGAAGGTGGCACAGGACCATCCAGCCATGGGCAACGGGTCCCCAGCACTGGGATGGCAGAGTGACCGGGGTTCCTCCTGCCCCAGGGCAGCATTTTGGGGTCACCCGCAGCACCACGGTCGTCCCCCCCCCAGCCACTCTGCCCTTCTTGGTGAGGAACAAGGCTGGTGGGACCCCTCCAAGCCCAGGCGAGCCCGGCTCACCTCACCACCCGTGGGGTGAAGGGGCGATGATCCTGGTTTCCCTGCCCTGTGCACAGAGCCTGTCCCACTTGGGTCCCCTGTGCCACCCATGGCCAGGGACGCTGTGCCCCCCTCCAGCCCCAGCTGCTCCCAGGGAGCTGCCGGGGTTGGGGCTGAGAGCCAGGGCTCCTTCTCCGGTTGCGCTCAGCCCTCCCCGTGCCAGCCTGACCTTTTCCACGGGTATGTACTGCCCTTGGGCTGGGAGATATGTTTATTTAAAAAAAAAAAAAAAAAAAAAAGCAAGATCGAGAGGGAGAAAAGGCCTCCCCGAGCCCTGTGAAGCAACAAGATTAACGACGTGGTTAAAGGGAAACTCTCCAGCAATCACTCAGCTCGGGGAAATGTTTTCCAGACGCGGCTCTCCGACCTTTCCCTGCTTCCTCCCCATGAGCACGTTCCTACAAGGGAAAATCCCCGGGGAAGCGGGGTGCAGGCAATGCCGGCCGGGATGCCCAGCCCCGGGACCCTCCTGCCTGCCATGGCTGCTTGTGGTGGGGTGATGGTTTCGCTGCTGCCCGGGTCTGGGGAGGAGGGAACGGGTCCCCGCTGCTGCCAGTGAGATTTCATCATGCACAAACAAGTGCAGAGCAGAGCCCTGCGCCCTGGCCCGCTGCCGGCCCCGCTCCCGTGCCAAGCATCCCGGCACCGCTGCCTGCCGGCCATGCCACCTGGGAGATCACCATCCCACCCCGGCCGGTCCCGCCTGGTCCACAACCGCGTGAGATGCACGAGGATGTGGGGCTCCGCCTGCACCGGCTGGGAGGTTGGGCAGGGAGCAGGACCCGGGCGGCGCGGGGACAGCGGGATCTGTAGGGTGGAGGGAGCCGGGCAGCCCCCGTCCCTTCCCTCTCTCGGGGGGCTGCCCAGCGCGGGGCTGCTTTCCCAGCGTGGGCGGCAGCACGGCCCGTTCCGCTCCCCGCGGCCCCTGCTGAGGGACCGTGCCCCCGCCGAGGCCGTCGCCCCGGGGAGGGGCTGAATGGGAACCTCATGGCGGGGCCGCCAGAAATAGAAAAGCCTTTGGGAAAGGCGGCTCCCCCGTGGGCTGGGAAAGCGGAAGCGACATCTCAGCTGTGTCCGCAGCCGGCTTCTTCCCAGCCCCGAGCGCTTCCCCATGGCGGGGCAGCACCGGGCGCCGGACACCCAACTTCCCCAGCCGATGGTGGCCCGCACCGTCCCTGTCCCCAACCCTGGGAAACCGATGGCTGGGGGCTGGCAGCTGATGCCGATGCCGACGCTGGCTGCTCCCTGCCCAGCTGCTCGGCACAGGCCACCCCAGCCGGGCAGCAGCCCCAGCGTGCCAGCAGACCTGGGAGCACACAAGCCGGTGCCGGGTCCTGGCGAGAAGAAAGCAGCTGGCACTGCAGCCCAGGAATCTTGGCAGCTGGTGCCTGAGGGGGCTCCCCCGCAGCAGCGCAGCCTGCGGGCAGCTCGCTCTGTCCTCCCGATAAGCTTCAAAGGGCCCCAAGATGGGTCGTGCCATGCTGAAACACTCCCAGGGATGTGCCTGGGGGCTGTGCCGAGCGCTGCCAGGCTCAGCCAGGGCGCCGTGGGAGGACCCGGCGAGCTCCCCAGATGACCTGATGTGTCCCGGCTCCCCTCCGCAGCTGGAGAGCTACATCCAGACGAGCATGAAGCCGGAGATGGCGCAGCTGCGGCAGACAGCGGTGCAGAACCAGACCGCCACCATGCTGGAGATCGGCAGCACCCTCCTCAACCAAAGCGCTGAGCAGAGCCGCAAGCTCACTGATGTGGAGGCCCAGGTAGGAGGTGGCCGGGGCTCACGGCACGTGTGCCGTAATGTCCCCACCACCCCCGGGACCATGGTGGGCGACATGGTTTCTCTGTTGCTAAAAGTGGGGCGATTCCCCGAGGTGATGCATGGTTTAATGCACCAGTGTGCAGAGGTACCGGGGTTGTGTGCCGGGGAGCCGTGAGCGCGGTGACACTGAGGAACGTGGCGTGGCCCTGGCTGCTCACACCGACGCTCCCCTCCGCTCCCGGGGCAGGTGCTGAACCAGACGTCACGCATCGAGATGCAGCTGCAGGAGAACTCCCTGTCCACCACCAAGCTGGAGAAGCAGCTGCTGCTGCAGACGAACGAGATCCATAAGCTGCAGAACAGGAACAAGTAGGGCCTGGGGCGACCTGGGGACCCCCACAGTCCCCGGACCCCGGGGGAAAGCTTGTCTCTCCCGCCCCAGGAGCACAGCTGCACTTTGGGGGGGCTTGAATCCCTCCAGGGCCTGGCTGGGGTCCCTGGGGGATTGCACAGCCCCGGCACAGCCCCTTGGGCTTTGATTCCCCCGAGCTAAGCATGTCCCGGAGGTGCCAGGCGGGGTGCGATTCGGTGGGTGCGGCAGGGGACGGGGACAGCTCTGCGTCCCTGCAGATGTGCTGGGGCACCGCAGCCGGGGCTGGGTCCACTCTGCCGCCCGCTCCCTGCCCGGCTGCTCGGCACAGGCACAGCCCCCCCGTCACCGCTGCCTCCCCCTTTCAGTATCCTGGAGGTGCGGGTGCTGGAGATGGAGACGAAGCACCAGGCGGAGCTGGCGGGGGCCCGCTTGGAGAAGGAGAAGTTGCAGCGCCTGGTAAGCCGGCAGAGCGGCACCATCGAGGAGCTGGAGAAGTCGCTGCTGGCCGCCAGCGCCAACACCAGCCTACTCCAGCGCCAGCAGCTCCAGCTCCTCGAGTCAGTGCAGAGCCTGGTGCGCCTCGTCTCCCAGGGCAGAGGTGAGCCGGGGTGCGCAGGCAGGGTGCAGGCAGCGGGAGAGCTCCTTGCCCCCCCCCATGAAGGTGCAGGGCCCCTGGGCTCAGCTCAGGCGTGGGTGACTTTGCCCCGAAAATGAGCCCTGGATGGCATCCGAGGAGCAGCTCCGAGCCCCCAGGGGAGGGTCCATGTCCCGACTCTGTCTCCAGCCACGGCAAATCCCCGGGCTTAGCCTGGCGGCAGCCCCAGTGCATCGCAGCCGCTGCCTCACCCAGCCCCAGGGAGACGACACAGAAGAAAGAAAAAGAATCCGTGGGCACAAAAGCATCCAAAGGGAGCGGGGAAGAGCAACAAAACCAGGCAGGGCTGCGGCACCGGCGGGGTTTCTAATGTCTTGCCGTCCCCTCTGCCGCAGCCCCGCTGCCCGGGCAGGAGCAGCTCTTCCAGGACTGCGCCGAGGTGCACCGGGCGGGCATCCATGCCAGTGGGGTCTACACCCTCCACATCGCCAACCTCAGTGAACCCAAAAAGGTGAGCGCAGCCCGGAGAGGGCTCCCACTGCAGCACCCCGGGGTGCTGCTGACCCCAGGGCCACCCAGTGCACACTACCCCCATACCACAGTGGGTATCCCTGTGGGATGGGCACATCCCAACCCCTCCTGCCAGGCCAGTGCCCCCCACCCCGTCTGGCCGTGGGGCTGAGGTGCCCCGGGGGCTGCAGAGGGGGCGAAGGCGGGAGGGGGGGGGATAAAATTGATTTTAAAGGCACCCCCATAGCCCACCCATAAGCACCATGCCCCAGCCCCTGCCCACGGCCACAGAGGGAGGAGAGACCCCCCAGCCAGGCACTGGGCACGGCACATGCTTGCCAGCCCCTTGGCAAGCTCTAGCACCCATGCAGAACCCATGCTGAGCTGCCCAGCCCGGGGTGGGGGGGGGTGGGGGATGCACCCGGCTACCCACCCCGAGCCAGCCCTCATCGCCCTACTCTGCAGCCTGTCCCGGCTCTCCCCGCTGCAGGCGTACTGCGACATGGAGACGGACCGAGGGGGCTGGACCGTCATCCAGCTCCGCGCCAATGGCAGCCTCAGCTTCCAGAGGAGCTGGAGGGACTACAAGCAGGTCTGCGCCCACCTGGGGAGGGGGGCACCCGGCGTTGCGCCCCGGGCACCCCACACTCACCCGCCCCCACTGCTCCCCCAGGGCTTCGGGGATGCGGCGGGCGAGTACTGGCTGGGTAACGAGGCCGTGCACCTCCTGACGAGCCAGGCGCCCTACGCCCTGCGCGTCGAGCTGCGGGACTGGGAGGGCGGCCAGGTCTATGCCCACTACAGGAAATTCCAGCTGGGGAGCGAGCGGCAGCTTTACAGGTAGGAGAGAAGCACTGCAGGGGCGGCCACCCAGCCCTCCCCGTCTCCAGCTGTCCCCAAGCCCCGCGGGCAGCGGTGGCCACGGGCAAGGGCTGGCTGCGGTGCCCGGGAGAAGCGCATGGCCCAGGGGGGTGCAGGATCACACGGGGCGTCGCTGAGATTTCCCGGCGGGATTACGGCTCGGCAGAGCTCCTCCCCAGGTGCCAGGGGACGTTGCTGTGCCACCCACTCCTTCTTCACTCCATGGGCTCCTGAGAACCCAAAGTAGATTTTAATGCATGAAATTGCATCAAGGCAGCGGGATTTCCCATCCCAGCCGGCAGCTGAGCGTGGTGCCAGCAGGCAGCCAGGGCACTCGCATCGCAGCTCGATGCTTGGGCAAGTAGGGGTGACACGGCCACAGCCGCCGGGCATTCCTGGGGGTTCCAGGCATCCCCAGGCTGCTACACCCATGTCTGGGGAGGCATGCTGCGCTCCTGCTGCCAGGCTTGTGAGGACGGCGTGTGCTCCCAGGAACATCAACCTGGCCACGGGCGGGAGGGGTGGCAGGCAGCTGGGTGCTTTGGTGCTGGGCTGGAGATGGGACCAGACCCTGGAGATCCTCTGCACCATGCATCCCATGCGTGCACCGAGCCAACCCCCAGCAAAGAGGACTGGAGGAGCCTCGGGGGGGGGGGGGGGGTCCTCTCTGCCCCAGCATAGCATGACCTCCACCCTCGGGGACCCCCAGGACAGGCCCTCCAAACCAGCAGACCCAGGCCAAGCTGGAGCTGCAGGATCTCTGCCTGCATCCCTCCGTGCCGGCCCTTGCCCAGCTCATGGCATCCTATGGCCTTCGACCCCCCCCTGAGCAGGGCTGAGGGGTTTTGTGAAACCCCCCCCCCCCAGTGCTGCCAGCCAGCCAGCACTGATGGTGGCCATGGCCATGCCGTGCTGGGCCGGGTGGCAGGCTCTCGCTGCAGGACTACAGCGGCACGGCCGGGCAGCAGAGCGGCATGGCGCTGCAGGGCACCCACTTCAGCACCCGCGACGCCGACAACGACAACTGCCTCTGCAAGTGCGCCCAGATGCTGTCGGGAGGTGAGTGAGCGGGAGGGGGGACGCCCACGCAGCACCCATGGGTGCCCACCTGGGATGCCACCCTCCCACCCTGCTCCCTCCTCGCAGGCTGGTGGTTCGATGCCTGCGGCCTCTCCAACCTGAACGGCATCTACTACCCGGCCCGGCACAACATCCGCAAGCTCAACGGCATCCGCTGGCACCACTTCCAGGGGCCCAGCTACTCCCTGAAGGGCACCCGCATGCTGATACGACCCGCCAGCTTCTAGCACGCCGGCGGCCGGCATGGCACTGCAACCGGTGCCAGCCTGGCACGGAGGGCGGGGGCCAGGAGGGGGCCGGGAGAAGGGATGGCTGGGGGAGACCGAGCCCTCCTAGCCGCCGCAGGGAAGCTTTTCCCCCAGTTATTATTTTTTACTCTTTTTTTATCCCATCCTCCGAGATCCTGCGCGTCACAGAGTGCGGCTGGGCCTCCAGCTCCCCACGCTACCTCCTTCACCCAGGGATGGGGGTCCAAGACCCCTCCAGGACCCCCTGCACGCTCAGCCCAGCTCCAAGGCACAGCGGGGGCTTTGCCTTTTCTGTATGTTTTAGGGCATTGCAAAGCCCCCTCCGTCCCCCTTTCCCAGTGGGATTAGGGGAGCTGGTGGGGATGGGGGTCCCTCTGAGTGCGAGGGGCCGGTGCCATCCGTCCTTCCCGTCCTGCCCAGGCATAGCCGTGCAGGGGGACACGGGCTGTGCCCTCCTGCGTGCATGGCCCAAGCCACCATCCCCACGCGTGGCGGCACAGGCACTGCTCCGTGCGGGACCGGGCTGGGCATTTCCAACCCCTGAGGGTGGGTGGGAGGAGCAGGGGGAGTCTTTGGGGACCCTGGGGGGACCGTCCCCGGGGCTGGGATGGCCAGCAGCCCCGTGCTGGGGGGGGGCAGCGCTGGCAGGGGGCTGGCAGAGCCCCAGAACAGGCAGGATGGGGCTGAGGGGTCGCGGGTGGGGAGGGGGCTGTTTGAGATGGGGCTGGAGGGCGGGAGGTGGTGGGAAGGGTCCTGGGGGCAGCTTTTGGGGGGGGTCTGAGCTGGGGCAGGGAAAGGAGGGAGGGAAATGGGGGGGTGTGGTGGTGTCGGACACGTGGGGAGGAGTGGGGCAAGGGGCCAAGACCCCTCTGCACCCCCAGCCCCCCTGCCCGCGGTTGCATTGAGACGGCAAACCCACACTGACGGCACTTTTGGGAGCAGCCCGGGAAGAGCAGGGTGCAAAGCAGCTGGGTCTCCGGCCAGCAGCACCAGGGCCCTGTGCCCACCCCCCCCACCCCCCCCCCCCGAGCTGCTGCAGCTTGGGCTGGAGGTGCTTTTATTTTTGTACTAAGAGATATTTATTTTCCAAGAGTCAGCGGGGGGGTGGGGGGGGAGGTCCCTGCACCCCACCGCCCCCGGGCAGGCACCCGTCCCCCCCGCTTCAGCAACTGCGACAAAAGGGTGGGCAGAAGGGCTGTGGGACAGGGCAGGACAAACGGACCCCTGAGCCCCAGGCAGCTCAGTGCACGGGTGAGCCCACGGGAGGGCAGGGCTCAGTGACACCCGGTCACAGCCTGTCCCTGTCACCCTTCTGAGGGTGTCCCTGTCCCCCTGCAGTCCCTGTCCCCGTCCCCCTCGGCCCCCGTTGCCACTAGAGGTCCCCTGCAGCCCGGTGGCAGCTCCCCGCAGCACACTCACCCCCCCGGGACAGGGGTGCCCCACTGGGTCCCCAGGTCACCTGTCCCTCTGGGTGCCAGGACACCCTGGGGACTGGTGGCAGCGGCGGCAGCTGCCAGGGACCTGCTGCCTCCGTGACACCCAGGCGCCCCAGTGCCTCCCTCCCCAAAACGGGCCCGGGCAGGGGTTCGCTGCCACCTAACTCTGGCCCCCACCGCAGCTCCCGGGGGACAGGGACAGTGCCCCGGGGTGGGGCGAGGGACACAGGGACGCGCTGTCCTCCCCATCGGGACAGTGGGACTCGCTGGCAGCGTGCTGGCACTGGCACCGGCTGCACACGCGGCAGCAAGGAGGTTCCCGATGCCTTGCCCTCAACACCGTCCTGAGGCATTCGCTAATTAACAGTGATTAAAGCACGTGACGTAGTTGGCACTTCCAGAAGATGCTCATCAGTGGGGCTGTGCAGAATAATTAAAAAATGGAAAATACAGGGTGGGGGGGCCACCGGGGAGCCTCGCCCTGCTCCCAGCGAGCGGCACTGCAGGCAGCAACCGTCCCGGCACGGCCGCAGGCCCTGGCCCCCCCCGGAGCCCCCCCTGGCCCCTCACGCCCTGCCGGCGGCTGGCACGGTGCGGCTGCACCTGGGCCGGAGGCTGAGTGCCAGGCAGGGGGGCGGCCCCCCTCCCCGAGGTGCTGGGCCTGGCTCCCCAGACTGGGGTGCTGCCGGTTTTCTCTCTCTCCCGGCTGCCTGCCTGCAGCTCCTGCCTGCACATGGGGCACCCATAGGATACCCCAGCACGGAGGGGCAAGGGCGATGGACACCCTTCCCGGCCGTCCCTCCTCCCTAGAAATAACAGACGGGCTCAGCTGCGGCTCCCCACCGAAACCGGAGCTGCCGAGAAGCAGCTGCCAGGGAAAGTGATAGGGAGCGCTGGGGCCGTCCTGCTGTCCCCAGCAGGGACACGCAAAGGGGGGGCATTCCCGGGGGGGGCACGTGTCACCTCACCGTGGCCATGCCAGGGTTTCATGCAGGCAGCCCCACGGGTGCAGGGTCAGATAAAGACTCCTGCCTCGGGAACACGGCTCCTCCTGTCCGTGCATCTGCATGCACACAAACACATGTGCACGTACACACAAGCATGCACGCACGCTTGGACACACATGCACGTGATCACACATGCACACACGAGCGCGCAGGGCTTTGGGCGGCCACGCAGCCACGGCAGGTCCCAGCCACGCAGGTTGTGGGACACCAGAACCAAGCTGAGGGCCGGCACCGCCTGGAGGGGCAAGTTGGCTGCTCGGCCCCATGCCCGGCAGGGGCCCCCGGCCCCCCCCCCCCCCCCCTTGGCAATAGCAGCAAATTTAGACCAAGCCCTGGACACACCGGGCTGAGGAATCCGGCAGCACAGCCGGTCCCAGCCGCCGGCGGGGATCCAGTTCCCGCAGAGCTTTCCCTGAGGGTGAAGCCTGTTCCCAAGCGGGTGCTCGAGGTCCCCGTCACCCCCTGGTTTCCGGCTCCCTGCGGAGGCACCCGGTGCCCCACGTGCCATCATTAAGGATACCTTGGGCGTGCGCTTCCTCCCCAGCCCGCTTTGTCAGCCTGACTCATGGGCCAGACGCCATCCCCGCATCCCGCCCGCCGCATCCCGCCCGCTGCATCCCGGGCAGCCAGACCTGCCTGCGCCCCAGCGGGAGCTGGATGGATCCTGCACCCTGGGCAGTGGCTCTGGGCGGACACACACGGTGCAGGAGCCGGGCTGGTGTGGGAAATACTTCATCCCCGTGAGGGCTTTTTTGGGGACCCCGAGTGCTGGATGGAAGCCCTGGTCAAGGGGAGCCCCGGTGCTGCCCTGGCCAGCAGTTGCCGAGCCGGGGCTGAGCTGGGGGGAAGCGCTGGCTGGGGCAGGACGGAGCGGCAGCAGCTCTGGCCCCTTCAAAAATGAAACCTGCAGCTCTGGGACGGGCGGCTGGACCTTGTCCCCTGGCCTGTCACCGCTGCCGCGCACGTGGCGTTTGCCGAGCAGCACCCGCACCAGGCAGGCTGACTCCCTGCACGTGTGGAGCCATTTGCAGCCATGGCCCCACCACCACGGCTGGAGCCAGAGGGAGGCAGCAGCAGGGCCCGTGTCCAGGAGGGGTCCCCTGGGTGCAGACACTGGTGGCTTTGGTACCACCTTCCCCAGCAGCCGCCTGCCCACGTGGGATGCATCAGTATCACAAGGAGCAGGGGGATCTCACCGGTGCAGGCAGCACCCACGGTGCTGGGGGGCCGTGGTGCCGCACGAGGCCACCCGGGGATAACGCACGGGCGCTTTTCATCTTCAAAGCGCTCCCTGCACCGACTTTTATCCTCGCGCCTCCCCAGCCCGCCTGGGAGGTCTCCGCTATCGCCGCCCCCATCTTGCAGTCCCGGAGGAGCCGGGACTTGGCCAAGTGCAGCAGCACTTTGCTGGAGCGGGGCAAGGAGGCAGGGGAGGGCTGCATGGTCGGCACGGTACTGGCTGCGGCACAGAGGGGAATCCCGCCGGCCAGGGCTCTGCCAGGACCTGCAAGACCCGACCGCCGCCCCCGCTGTGCCCGCCGGGCCCCGCGCTGGCACACCACGGCACGGCACCCATCGCTCCTGCGGGAACCCGGCCGCTCAGCACCGCCAGCCCCTGCTGAGCCGTGGGCACCTCAAGGGTCCCTGCCCCATCCTGACCTCCACCACCTCGAGAGACAGCAATGCACACAGCCTCCAAAATACAGAGATTTAATAAAACCAGCCGCGTTACTATTATTATTTACAGACCAAACATCAGGAAAAACAGTAGAAATGAGGAAAAGACCAACAACCGTCATATTCATAAATACCAGGGCCCAGCATGCCCGGGGCTGTGCGCCCGCTGGCACCTGGGAGGGGATACAAGCGCTCACAGACACTCGCACACACGCAGCCCTGGGCTGCTCAAAGCGGGAGGTCGGGTTTGCCCCCCGCCGCGAAGCACCCAGCTTCTCCCAGACCTTCAGCGTTAAGACGGGGGCCACCAGGAAACGGCCCCCAACCCGTGCAGCGTGGCCCCCTCGGTGGAGGCTGCAGGGGGGCAGCTCCTTCCCCAGGGCTGTGTCCCTGCTCCATGCAGGGGGGAACCGGCCCCTTACCCCCCACCCATGGGTGCTGGCAAGAAGCAGGGCAGGCAGGAGCTTCCAGCAGTGCAGGCAGGCTGACCACACACGGGCTCCCGCAGGAGTGGGCGAGGAGAGGGTGTTGGGGACCGGCCGCGCACCTGGGGACACGTGTGTCCTCTGCCCTCCCACAGGCTCGCGGGGACCTGGCTCTCCAGTGCCGGCACAGGGGTCTGACAGAGCCAGAGCCAGCGGGAAGGATGCCCAGCCACCACACCGGGGCTCTGCCAGTGCCGCTGTGGCACGGGGGGCAGGGAAGCAAGGGGGGGCGGGGGCTGAGTTTGAGGGTCCTGTCCCCACCGAGAGGTCCCTGCTCCTCCCGGGACACAGCCTGCGCTCCCTCCCCGTCCGGCATTGCCTGCTCGCGAGCAACCCGTCCCCGGCACCCGCCGCCACCGCAGCACTGCTACACGTCAGAAACCTGCTGGGGCTCCCTGGCCTGGCGCAGCCCGTACAGCCACTTGATGACGCGGGCGTTGCGCTCGATGACGGAGATACCGTAGGGGATGCGCTCGGCCGGCCGCCCCTCTGGCGTGGCAGCGCTGGGCGGCGAGCGGCCGCCCTCCGAGCTGGCTGTGCTCACGCTGTGAAACTTGAGGGACACGATGTCGGAGCTGGCGCGGGCGAAGCGCTCGGCGCCCATGTCCTGCACCTCCTCGGGGTCAAGGCCACAGTAGTTGAAGAAGCGCTCCAGGTCGGCGGTGGCCCGCGAGAGCCGGTCGCTCAGGTCCGACTTGGAGCGGTGCAGCAGGGGCTGCCGGCGGGCGCTCTCGGGGCGGGCGGGCGAGCTCCGTGCCGGGGCCACAGTCAGCCTGCCTGGGACAGGGGACGCGGGCACCAGTGTCACCTGGCCCTGCGGAGCCCCACAGGGACGGACATCCACCCTCCGTACGGCCACACTGCCGGGGGACTTGGTGGCAGCGGGGCTCTCCGGCAGCTTGCCAGCACCTTCCGCCCCGCCGCCCAGCGCCGCTGGCACCTCTGCCCTCCACTTGCGCTCCCGGCCCAGCGGGCTCTCGGCCTTGGGGAAGGGGCTGTCGCAGAGGTTGATGAGGTTGTTGAGGATCTCCAGGTCAAGGGAGGTCTTCGGGCCGCCAGCCTCAGCACGGCGTGGCCCCAGGGGTGCCCTGCGGCTGGGGGTGAGCGCAGCCCGACGCACCCCCGGGGTGAAGAGGGGCTGCTTGAGCAGCAGCGGCTTCACTGGCTCCTGCTTGGTGCTGGCGACCCGCTGGCTCTTCACGTACTTGGCCTTGTCGGCCTCCAGCCTCTCCACTGCGCTGGGCTTCCCAGCACCTGGCTCGGCACACCGGCGGAAATAAGCGGGGCCCTTGCGGAGGATGCGGATGGGCATGGCCGAGGTGAAGGGTGCCGTCACCGTCACCCCCTTCATGGCGTCACCGGCTTGCAGCGCCTCGATGGGCATCCTCCGCGCCGGCACCGGGGCGCAGGGTGGGCGGCCGCCACGGGTAGCGAGGGGCTCACGTGCTGTCGGCTGCAAAGAGGGGCCGGAGTGAGGGGCGGTGGCGGCGGCTGGCCCCTGCCCACGCCCCGGCCCCGCCAGCAGACAAAGGCTGCACGGGGCTGTGCGGTGCCGCACTGTCTGCGCCGGCCGTGCCGGGCTTCTTATTTGAAGGCAGGAACCACGCCTCCACCCGCTGCTGAGGCCTCCCCGAAACGTCCCCCGGCCAATCCGCAGAGCAAGCCTGCTTCAAACCGTACCCGGGCCAATGGGGCTGGCGGGGAGGGCACCCCAGCCCTGGTGAGGGGCACCCCGGGGAGCGAGGCTGGGGCGGAGAGGGGCGGTTTGGCCCAGCACCCCTCGCCAATGCTCTGCTCACATAGCCTGTGCCCAGGGGTGCATCACCCGCTTCCAGGAGCGCATTGCCCACCCCAAGGGGTGCATCGCCTTCACCCAGGGGTGCATTGCCCATGCCCAGGGGTGCATCACCTGCCCCACTCACCCACCACCCTGCCAGGCTGGGGGATTCGGGGCTCCACTCCCTCTGCTGTTCCCTCGGCTCTCAGTGCCCTCACAGGCTCTGGGGCTGCTCCCGGGCTCCCCGCTCCCACCCTGGAGCGCCTTGGAAAGCACCGGTGGGGATTTCCACCCGTGCTTCCCCAGCCGAGGTGTGCCAGGAGCGGCGCTGGGGCCCCGTGCACCCTGTGCACCCCATGGGCCCCCGCCAACCCCAACAAGCACAGCCGCCCACCCCAACAGTCACGCAGAGGCACCAGCCCGCCCACAGTGGGGGGGGGGGAGGGGGGGAGAGGGCCCAAACCAGCCCTGCACCCCTTTGCAGCCCCCTGCCTGGCTGCCCCCAACGCCCCTGCCTGGGGGTGGGCACAGCCGGAGAGGTCCCAACACACAGAGGGGCTCAGGCAGTGGTGGGGCGCACAGGGGGACACGTGGGGTCGGACCTGCCCCCGCCTCCCCCTCCCTCCCCATCCCCCTTCCCAAGAACCCCCCGGAGGTCCCCGGCTGGCTTGGGGCACAGGTGAGCGCAAAGGAGGTAACAGCAAGCCCCGGCACTCACCGGGTACGGCGGTGGGCACGGTAGGGGCCAGTGTGCCGTGGCCTCACTCCCTCCCGCGGTGGCCCCGAGCAGGCTGCCGTCACCGTCAGCCACTCACCTGCATGCACAACTTCCTGGGTGCAACCCAGGGCCTGTCCCAGCGTCGGCTGTGGGCGGCAGGAGCCAGCCCCGGCACACACAGCACCGCGTCACGGCCATGCCGAGCCACGGCTGCACCGTCTGCAAGCCCATGTGCGCCAGCGTGTCGGCCCCAGCCCCCCAGAATCCGTACCCCAACGGGGTCCCCGTGCAGCAGCCACCCCGGCACACGGTGCATCCGCCTGATGTGCTATGACAGGCAAGCAGCCTGGGGGGAGGCTGGCTGTCCCTGTCCCTGTCCCCTGCCTGGGGAGACACGCTGTCTTCTGACCTGGAAAGTGTCGGCAGGGGGCTGGCCAGGCGCGGGGACAGCTGGGGACCGTCCCAGTGCCAGCACAGACCCTCCTGCCTTGCTCCCTGGGGGTAGTTTTCTGCACTCCTCTGCGGGGTGCCCAGCGCGGGGGAGACCTGGGGACAGAGTCAGCAGTGCAGAGTGCCAACGTCCTCCCTGGGCAAGGACAGGGACAGGCAGGGCAGGCAGGGCCCCCCAGCCAGAGCCGTGCTTACAGCCCCCATGGGAAGCAGAGCCGGGCTGTGCTCAGTGCTGCGCAAATGCACGGGCAGAGCCAGGTCCTGCAGCCCAGCTGGTGCCAGAGACTGGGGGCAGCTGGTCGAGAGCCTTGCTCACCCAGCACCAGGGCGCTTGCTGGGGTGGTGGGGGGTGCCAGCTGCTAGTTTGGTGCCCATGCAGCAGCACCCCTCGGTTCCAGTGCTACCTAGACCCCGCACCCCACAGCAGCACCCAGTCCATGGCTGGCCCCGCTGCCCTTGCACCCTGTGCACAGAGGTGCAAACATGCCCCCCCCCCGGGCAAGGCAAAGCAGGGACACATCCCCACGTTGGGCACTGGAGCTCAGCTCGGTGCCAGAGGCTCAGCCCCGGGGCCAAGCCACAGAGGAGATGGCTGTCGGGGCGCAGGGACGAGGATGCAGGGCCCCCCAGCACAACCACCTGTGGCCGGCATGGGCTCCCCTCCCCTGCCCAGCTGGCAAGGACAGCCTGGCCGGGCACAACCTGCTACTCTGCATTCCTGCGGTGCCGAGCCACCTGCCCTGGCACGGCGGCACTGAGCCAGGCTGCACCAAGCCTGGCTGAGCCGAGCTGAGCCACCCTCCGAACAGGCCCAAAACCACAGCGACGTTATCGCATGCCCCAGGCCCGGACGGAGGGCGGGAATCCAGGTGCCAGGGCTGACAGCCCCGCTCGTGACGTGCAATGCCCGGCCGCGGCCCCAGCTCCTCTCCCTCCCGGCGTAGGCAGCCCAGACGGGCTCACTTTGGCACACTGGATCATCTCCTGCCTGGAGGCAGCTGCTCCACAGAGCCGTGCCGGGAGGTGTGCGGTTGTGCCTCCCCCTCACCGGGTGACCCAGCCCCATGCTGATGGCACGGGACCGGCATGGGACCGGCACCACCTTCGCCACCTACCTGGATTGGCCCTGCGATGTGGGAGCCTCCTCGGCACAGCTCAGCCGCCACTCTGCTTCTCCCCACGTTTGTCCTGGGGGTGTCCCGGTGTCCCCACGCCTCCTCCTCCCCAGCCACGTCCTCCCCTTCTCCCCGCAGGATGGCAGCTGGCAGGGCGCTGGAGCGGCTCCGTGCCACGGCTGCTCCCGCTGAGTCAGCGCCGGGTGAGGACGCCCTCCAAGGCAGCTCAGTGCTCACATGGGATTAAAACCATGGGGCATTCCTCCACGCCAGGCTGTGTCACGCAGCATGACTGCAACCAGTGACGTCCCGGCATGGGTGCTGATCCAGCCCGCAGTGCCGGCCAGGCAGCGCGAATGCACAGCCTGAGATGCTCACACCGCCAAAGCCAAAATGCCCCTGGACGTCCCCTGCGCACTGCGGGCAGAGGGGTCTGGTGCCCCGCTGGGGCTTTGGGGAGACGGGAAAATTCCCAGCCCTCCCGCGGGCAGGGAGCTGCCGCCTGGCTCCCCATGTGCCGCCAGCACAGGCAGCCGGCAGGGCCTGCTCTGATTTGGAAAACTCGCCTTGTTTCCCCATGCACCCGGCTGCAACCCTCCGCAATGAAGTTCAGCATACAGCAAAATAACCCAGATGGCACAAAGGGAAGTGACGGACCGGAGCAGGACCACCAAACCTGCGGCCACGTGGACCTGCTGGCCTGAACCCAGCCCCGGGGCAGGTCCGGGGGCTGCCTGTCCCACGGGAGGGGCAGATCCCGCAGTGAGGTCCAGCTCCGCGTGGAGCGGCCGAGCGCTTGGCCCATGCAGCACGGAGCTCGATTGCAGCCGTGCATTTTTCAAACTGCTCATGGAAGCAAGACAAGGAGCTGGCGGAGGGACAAGAGCCGAGCAAAGCACACAGAAAACTGCCAGAGGGCTGCCCCGCGCTTGGGCAATGGCAAAGGTGGATCCGCACGACGAGCTTGGCTGGAAGAACGCTGCCTGGTGCGGCAGGTGAGGGCAGGGCCTGCAGGCGCCTGCCCAGCCAGGCTGCATACCCCCACAGCTGCCAAGCGTGCGCGGGGTGCAGGCAGCCGGCTGCAGGCAGCTGCCCGGGCATGTCTGGGCAGCCGGGTACTTTTGGAGCGGGGCGTTGGAGCCAGGCAGCGCCCCGGAGCCTCACCCTCCTCGGGAGCACCCTGGGACGTGTTTCTGGAGGGCAGCCCACCACGGGAGCGCTCCCCCAGCACCCAGCTCAGCACCTCTGCCGCTGCCCCGGGGACACAGGGACAGGGCAGGGACGGACGAATGGTGTTTGGAAACAGAGGGACAGGCGGGTGCTGGCAGTGGCTCCGCTCTCACCTCCCACAGAGGCTCGGGGCTGGGCCCCCCCCTCGTGTCGCTTCGAGGAGCTCCCGGGAGCAAAATGCAGCCGCCAACAAGCAAAAAACCAAATCTGAGGCCAAATCATCCCTGGAAGTGCTGGGTGGAGGCGGCTGCAGGTGCCCGGCAGCACCTGTGGAGCAGTGAGGCCAGGGCTCGGCACGGCTTGGGCAGCCCCAGGCAGAGGCACTCCCAGAGCCGGGAGCCCCCCCACCCCCCCTCATCTTGGCGCGTGCTAATTCCTGGTGTTTAATTACAGCCCCTTCCCATGCCGAGGCTGTGCCCAGCTTTGCAGTAGGGGAATCATCCCTGCACCATGTACCTGGACCTCGGAAAAGCCACCGCCTGCTCCTGCCTCAGTTTCCCCAGCTGTGGGCTCTGCAGAGCAGCTCTGCCAGGCAGGGGCAGCTTTCCAAGGGACTTGGGGACTCGATGGGGAAGCTCTCGCTGGGCCCAGCATCACCTTGCTCCCCGCTGCCCGTGGGCAGAGGGAAGGATGCTGCCCACACCCGGCTCTCCCCACACGTCTCCGCAGGCGGCAGCTCCGGGCCAGGAGCCGGGGAGGTGACAGATGGGGACATGCCGGGCGTGAGGCCTTTGTCTGCACGGTGGCGGTGGTGCGGGGCGGCATGGACCCGCAGATGGCGGCTGCCAGCAGGGCCGGGGCCGCAGCCCGTGGCCAGGCGAGCGCCGGGCCCTGGGGATCCGGCCCTTTTGTCAGGGTCTCACCTCCGGCAGCAGCCCCTTCCCGGCTGCCCCCCACCAGCCTTTCAACTTTCAACTTGACCTGCTCCTTTCACATGGAAATGAAATGCAAATGGAGCTGGGGGGCTGCCAGGGGCCAGCGGCTGTGACCTGCCAGCGGGTCCCCGCACCCAAGTCTGGGGGGTCATACCCACTCGCCTGGGGCGGCCGGTGGTCCCTGGGGTGGGGGGGTCCCCCTTGTCCCCCAGCAATGGAGCAGCAGCCTTCCCCTGCCCAAGAAGACCGTCCCCACTGCTCTCAGCTGAAAGCAGATATTAGGGGATGGCTCTTGCCGGGGCTGAGCTCGAGGACGGACCCCTGCTCCTGCGGGCTGCCAATCCCCCCATGCCCTCCCACCATCCGGGCACCGCGTGGCATGGGCAGCGTGCCCACCCTGGGGAGCCTCGCTGCACACCCTGCCCCGCACTGGCTGTGGTTGGGGATGGGTCCCCAGCCCTGGCCGGGCAGGGAGGGGGCTTCCCGGCAGGCCGGTTACCAGAGCCCGGTAAAGTCCCGCAGCCGGGGACCGCTCGGCTACCAAATGTTGCCATCTGCCTCTGGGGCCTTTGCTCGCATCTGCTGGGGGTGCGGAGGGGCAAGGGGCCGGGGGGCCGGGGCTCAGCTGCAGCACGGGGAGGGGGCGGAGGAGGCACAGCCGTCTCGCGCTGCGCAGGCAGGCAGCACTTGTCGGGCGGATTTGGGTGAGGACCATGAAGTGGCGGCGTGGGGGTCCCGCACCCAGCACCCCCTCGGGCTCCCCTGCCCCTGCACCACAGCCATTCACCCTTGGGAAGGGTCTCACCGCCGGATGCGCTGCTCCTTTGTGCTGCCAAATTAAACACAGGACAACCGCCGTCCCCTCCCTGTCCCCCCCCCGTCCCCATCCCCATGGACACACGGGAACCTCAGCTGCCCCAGGGCTAGCCCGAGCCCCCTGCACCTGGTTTCTCCCAGCATCTTGGACCTGCTCCCCCCCCCCCAGGTCCCCCTGGGCACCTGTACTGGTTTTGGCTGGGATAGAGTTAATTTTCTCCATAGGAGCTGGTATGGGACTGTTTTGGATCTGTGCTGAAAACAGTGCTGATAACCCAGGGATGTTTTAGTTATCGCTGAGCAGTGCTTGCACAGTGTCAAGGCCTTTTCTGCTTCTTACACCGCCCCGCCAGCAAGCGGGCTGGGGGTGCACGAGGAGCTGGGAGGGGGCACAGATGGGACCCCACTGACCAGGGGATATCCCAGACCATATGATGTTGTGCTCAGCAATAAAAGCCGGGGAAGAAGAAGGAAGGGGGGGCATTCGGAGTGATGGCATTTGCCTTCCCGAGTCACCGTTAGGCGTGCTGGAGCCCTGCTGTCCTGGGGATGGCAGAACACCAGCCTGCCATGGGCAGCAGTGAAGGAATGCCTGATTTTGCTTTGCTTGCGCACGCAGCTTTTGCTTTCCCGGTGAAACTGTCTTTATCTTAACCCACCAGTTTTCTCCCTTTTACCCTTCCCATTCTCTCCCCCATCCCACTGTGGCGGGGGCGAGAGAGCGGCCGGGTGGTGCTGAGCTGCCTGCTGGGGTTAAACCACGACAAGCACCTAAAACCGTGCCCCCCCGCGGGCACCCAGCTGTGCCAGCACCGTCCCTGCAGCCCCAGGGGCACAGGGGACACCCTTGTCCCCACTGCAACCCCGTGGTTGGGGCAAGGATGGATCCAGGAGCAGGGCAGGGTGCAGGGGCCGGCTGCAGCCCCCCAGAGGGACAGGCGCAGGCAGGGCAGGCGGGCAGGCAGGCAGGCAGGCAGGGCAGGCAGGCCACTGGAGAAGGCAGCCCCAGGTTTTGCAGGGCTGCAGCTCGCTCTCCCAGCGACACCCGGTGGGTGCTGGGGGAAGAGCCGCCGTGAGGCATCCCGGGGCGGTGGATGCTGGGACAGATGGGGGGGGGTTTGTGCTGCTGGGGGTGATCTTGCCTCTGTCTCCGCACCTGTGTCACCTCCCGGCCGGTGCAAGTGGCTCATCCGCTGGCTCACGACTTGGCTGATCGGCTGGTCCCATCTCGCTGGACATGGGGTCAAAGATGTCCGGCCCCGCAGTGCATCTGAGGTGGGACAGCCGTTACACCCGCGGGTCCCTGAGGGCCCCAGCCCAGCCCATGACCCTGCAGAGATCGACGGTGGGGACAGGCACCGTCACGGGGTGACATTCACACCTGCAAGAAGCAGCCTGAAATAGGTGGGACACAGTTCAGCTGGGGACAAGTGCAAAGTCCAGGACACCGCCAAGAATAATCACCGGCACCAGGCCAAGCCGGGGCGCACCGGGCCAGCAGCAACGCAGCGGCAAGCACCCCATGCCATGGCCAGGCAGGCAGCAGGCATGGGGCTGTCCCTGCTGCCGGCGGTACGTGGGGACGGAGGGCAACGGTGGCCCCTCGGGCAGGGCAGGGGCGGGGCTGTCCCCGGGCTGGCAGGGAGAGGGCAGGAGGTGGCCAGAAACTGGAGATGGCACAGTTGGACTTTGGCCACCGCGACAGTTTGGAGCTGAAAGGCCCCACCCGGCGCCCAGGGTCAGGCTGCACGGGACGAGCTGGGCTTGGTGGCGGGGAGAGGGGAGCGGGACCCCGCAGCCAGCGCTGCACCCCCCTGGAGAAAACTGGGGACCCACTGGGAGGGGAGGCACGAGCCGGTGGTTGTCCTGAGCCCCTGCCCCCTCTGGCCGTGCCCCCGTGCCCAGGCTGACCCCAGCCCCTGACCTGCCCCGTGGGGGGGGGCTGCTGAGACCGGAGCTGGTCCCTCTGGCCCCCAGGCACTCCTCCCTCCAGCCATGAGGGTCCCCTCGGGAGTGGGACCCGCCGCTCATCCCTCCAAGGACTTCAGAATTTTTCCTTATGCTTTCTTATTGCTTTTATCTCATCACACCCTGTGCCGGCAGCCGACCATCCTCGCAGCTCACGTGTCCCCCCTGGGACCTGCCAGGACCCGCCCACCCAGGACAGGCGCCCTGAAACGCAGCTTCGGACCCCGCTGCTGAGCACGTGGCGGGAGGCTGCGGGGTTCCCCCGGCCACCCCCGACCCCGGGGGTCTGCCAGCTGGGACCAGGACAAGGAGCAGAGCGGGGCCAGGTCATCACCCGTCTGCATCCGGAGGTGGTGACGCGCCCACATCACGTCACTGCCCCGGCAGCCAGGACTCGCTCCCGCCCGCGTGCTGCTGCCGGTTCCCCAAAGCGCAGTGAGTTCCCCCTTGGGAGATGCCCCAGGGATTCCTGAGGAACCGGTCAGACCGGGAGCGCTCTTCCTTCCTGGCTCCTGCTCGGTACCGGCGTCCCCGACGCCTCCCCACGGGGCCGGAGCCATGAGTGGGTTGTTGCACTCGCCAGGCTCAGCCCCGGGAGACGTGGGTTTCCTCCGCCGGGCTCAGCGCTGCGGCAGAGGGCTGGAGCCGGGCTCTGCCGGACTGCGGGGGCACGGGGATGCGGGGACACGGGCTGTGGGGATCCTCCTTCCCTGGAGTGGGACGGGAGCCGGTGCCCAGGGCTGGCAGGGGATGTGGCTGGATCCTGGCTGACTCAGCTCGCTGGTATGAGCCAAGGCTGGTTTGCAGGGGGGGCTGCAGGGGCCCTTCTCCCCGTGGCCGCCGGAGCCTGCCGGGATCTCACGGGACCCGGCTGGGAGGAGACGGGCGCTGCTTTGCCCTGCCCTGCGGATGCGGTGGGAGGTACGAGGCCTACATTCCCAGCAAAGCAGCTGCCCAGGCCTCTCAGCCCCCAGGTGAGAGCCATCTTCACCCCGTACCAGGCTGAGCCGTGCCGTGCCAGGCTGTGCCGTGCTGCGCCGTGAGCTGGGGCAGGTTCGATGCCCTGCCAGGTCCCGTCCCGGCACTGCGCCTGGTGCTGCCGAGCCCCAGCTCTCTGGGACGGGACCCAGGCGGAGCCGAGCGGGTCCCGCACCCAGTGCAGGCGGGCGCGGCGTCATTGCCCGCGGGGAGCAGGGGGGTCCCCAGGGCTTGAAGGGGGCAAAGGGGGGCCGGGCTAGGCCGTGGGGAGGCCGTGCTGCTCTGCGAGTCCCGCACCCCCGTGGCGTGTGGGAGAGGAGCCGCTGTGCCCATCTGCCTGCCTGCCTGCCTGCAGAAGGGGGGACGCAGGCAGCGGTTGTGGGAGGGCCAGGGTCGGGGTCCGGGGGGGTCGAGTCTCACCCCACTGCTGATCGAAGCCTCTCCCTGCAGTGCGGCAGCGTTGCCCTCGGGCCCAGGCACCCAGCCCTGAGCAATGGCACTGCTGACCCACCTCCTTGCCTGCATCTTCGGCACGGGCTCCTGGGTGGCCATCAACGGGCTGTGGGTCGAGCTGCCGCTGCTGGTGACGGTGCTGCCGGAGCAATGGGACCTGCCCTCCTACATCACCATCATCATCCAGATGGCCAACGTGGGGCCGCTTTTCATCACCCTCATGCACCGCTTTCGGCCCGGCTTGCTGAAGGAGGTGGCCATTATCTACATGGTTGTGTCTGTGGGTGTCGTGGCCTGCTTGCTTCTGGCCTTCTTCTGGAACTACACATCCCCCATCGCTGGGAGGCCCCACAGCACCGCCTTCCTGCTCCTCACCTTCTTCCTGGCCCTGGTGGACTGCACCTCCTCTGTCACCTTCCTGCCCTTCATGATGCAGCTGCAGCCCCAATACCTGACCACCTTCTTCATAGGCGAAGGGCTCAGCGGGCTGATCCCCGCTCTCATCGCCCTGGGCCAGGGCTCCGGCATCTCCAGCTGTGCCAATGTTACCCACGTGGTCAACATCACCATCGGCAACAAGACCGTGGAGAGCACTGTCTTCCAGCTGGAGACCCGCTACCTCCCAGCCAATTTCTCCACCTTCTTCTTCTTCCTCCTCATGACTGTAATGATGCTGGCCTGCTTGCTGGCCTTCTTCTTCCTCGCCAGGCAGCCCAAGGTGTGGGAGCTCTCCCAGCAGCAGCTGTTTCCCAGCAGCATCATGCTGAGCTCATTTGACCAAATCCCCAAAGAGGAAGCTAGCTCGCGGCTGAGCAGGGGCTGCCCGTGCCCGAAGGATGCCAAGGGGCCTGGGGACATCCTGCCGGAGAAGGTGTCCTGCCCCCCGGCCAAGCTCACCTTCATCTACCTCCTCATCGCTTGGGTGAGCGCTCTGACGAACGGGGTCCTGCCGTCCGTGCAGTCCTACTCCTGCCTGCCCTACGGCAACACCGCCTACCACCTCGCGGCCACGCTCAGCTCCATGGCCAACCCCCTCGCCTGCATCGTGGCCATGGTCCTGCCCAGCAGGTGGGTAGCAGGGCACAGGGGGCTGCGGCGGGGTGCACCCCAGGGGCTTCTGCCCCAGGAATGACCCCCGCTTTGCAATGGGGTGGGGGGGAGAAGGCACCAGGTGGGAGAGGGTCCACAGGGTGCCGGTGCCTTGGCAGCAGAGATGCCCTGGGAAAGGAGGATGGGGTCGGCATGGAGCCAGTCAGCCTGTGCCGTGGGTCTGTGCTGCTCGCCAGGGCCGGGCTGGCAGTACTCCCTGGTGTCACCCGCGTGTCTCTTGCAGGTCCCTGGCCCTGCTGGGCACCCTCACCATGGCAGGGACGGGCTTTGGCACCTACAACATGGCCATCGCAGTGATGAGCCCCTGCCCACTCCTCCAGCAGTCCCAGTGGGGCGATGCCATCATTGTAAGTCACGGGGTCCCTCTTGCCCGGGGAGGTCTCTGGGGCCACCCCCTGCTCTGTCCTTGCCACCATGTCCCCTGGCCCCACGGTGGAGAACCCCCCGGTCCCGCTGACTGCTCTCTCCCCCTGCGCCGCCAGGTCCTCTCCTGGGTGCTCTTCACCGGGACGCTCTCCTACGTGAAGGTGATGGCTGGGGTGATCCTGCGGAGCCACAGCCGCAGCGCGCTGGTGTGGTACGGGGCGGTGGAGCAGCTGGGCTCCCTCCTTGGGGCCCTGCTCATGTTTCCCCTTGTCAACATCTACAGCTTCTTCAAATCTGCCGACTACTGCAGCCTGCAGTGCCCACTGTGAGTGGGACAGGCACCCCTGGACAGCCCCTCTTGCCAGCACGCACCCCCAAAACGAGTGAGGTCTGGGGGGCCGGGAAAGCAGCGCTGGGACCGGGGGGCTGCGGGCACGTCTCCCCGCCGGGCTCTGCCAGGTCCTCGGGCGGGAGCAGCTCCATGGCTTTGTCCCCAGCCCGGGCACGGGGCGTCCCTGTCGCGTTCAAAGCAATAGAAGGTGTTTGCTCAGCCTTCGGCCTCCCTGCTGCCCGTGCCACCCCATGCCGGCGGGCAGGGAGGGGCTGCCTGTGCCGGTGCCTCCTGCCTGGGTACCGCTTGGCTGGGGCCACGTACTGTCCCTTCCCCTGGGGGGTCTGGCGCCATTTGGCATCGAGCCCCAAAGCCCCCCCAGGACCCCGCGGGTGGGCACAGCCCCAGCTGCGTCTGGCGGCACCAGCGCTGTTCCCAGCCCCGTGCTGTGGCGGAGGCGGCAGCTGCCCCCGGGACGGTGGGTTTGCAGCCAGCTGCGGGGAGCGGGGACAAAGGCAGCTTGGGCAGGGCTGTGCTGGAGCCTGCCCTGCCCTGGTCGTGGGGAGAGGGACCGTGGGGGGGACGCGGGGCAGGGGGCTTTTACAAGGGCCCAAATAGCAGCTGGGGAAACTGAGGCACGGTGGGACTGGGGGGATCTGCCCGGTGTTTGCCATCCTCTGCTGTGGCCCCGTCCATGCTTTCTGCTCCCTCCTCGTAGCCCTGTGCCCCACTGCACCCCATCCCAGCCCCACTGCACCCCGAGACGGGCAGTGCTGGGGGTGCAGAGCCAGAGAGGGGCCGTAGCACAGCCCCGTGCCCAGAGAGGTGCCGGGCACAGCACCAGTCGGGGGGGTGGCGTGGGAGCAGTGCCAGCACTGTGCCACCTGGTACCCAACTGCACCCCAGCCATGCCAACCAGGGTGGGGGGGGCCGGGTGGGCACCGGGGCATGGCAGGCACGGGGAGGGGGGGTCGGGGGGCAGCGACAGCCCCCAGGCTGGGCCGACACCCACGCACCGCAAGCGCCTGCGCCCCTTCCCCGGGGCATGAGGCAGCCGGGCCTTTGTCCCCGGCCCTTTGTCTGGCAATCTGCTCCCAGAGCCGGCAGCAGCGCCAGACCCGCGCCTGTCGTGCCTCAAAGCCACGGATTGGAGCCACTTCGGGGCTCCGGCTGCGGCCCGGCCGCCTCCGGGAAGGACGCGGCTGGAATAGCTAATGGCTGGCAGCCCCCCGAGCCGGCAGCCAAGGCAGCAGAGAGGGCAGGAGTGAGGGCAGCGGGCTCTGCCCCCTGCCACCACTGGGCATCCCCCCCCCCCCCGCCCCAGCAGCTCCTGGCTGACCCCACAGCACCACGCGTCCAGGATCCGGCCCCGCGGGGGACGAGGGGCAGGAAGCAGGGCTGAGGACCAGTGGGAGGTGTGGGGGCACCGTGGGGGGGCTCGTCTCATCCCGGGAGTGGGATGTGTCCCATGACCCTTGCGGGGAGACTGGAAGCTGAAGCGGGGACCCAGCCCCTCTCCCCCTGCCCCCCGAGAGGGTACTCCTGCCCTTGGGAGCCTCCAAAAGACCCTCGCCCACCGGACGCCCGCCGCCCCCTCCCTCTTGCGGGGGAAACAATCGCCTCCAATGGGAATTATTTCCATACAGCTGCTCAGGAAGGCACGAATTCAGCCCTCGCCAGGCCGCAGCGGAGGAGAAAGGCTGAGCCTTTCTTCTTGCGCTCCCGTCCCTCCCCACCGCGGCGGGGGCAGGTTTGGGGGGGCCCAGCCGCTGCAGTCAGCAATATTAGCACAGCTCGGCAGGACTGATTGCAGGTTATTAACATACATTATCTCAGTCCCCTGCCTCTGAAAGGAGCCGGGTTCCTATTCCCCCTCTCTCAGCCCTCTCTCCCCCTGTCTTTTACACTTAATTACCTCCCTTATTACACCACAGCCTGGAGAGAGACAAAATCCCAGGGCAGCGGGCGGGCGGGCGGGCAGGCAGGCAGGCCCGGCCCAACTAGGGCGTAAGTAATCGTCCGTTCCGCAAACGTGCCTTCAAGGAGAGAAACGGCACACGCGTGGATAAATAAATCAGGGAGCGGAGGCCGGGAGCCCGGTGCATGGGGGGGACGCCAGGAGCAGCCCGGCAGGCGACATCCCCCTGGGGACGCGGCCCTCCGGGAGAGGTGACCTTGAACTTGGCAGAGCCCTGACGTCAGGGGCTGTGCTGCGGGGCCAGATGGGACTCGTGTCGCTGCCTGCGAGCCTCAGCCGAGCGCTGCAGGAGGGAGGAGGCGAGACCCCAGCCCACGTGGGGAGCAGCCCCGGGACCCCCAGCCCTGCGAGCAGGCCTGGCGGGGTGGGCTGCGGGGTGCCCTGGGCTGTGGGATGCTGTGGGATGTCTAGGGTGCCGTGGGGTCTAGGATGCTGTGGGATGTGGGATGCTGTGGGATGTGGGATGCTGTAGGCTCTGGGATGCTGTGGGATGTGGGATGCTGTGGGCTACGGGATGCCCTGGGCTGTGGGATGCTGTGGGACGTGGGATGTCCTGGGCCGTGGGATGCCCTGGGCCGTGGGATGCCCTGGGCTGTGGGGTGCCACACAAAGCAGTGAGCAGGGGCACACTGGCCCGATGCGGTGCGATGCAGGGGTGGCCCCAGCCCCGGCTCTGAGCACGGCTGAAGGAGCAGACACGGCTGTGAGCAGGCAGGCCCAGGGTGCTGCCTGCGGGGGTGCTGCTTTTGGCCCCCAGGCCAAATGCCACATGCCCGGCCAAAGGGGCTGGTGCCTCCCGAGGCCGGGGGTGCCCAGGGCTGCCCTGTGCCAGCCATGCCAGCGCTCTGCCTGCAGTGACAGATGAGGGACCGTCCTTAGTTAAGTGCTGCAACGCTCTCGATGTAGCACAGGGCTCGGGCTCAGGGAGGGCAGGGCCTGCTGCCAGCCAGGTCCCGGTGTCACCCGCCAGCCCCCGGGCCGGCACAGGCCCAGGGAGAGCCACCACCTGCCTGCGGGACTGGGGCCTCATCCTGCTCCGGGGAGGGCGGCAGCGGAGCGCCGGCGAGGGGAGGCGGGGGGGGTGGGGGCTCTGGGAGGGAACAATGCACTGCCACGAGCCCTGCTATTGTTGTGGGCTGCGAAGGTCACGGCGCTTCACCAGGGACAGGGATGGGGACCGGGACATGGGAAAGGGAGAGAAGGTGGGAAAAGGGACAGGGAAGAGGAATGGGGAGGGGGGGAAGGGACAGTGGTCAGGGATGGGGACAGGACAGAGGTGGGACAGGGATGAGGGCAGGGAAGAGGGGACAGGGACGGGTACAGAGAACAAGGGACAGGGGAAGGGATAAGGGAAAGGGAAAGTGGTCAGTGGGAAGGGACAGGGGACAGAGATGAGGACAGGGAAGAGGGACAGGAATGGGGACAGAGAACAGAGATAGGAACAGGGAGCAAGGATAGGGACAGGAGAAAGGGACAAGAAACAGGGACAGGGATGGGGACCCCCGCCCTGCAGCCCCGTCCTTCGCAGGCCCTGGGGGCTGGCGGCAGGGAGACAAAGGCGGTGGGAGGCAGTGGTGTGTCCCACCCCCCGTCCCCCCCCCCCCGTCCCCGCGTGTCCCCATTGTCCGTGGCCGGGAGGGGGGGAACCGGGGGGAGGGACCGGGGACCCCACACTGCCGTGATGCCCGGGGCGCCCGGCGCTGCCGGCGGCTCGGGGGGCTCCGGGGGGGCTCCGGTCGAGGCCGGGTGGAGCGGCCCCCTCCCCCCCCCCCCCAGCCGCCTGTCTTCCTCCCCCTCCTCCTCCTCCTCCTCCTCCCCTCCTTCTCCACCTCCTCCTCCTCCTCCTCGCCGCCCTGCTGCCTGCCTGCCTCCCCGCCCCTCGCACTCGGCTCCCCGCGCCTCGCCGCCCGCACAGCCGGGGCCGGAGCGCCGGGCGCAGCGCGGGGCCGGGGCGGGGCGGGGGCCGGTGCCGGGGCCGGTAGCGGTGCCGGTACCGGAGCTGTCCAGTGCTGAGGGCGCCGGCCCGGCCCCGCCATGCCCCGCTCCTTCCTGGTGAAGAAGCTGAAGGCGGAGGCGTTCCCGGCCGCCGGGGCCCCCGCGCCCCCCTACGCCCCCCTGGAGCCCCCCTACGCGCTGCCCGGCCCCGCCGCCGGCGATGGTGAGTGCGGGGCCGGGGGCTCCGGGGGGGGCCCCCCCGCCGCTATTGTGTGTGCGCCCGGCGGGGCACCGGGGGAGCCCGGGCGGGGGGGGGGGGGCGGGGGGGACGCGGGGCAGGACGGGGCGGGGGTCCCCGGCGTTGTGTCCCGCAGCGGGGCGTCGTGCGGGGGGTGCAGCGGGGCGGCGGGGGGGCTGGGGGGGGTCGTCCCTCTTCGCCTTGTCCCCCGCTCCGGGGCCACCGGCCCCTGCCGAAGTTGGTCCTTGGGGAAACATCCCCTGCGTGACAGCGGCAGCCCCCGTGGGCAGCCCACGCTGCCCCGGCCCGACCCGCTCCCCCCACGCCCGGGGTGCAGCGACGCCGGCTCCTTCCCACGACAAGTTTTGGGGAGGCACGAAGCAGCCGTGCTGCGGGGGCAGGCGGGGGGGGGGGGGGGGGGGGCGGCGGGGGGAGCGGGAGCCTCGCCGTGCCTGCGGGTTTCATTGTTCGCAGCGGTGCCCCGAGCCCCCCCGGCGGCGCGGTGGGGGCCGTCGCCTCCCCGGGGCACGGGGAGCAGGCGGGGGAGAGGCGGGGGGCAACCCCCTCCCCGCAAGGCTGGGAGAGGTGCGAAGAGCTAGGCTGGGGGTGGCCGGGGTCCCCGGAGCCCCGTCCTGCCGGGGGACACCGAGGCGGACTCCGGGAGTCACCCGGGTTTGGCAGAGACCCCCCGACGGGGCGGCCCGAGGACCTGCCCTGGAAAAGGGGGCCGGGGGGGTCTGTCCCGAGCCGTGGGCTGGAGGGTCCTGGCTGCTCGGGGACCGGGAGGCTGAGCTGGGTGCGGGGGTGGGCCTGATCCAGCCACGCACAAGCCAAGACTGCCCGACCACTGCGTTGCTTGTCCCCCCATTTCTACTGCTCGCTGCTCCCCCGCCTTTGGTGGGCTTTCCCTGCTGGGGGCAGGGGTGCGAGGCCCGGGGGGTCCTCTGCTTCCCCCCCCTCCATCGGGAGCCAAGAGCCGATGGGGGAGGGATGTGCTGCAGCTGGGCAGAAGCTGCCGACGCTGCTCTCCTGGAAATAACCTTGCTGCATGCTCAGAGGCATCGTGAGAAATTGCTGAGCAGAGCGCTTTCTGCACAGCCCGCGCGACCGTGCTTGTCAGCACAGCGCGGGGGGACGGGGGGGGGGCAAGCTCTGCCCCCACCACGCGGGCCCCTCCCCACCGCAGACACCCCCAGCCTCCCATGGGACAAACGGCAGCAGGCGCTCGCCCCACGTAGGGTCAGCAGGACAGGGGGACAGGGGGTCCCATGGGTGGGGGGGGCCTGGATTTAGGGGATGCTCGGCCGCAGCTGGGGTGGGGTGTCCACACTGCCCCACTGGCATGCACGGGTGAGCCTGGCCGTGCACCGACCCCAGGCCCCCAACAGCCCCCGCTGTCACCAACAGCAGGGATGTGTCCTCTGAAGTGGCTGGCAAGGGCCAGCGTGCACGAGGCAGGAGACCACTGGGACTGGTTTGGGAGACCCAGGGCGGCAGCATGTCCCACAGGGTCACTGGCCGCTAGCCTGGCAGGGAGAGGGCTGCGCTGCTCCTCCCATGGTGACCTTCGTGTGCCAGCACGGGGGGACGGGGATGCCCACGTGGTGCCCACTCCGCCACGGGTCAGGAGTCCCTTACCCAGAGCTGGGCCACGAGCAGACCTGCACCAATGTCACACGGGGGTGACACTACTGGAGTAGCACCCGAGCCCCACTCTGTGCCTGGGGAGCTGTGGGTCCCTTTCCCTGGTGGGAGTCCAGGGCCCCAGTGCTGCTGGCCTCCAGGTGCTGCCCCATGCCCGGGGAATAGCCCCTGCGGGGGACGGGGGGAGGCAGGGGGCCATTCCCAGCCCTTTGCGCTGCCTCTTTCCCCTCGCCCTGTCTGCCCCGGGTTTCTGGAGGCGAGGAGGTGGATGGAGTAGAGCTCATTACTGGCGGCTGCCCCGGTGAACAATGAGGCTCTCGGCACTGACAGCTGTCTGGCGGCTAATGGCCCCCGGGGGCTGCCTGCAGCCGGGGCAGCGGTGCAGGACCCGGGCAGGCACAGCTGGACGTCCCACAGCCCCATCCCCGGCTCCCACCTAGGGCAGCCCCAGGGGGTGGGACCCATCCTGCCAGCAGATGCAGACAGGAGCTTGGGCAGACTCAGCCCCTCTGCAGACAAGGCAGCTCCAGTGCTCAGGGGCAGCTGAGTGGGGACAGGGACTGGTGCAGGGGGGACAGCCCCGATTCTGCACCCCCAATGGGTGTTTTTGGCTCATGGCTTTCCCCCGTCCCCAGTGGGGCTGGCCCGGAGGGACGGTCACCCAGCTGTGTCGTCCCCACAGGGTACCTCCAGCACTGCCTGGCGCCAGCCGGCTATGACACCGACAAGAAGCAGGGTCTGCCACCGCCACCGCCGGACCCAGCCTACGCACCCAGCCACGAGGAGTACAGCGACCCCGAGAGCCCCCAGTCCAGCTTTTCCGCCCGCTACTTCAATGGGGAGGCGGCGGTGACGGACAGCTACTCCATGGACGCCTTCTTCATCACAGACGGGCGGTCACGCCGGCGCAGCGAGAGCCAGCGCCGCGGCAGCCACCGCCACTCCTGCCCTGAGTGCGGCAAGACCTACGCCACCTCCTCCAACCTCAGCCGGCACAAGCAGACCCACCGCAGCCTGGACAGCAAGATGGCGAGGAAATGCCCCACCTGTGGCAAGGCTTACGTCTCCATGCCCGCCCTGGCCATGCACGTCCTCACCCACAACCTCAAGCACAAGTGCGACGTGTGCGGCAAAGCCTTCAGCCGGCCCTGGCTGCTGCAGGGCCACATGCGGTCTCACACCGGGGAGAAGCCCTTCGGCTGCTCCCACTGCGGGAAAGCCTTCGCCGACCGCTCCAACCTGCGCGCCCACATGCAGACCCACTCCGCCTTCAAGCACTACAAGTGCAAGCAGTGCGAGAAGACCTTTGCCCTCAAGTCGTACCTCAACAAGCACTACGAGTCCGCCTGCTTCAAGGGCTCCGAACACAGCTGTGCAATAGGGAACTAGCCCCCCAGCCCACTGTGGCACATCCCCATCCTAATCCCCATCCCCATCCCTATCCCCATCCCGGTCCCGGTCCCGGTCCCGGTCCCGGTCCCCGCGCCAGCACTCCTGCAGCTGCAGCCAGCCGGTTTGTGGCTGCGCCGTGGCTGGAGGACACATCCCTGCAGACTCACTCCCCACCTGGGAGGAGGGTGCCCCAGCGCTCCCTGGGAAGGGCCGGATCTGGCCGGGCCTGCAGCAGGACCCGGTTCCTTGCCCGCGGGTCCCCGAGCCCCCCCGCAGCCAGGCAGGTCTCTCTGCGGGGGACTCGCCTGGGGACCTCTTCCAGACCCAGGAGAGACTTTCCTCCCCCAGCTTGTGACTTTCACCTCTATTTATTTAATTTATTACTATTATTTATTTAGAGCTGCTGCTTCTCCTCCCGGGGGATCCCGGGGGAGAAAAGACAATTTTCTGCTCCCCCCAGGAGCAAAACCTCACCTTGACCCTAACTCAGATGGGACCATGGGCCAGTATGACTGACGGCTCGGTGGGACTGACGGATGGTGTGGCTGATGGGAGGGCAGGGCTGTCAGTCGCCCTCGGAGGCTGGGGTCCCACCGCCCGGGCCCTGAGGCACCCCAATGGCCCCCTGCCCGGCACGGTCCTGTGGGACATGGCCCCGTGGCACGGTGCTCACCCTGGCACTGTGGCCCCGCAGCCCCGGAGTCAGGGGAAGAGTGAGGGGCTCCCAGCAGAGACCCACGGGACACGTGCCCTGTCGGCTCCTGGCTCCCAGCTCAGCCAAGCAAGACTGGCCCCCACCATGGTGATGGGCTGGCGAGCAGCCCCCCCCCGGGGCAGGTGCAGCCCCCCCTCGCCGTGCAAACGGCCATGCTGGTGGCTGGGCTGGAGACCTAGCCCTGGGGCAGCACCGAAACCCCAGCCGCCCCCCACACACCCCCATCCTCTGCCCAGACCCCTCCCCGGCCAGCTCCCAGCCCCCTTGCCATCACCCTCCGCCTGCGCTCAGGAGGAGGGGGTCAGTATAGCCGTAAAGTTTGGGTGAGTCTATTTAAATGTTCTTATTTATATTATTTATAACTTACGCTTTTCACTATTTATTTGCCAAGACTGGCAGGGCCGTGCTAGTGCCGGCTTGCAGGAGGTGGCAGAGCTGCAGCAGAGCCGCCGTGCCCAGGACACAGCCGCAGTGACACGGATGGGGACAGGACCCCGAGAGTGGACCGTGAGGTGGGCACGGAGGCAGGAGGGCACGAGCTGGCTCAGCAGCCTGGGCTCCATGCCCTGCAAGCCTCCCCTAAAGGCAAAGCCCTTCTCCTTCGTCTTCCTCACTGCCGCAGGCTCCTGCTCTGCTCCCTGCTCCGTGCCAGCCCAGCGGGGACAACCCAGCCATTCTATGCAACCTCCCGGCGGAGCATCCCCGCACTGGCCCCGGAGCGAGCGCTGCGCGCGCGGCATCACAGAGCGGGGCCCGACCCGCGCCTCCGCTTCCTACCTCGGGCCACGAGCTGCCATGGCCCCATCACCCCGTGTCGGTCCCCGCCACCTTCGGGGTTCAGCCCAGCACCCCGTGGGGCCGCACTCGCGTACCCCGACACTGTCTTCCTGCACCGTCTTCCTCCCTGCACCGTCTTCCTCCCGCCACCTTGGCACCCGTGTGCTCCCCACGTGCTGGCACGGCCGTGGCTCACGGGCTCGACGCCTCCCGGGGACATCCCTGTCACGGTCCTTGCCGCCGTGGCATGGTGGCCACGCACCTGCACCCCCACACAGGGGAAGAGCATCGCCCCGGCCATGCAGGCACCCCACCAGCGAGGACGCAGTGGTTCAGGCTTTCCCCGCGATGCCGGCGCCTTTCCGCGGCAGCACCGCGTCCCTCGGCCAAGCAGGCACGGAGCGCCACGCCTCTGCCCCTGTCTATACTGTAAATAGCAGATACTACAGCAATAATTTTCCGTGCATGATAGATTTTTTTCTGCCAGGTTTTGTACTCGACAGCCCCCAGTAAGACAAGTCTACTGAGAACCGGCCGCCCGCAGTATTACTTGTAACGCAATTCAGGGATATAAAAGGGATTTCTGCCACTAACCGTGTGTCTCGGGAGATTTGTACAGGTGGTGGCGGGTGGTGGCACGCGAGCACCGGACAGGGGAAGCCAGCTGCCAGCCTGCCCGTCCCGTGGTGCCCTGGGCAGCCCTGGGGCGGGAGCATCACGGAGAAAACATCTGCCCCAAAACAAGGGGTGGAGATGCCTCGGCAGCCAGCCGGGATGGGGGCGGCTGATGCACCCGGAGCATCCAGCGCTGCCCACTTTGCCTTGCCAGCCCTGGCAGCCGGTGGGCAGCAGCCAGACAACCCCCTGCCGTGGCGAGCGGTGGGTTTGTAATGCCACCCCACCTGCAAAAGTGCCAGGGAGGCTGCGAGCAGCAGCAGAGCATTGACCTGGAAGTAAAGCACCATGTGAATTCCTGGCGGGCAGCCCGGGGGATGCCCAGCGATGCTCTCGCACCCCCAGCTTCACCCCTGGGGCTCGGCCGCGCCGGACGAAAAGGGTTCGGTGAGCCGATTTTATTTCAGCTGCCGTCACGTTCGCATCCACTCCTGCCCGTGCAGGCACAGGTCAGAAGCAGTGGGAACAGCCTGGCAGAGCCCCCGCTCCCGGGGGCAGCCAGGCGCTTCTGCCCCCCTCCCCTCTTGCTGCCTTCCTTCCCCACAGATGGATGCCAAAGAGGGAAGGCAAATTATTTTCGGCCTCCAGCTCACCAGCAAAGCCCTCGCTGAGCCTTGCGCTCCTGGTGACATCGGTGCTACACCGCAGGTGAGAGTGCAATAATTCACCTGCAAAGTCATCACCGGATTCATCCTACAGAAAGATCATCCCGGAGCCTCGCAAGCCCATCCCCGACCGTCACCATCACCAGCCCTCTCACGGGGCAGTGAGTCACCCTGCGTGTTTCTGAGTCAGCACTGGGGCTGGGGACCCTCCATGCCCCACGGGAGCCAGGGCAAGGGGGCTGGGAGCAGCCGTCTGCCAGTGCCACGGCCCCGCTACGGATCCAGGCTGTCCCGGTTCTGGCAGCCGGTGGGGCGGGAGACCCAGTTCTTGCTGGGAGCCTCTCCGCCATTTGGGACGCTGGTCTGGAGAAATGACCTAGAAAGATTCGGGGCTGGAGCACCGCGGTGTCTGCCTGGCCGCAGAGCATCCGTGCTTCGCCGCTCAGCTCTGGGGCTGTTTCACGCCACCTCTTCCTCGCCAGTGACCCTGCGGGCGTCAGCGCAGCAGGGAGGGGGCTCTGGGGTGGGGACCCGGTCCTGGCATGGCCGGGCGGGCGGGGGGCACGTCCCAGCTCCCGGCTGAGACGCCGCACACAGATCCTTAGAGCCCCAGCACGGCCAGGCGGGAGCAGGGACACCCGGACAGCCCCGGGGCGGGGGGCAGGACGGGGGACCCCCAGCATACCCAGCAGCCTCGGCGGGAGCTCCGCCGCTGCGTGCCAAGGGGTGCCCTGCTCGGACGGGGAGCCGAGGGCAGCCCCCACCACAGCCTCGCCGGGGCAGCGAGGAGCGGGCAGCAGGCCAGCCGGGCGCTGGCACCGGTCCCGGCAGCCCGGCCCTGCCTGTCCTGCCCCTTCACTGTGACTCCGCAAAACGGCGGGGCGGTGGCCGTGACGATGGCGACGGCCGGCCCGGGAGGAAGCAGAGGGGCCCGGCTGGGCGCTGCGCTGCTCGGGGCGGAGCGGCGGGCTCGGCCGGGCGGGCAGGAGGAAGGACGAGGCCGGCTGCCGGCGGCAACCATGGCGGAGGCCGGGGACCGGAGCATCCACACGCGGCACATCTCGGCCGTGCACAACGTGCCCGTGCGCGTCCTCATCCGGCCCATCCCCGCGGAGCTGGAGCCGGGCAAGGTGCAGAGCCTGGTGGAGACCCTGCAGGTGAGCTCACGGGGTGTTTGGGGCAGCCGCCCCCCGCACCGACCCGTGCCACCCTGGGGGGGGGGGCACTGCCGGGGAAGCTCGCAGCACCGAGGCCCCGGCACAGGCGGGTCGGGGGGCGCCGGGGCGGGCGTTGCTCTCGGGGGTCTCTCTCTTCCCAGAGGGATCCCGAGCGGGTGCCCCCCATCGACGTGCTCTGGATCAAGGGCAGCCAGGGCGGGGATTACTTCTACTCCTTCGGGGGCTGCCACCGCTTCGCCGCCCACAGGGCGCTCAACCGGGAGACCATCCCCGCCAAGATCATCCCGTCCACCCTCAGCGACCTCCGCACCTACCTGGGCTCCTCCACGCCCTGCCTGCGCTAGCCCGACGCCCCGGAGGATGCACGGCCCCCCGCAGCCTCCCGTCCCGGTGGGTCCCCGTGGGCTGAGCTGGGCCTGATCCTGGGTCCCCGTGACCCTCCGGTCAGGGTCCCCCGGCCCTGGGGGGATCCCCGGGGTCCCTGCGGGGCTGGGGTCTCCCCGCGCCCCTCCGGCCGGGTCGGGGTCAGGGTCTCGCTGGCGCCGGGAGGAGCCCGGGGCGGGGCGGCGCGGCGGGGCCGGCAGGTGGCGCTATTGTGCCGCGCTGCGCCGCCCCGAGCGGCCGCGGGGACCGGGACGGGGGGGACCGGGCCGGACCGGGCCGGACCGGGCCGGGCCGGGCCGAACCGGGGCACGGCTCGACCGGGCCGGGCCGAACCGGGACGGGAGGGGCCGAACCGGGGCACGGCTCGATCGGGACGGGCCGAACCGGGACGGGACGGGCTGAACCGGGGCACGGCTCGATCGGGACGGGCCGAACCGGAGCGGGAGGGGCCGAACCGGGGCACGGCTCGACCGGGCCGGGCCGAGCCGAACCGGGACGGGACGGGCTGAACCGGGGCACGGCTCGATCGGGACGGGCCGAACCGGGGCGGGAGGGGCTGAACCGGGGCATGGCTCAACCGGGATGGGCTGAACCGGGATGGGCTGAAGCGGAGCACGCTGGAACTGGGCCAGGTCACAGCCCTTCCAGGGCACAGCCGAACCAGGAGGGGACACGGGCAAACTGGGACACAGGCAAACCGGAGCACAAGCCGTACCGGAGCACAGCCGAACCGGGACACAGCGGAACCGGGAGGAGGCACAGCTGAACCGAGCACAGCCGAACCGAGCACAGCCAGTCCCCAGGTCTCCTCTCCAGCAACTCTGGGCTCACCCTGTGCTTGGCCCAGGAGGATCCCAGGCTGTGCCTGCCCCGAAACCGCCTGCCCCCATCCCTGGACACATCCCGCGATCCCCTTTTCTGTGGGAGTGTCTCTGGAATGGGGTGGTGGGGACACCCGCTTCTGCACCTGGAATAAAGGCGATGAAACCCCTACGGCTCTGGGGCCTGGTACCGGGGGAGGCTGGGGAGCAGGTATGCGGTGGCATGGCACGGTATGGCATGGAGGCCTGGCACCTGCGAGAGCGGTGGCTGCGGGCACACGGGACAGATGCTTTGTCAGGGGATGGATGCCTTGCAAAGGGACAGACGCTTTGATGGGGGATGGATGCTCTGCGAGGGGATGGCTGCAGTGCTGGGGATGAATGCTGTGCTGGGGGACGGATGCTCTGCCAGACCATGCTGGCACACAGCCGAAGTCAGGGTCGGCTCTGGCCCAGCTGTGGGAGCACATGCAGTCCCACCATGCCGGGATGCTGTCACTTCTGCAAACGCCACGTCTTCACCCCACATGCAGGCTGGAAAAACCGCCCCGAGCATCCCCCGGGCATCTCGGCATCCCTCTGAGCCAGGAACCTCGGTCCAGGGAGGGAAAAGGCCACTGACTCACCCCACCGCGCTGTGAGTCAGCAGCAGGACTGGGACAGGAACCGTGGTCGGACACTTCTGCCCTTGCTCTGCCCCTTTGGCCACGCTCCTCCCCGGACGGATCCTGTCCTCCCAGGGCAGAAACGGGCTGGGGAGGGGGCCTGGAAGGAGGGCATGGCCTCCCTGGGCACCAGCTCTGCAGGGCAGCATGCACGGCGGGATCTGGCAGCGCTGCCCGCCGGTCGGGGCACACTTTGCCGCTGCCTGCCAGTGCGGCGTTTCCGCAGGAGATGATGGGGAGGAAGGGCAGGGTGAGCTGGGGGCTGCTGCGCCGGAGCCTCCCTCTGGCCCCTTCCCTCGCCTCTGCGAGGGAAGGGGCCAGAGGGAGACTCCACTGCGGCAGAGCTGCATGTGCCACATCAAAGCCGGTCTCCACCGGGAGGAAGCCCTGCAAGCGTTCACGGAGAGAGCAGCCCTGGTCCACGGCTCCCTGATGGGCCATAAATTTCTCAGAAGAATTGTGGCGTGCTAAAAAGTTTCCTCTTGTTAAAGAGCAGGGGGAGAAAAAGGGAGTGTGGCAGCTCCTGCGGCAGCACAGGACATGGCCAGGGTGCCCTCAAACGGCAGGGACTGGTTTTTGCCCAGACCCTGGGCTGTGCCCCCAAGGCCAGGCATCTCCTGTGGGCTCTGCTCGCACCTTCTCCCCGGGTGTAAGGCAGCTCGGCAGAGCTGGGCCGCCACGAGTGGGGATGAACCGAGGCTGCCCGGATCCTGCAACCCCCTCTCCCTGCACCCTGTGGGGGCTTCTTCCAGCTGGAGGACCCGCTGCAGGATCCACTCTTCCAGCTTCCCATCCCCTGCAAACAGTGCCAGGACATCCATGCCAGCCCCGCGGGTGTCCCACAATGCCCCTCCCAGGGCACAGTGGCACTGGCCGGGAGCCAGGACTGGCCGCTGAGGCCAAGGGGCTGTGTGAGCATCTCCGGGGCTGACCGGCACATCCCTGGGGCTGGCACGGTGTGGGCAGCGTGAGCCGGTCCCCAGCCCCCAGCCAGTGCTGCCGGTGCTGCAACCCCCCGGCTGGCACAGGAGTGGGTCTCGCCAGGGCCAGCAGTCTCTGCATCGGCTCTGTCCATCCGTCTCTCCATCCCTCCACCTGTCCCCCTTCCCTCTGCCTGACCCATGGGGTCTCTGGTGTCGCCGGCTGACAGCCGATCCCGGCTGCCTCCAATCCATTCGTTCCAGGACAGGAACAAAGGGGCTTTGTGGGCTCCCCCCCAGCCTGGGCTGGGTAGGGGGGGATCCCGGCTCCGGAACTGGGACAGACTTCCCTACACGACAGGCGTGTAATGCCTTCCAGACCAGCGGCCCTGGCCCGCAGGTACAGCCCGGCAGGCAGAGGGGACCTGGGGCTCCCCACACTGCCCTAGGGACCCACCGGGACACCCTGCTGCAGCCCCGACCCTGGGGGGGTCAGGCAGAGACCTCTCGCAGGGCAGGGGCTGCTCTCATGGGGAAATGCTCCTGCTCCCCAAAAGGTTTCACAACGCCCCATCCCCTTGAGCCCGTTTCGCTGTTCCTCCGCACCCAGGGGGGCTCCCAGGTTTGCCGGCCCTGGTGTCCCTGTGTTGGCAAGCAGGGACAGCCACCCCTTGGACGAGACCCTGGCCCCGGCTGGGCTCAGAGCCAGGCGCGAAGCAGCTGGACTCGGATGCTGAATGTGCCCGCCCGGCCAGGGCATAGCTCCCCGAGCACGTCTGTGACGGGGCAGCTCTGTGGGGCTGCAGCCTCGCTGGCCTGAACTGCCCAGAAATTGGGGAGCCGCGGGCAGAGGGGCCAGTCCCAGACATCCCCCTGCGCCGGGGGGGGCTGGTCGGGGGCTGTGGGTGAGCAGGGCCAGGCAGCGCCCTCGGGGGTCTCGGTGGGATGGGACAGGATGGGACGGGATGGGATGGGACAGGATGGGATGGAATGGGATGGAATGGGATGGGATGTGATATGATGGGATGGGGTGAGATGGGACAGGTCAGGTCAGTCCGGCGCTGCTTCGCCGGGGCTCAGCAGGGTCAGGCCCGGCATCCTGGCGGCCACATGTGCCGCGTTGCCGTGGGTCTGGAATCCATTTGCCTCGCCAGCAGCGGTGTTTTCCCAGCAGGGCCAGAGCGGCCCCGCGAGGCTGGGGGCTGCCCCGGCCCCCCGGCCCATCTGCTCCCTGTTTATTTTCTTACACTTAAGTATCACCTCGCAGATAAACACTCCCCGGAGAGGGGGGCAGGGGGCATTTCCCCACCAGCGGAGGCAGGACCCAGCCCTCGGGGTGCCCAGCACCCCGATCCCAGGGATGCCCCCCCACTCGCCAGCCTGCACCTGGAGGGTGCCTGGCGGGTTGGGCTGGGGCAATGGCTACCACCCCATGCTCAGGCCATGTCCCCTCCCTGCCACGTGTCCCGTGCAGGGTCCCGTCTGCCCCTTGGCCACCATGCGTGCCCGACCCACCGCCTGGTGCTGCCCGCTCTGTGCCCAGGGCTGTGCAGCGCGGCACCGCTCTGCTGGGATGGCAGCCCTCAGCCCGGTGGCTGGTTTGTTCGGCCAGATCAGCTGGGAGAGCCGTGATGCCAAACACAACCGTGTCCTGGCACCCGCTCAAGTCGGCCGCACGGCGCAGCAGCCGGCAGGAGGTTTGCGATGCCGCGGCCCCCGGCTGCGCCTCGTGCCGCCCGGCTGAGTCAGACCCGAGGTGCTCGGTGTCGGGGGGGCCGGGGGGGTCCAGGCACGAGGACGCACGTCCTGTCCCGCGCGCCCGCCGGGCAGCACAGGAAAACCTGGCTGCTGCCGCGCGTCCTCCCGCCCCAGCAGCAGCAGCATCCGCAGGCAGCTGGCGGCTGACAGGCAGGGAGCCGGCAGCGTTTGCTGCTTCCCATGGCTCCCATTGCTTTCCTGGCCAGGACTGCCGGCTCCTTCTGTCCGTCCGTCCTCTCGTGTGCAGGGCCTGGCAGGGCGGTGGTCACACACACACGCGCGTGCGCGCGCGTACGTGTGCCAACCTGGGGACCTCTCTGCAGCAGGAGGTGGTGGCAGTCGGGGTGTATATGGCACGGTGCACACACAGACCTGCTGCATGCACCAGCACACACGCATGCACATGCTGGCACACGTGTGCAACTGCGTACACACGTGCGCACACACCCATACTCACATATACCCATGCACACAGAGGCATGGATACGCACACATGCCCACACATGCATGGATGAACGTGCACATACATGTGTACAGCTGCACACCCACGCCAACGCACACATGCAGATCCATGCACACACCTTCATGCACACGCATGCATACGTATGCACTGCCCCCCCGCCCCACACCGAGCCGTCTCCAAAGCCTGATGCTCCCTGCCCATGTCCCCAAGTGCCGTGTCCTCCACCGCAGCAGCACGGGTCACCAGCACCCCACGTGTGGTCATGCTCCCCAGAAACACCCCAGGTCAGCTCGGCTGGGCCCCGGGCCCAGGCTCTCCCCCCCAGCCCATCCCCGTCAGCTGGTGGCCATGTGTGGGGCGGCCACAGCTGAGTACACAGCCCCTGCCATCCGTCTTGCTGCTTGTCAGGGCCGGGGGCTGCTGCGGCCCCCCAGCCGCAGCCCAGCGGGACACCGGGGCGAGAGCAAGGCGAGAGCAGGGGCTCCCCTCTCCACACAGGCACCTGCCTGCTCCCTGCCTGCTGCAGCAAGGGCTTGCCCATCCCCAGCTCTGCCCCGGGGCACCTCTGCAGTGGTAGAAACAGCCCCTGGTCTGTGCCCGGGCAGGGGCTACTGCCACGGCCAGGAGAGGGTCGGGGTCCCTCACAGGGACCAACGCACAGCAAGAGGTGGCGGGGGACGGAGCCGGCAAGGGACACGTCCCCATGGCAGTGTGGACACCCGGTGCAGCCCTGCATGCTCCCAGCCCCAGCGGCACCTCCGGCCCCCAGTGTGGCCCTCTCCCCCCCACCGTGTGATTTACGGGCTCTGCGCAGGCAGACAAATGGCAAAGGAAAACAGGGCAGGGGGGTCCCGCCGGCGAGGGGCTGCCTGTGCCCCGCGGGGGGGGAGAGGGGCCGTTTGCTCACTGCCTGCCAGGCCGGGTGGGCAGCGAACCAGTGCCGGTGCCAGTGCCAGTGCCAGGGAGCACGGCTGCCCCTGCCACAGTCCTGGCAGTGACAAGCCTTGGCACACATGGGGAGAGCCCCAGGGGGACCCAGTGGCCTGGGAGCCACCTCACAAGATCCAGTCCCGCAGCCATGGGGCTTCGGCCATGGGGCGTAGTGGGACATGATGCCACCCCGTTCCGTGGCCCCCAGGCCCCCCCACCAACCACCTTGCTCTGGAATTTGCAACATGCCCGCTGCGTCCCACAGCTGCTGTCCCAGCCCCCGGCAAGCCCCCGAGCTGGCCCTTTTTGCCTTATTAGCTGGAGATTTCCCCCGGCATCCCCCTCCGGCTGTGGGGCCGGTGGCCAGATGGGGACTGCAGCTGGCATGGGCCCTGCGGCCACTGCCAGGCCCCGGGGCCACATCCCCAGCAGCCCTGGGACCATCTGCCGGGAGCTGGGTCCCGCCTTTGCTGCCTTTGCTGCTTGACCTGCCGTGCCCGGAGCATCACCGAGCCACCGACCTCCGCTTGGCCGCGGGCCGGGGAGGAAGGCAGGCAGGAAGCCTCCTGCCTGCTCAGCTCAGCTGGCTGCCCCCCTGCCTGCTCTCGGGGGTGCCGGGCTAGGGGCCGGGGGGCTGAAGGCAGAGTGGGACCCGCACAGACCTCCCCAGTGAGCAGGAGCAAGGGGTGGCCATCGCCTGCGGTAGCGGATGCCCAGGAAGGACCGGGAGCTGACCGTAGGCTGGGAGGGCACCCCCAGCCCTCCCTGGGACGCTGGCGGCTCCCGCTGCTGCCAGCTCAGCTCTCCCCTCGCAGGAAAAGACTCTGTGTTTCCACTGCCGGCGCACACCTTCCTCCCTGGCGGGAGGAAACGCTCCTGGCCGCCTGGCAGTGCTGCCTGCAATGCTGCCCGTGCCCCTGACCATGTCCCCCCCCGCAGCGGGCAGGCGGGGTGCCAGCCCCTGAGGACAGAGGGGCGAGGGGTGCAGAGCATCCCCGCGGGGCTGCCTGCCCTCACCGCTCCCTGCCCGCCCCAGGCATCCTCCCGGGCACAGACCCCGTCCCAGTGGGGGCACGGCGGGGTGTTGGGACCAGCATTTTCCACACAGGCATCCCCTCCGATCAACACCCCGGGGACGGCACCAGTGCCACCCGCTCCCGGGCACCTGCCCCATCCTGTTTTCTGCGCCCCGTCTTCGCCCTGTGCCGCCCTGCACGGGACCCGGGGCTGGCTGGGCACAGCTGGGCAGGGGTTGGGGGCTGGCACGTGCACGTGGCATCGCTCCGCAGGCGCCGGGGGTCGAGGGCTGCGGCATAGAGAGCGCTCGCCACGCGGTGGCCCTGGCACCGTCTGCGGCACTGCCGGGGTCTGGTACTACCATGGGCACGATCTGGAGCCCAGCCCTGCGTGCAAGGTGCCTGCAGCCAGGCCGGCGTGCCGGAGCAGGGCCAGGCCCGTGGCCGGAGCCAGCGCTGGCTCCCACGGGCTGGGGCGAGGACACTGGCCGCTGGCCGGCAGCTCGGGGGGCCGGCTGGGGGTGGGCTCCGGCGCCAGCCCCTCCCCGGCCGTATAAATCCCGATTCCCCCCGCAGACAGTCGTCCCAGCCCCGCTCGGCCGCCGGAGCGGAGCAGCAGCGGGAAGGCGTCCGGAGCCGGCCGTCGCAGCCGTGCCGGCGGGGGAAGGCTCCCCGCAGCCCGGGGGTTCCCCCCAGCAGGGCCGGGGGCGTGGGCGGGCGCGCGCCACGCCATGGCCTTCACCATGCTGCGCCCCGTGGCCGCCCGCGTGCTCTACCCTGACCTCAGCATCCTCTCAGAGGATGAGGAGAACCGGAGCGAGAGCGACACGTCGGACCAGTCATTCGGCTGCTGCGAGGGCTCCGAGGCTCGCCGCAAGCTGCCGCGGAAACCGGGGCCGATGGTGATGGTGAAGCAGAGGCAGGCGGCCAACGCGCGGGAGCGGGACCGGACCCAGAGCGTCAACACGGCCTTCACCGCCCTGCGAACCCTCATCCCCACCGAGCCGGTGGATCGGAAGCTGTCCAAGATCGAGACCCTCCGCCTGGCCTCCAGCTACATCTCCCACCTGGCCAACGTGCTGCTGCTGGGCGAGGGCTGCGAGGACGGCCAGCCCTGCTTCAGTGCCATCTACGGGGCCAATGGCGACCTGGACAGCAAGCAGCCCCGCAGCATCTGCACCTTCTGCCTCAGCAACCAGCGGAAAGGGGTGAGCGGGGTGGTGGGAGGGGGGGGGGGGGGCAGCAACCCCTGCCCAGGGGCTGAGCGGGGCAGGAGGCTCGACACGTCCCTGCGAGAACCGCAGGCTCTGGCTCCAGCCCCCGCCGGAGGTTTTGGCTGCTCCCGGCCAAATCCTGCTCGTAGCCGCACGCCCACAGCTCCCGCTCGCGTCAGAGGGCCGGGCTGCTCCCCCACGTCCATCCGGGCCGGGAGGTCTCAGGGGGTTAAACAGTCACCCCAGTGCCGGGGGCACTTGGCTGCCTCGGGGGTGGAATTCAGAGCTCGCAGGCTGACCCCATCCAGGTCCCCAACCCTGTCCCCGACCCCGCCAGCCCCCCCGGATGCTGTGGCAGGGCTGCCCCAGACAGCACCCTGACATGATGGAGACAGGCAGGGCACAGCAGACACCCCGCACGGTGGGGCCGGGCAGGGTTCCCCGTCCCGTGGCCCCACTCGGGGTCTGCTGGCGGTGCCGGCACAGCTCCCACCCAGGGCGGGGGTCTGAGCTGGGCACCCCTGCCCTGCCCTGCCCTGCCCACCCGGCTGACCTCCTCCCCCCAAAGCCTGCGGCTCGGGGGGCATGTTTCCCATGGTGAACCCATCCCGCTGCCCACACCAGGGTCCTGGGTGCCCCTGCCCTGGGATAGGCCATGCAGGATGCAGGGTGAGGGGCTGGCAGCTTCCCAGCTCCATGGGCACCCCCAGGCAGGGCCATGGGCAGGGGCTGCCGGACCCACCACCATCACCAAGAGACCCCCAAGCTGTCCCATGTGCAACCCCGAGCAGTGTGGGCATAGGGCACACTCCAGCCCTCGGGGCTCTTTCGGTTTCTGCTGCTCCATTTTTAATTGCTCCTCCTGCTCCCAGCCCCCGCCTTGCTGGCCAGACTCTGCAGCCTCCCCGGCTCTCCCTGTGGGACCCCCAGCCCCGGTCCTTGGCAGAGCTGCCCCCGGCTGGGATCCTCCAGACGGAGCTGAGCTGTGTCCCTGCGCTGCTCCCCGGGACCGGAGCCAGGGGGCTGGCACGGCACTGGACCCCCCCAGGGGACCCCGCGGAGGCACCGGGGCTGGGAGCTCCTGCGGCATCCAGGACCCTGGGGTCAAGGGCAGGAGCTGGGCTGGGACCCGGCTCAGCGCCTCCTGGCTCTGGGGCTGGGCTGGAAAGGGGCTGTACTGGGCTGCACTGGGCTGGCAATGGGCTGGGCTGGGCTGGAAATGGGCTGCACTGGGCCATGCTGGGCTGTGCTAGGCTGGAAATGGGTTGGGCTGGGCTGAAATGGGCTGGAAATGGGCTGGGCTGGAACTGGGCTGTCCTGGGCTCTGCTGAGCTGTGCTGGGTTATACTGGGCTATTCTGGGCTAGACCTGGGCCATGCTGGTCTGTGCTGGGTTATACTGGGCGGTACTGGGCTGAAGTTGTGCTGGGAGGTGGGGCTGAGCCTCCTCATCCCCAGCGGGGCCGTGGGTCTGTCTAGGGGCTGTGGGTCTGTCTGGGGGCTGTGGGGCTGTCTGGGGGCTGTGGGGCTGTCTGGCGCCGGGGGTCTGTCCTGGGGTCGGGGGGTCTGTCCTGGAGCTGTGGGTCTGTCCGGGGCTGTGGGTCTGTCCCGGGGCGGTGCCAGCCCTGCCCATGGGTCTGAGCATGTCGGCACTGAGCAGCCGCGGGGGCCGTGTCCCTGTAGGGTGATGGGGCCACGAGTGGCCCCCTCACAGCAGCCACCCCACAGCCGCCTACCCAGCCACTCGCCAGGCACGGCCCTATCTGTCTGTCCGTCCCGGGCAGTGCTGAGCTGTCCCAGGACAGGGGCACCGGCTGTTTCGGGGCAGCTCCTCCGTGCGGAGCCAGCGCGGGGCGGTGGTGGGCAGAAGTGGGGCACCCCCCAGCCGGGGCACCCCCCCAGCGCCTGCAGTTCTCCCCTCCTCTCTCCGCAGGGCGGCCGGAGGGACCTCGGGGGCAACTGCCTGAAGGTGCGGGGGGTGACGCCCCTGCGAGTGTCGCGGAGATGAGCTGGGGTCCGGCAGCACCCACCTGAGACAGCGGCAGAGCCGGCCGGAGCCCGCGCACGCCAGCCCCAGAGACCGGAGCGGGGAGGGAGGGAGCTGCCCGCCTGAGGCGGCGGCAGCCGAGCCCAGGGCCGCGGGCTAGGACCGCACCGACACCGGCCCCGGAGCCGGCAGCGGGGCGGGAGGACGCTCCCGTGGCCGAGGCTGCCCGCGCGGGGCAGGGCCGGGGAGGGGGGTCCCCGCGCACCGGGGCTGGACTGGAAGGGGCCCGTGTGCAGCCGGCGTTGAGGCGCTCCGGGGGGGGGACGGTGTCGCAGCCCCGTGGGCGCTGGTTGTGCACGTGCAGCCGCTTGGAAAATAAACCTTATTTTTCTGATGGGCTGGTGCCTGCCTGCCAACCTGGCATGGGGCAAGGTGGGGGGCGCATGGGGTCCCCAAGATGGCCCCAGCCCCCTGGCCCTGCGCCTGCTGCTACTCTGTGCCGCTGGAGCCAGTGCGACCATCCCGGTTCTCCCTATGGATGCACTGGTGGGCCCCAGTGGGATCCACGTGGGCCGAGACCCCCGGGCGCATGCTGTCCCTGCGTCCCCAGGCCCTGCTGTCCCCAGCTTTGGCCCTGCAAGGGCTACAGAAGCCCCAACGCGGTCTGCACTGTGCCATGCCGTGGGATGGGGATGGCACTGCCAGCCCCGTGCCGCAGCCATGAGTGCCCAGGCAGTGGGTCGGGGTTGGTGTCACTGCTTTTGTGCTTTCCCCTCCGCCTGGTACATCATGACTGCCGTGACTGCCGCCACCACCGCAACTGCCACCACCGCAACTGCCGCCAATACCAGGACTGCCACCAGCACCATGACTGTCCCCACCGCCGTGACTGCCACCACTGCTGCTACTGCCACCGCCACCACGACGGCCGCCCAGGGCCGTGCACGGCGGGGCTGCAGGCAGCGGCACCTGCGTGGGGTCAGGTGGAGACGCGGGGGGTTCCCAGGCTGGGCCCCCCATGGGACCCTGCTCGGGAGGGGGGGCAGGCTGGGCTGGGCAGCAGGGACCGCCGAGCCTGGGAAAGGTGCCGTGCCGGGGCCTGCGGCTCCAAGGGGCTGGCACGTCCCATGGAGCAGAGGCAGCTGCGGATGGGGTGACCGGGGGCTCCGGGGGCAGCCCCCCGAGGGCTGTGGGGCTGGACCTGCCCCATCTCCCCGGGATGCTGGAGCTAGCAGGGAGCAGGGGGAACACCCTGGGGGTCCCTCAGGAGCCTCCCCAGCCTGCCCCGGGGAGGGGGCAAAGGCGGGAGCCCACCGGCACCTTTCGGCCCCCTGCTCGGCCGAGGCGAGCCTGCCCCGGGCTCCCTCCCCCCGGGTTTGATTTATGGAGCTGACAGCACGGCGCAGCTGTGAGAGCTGGTCCCAGGCAGGGACCGGGGTGGGTGGGAGAGGTTTGTTCTCAGCGTGGCTAATGTGTCCCAGACCCCAATAAACAGCCGTGAGATTCTCCAAACAGCCCAGGACACAGAATCCCTGTCCCCGGGTTTATCAGGGGGCAGGGGTGGCCGGGAGGGGGCTGCGCTCTGCAAACAGCCCAACCCGCACATGAAAGGGGACCGGCCCCTTGAAGCGGCAGCTCCGGAGCCCCCAGGGGGGGCCAGCGAGGGCTGGTGGTCCCAGTGCTGGGGGCACAGCAGGTCCCAGCACTGAGTGCGCAGGTCCCAGTGTGTCCCAACCGCCAGGTCGTGGGTCTCAGTGTGTCCCAGGGCTGAGCACGAGCGTCCCAGCATGTCCCAGTGCCAGCGACTAGGGCCCCAGCAAGCTCCAATATAAAGGCCATAGGTCCCAGCACGTCCCAGTGCCGGAGCTGTGGAATCCAGCACATCCCAGTGCTAGGGCCATGGGTCCCAGCACGTCCCAGTGCCGGAGCTGTGGAATCCAGCACATCCCAGTGCTAGGGCCATGGGTCCCAGCACGTCCCAGTGCCGGAGCTGTGGAATCCAGCACATCCCAGTGCTAGGGCCATGGGTCCCAGCACGTCCCAGTGCCGGAGCTGTGGAATCCAGCACATCCCAGTGCTAGGGCCATGGGTCCCAGCACGTCCCAGTGCAGGAGCTGTGCACCCAGTATGTCCCAGTGCTGGGGCTGTGGAATCCAGCACATCTCAGTGCTGGGGCTGCACATCCCAGCATGTCCCAGTGCCAAGCCCACGGGTCCCAGTGCCAGAGACTACGGCCCCAGTAAGCCCCAGCGTAACAGCCATGGGTCCCAGTTAAGTCCCAGTGCTGGGGCTGTGGAATTCAGCACGTCCCAGTGCTGGGACTGTGGATCCCAGCGTGTCCCAGCGCTGGGACCGTGGGTCCCAGCATGTCCCAGTGCCAAGCCCATGGGTCCCAGCCTGTGCCGGTGCCAATCCCGCGGGTCCCAGTACATTCCAACCCCTCCCAGCACCGTGAGAGGGAAACGGTGACTCAGAGGCGCCAGAGGCTGTCGGGCCGGTGGGAGCCCGGCGCCCCTTTGCCCCGCGCGGGGCGAACGCCGTGGCCACCGCAGCCGATCGCCCATGGATGCTCCCGGCTCCCCGGCTGCCGCAGCCCCGCGCCAAGCCCAGCCACGCCGCCTCTCTCGTGCTCCCCTCCCATCCTCTCCCCTTCCTGCGCGCGGACACCCTTGGAAAGGCTCTTGGCCGCTTTCTCTGAGACAGGAAGGTGTCCCCGAGTCTCAGGAAGGAAAAACACTCAGTGCTGAACCCACAAAGACCGTCTCCGAGGGGCCGGGGCTGGAGAGGCTCCAGGCCTGACATCACCTGGGAACTGGAACCAGAACCGCAGCTGCACTCTGCGCCTGGTATTTTTTTCTTTAGCTTGTGTTTTTAAACTTTCTTTTTATAGATTTTTTTTTTTTTTCCCCTTTCCCTTCTCCATTCCCCTCCCAAATATTTCAGCCTCTCCGCAGTTTAACCTTGCTGGGCCAGCGAGGCTGGAATGCAGCAGGGCTGCACCCGCGGCAGGAGCCCAGCAGTGCCAAGAGCTGCCGCGCTGGTGGGACGGCTGAGGCCGGGTCTGGACGGGCAGGAGCTGCCGGAGCCGCAGGCAGGCGGGCAGGGGGCTTAGTCCGGGGCTCGCTCCCCGGTGATGGGGAGGCCAGGACCCTATAGTCCCCAGCACCATTGCACACCAGGGCTGGTGGAAAGGGACCCACGGCCGCGCGGGGACCCAGGAAGGTCTGTCTGGCCACGGGGGCGTGGGAGGACAGAGCCGCCACAGCAGAGGGGTCTCGCAGAGCCTGCAGTCGGTGGGCAGCGCTGCTCTCCCGACCCACAGCCCCCAAGATGGGACAGCAGGGTCAAGCTGTGTCTGAGCCTGAGCCTGAGCCTGAGCCTGAGCCTGAGCCTGAGCCTAGGCCTCTGCCGGCCAAGCAAGCGGAGCCAGCCAGGGATGGGGGACAGGAAGGCAGATTTCAGCCCCGGGATGCAGCCCTCCTCACGCCTTGTCCTTTGGCAACACCTTTGGGTGCTGCCTGGCCCTCCCTGGGCTCCTCCCAGAGCGGAGGCTCAGGGCGAAGACACCAACGTGTCCTGCACCGGCACTGGAGCAAAGCTCAGCCACTCGCTGCCTGGGGAATCCTCCCTGTTGCACTGACCGCAGCAATCAACCGAGCGTTGCAGGTCACCCCCGGCCCTGTCAGACCTGGGGGCAAAGGACTGCGAAGCGACCCCCAAGGTCTAGATGGCAGCAGGTGGGGACATGGGGACGGGGGACAGTGGGACAGGGGGACAGAGCTGTGCTGCCCAGGGCAGGGTGGGGGGAAGGACCGGCGAGGGATGGGCAGCCAGGGCTGGGCTGGGCTGGACACAGCATGAACCATGGTGTGATGGGCACACGGGAATGGGACGGGATGGGACGGGACGGGACGGGCAGACCAGGGGTCAGTGTGATGGCCCCCAGGCTGGGGTGTCGGGCAGTCCCTGCCTCCCTCTGCCAGCAGGCACAGACCGTACTTGACCCCGCCAGCACCCTGCCAGGGTCCCTGGGCAAGGAACGGGGCAAAGGGTCTGCTTGAGACCCCCAGGACACCCGTCAGCTCCTCGCCACCCCACCGGCTGGCCCTGCAGCTGCTGAGCCCCACGCCAACCCCTCCGTGGGCACCCACGCTGCCAGCCACCCTCGGTACCACCGCCCCGCCGCGTCCCCCCGTGCACCGGACCCCTCGGAGCTGCTCACCCCGCCGGGACACCGTGCCGGCCGCAGTCCCCGGGGACGTGGGCCCCGCCGGCAGGGACAGGGTGTGAAGCCGTGGCGCGGGGTGAACGCCAGGTTAATCTCCCGCTGGAGCTTCCCTCTGCAAACAATAAGACAATGCCCGGCCGGGGGCCGCCTGCGTAACCAGCGGTGCGGAGGGGAAGTTGTAATATTTGGATTTAGCACTCAGTAAATTAAGGAAGAAAAAGGAAAAAGTGCTGGGGGTAATCAGAGCGGGGCTGGCCCCGTGCCCCGCGCCACATCCAGCGGCCCCAGGGGGCTCAGCCCGGCCTGGGGACAGTCACTGAGTGGAGCCAGCGTGCCCAAGAGCCAGCGCGGCCGGGCACGGCTGGGAGAGGGAGATGTCCCCAAGGGCTGGGCAGGGGACAGGCATGTCCCTGCCACCGGGACGCGCGGCCCGGAGGGTCGAGGCTCGGGCGCTCAGCGGGGCCACGGGCAGCGCTCGCGGCAAGCATGGCATCTCCTGCGACACCAGAAAAGGGATCTGGGCCAGGAGTTTATTTTAATCCAGATCTGCTCACGCTCATGGGAAATAAAATCCTGTTTCTGCAGCTGGGGTGGCCGGGCAGGAGAGGGCCCCGGGGGGACGGTCACCTCCAGCTGACAGCAATTGGGGTGGCAGGGGGTGACAAATGAGGGGACTCTCCCCGAGGTGCCTCCCCTGCGTGGGGCAGCGCCGGGGCTGCGCGGTGTGAGGGGCCCCTCTGAGCGGGTACGGGGGACAGCGGGCACCGCAGCTCCCAGGAGCCATTCAGTATCGGCACTGGGGAAGGGGTGTCTGGGGGAGGGCTGAGCCCCCCTCCTGCCACAGCACAGCCCCTTCCCCAGGGCGAGCCCTGCAGGGGCTCCTCAACCAAACAGGCACCGTCGGCGGAGATGGGGCCGTGTTAGTGGGGCTCTCACTGGGGGCCGGGGAAGGGCCGCGCTGCGGGTCGCCCCTGCGGGTGCCCGGGGCAGGAACAGCTCTGCAGGGCTGGGCTTAACCCCTCCAAAACGTGGCGGGGGTCTGGGCCGCCTTCCCACGCGCTGGCAACCCCGTTCCCCCCTGGGACAGACCCCTGCCTGCCCTGGCCCCACTGGGGTGAGCAGGGCAGGGGCACGCAGGGAGCCCCGGGGTGCCGGTTGGGGGGTGCAGGGCTGGACCCCACCCTGCGGGGTCTGAGCCGGGGCTCAGGAGGGCTCCGTTCTCCCCCACCATGCGCCCTGGGCAGAGGCCTCCCCGCTGCGGGGCCGCTTGGGGACCCCAGGGCGGGGGGTCTGGCGCAGAGCTGGCAGAAGGGCTGGGACAGGTGGGGGAGAGGTGACCGTCGGGCAGCAGCAGGCAGCGGCGGGCAGCGGCAGGGGAAGGCCTTCGGCACGCAGCCACGCGCCAGGAGCCCATTTCCCCACAACAGGGGCCGTTATCAGCGGCGAATACTCGGAGCAGTCCCAGGGGAGACCTCCAGCCCTTCCCCTCCACCTACCCCACCGCTCTCCCGCTCCGGCCCACGTCAATGCCGCCGCGAAGGTGTCGGAACAATCGCCTGACAAAGAGCTATTTTTAGGGGCCGGGGCTCGGAGCAAGGATACGGCCCGTCCGCTGACAATGGGGGGAAGGGGGCCGGGCTTCCCCCGTGACCACTCGGCAGCAGAAGGACCTGTAAGATTTCCTCGATGACCCAGGCCCGTACAATACAAGGAAAGCACGAGAGGGAGATACCCCCGCCAAGACGAGCTGCTCCTTTACCTAATGGGAGTGACCCGGGGTGAGGGGCTGTGAGATTCGGGCCAGCGGTACCTCCCGTGGGGGAAGACTCCCACGCCGGGAGGGAAGCGGGGTGAAGCATGGCTGTGCTCAGCTTTCCATAAGGCCGCGGCTGGGGGGAGCCTCACGGGGGGCCGGGCTGGCTCCCGTCCGCTTGTGCCACACGCCCACGTGCTGAAGGGCACGGGGGACTCCGGGGGGGGGGGGGGGGGGGCAGGGGGGTGCGGACGCGGCTCAGCACAAACCCTTCTCCCCGCCGGGCCGGCTCACAGCTCCAGGTGGGCTGCAGCACTTGGCCAGAGCCCGGCCGCGGTGGCAGGGCAGCGACCGGCCCGGGGCTGCGCGTCCCCAGCCAGCCCCGTTCTGAGGGTGCCGTGAGCCGGGGCGCGCTCCCGCCCTGCCTGGGGGGCTCGGTGCCGTTTCGGAGGAAGCGGCAGGAGGGTCGGCCGTGCCTTGACGCGTTTCCCCCCGCTCGGGGTCTCCCCTGGCTCAGCCTGCGGTAAGAGGGGTCAGCGGGCGATCTGCTTTGGCCGACCCTTGGAGGGAAAGCCGACCTCCCAGGCTGCACGACAGGAAATCGGGGCTAAAAACACGAAAGGCAGCGAGTGAAGGTCACCGGGCCCTGGAAGAGGTCGGGGCTCAGCCCGGCTTCTGGCCCAGCGCGGCCGCAGGCCCCGCTAACGCTGCGGGGGGAAGAGCCCCTTCCATCAACCCCGCCACAGCCCCTGCAGCCGCAGGGCTCGGGGATCCCCCGGTGCGGGGCCCGCCGGGGCCCCACCGCTCTGCAGCGTCCCCAGGGCTCCGGCCGCCGGGCCTGGAGGGCGGGCGGGCCGCCCGGCGGGCCGGGGGAAGGGCCGCGGGGGCTGCGGGCCCGGCTCGCCTCGGCAGGCCGCAGTTGCCACCTGGCGGCGGGCCCCGCGCACAGCCCCCGCTGAGGGGCGGCCCCTCGGGAGCCCCGCGGAGGGGTCCGGGTCCGGACCCGGGCGGCCGCCGCGCACGGCCAGGCCTCCCGCCGGGGCGGCGGGGGCAGGGAGGCCGACACGGGCGGGCCGCGCCGGGCTACGGATCCCGCCGCCTCGCCTCGCCCGGCCTGGCCTGGCCTGGCCTCACGGGGCGGCCCGAGCTGCCCCTGCCGGGACACGACCCGGGGGCACGGAGCGGGGACAAGGCCCGAGGCCCCTCCCCCGGGCCTCCCCGCGCCGCCGAGGCCTCTACCGCCGCCCGCCCCGCCGCGGACTACAGCCCCCACAAGCCCCTGCGGCGCGCTTTCCCCATCCCCTGCGCATGCGCGTCCCGCCCCCCCGCGGCACGTCGCGCGCCAGCGGGCTGCGGGGTTTCCGCTTCCGGCGCGCCTCGCTCTGGTCCCTGCGGCTGGCGGCCGAGCCTTGTGCCTCCGCCATATTGTCTGTGTGCGGCCGGCGGGCGGGCGGCGAGCGGGCGGCCGCGGCAGGTACCGGCGGGCTGCGGCGGCTCCGGTGCCCCTCCTGGGGCCACGCGGCGGGGGCGAGCGGAGGGGGCGACGGGAGGGAGGCGCCACCGTGTCTCCCGCGCCCCGCCCGCCCCCCCCCCCCGCCCCGCTGCGGGCACGGTGTGGGCTGAGGGGGCCGGGGCCGCCCCTCAGGAGAGCTGGGCGGCGGCGGGGGGGCCCGGCCCGGCGACGCTGAGGGGGAACGGGGCGGCGGCGGGGAACGGGCGGGCCCGCGGCGGCGGGGAGGGCAGGGCCCGCCGCCTCCTGCCCGCGGAGGGGGCTTCCGTGCCCCCGGGGGGGGGGGGGGGGGGACGACGGACAGGGCAGGGCGCTGCGGGGGGGCCGCCTCGGCTGCCCTCAGCCTGGCCTGGGACCAGCTTTGGGGCCGCCCGCTGCCCCCGGCCACGCAGGAAGGGCAGGGCCCCACGGAAGGGTAGCGTTCCCCTCCCTCCGGCTCTCCGAGTTCGCACGTTCAGGCGGTGTAGGCGTTATTTACTTAAAAGGCTCTGTTTTGCCTTTTCCCCGCCCTGCCCGAAAAAGCAGGGGGCTGCGAGGTGTGCGGAGGGACAAGGAGAGGCCTGTTTCTTCTTGCTCCCACCCCCAGCCGCGCAGGGACTCTGTTCTGGACCTTTCTGGGTGGAGGGGAAGGTGGTTTTCACGGATTTCCACACCAGTCGCTCTCCTCTTCTGAAAGCAGCGGTGGTCAGTCTCGCCCCTGCTATAATTTAGTTAAATGTGCCCTGGGGCAACGGGCTGTGTGGCTGTTGGTAAAATATGCTTTGTAAACGAAAGGGCAGATAAGATTATGAAACCCCATGTGTGTCGTTTGTCAGATTACTTTATTCTTTCTTGCTAAGGGCTTTGGGTACAACCAATAAAGTTTGGATTATGAACACTCAGTCATTGGTATATTTTCTGCTGACAGCAGTGGTTGATCTATGCAGAGACTCACGAGGGCATGTGCCTCGCTTCTGCAAGCTAAATTTATGGTTCCTGAGCCTGTGTTGTTCAGTGGCGGGGGTCCTTCGCGCCTGTGCCGAGCCTCGGTACCTGTAAGAGAGGTCTGCAATGGCGCGGGGGGTTTGCACTGTTCAAACCTGCCGCCGGGTTGGGGTCTTGGCGAGCTGCTCCTGCGCTGGCCGTTGATGCCAGGCTGTGAAACTGGGTGCCATGTGCGTCTTTTTGGAGGTGGCTGTGCCGTGTGCTCCACGTGCGCTCACCTGGCTCGCGCAAGCTTTGTCCTCGGCGTGCTCCGTAAACAGCTTGGGAAGAGCAGCTCTCTGCGTCTGAGGGTCAGCACCCGTCGGGGGTGACTGGGGGCAACATCATCTTTTTAGAGAAAAGCACATGGAGACAGCAGCGTTTCTGCTTGGGGGCAGGTAGCAATTTAGTTTGCTCTTTGAACGTTCTCTCTTTTCAAGAACATTGTAGTTGCTCAAAAGATTTGGGCTCAAACAGAGTTGGTGTTCACGCCATATTGCCAATCGACCTGGGTGTTGGATGTGACTCTGCCAGCGCGGATTCCTGGTGTAGCATAGGTAGGTGCGGAGAAGTCGCTCGTCCTGTACATTGTTCATGTCGGTGTGATGTAGAAAAGGGCGAAGCCTGTGCTAGGAGAGGGGAGACTGTGCTTGGGAAGACTTCAGGCAGGATTTGGGGAAAGTGTGAAGCTTGATCAGCTCTTTAATTAGTCCTAGAATTAGGACAAGGGTAATGTTCCAGTTCCTAACAGCACAATGCCGTGCCTGGGTAAAACCAACAGTGGTACGTCCTCTGTGGAGACACACACTGTGTCTATAACTGGAAAAAGAAAACTAGAGTAGGATGCGGCTCCCACCGGCAGAAGAGGGTCCGCTCCTGCGTACAGGGCAATCTGCGCTCTGCCCTCATGAGAAAACCCGGCCGTGCCTTGGGGCTGGACGTCTGGCTCTTCGGATGCCTCCTGGCAGAGAAGGGTTTATTGTAAAGGTCCAGACCTTTGCCCGAGTATGAAGTATGTAGATCTTTGGTGGTAGGCAGTGATCCTTCGCTTTCATCTTGGCAATGGAGAGAGATTTCCTTTTTTTCACCTTTCTCTGTTACCTGGTAATATAATTTCTGTGATTTACGCATTGTTAGTGAAACCTTGCTGTGTTCTGCTTCCCAGTGTGGGTGGTAGCAGAGAGTTCAGTGTACGTGTCCTGCAGCTCAGGCCGGGGAGCTTGCCGAGTCGGATGCTGCCCACGAGGAGTTGAAACGGGGTTGAGGAAGGTAACATCATCTCGGCCTTGGCTGTAGCAAAGGAGCTACTAATGTAGCTGAGTAGCCGGGTAAGGTGCTGTGGTAGGGATAAGCCACAGAGCATGGAAAAACGTGAGAGAATCGGATGCTGGAGGAGAAGGCAGATTCTTCCAAGTGGGAGATTCAGAACAGGTTCTCTGGGTTTGGCAGGACAGGTGGGTTCGTGGAGTGAGGGGAAATGGGTTCTGTTGGGAATATGGCTCTTTGGAAGAGAGATAGTAAAATCGGCAGTAGGTTCTTGCAAATGTGGAGGAAATTGGATCATGGAATGTTTCATGACATTAAGTGGAGTCTAGTTTTGTGCAGGGGCAGTTAATGGCACTTGTTTACTTGAAAAAAGCTGATGAATCGTGAGAATGAAGATGCAAACCTGTGAGCGGGGATTACTGGGGCAAGACTTGGTAAAATACTGTTTCCTGAAGGTGAGACACGGAAAGACTTTAGTATTTGAGATTTGGGGCATTTTCAAGTAGTTCAGGTTAGGTACATAGACATGAAATGGGTTCGTGGTAGGAATCTTGGGAAGACAAAAGGTGGTTATAGCTTTGTGGAGTTGTAGAGAAAGAAACTGTGTTTCTAATGTGATAAAAGGGACGGGGACGTAACTTTTCCCAATTTTATTAAATGGCGGGTGTCCTTATACCTTCTGCTTGAATTCTTCTTCTGCATTTTCTCCTTACAGAACTAATTGTCTCTTTTTGTCTTTCCTCGTGTCCTCTGAGGAATAAGGGAAAGGAAGACAGGAGAAGCAAATGGGTGACATTGTGGTGGTGTGATTAATTTCATGTCACATTTCTGAAGAGGCAGGGATTTAATTCTGGGTTACCAGACCTGTCACCTCCACTGTTCCTCCATTATTGAATTGCTTACATTAAGGTATCTGTTTTATAAGCTATCTGGGCGAGATTGATGCCATCTTAGATTTTATTGTCCCGCGAGGGTCTTGAGAGAATAAACTCCACAGATCTTAAGATCAGGAAGGACTGCTGTGGCTTAGTCTGACTACAAACATTATCTGGTTTTGGTTGCAAGACAACTCTTGGATAATTTTTCTGAGCTTGGATATCTCCTTCCAGGGGCTTCCAAGAGCTGACTTTCCTGGAATTTACAGAACCTAATTGGAGAAAAGGAATTCTCCTTTGGACCTAGAAAAACTGTTTTGAAGAGGAGACTGCAGCTTTCTGAACTGGCGTTAGTGCTCCTGCTGAAAGCAGAGTGTTTTACAAGCTGTTTTTTGGACGCCGTTTGCCATCAAGGTGCCAAACTTACCTGTCAGTAGCAAAGGTTGATAAGAAATGGGATTGTTGATGTCATAGGATCAATGGTTCACAGATATCTTCTGTTGCTCAGGCGTCAGCAATAGAGGAGCAGCAACATGAGCCTGACACAAGTCTTACCTGCTCTTTGTTCAGACTGTTCTGGACAGTTTTATTCAAACAAATGATTTTGTTATCCATTTCGTGCTGCTGCTTTGGGAAGCTGAAGAGCAGAAGGGAGACCTTGGAGTTCTTTGCGGACTCAAGACAATACCACCACAGACTCATATTTGGAAGGCTACAATTTCAATAATTTTAATTTTCCACAGAGTTTATTTCTGTCCTTCTTATGACCGATTTCTAATTTTTAAGGAATATTATCATTTGCAGGGAGGCACTTTCTAAAGCAGGCTGTCCAGCCGCTTAATCTAATGGCTGGATTATATTATGGCAATTTACTTGAAGTGAATGGTGAATAAAATGTGTACTAGATGGAAGTGGAAAATAATTTTGGGCCAAGGTGGGATTTGGCTGCAGGTTGCCAATTGGGTAGTCATGTCTTTGAGTGTTAACAGCAGTCCTAGAAAAATGAAGTTATTCTGTCTGTTTTTGCAGAGAAGTAGGCCTCTGCCCTTGCACCTTCTGGAATAACCAAAGGGTAAGGTAGTCTTTTTCTTTTTTAATTAAGCTGAGGGTAGGGAGAGACCAGTGTGTTCTGCGGTGTTAACACAGAATTATGTGTGCCAGAACTTGCTTGCGCTGGGTGGGAGAGGTCTCGCCATGTTGTGAAGAAGTGCCCCCAAAGACCTCCTGCGTGTCCGGGGAGGTGAAATGGTGCCTCTCCCGTCTTCTGGCCAAAGCCTTTGGAGAAGGCAGTTTCTCAGCGCATCTTTGCATACGTGTGCGTGAGTTGTCAGTAATCTTTATTTTTAGTGTTCTGAAAATTGATGAGCGTGGACGCACACAACAAATTAATTTCTGGTACAGAAGAGCAAGAGCTCCTGCAATGTTCCTTCTCTTACAAGTTTTGTCGCAGATTCCTCTATCTGTTACCGGTGTGCTGTTATATTCCAGCCTTGCATTCTGCAGATTAAGCAGCACTTTGATTGAACTCCAGAAGGAAAAGGAGGGCTTTTTGCTCACCGCGGAAGTTGTGCAGCATCCAGATTGGTGTCAACTCAGCTTACAAATTAAAAAGTTACAAGTTTCGGTATTTTAGAACATACGGCATCCAGGCATATGTCCAACGTATGCATCTTACCAGGCATATAAACGTATACTTGTCCTAAGCCGTGACTTAATGCTGTGCAGTGGCTTTACTGGGTGATTGCAAGGTGTGAAGAAAGATGCTGTGGTGATGGGCAAACTTGTCCTTGTATGTGGCCGACAGCGGTGTGGGTTTGTTTGGCATGGCGAGGGTGGGTTCAGCATTCGTGTCCCTGCTGGGTTACACTGCGTGATGAATGCTGTGGTCACCAGGCTTCAGTTAATCTCCAAAACATTGGTGTGAAACGTTAAAATCCTAGTCAATATGTTTACATCACCTGCAATGTCTGGGAGAGCTGCCTGTCTGGCTGTAGCTGTATAAACCCAGCACTCGGTGTGTTGTGTTAGGGTACCCAGTGCATAATAGATGCTGATTTCTGGAGTTTAATAGCTGTTTTTTTCCATTTGGTTTTTGGAACGGTTGTAGTTAGGTTCGTCTTGTGTTAATAATGATGAATTTTTAGAGAATTATGTTAGAACTTCTACTTTCTGGCAGGGGTTTGCACCGGGTGTCTCTTGCTGAGCCTTCTGGATGACAGCTGAACCGTGAAGATGGTTTGCAGTGCATTGCCTGCTCGATGGGAACAGCTGATCAGGGGGATTTCCTGAAGAAATAGTTACACACCATGTACGCTGGTTTATCCTTTGGCTCTGGTAACTGTTCCTGCCTCTAGGAATTGCATGATCAGATCAATTAAAAACGTGTAACTTTTACAGATGGTAGGTACAGTTCAGTTGTCTGAGTTCTAGCTAAATCACTCTCTGTACATGAACCATAGAAGTCAAATCAGCTGAACGATTGGCCTGTCAGTACTCTGTGCGTACTAATTAATGAGGAAAACAACTGTGTCACTTAGCAGTAATTAGGAAGGTAGAACTTTCCAGAGGACGCTGCCAGTTGACCTGATGTCAGCTGTGAAGAGCCTGTAGTGGTGCTGAAACATTCCCATTCGTGAGCCTTCAGGAAGAGTTACCTGGTGTTGCTGGGATCTCAGAAACAGTAGTTTTGGTCATTGACTTCTTGGAAAATACTGTCCAAAGCTCCAGCAGTAGGAGCTTTGGTTTTAGTAACGCTCTTAGAAGAAAAAGAATCACTTCACGTTGAAGTCCTTGCAAGCGCTCTTGCTTTGGCTTTAGGTCAGACCTAAAGAGATGTGCCTCCAAAAAATCCCCACCGCCTTTCCTGCGCTCCCTGCTCAGCCTGAACTGTCGGGGCGGTGAGGAGATGCCAGCAGAAGAGTATTGTCACCGGTTTCTGTTTTGGAGTGTGTGTACTGACCGGTTAGCTTGGCAATTCCTGGTTACTTTTGTAGCCGTTTTTTATTTGATTGTGTCAGGAGTCTTCAGCGCCGGCAGTAATGATAACCGCTGTGATTTGTGGGAGTCTGGGAATGCTGGCAGGAGAAGCCGCAGGCGTGGGAAAGCGGCAGAGCCTGCGCTCGGCTGCTGGTGCTTGGGTGTCTTGCTGGTGTCGCTGCCCACTGCGGCTACACGGCCTCATCCAAGACCAGTCTTGGCGTTTTTGTGTTAGGAAAAGCTTTCCCTTTGCTCTGTGTGCTGTGGACTAGCCTAGCTCAGAAAATATGAGGGAGAGTCCATGATTTTTGGGGAGAAGTGGGAAGAGAAGAGCTTTCAAAGTTGACTGTTCTGTACAAAATCCCTTAGCAGGTGGAGTGAGGAGCGTTCCCGTCACTGGCGGCTCCCTGCTGCTGGAGAAAATCACGGCTTTTCTGCCCCAAGCACGCGTGCTGTTGCCAACGCTGAAGTTTTGCAGAGGACAGTTGTCCACCTAGGCTGAGATGCTGGAGACCCGTAGAGGGTCTGTGTAAGCTCCGCTAAAATTTAGCTGTTACAGGTCTGAACAAAAATAAAGACTAACTGTGACAGAACTTCTGCTAGGAGAGCATGTGGGCACCAGTGATACTGCCAGGGCAACCTGGAGAGTGTCAGACGTGATAGATGCTGCTTTGTACATTAGTGAAGTGGGAGAGTTAAGTTTTCCCCAAGACTGTGGAGGTTATCGTAAAATACGGAGTTACGGTAAAGCCATTTCATGGTCGGTCCTGTGACTTCTGTATGGATTGTGATCCTCATTACAAGGGGTGACCTCTTCATTGGCAGGAGCTGCGAGGAATTCAGGGGAGGAATCGGTAAAGCTGGTGAAGGAAGAACCAGTCTCAATTTTAGGACATTGCTATTACAGAATTACTCCAAGATGTTTCTTCCAGTTTAACTAAACCTGTCAACTGTTTTCCCTAGTGACTGGTCATGTCTTATTTTGAATTAAATCACAACCGTTCCTGTTTCTTTTAAGAGAATGTTTGAGGTCGTTATATATGGTTGTTATATATTATGATTTGTTATTTTTCCACAGCGGGACACAACCAGCTATTTAAAAGAAATCTGGAAAATAATTTTGGTGGAAAAATGTAGTTAGAGCAGACTGTGCTGTTCCAAAAAAATACCAAGAGAAAAGTTTGATTTCAAACCTAAGCTTTTTTTTTAACTCAATTAGATTTTAAAATCTGCTTTTCTATTGATGTTGTCCCTTTAGTAGGTAAATGGTCTTCAGGAAAGGATGTAAAATGTCAGTTTTGTTAATCAAGGCTCGTTTCTGTTTCAGCTATAAAATCATAGAAAAATATAGGTTGCAAGGGACTTCTGGAGGTCATCTGTTCCATACTCGTACTGCTGCAGTTCCAGCATCATGAAAATACGCAAATCAGATTTCTTTTGTGAGATAGAACATATTTTTTATAAAGTTGGTTACTATTATGTCTTCTTTTAAAGGTAAGCTGGGTTTTGATTAAAGTTGGCTGCCAGTAGGCTGTACTGTAGTAGTTAGGCATGTCTTTTCATTTCAGTGGTGTTTATCCAGATGTTCTCCAAACGCTGAAGAAGTGGGTGCTCCTTCCCTGGGAGGCTTACAGGCAAGGGATAAATGGGCTATGTGAAGGAAATCATATCAATTTTATCTGATAATTGTAATGCTTCCTCTCACTAATAAAGCACGTTATACACTCATGATTTCAGAGGTTGGGTTTGAGCCATTTACTACGAAAGGTAATGTTGCGCTTGCAGTTGTGGATAAAAAGAGAGGAACAACCTTTTGATTCCAGGCTACTTGGTGTAATTCTGCTCTTCTCAGCTGACAGAGGGCTTTTCTTTTTTCAAAATGAACCGGCTGCTCTCTGTCTCAGCCTGTTTACGGTCTTAGTCTGTCACAATCGCAGCTGGTAATGAGCTTACATGGGGAAAGTAGAAGTGAGAGGAAAGTGTCTAGACCCGTTTGACCAATCTGTGCATCTCGCTTTCTCCTTGAGAGGAAGATGAGGTTGTCTGGGATGGTCTATCTGGAATTGATAAAGTGATGGAAGTATTTTCTTGGCTCTTTGAGTTTGGCTTGGTGCAGTTTGGGGCCTTTCTTACTCCTTGGGGACTGCTCTCCGCTAACTGAATCTGAGTTCAGGTGGGTCATCAGTAATGATGTTTACGTGGTGTTGCACGTAGTTCACTGAGTTCACTCTGCTCTGTCTGGATGAACTTGGAGCTACCCCGCGATGTACTGCTCATGCTGAGGGCAAGTTGTGCTGTTAGCAGCAATCCACAGGGAGGCCAGCGTCAAGCGGTGCTCGTGTTCTTGGGTTCATTATTTATACTCCAAGCCACATCCACAAAAGTCATCGCTTGGATAGCGCTCGCAGGTTCCTCGGGACACCAGTCTTCTGGGAAGCTCTTGGCTTCCAGCTCACTGGGAGTCTGTATGTGCGCTGCATCATGCTGGTGCTGCAGCTTCTTCGGTTTAAGGTTCTGAGTAACTGTGTGCTTGAGAGAAGCTCCGTGCCAAAAACATTTCCACTTAAAAGGAGAAAAGAAAGATTCCAGTATCTCAGTTATTCTTGACTAAATGAGAGAGGTGAATTTTACTAGAGGCTACATAGGTGTGTTTCTCAGAAACTAATTTGTTTAGATTTCTTAGCTGTGTTTTGTTGCTACTTGCTGTAAGTGGATACATCTGGAAGGACAGAGGGCGTAGGAAATTCCCATACTATTTGGGTATAGGTGCTGTAAGTACGGATACTTCACAAGAAACCAAGTCCTCCGTGGGGGCGGGGGTTGCCATTGGGATCAGAGTGCATTGTAAGGATGATAAAAAATCCCTTTTTAAAAAGGAGGGGGGTTGTAACAGTGCTTTAAATTAAAAGGTTTTAAAAATAAAATTCAAAGTAAACATTGAGAAGCTTTTTACTGTTTTGTTGAACTTTAGGCACAAAAAGTCTAGCTTACCAAGCTGCTCTGACAATAGGTGACTGTTAGAATAATTCAGACTTTTTAGAACTGATCTCTTTTAATTACTAGACCTTCCAATTAAAAAAATTCCTATATGATGGCAGCACAATTGTTTCTGTCTCTTGACTGGGGCTCTGGGGCACTCCTGCGGAGTAATTATCAGTAGTACATGCAGTGCTGTATTTGGCTGTGTTCTTGTGGTGTTCGGTTTGGGTTTTTTGTACACGGGATGAACAGGGTCCTGTGGGGTGCTCTCGGTAAGGATGCTGTGTAAGAGATTAGCTAATTGGCAGTTTGCTAATACTTAAATGGAGTTTTTAAGGGCAGGCCTGGGTGGGAAAACCAGGCACTGAAATCTTTGCATGTTGCTTCTTTGGTATAGCTACCATGTGAGCGCTGTTTGGTAATGTCTTCCCAAGGGGCGTCACCACAAGTGCTAAAACAGAAGAGCTGTTTTCTGTCCTTGCGCAGGCGAGCCTTAGCATTGAACAGTGTGTGTCAGACGGTAACTGGAAGCTTTGTCTCCCTCTCTGTGATCTCTGGTATATTGCCTAAAAGCTCGTGGTTATGTTTCCCAGTTAAGCACTTCTCTACCAGAAAAATTAAAATTTTCAGCAATGCATTGTGTTTTTTGGAGATGCTCAAGACTATACTGGACATGGCAACCTGATCTAATTAGATCTACTTTGACTAGATTACTTTCAGCAGTCTCTCCCAATATAAATTATTCTATGATTCTGTCATTAATGCAGGAATTAATAAATGACGTGTCCTGTTTGGATTCTGACTGCAGAAACAGAACTCATCTTTTGTAACAAGCTCAGGACACTCATCTCATCTAGGTGTAATCGCTGCTCATACTGTAGATTTTCTGCCTTAAAACTGCAAGCTAAACTGACGTTTGCATGACCACACCTGTCCCCATGATTTGTCCCTTTTTGTGTCAGTCCCTTCTGTCAAAGAGCTTGGATCCACTGCAGAATTATCCCTCTCTAGGGGCAGTGAAAGCAAAATATATACAAATTTCTTAGCAGTTTTGAGCAGAGAGAGTGAGAAGCTTTCAGGCAGGGTAAGTTTGTATATGTGTGGAACTTTGTTTTAAAACCAAATTATCTGTGTAGACTCTCTCCTCTTCCTGTATAAAGAACAGTAGACAATAATACCTACCTTCATAAATAGGCATTGTGTGCCATTCTTAGAAGCTACAGTCCGATGATTTCCTGAAAAAGCCCTTCTCTGAGCAGTCTGTTACAGCATACAGCTTGTGCTAGGCTAGAGCTACGTGACAAAAAAATAGCCACTGTGAAATTTGTTCTGTCTTTAGATAGTGTGATTGATTTTTCTTTTTTACTACTTTTTTCCTTGCTGAAACTGATCTTGCTGATAAGCTGGATGAGGTGCAGCAGTCACATGTTCTTTATTGATACAGCGCTGTGCTTAAAAATTAAGACTGCTAAGTCATCTTAGACATATATAGGTTCAGTTAATTCCCACACAAGGAGTACTGGGCAGAGGAAATTAGCTAGTGCGTGTCCTGCCAGAAGCACATGGAATGAGGAGAAGTAAAACCACAGTGATTAAACTTTGAAATCTAATAAATTTCACTGTACTAAAAGTGTTCTAGTAAACTTGCATGCTCTGTTCATGCCTGAATACATTTTTGGAATATACATCTAATTTCCAAGTGTCTGAGTCATGTCACATAAATGGTTTGAGGTCTCAGACAATTGCTGCCTAATCTTCCAAAAGTATATTTTGTTCGAGGACTAACATTTTGTCCAGGAATAGATTTTTTTTTAATCTTTTTTTTAGTAATACTTCATATTCTTCCATTAGCTGAACACCTGGCTGAAGTGCCCCGTCCTTCCTTTACTGGGCTGAGGCCTCAGTCACACCTCTGTTGTGGACTTCGGAACAGTGCCGTGTCCCTTTTTAACCGTGGGGCTGGATTACCACAACCCCGTCTACCTGGAGCTGCCTTCAACACCGTTTGTGTGTCAGTAGGTCAAAAAATAACCCACGCTGCCAAGGTCCGTACCACCTGAGGAGGCTTAGTCCACGCCAGAAAGAGACCTCGCGTACGTTTCTGCCTCTGAATGCAGAACCAGCTGCTGGTCAAGTTGTGTCACGCGGTGAAGGACATCAGACCTGTGTCCCCCAGGTCCTCCACCATCTTCATAGCCAGTGGTCCTTGCTGTGGTCCTTGCAGCAGACTGAAGTACCGCAGACCTCGAATCAACAACAGGACACTGCCAATAGAGCAGGATTTTGCTTCTAGAATTTTCTTATGCTGTGACATATCCTGATAGCCTAACTGCTCTGAGCAGATTTCTAGGTCTTTCTGATTAATTTCTGATTAATGGGTCTATTACTTCCTCCTGCAGTCTGGCAGTTGCCTGTTTTCTGTGGAGGGATAAGATTGGCATAGTACATTATATTCATTTAGATTATAGCATTGCCCACTGACTGAGTGCCTTTCTATAAACAGGGCTGTATAGTCTGCCATATGCTACGCACCAAACAATACTTTCATGCTCCGATACAGCTTCCTTCCTTGTAAGTTATTTTGAAAGCTGACAAAGAGATTCTTGTACTTAAACGTTTAAAAATACGTCGGCTTTCACTCATGAAAGATTTGAGAGGTGCAGAGGCACTACTTTTATTTTAGGTAGGACAATATTGATATAAAACTGTAGTAAGTTACTGTTGTCTTAAATATTCAGAAATTAGAGTATTTGTCACTGACACAGTAACTTTCTTTTGAGTTATTTTGACTGGTCTCAATACTGATAAAACTTAACAGAAGTTTTGCAAAAATCACATTGTAAGAGGAAGAAGTGGGGGTGCTTACCAAATCTTTTGGACAAGCAGAATGCAAAGAAACATCTGTAGACCATTGCAGCAGAATTCTTCTTTCGTGTTTGGGTAAAGCATCATAATCTAACACAGATGCCGCTGTCTTTTGGACAGTCGGATTTAATGTCTTGACTATAGGAAGTTGTGACCAAAACTGGTGCCCCATCCCAGCAGAACTCTTCTGGCTGCCTCAGTTTGCCGTGAAGTCTTCCGAGCATCCTCAAGCCATTTAATCCCTGAATGGTTCGTAACGACTGGCCTCTATGAGATCTTCCCGATGTCCTTTCTTGTCTCACTGCCAGTTGGGGATGTACTTTTCCTCACGATAGTCTAATTAGTGTGGATGTAGCTCATCACTATGAATGCCCTACATCTTCTGGAGAATACTGTTGTCTGTGCTAGGACCTAATGGCATTGTACAGCGTGGTGCTGCTTTTTTCCTTAAGTAAGCCCAGAGACGAGGCCCAGTGGCTGCCTGCTCTGTAAGTCTTGCTCACTTTCAAGTGGGCAGTGGGTTAGATGTAGAAGGTATCTGTTGTGAGGTGGTGGGATGAGATGTTCGTGCAGGAGGGCATGAACAGAGTAGCAAAAGCCTCCTTCGGAGTGTGTGGAAATGGGAAAAACGTTGTACTATGAAAATCCCCAGAGTGATGTTCAGACTTCAGCAATCTTATCTTTGGATAACGTTTTGGTCCTGGTGTCTGCATTTCTCTGCTCTCCTCCAGCAGCCTGTTCCTGAGCTGACCAGCCTTGCGTTGTACATAAATGCTTCAGTTAGTACCTGCATTTTCCAGTGGACGGAAAGTGCAGAGTAGTAGTGGATCAGTTCAGGTTTTTTTTTCTTTCCACAGCATGAATCAGCGTAGCCACACAAACCTTTGTGTGTGAGCCCATGAAAGGCTTCAATCCTTTTAAGAATTGCAAGTAAATCCCGAAGTTCTGATTTAAATGCAAATCGGTGTTTCTAGAAGTTAAAACTTCAGAAAGTGCTTAATTGAGGTTGCACAGGTGCCCTTGTTGGTCTGTCAGCTCTGTTTGCAGCATCGTTTATTAGTGCATTGCAAGAGGTGACAGTTGTGCAACCTCGAGTGAAGGAAGTGTTTTGGTTACATGGGATGGGACAAGACTTCTTCCTGGATGGGGGAGAGATTGCAGCCGATGGCTGTTGCTTTCACCCTGGAGCTGAAAGGAAGGAGTCTGTCTGCAGATGCAGAGCACGTTGCATTTCTTGCCTTTTGGAAAGTTATCTTTGCAGCCATAAGTTGGAAACTACATGCTGAAAGTTGCGGGGAGGGGTGTTACTTTTGCTAGTGGGGCCAAGTGATCCCATCCTGTGCGAGGGAGAGCAGACAAATTGTTTTCAAGCTCTGACAAATGATCCCAGGCCTGTGGCTGGGCTCCAGCCTCTCCTTCTCAGCAGCTTTTAATGATTAACTTAAATATTTTTATAGTATCTTGAGATTTTAACCTCTGGTTCATTTTCTCTCTGCAGGTGGAAGAATCTGAGGCCTTTATCCTCTGTCCAGCTTTGCAGTTCGGGTAGCCTCTGATTTCGGACATCTCATCATTTCCGCCTGCCAACCTGTCTGATATGTCGGGACCCGTGCCGAGCAGGGCCAGAGTTTACACGGATGTGAACACACACAGACCCCGGGAGTACTGGGACTATGAGTCGCATGTTGTTGAGTGGGGGTAAGTCTCTGGGCTGCCTGTGGATGTCCCTGGACTGGGATCGATCCCTGTAGCATCTGGCATGGGGAGTTCAGGCACCTGTGCTGCGTTAGGCTTTTTCATGCTCCTTGGCAGATGTCTAGCATGCATGGCAGTATTAGGATCACAGCTTTTCTTCGGAATTGCAGAAATGGCAGAATAACCTGTTGTGTGTCTGAAAGTGTTTCTTGTCAAATTTTTAAATCCCCGGCAGCGCAAGAACATTTTGCAGCTCCCTTAAGAGTTTGTTTTGAAGAATTTTTGCCAGGTAGTCAGGAAACTTGTCCTTTCAGAGGGCAGAAAATCTATCTGAAACAGTCTAACCAGCCCTGGGTGTGGGGCTGAAAAGAAGTGAAAAGACATCTGATGTTGCTTCTGACTTGCGTGAGTGAAGAGACTCGGCGGGCTTAAATAGGTGCATGCTATTTTGTGACTTGTTGCTCAGTGCTCTGTGAGTGACTGGAAAAGACATGTCTGCTGGTTTTTGAAGGAAGGAGGTGTCTAAATTTTGCTCATGACTAAACCGTTCAAGAATCAGACAGCGGTAATGCCAGCTTCGTAGCTCTGAGTTCCTGCTTTTGTATAGCAGGGCCCAGACTAAGTTCTGCCCTCAGCTTTGTTGCGGTTCCTGGTTTCTGAAATGTACACCTTCTGAGCATAAGTGGTGTTTTGTGCCTAGTCTGTTTTTAAACAGGCTAGCGCTTAAATTTCTGGTCTTACTGGTTTTGTTGATTTTTAACAACATTATACTAGGAAAAATGTAGCTTCCAAATATATATAGACAGGTGGAAGGGATAGCTCGAGTTTGCTGATGCTGAAATGCATAGTTGGGCTTATGTTACCTACTGCAGAAGAAGTAAGTTCTGGATTGAATCTAACTTGGGCGAGTAGAAGCTCCCTGTTTCTCTCCTAATTCTTAATCATTGCATTCAGGAGATGTAAGACACTAGTTAATCCACCTGGTCTGGAAGGTGAGGCAGTGATTTAGTGTTAAGGAGCGGTTTGTAAATTGTGATGGGAATGACTGAGCTCTTTGGAACTCTAACTTTTTATCTCCACAGAAATCAAGATGACTACCAGCTAGTTCGAAAATTAGGCCGAGGCAAATACAGTGAAGTATTTGAAGCCATCAACATTACGAATAATGAAAAAGTAGTTGTTAAAATTCTCAAGGTGAGCTGGGGATTGGGCAAAAGATAAAATCTGTCTTGAGGTGATCAGGATGCCAGAAAGTGCAGCATTTGGTCTAAAACATTTGATGTTCTAAAACTGAAATCCTTAAAGCCTGGCTTTAAGTGTCATTCAGTGAAATAGGCCATCATTTTGAGCCTCCTAATAGAAGCCCTACACTTGGTTATTAAGTCAGATCTCTGCCTGTAAGGAATTAGCCTCTATCTTAAGGAAGTCCTGATGTGCAACACATTTTTACTTGGAGCTAAGCAACACTTCAACAGCTGACTAGAAAATTCTCACCTCCTCTAACTACCAGTGCCCTGGCATGCTGTCATGTGCATAGAGGCCTATGAGCTAATGGGATCATTGTCCTTTAAAGCCACTGATTAGATTTAGGGACTGCTAACCTTAAAATTTTCATTTCTGCTCTGCATGTTCCATTGCATATATAATATCCTTCCAGACTGAGTAAGGGTCTCCTGGATGCTGGTTATTCCACAGCCTTGATTGGTGAAATACCTTCATTTAGTGGCCCCCAGGTAGCTCATGGACTTCTCATAGCTATACATTTACCACATGCCAGTTAAGAAGTTTTGGACTATCAGATCATGTTCAGACAGCTTTAAAAAAAAATATGCCATCTTCCTAACCCTCATTCACATGGAAGTAATGTTTGTAGCTGTCAGGGTTGTATGGTTAGAAGGGAGACTGCAGATATTTGAGCCCTTACTGGAATGACGCATAGTCAGGTAACAACAAAATCTAGCTGTTTGAACTTAACTTGCAAAGACTCCAATGTATTTTGCTGACTTGCAGTCACCTACCTTGGTCATCTGAATGTTGAGCTGTCTATTAGCCTCACTTAACTGGAGTGCTTTGTCTTACTTTTGGGTTTTTATTCTTCAGCCTGTTAAAAAGAAGAAAATCAAGCGTGAAATCAAGATCTTGGAGAACTTGCGAGGCGGTCCCAATATAATCACTCTTGCAGATATAGTAAAAGATCCTGTGGTGAGTATGGAAGGAACTTAAAGGGTACGCTGGGGTTATGGGTGAAGTTGCTGTGTTTGACTTCAGCTCTGATCTGGCTTTCTGTTTTCCCCTGCTCTTAAATCCTGCTTTTGAATTGCTTAATCAGATCAGCTCTTAATCTGATTAACTTCTTTTAGAGGGCCCTTCCCCCACAGGTCCCTTCAGCCCCTCACTCTGTAAGGATGAGATACCAGCGAACTGAGACAAGTTAATTCATTCTACAAACAGTGCTGCCAGGGGCTGCAGGCTTTGGCTGTGCTTTCTCTGTCTGAGGGGAATCATAAGTATGTCTGAGGCAGAGGGGTTTCTAGCAGTTTTAGGAGTAAAAGTGGTTTAATTCATTATCTTAAATGAAAACGTATTATCTCAACTTAACATGGCTGAACACTTTTCTCTCTGTTTTAGTCTCGGACACCCGCTTTGGTTTTTGAACATGTAAACAACACAGACTTTAAGGTACAGTGTGGGATGTGAACTTTTAATGTTTTCCATTTGAAAGCCACTTGTAATGTTTTTCTGGGGAAAGGCAAGTACGTATGGGGCAGGCAGGTTATTTAATCATGTCCTTCCCACATAGTAACTGTCTTTAAAGGTAAATACACTTGGTACAGAAGTTTGTAATTAGTCCTTTAGTACCATTTTGCCACAGAAGTTACAAGATCCAGAGAATCCAGATTCCAAGTGGTATTCTAACCTTCAGAGCAAATTAATCTGTCATCTTGTAGACCACCAGTGCCTGTCTTTTTGAAACATTTTGCTTTTACGTTCCATGTATATTATTTATTGGAATAATTTCAAATGTGGACAGCTGTTTCTGTGGCTTTCCATACTTTTGGAAAAAGGGATTTAAATGTTTCTTTGTCCCCTTCCCTACTGACCTGCCTCAGGAGAAGAATGGCTGTGCAATGCCATCTGGAATAGCTGCTTAATGTTGCAGAGCACCCTCGGGTCTTTTTGAGAGCCAGTCTGCAGGCACAATGCATTGTACTGGTGGTGGGCGAGTGCAGCCTGAGGGAGTTAGTGACAGGAACCAGAATGTACTGTCTGAGCAGAGCTGGAAGTAAACTATGGGGGGGATCAGAGTAACTTGGGAAACTTTTATTGTTCCTTCAAATGGGTTTGGAGAACCACAGCAGCAGAGAACAGGGCTGGGTTGTTCTGGATTGGCAGAGATGTGATATTTTTCTTGGGTGTTTAACACTGATACGATGTGTTTGTGTCCCACAGCAATTATACCAGACATTAACAGATTATGATATTCGATTCTACATGTATGAGATTTTGAAGGTAAGTTGGTGTTTTGCTGTTTTATCGGTTTATTTCTAGGATTTGCACTCAGCTAATCCCATAGGGATGGTTATCATGTCACCAATGGGGGGGAAGAGAAGAGAGAGCCTATGGAAGAATTGAGTAGAAAAATATGTATCAAGTCAGTATCAATTGTTCAGCTTTGTTTCTGCAAAAAATTCTAGTCTCTTTTTTTTTTTTTTTGAGGATAGCAGAGCCTTAGGGTACACTGAGATAACTTAAGATCCTAAATCAAAAGTACGTGTAGCCTCTGAAAACAGAAAACTGTAAGCTGTTACTGGCTGGTTTTGTGCCCTCATGTAATGCAAGTCAAATGTATTTGTCCGTTCTTCTGAAACAAATATTTTCTCCTCAGGCGTCTGGAGAAGGGGAGACTTGTTTGATCAATAGTGCTTAGTAACTCTGCTCTTAGGGTGAAATTCCATTTTTATGAGGAAGTACACGAGGTGAAGTCAAAACACTTCTGCTGCTGGGACCTCCCTTTGAGAGGGGGCTCTAGAGGTGTTTTCTGTGGTCTGCGAGTCTAGTCTGGGATATAACGCTGGACAGTAAAGTCTTGTTGTCTAGTTAGGCTTGGTATATGTGGAAACACTTCTGGATATGATTGAACTTGAAAGAAAGGTTCTTGTGACTCCAGCATCTGTTTCTTTGTACGTCCCCTACAGGCTCTAGATTACTGCCATAGCATGGGAATCATGCACAGAGATGTCAAACCTCACAACGTCATGATTGACCACGAGCACAGAAAGGTAATAACGTGGGGCAGGCTGGAGGGCAGGGAGAGGTCCTACTTTTCTCTTGGCAAAACTAGGATCCCTTTTGGGTACTCCTGTGTAGTGGTACTAGCAGACATCTTCAAGGGGGGCTGCACTTCCATCATGTGGAGAAATGTAAAATGAAATTCTATACACTGCTTTTCTTAAGTTTTTATGGGTTACGTGTAACCCATAAATAGGGTTGGTAAGGAGAGGTATTTTATGTAGACCAGTTGGTGATTATGGGTGTGGGAGAATATCTAAACAGATACTCTGATCACCTTCAAATTAATTGAAAATAGAAGACTTGTAAATGAAGCTTCAAACTAAACTCACCTGTAGTGTGGTTCAGCCAGTGGAGAACTGGAGCATCCCTTGAGCCTTTTTTCTTTGTTTTCTACCATTTCTAGCTTAGACTAATAGACTGGGGTTTGGCTGAATTCTATCACCCCGGCCAAGAGTACAATGTCAGAGTGGCTTCCAGATATTTCAAAGGACCTGAACTCCTTGTAGATTATCAGGTAAGAATTACCAGGATTTATCACTGACTTTTATATGGAAAGTCTGTGCCATTTCAAGGTAGCAAACCAGAAATTCAGATATCTAGAGACCTGAAGCTAAAGACAGTCCATTCTAAAATGTATCACAGAAAGCAGTGGCTATAAAGCCACTGAATTAAAGAAAATAATGACTAGTCTCAGGACCTGAGGAAGAGCCGCAGAACTATCGTCATGGATCTTGGAATACAAATGTTGAATATTTTTTTAGCAAGGCTGCTTTTGCAGTAAGGTACAGGAATGAAACAAAGTCCTTGTGGGAATAGCTAGCACTGCATGAACTTCTAAATTAAACTATGAAAACATCCCCATATCTGATGGCAGTTTGCATTATGGAAATGCTGTGGGCTGGAAATAGCTGTGTTACTGGTGACTTTCAGATCGTGCCGGTTCTGAATGAAGGCACTTCTTCATCTGCCCATGTACCTTGTGGAGTCCACTCCTTTTGCTGCTTGCGATGCTTCCCTTCTCAGCATGTGTTTGTCAGTGATTCATAACATTGAAATCTGCAGTGAAAATAGAAAAAGGCACTGGTCTTTAATGTCTTTATAGACAAGGATGGAAATAGGATACCTGCTGTTCCGCTAATTGCTGTATCCCAGTTTGAGTAACTGGAACACTGAGCTGAACAGTGATCTAGTGATGAAGAGGCATGAAGATATTTCAGTCTGTTCCCGGTGTAATGTGGCCGCGTTTGTATCACTGGAGGGAGGGGGGACCCTGTTAGTATTGGGAGTCTGTTCTGCTTAATTCATTAGAAATTGAATTGTCCTTCTGGTTTTGTACAGATGTATGATTACAGTCTGGATATGTGGAGCTTGGGTTGCATGTTGGCTAGTATGATATTCCGAAAGGAGCCATTTTTCCATGGCCATGACAACTATGATCAGGTGAGAGCTGGTCATGTACAATCTCTGTTCTCTTAGCGCAATGAAGGTTTCCTGCTTACACTTTTATCGAGAGATCCAAAGAAGAACTTAAACGTTTCTTTAATGGCTTCTTTGCTCACTTTGAAGCCACGTTCCTTTTCTCAAGTGTGCAAGATTAACCAGTTAAATAGAAATAGATTTATAGTGCTTTGTATTTATGAGCTCCTCAGCAGGTATCTGGAAAAAGTTATAACAATAGCTATATTAAGGCTGGTGTGTTCTGGTACCTAGATCCCTGAGGTTACGTTACGTGGAGAGCCCCTGCCACTATCCACCCTCCCTCCCCTCTGTATAGAAACTGTAAATCTATACAAACTGGTACAGTTTTGTATAGATGCTGAAATGTTTGATGTGTTGCCTTTAGGCCAAAATTTTTATGCTTTAACATGTGCTCTGCATCTGAACTAACGTACAGACATTCAAGAACAGTGACCTTCTGTTCTCAAACCTTCATTCTGGAGCCCTCGGGGTGGCGCTTCACCCTTCACGTGCAAGTTACAGAGTTTCTGCTTTTTTGACCAGTTACTCTTGCCTTCCCACCCTGTTGGTTTTGAATTATTTTCTTGCTACAACGGGAGCTAGTGTTGCAAGATCTCAAGTTTTAGTGATGTTAGGGTATGCAGCTCCCTCCTGGCTGCCTTGGGTTACTAAGTTCCAACTGTGAGCGGAGGCGTGTTCGTGATGCCTGTGGTTGTATGTGGCCAGGGAAGTCAGAGCCACGGGATGACGCTGTGGCTGCTGGTTCAGACCACTGAGACCAAGTTCAAGCTCCCAAGGGAACGTGCTGCTGTATCTTCACGCTGGCTCTGGCATTATCATACCCTCACAGTAGTGACTTATTTCTGTTTGTTCCCAGCTGGTGAGGATAGCCAAGGTGCTGGGAACAGAAGATCTGTATGACTACATTGACAAATACAACATTGAACTGGATCCACGTTTCAATGACATCTTGGGCAGGTGAGTCAAGGTCCAGAGTAGCTCATAAGCTCTTGGTAGACCCGGACAGCTACTGCTTTGTCGACAGACCTTGAAGTAAACAAAAACTTACGCTTATGGGAGAAATCGGAGCCAAGATTCTTGAGAACTGTCACTTTGTGCCTTTGATCCCTTTTGCCAGTGCTTCCCGTGGTCCTTTATCTGCAAATGGGCTTGAGGAAAGGTTTTTAAATGTCATCTAGGCAATGAATGAACTGCCGGAGCATGAAGGGCAAATGCTTTCTCCAGTGTTCTGGGGAAAAAAACAAAACGGTGTTTTTCAGAATTACAGTGCAGAAAATCAGGTGCTGCCTAAGATGGCATTTACATATTTTTTTCCCCTCATAGAGTTATTTTGTATGACCCATACCAAAACCACAAGGAACTAATGTTAGGGGCATAAGAGAAGAGCAGAAGCTGGGATTTTAGGCCTGTAAATCCATCCTGAACTTGAGTCCTCAAGCTGTCCAGGGCTGTGGCGGCTGTGCCACCGCGTGGAGACACGGTGTACTGCTGCTTCGTGCTCTGGTACGGCTCAGCCCTGTTCCTGCCACACCAAGCAGCGGCCCCTCTCGGAGACGGACATCTGTCGCAGTTCTTGCTCTTTAAAAAAGTGAATGTTGGCATTGATGTCCTCTGCCTAGCCTGATTTGGGTATCTTTTTCTGCAGACACTCCCGTAAGCGATGGGAGCGCTTTGTTCACAGTGAGAACCAACATCTGGTGAGTCCAGAAGCTCTGGATTTCTTAGACAAGCTGTTGCGATATGATCACCAGTCACGACTCACAGCGAGAGAAGCCATGGAACATCCCTACTTCTGTAAGTATCAGCTGCTGTCATCATCCGCTGCCCAAAGAGTTCTTCCTCTGCCTCTGGGAAATCTCCGTTCCAGTAGGTTGTGCAGATAGGAGCTAAGAACGGTAACATAATAAGCCTGGTCTTTGCGAATAATTGCGCTGGAGCTGAGGCTGCTTGTCTCTCCGGTGGATAAAGTAGGCCACTGCCACCTACACCAGCCGAGAAAACAACGTGCTGTATGCCCGTGCCAGGCCAGGGAATCGGCAGCACTGCGTTAAAGAAGCTTTGGTGCTAATTTCAGCAGGTGTCTGGGTACACGGATTCCTGTGTTTTTGATAAAACCAGATATCTGGTTTGTTGAGAAACAGACCCTTTTAACTCCTTTTGTTACTAAATGTGTACCTTAGTGAATGGTATATTCAGGTCTTGGTTTTGCAAGCAAAAATGTAACTTTCACTAGTAAATGTCTTTTAAACACTTGCTGTTTCTCACAAATCTTGATATTTAGGTTTTTTGAAACAGCTGTAACAATGCAAAATATGAGTATTTGCTCAGGTTTTTTTTTTCTTGCTGCTGAACAGACTTGTGTAATTAACAAACAGTCTAGATCTGTGTTATGCCTGTGGCAAATGTTCAGGTGAAATGTTTTGCAAGTATGAGCATTAGTAAAGCTGAAAGCTTTGAATGTGAGAGTTGGACAAACAGCTAAATCAACTTGTGTCCAAGTAGAGATACAGGTTGTACTGGACTCAGCATGAGGAAGGGCAAAATTTGAAATTCCTTTGTCTGATGCAGTAGGCTTGGGAGGCAGGAAGGGGTTGTCTCTGTTCAGATGGTAGTGTTATTTACCCGCAGCTGAAAATAAAGAGTTAGCGAGTAAGTTGGGGACATCTTACATAAGACGACAAGCTCCGGTGACACTCATTACAACTCAGAGGCTGCTGTGGGATGTGTTTGGAGACATGACATATGATTGTAGTTTGTGATAATCTTTGTGCTTGCTACACCCATTTTCTGGGTTTGGCCTTATGCAATTATGCGGGTTGCTTAGCATAGAAAGGAGATCAACTTCACCTTCATTTCCTTCAGCTTTTGCCGTCAGGCAGTCCTGCTGAACTCCAAAGCGCATCATTTAGGCGGCTTTTCACTGATCGCAGTACCTTGGTACCTTCTTGGGTGCTTCCCGCTGGAGTTGGTGGAGACTTCTGTGTTCCGGTAGATGACGGTTGATACTATTTGACGTAGGCAGCTTGGCAGGACTGGCTGAGCACAGAGGTCGCGGGCAACCAGTGTGCTTCAGCTGCTGCCTGGCAGCACGGCATCTAAGGGTAGTGTGCTCTTCCTAGATCCCATCGTGAAAGACCAAGCTCGGATGGGCTCATCCAACATGCCAGGTGGCAGCACTCCTGTCAGCAGTGCGAGTATGATGTCAGGTCAGTTCTGCTCTTGACTCTTGGTGCATGGCATTTGAAAGCATTTATACGCGCTGTGTGGATGTGAAGATCCAGGAGGGTGAGTTCTGCAGGTGGGGCATTAGGTCATCTCCTGGGACCGATGACGAGGGCAAGGAGGGCTGCGAAGTGGGTGGGAGAGCGTGATAAATAAGGCCTCGCTGCAGCCTGACCTGCTTTTCTGGTCTCGTTTTAAAAAGTGCTTTGCAGTTGGATTTTTTTGGCAGCAGTTTGAAGGACAGTGATCCTGCCTGTCAGTGGCACTTGTACGTATACAAACCTGCGCGCTTTTCAGAGGCTGCAGGGAACAGTGACAGATCTTTAATCTCAGCTTATTTTGGCAGCTCTGAAAATGTAACAAAGCGGCAGCAAACTGACCTGCAAAGATACCACTTCACTTAAGAAGCCGAGCTGTCCTGGGTAGCGATGCACTGGTTTCACTCTAATTCCTGCTTACCTGTCTCTCTTCCAGGGATTTCTTCAGTGCCAACACCTTCACCCCTTGGACCTCTAGCAGGCTCGCCCGTCATTTCTGCCACCACCACTCTGGGGATGCCCGTTCCAGCTGCTGCAGGCGCTCAGCAGTAGTGATGGGCTCTGTCTCCTGCTGCCTGAGCTGAGTCAGGTGGGGAAGAGGTTTCCCCCTCCACCTCTCCTCAGGACGCAGCTCGTGCCTGGCAGGGGAAGGGAGGGGATGAACGCTTTGGAGGCACCGTGTCTGAACTGTTGCTTGTGGATTTATAGTAGTTCAGTCATTATATACAAAATTATTATAGGCTGATTTTTCTTTTTTTACTTGAACTTTTCGTAACTCAGGGGATTCCCTGAAAATACCTACAGATGGAATATTTCTCGGACAGTTTTTTTTCCCCCCCAAAAAAAAGTACTCTTCATTTAAGAACAAAGATGAATCAACAGCATTTCCAAGCTCTTGCAACCTGCTGGAAGTCTCTTCTCTTCACGTTCCCACCGTTACTCCTCCACGAGCCTACACCTTGGGGGATTGTGCTGTTCTCCAGAGACTACCAAACCAAGTCTTCGTGAGGCAGGGGAGGGGGATTCTTAAAGTACCACTCACTTTTACCCCATGTCCTGCATATGACTCAGCCGGGGTACACTGAGGAGACAATTCCAGTATGGAGAGGTGGTATAAGCTTAAAAGAAGTAAGTGCAGATAATGTCTGAAACCCAAATTGGATTGAATCATGTCTCCTTAGGAGCCAGCCAGAATGCCAACTCACCCCCTTGCATGTAATTTTAGTCTTAAAAGATGAAGTTACTGATCCGATTGGAGTCCTTGCCGCCTCCTGAGAGAGGTGCTCCTGTAGAGTAAGCCGTACTCTAATCAGCCCCTTTCTTGTGGAGGGTTCTTCCCGCCATTGCTTGGCTTGGATCTCTGGAATTAGTTTGTTATTGGGTATATTGTTTTTAAATTGTTTATAATATAGGTTTCAAGCTGGTGGCTACTTAAAGCTGGAAAAATCAGACTGCGCCAAGTCCGATATCACATCTTCACCCACCATCCCCTCCCTCACGTGCCATGTGGTGAGAATACCAGTTACCTCACAGTCTTGTAAATATGCACTGAGAGGAAGGAGTGAGCAGACGTTAACTTAAACTGAAATGGTAGATCAGTAATTGTGGACAAATATTATCATTGACAACGGAGAAGCACCCTTGTTACAGCCCTGCTACCCCTTGCTGTGTATATATACTTTGTCCTTCATATGTGAAAGATCCAGTGTTGGAATTCTTTGGTGTAAATAAACATTTGGTTTTATTTATCGAGGTTAGATTTCAGTTCCCTGTGTAGAGGCCTCCCTGGGGCAGTGGTACACTTCGACACAGGAGTGACCGACAGCCCCGTCCGTACTGGGGAGGCCGTGTCCCCCTTCACACGCACCTTGCATGGTCAGCAGGGCGGAGGAGCCTTACACAAACGTCGCAAGCCAAAGTACCTCCTGGGAGAAGGACCTTTCGCCATAAAACCAAAAAACCCTCCTCTTCTGTCTCAGCCCTGACGGATGGGGAGCTGAGATGCTGAGCCAATTCTTAGTTTTTTGCGTGGATTTCAGTGACTTGTTTTTGGTCACGTGAGGCTTGTGGTGCTCAGCCGGAGCGGCTGTAAGCATAGGAGCACCCGTCCCTCTCGGTGACCTCCTGTCCTAAAGCCGTCGCAGCAGTTGCTTGTCCTGGGCATTGAGTGCTCCTCCTGTTCCTCAGCAAGCGCTGAAGCCTCGGCCTTCGGCTCCTGCTTGTCCCCTGAGCGCCCGTCCCTCGTTTGTTCTTTGGGGGGGTGATGGCCACGTACTTCCATGTTACCTCAGTTACTTTTGCAAGGTAGGGTGGAGCGCGTGGGCTGGGTTAAACCGACTGACGGGGAACGGGGCAGGAGGGCATGAAGCACGGCCCCTTTCCGTGAGGATCACTGGCAGGGGAGATGAGGTTTTTCACGTGCGCCGGGGTGGCTTTCTCCTCCGTGACTTCATCCAGTGGGAATATATTGTACTTAATCTTTTATATATCCTCGAATGACGTGAAAGTCGGACCGTGTTGACCGTTTTCCTTGATGTGCTGTGACGTGAAAGCACCCGGTATGACAAAAATACAGCTTGCGGTTGTTTGCACTAGGTTGTGAGCCACGCGGGACGTTCAACCCGGTTCTTCCCCGGTACCTCCGGGGAGGGAGGTTTGCGGACGGCGGCGGGTGCTTGCTGCTCCCTCCGAGCTTCCAGAGGGAGGGAAGAGGGGGGCTGCCAGCGCCCTGACGGTCCCCGACGCCCGTCAGCCCTTGCGCAGGGAAGCACGAAGAAGCCCGTGCGCGGAGGGACGTTTCTGGATGCGGCGGGCGCCGGTCCCCGGCGCGGCCGGTGTCTCGCTGCTCCCGCTGGGGGAATTCGGGGGGGGGGGGGGGGGGGGGTGTTTAAGGGTATTGTTTTATGGGGTGGCAGCGGGCGCCGCACCGCGGTGGACGTGTCCCCCGCCCCCGACTGCGCTGGGAAGAAGCCGTGCCGTGGAGGCCTAGGGGTTTGTGGTTTTGGGGTTTTTTTTAAATAAAACCCTTGAAACAGACGTGCCGGCAGCGCCGGGGCTCCGGGGGAGGGGGGGGGGGGGGGAGAGCACGTGCCGCGCTCTCCCCTCTGCGCATGCGCGAGCGCGCCGCGCCCCTTCTGCCCGCGTGATCCGCCTCACGGATCTGCGCCTGCGCGTTGAGGCGCCGTGACGTACCGCCCGCGCGCCGGCGGCGGAGGGGCGGGGGGAGCGAGCGGGGGCGGGACGGGACGGGACCGGACGGCGCGGGGAGCGCGGAGCCCCAGCCCGGCCCGGCCCGGTCCGGTCTCCGGCCCGGCATGCGCCGCAGCGCCCGGGAACATGGCCCGGAGGAGCCCGCTGCGCAACGGCGTCGGCGGCCACGGTACGGGCTGGGCCGGGCCGGACCTGGCGGGCGGGCGGGGGGCGCCGGTTACCTCTGAGGCAGAGTGGGGGCTGGAGCGCCCCCTGCAGGCGCGGCGGCGCCCCCTAGCGGCGGGGCGGGGCTCGGCGCTGCCCTCGGAGCCGCCCGGGCGGGGGCCGGCCCGGGGGATCCCGGGGGCCCGAACCCCCCGCTCGGGCCCGCCCCCCCCCCCGCGGCTGCGGAACCGTCCCCCGTCGCGGGAGCGGGCTCCCTCGCCAGGCCGCGGGCTCGGGCAGGCGCGGCGCAGCCGGTTTGGCCGCTGCCTGACTCGAGGCCGGGCCCCCTCAGCTCTCCGGGCCTCGCTTTTCCAGGCCGCCCATCACGGCAGTAACCGGGGGGCGGGGGGGGCTCTGCAGCAGCGCCGGGGCTGGCCCGGCCTTGCGAAGCGTTGTGTAAGTGCCGGTGCCCGGTGCCTGCGCGTCGTTTCAGCCCTTGGGAGCGCAGGGCTGCTTCCCTCTCCGGAACCGCGCTCCGGTGCGGGCGGGCGTCCCTCTTCGGCCTGCGGGGATCGTCTGCGTTCTCCGCACGCAGGCGGGTGCTGCGCTCGGGTGCTCGTCAGCGAGAACTGTTCCAGGCGCTGTTTTTAGCCGCGGGAAGTAAATAAAAATCCACCCGCGGCCGGTCAGGTGGACCCTTCGTGACGGTACGGTTTGAGTTACGGCGCGATAAGCCCCCGCGCTCTGAGCTTGTGTTTCCGTCTCGCCTTCAAAGTGTAACTGGCGCTGCCAGTTAAGGTTTTGTGGGTGCACAAAAAAGGTTTTGAAATACAATTTTATTTTTCTTTTTTTAAAATACTTGCAGCTGTTGTCCGCTGCACGTTTGAACAGTGTAAATATTGGGGCATTTGCCAGTAAATCTCAGAAGAGGAGCCTGCAATATGTGCTCCTTCCTTCGTGCTGCTCCTGAAGTTCTTTGTGTGTGAACAGGGGTTTCTTCCACAGGCTTTGTCTCCTCCTTCCCGAGGCTTCGGTATGTGACAGCCCAGTATGTGCGTGCCGCGGGGGATAGGGAACGGCCAGCCAGCGGAGCTGGTTTGTGTGCAAATAACTTTGCTCGCACAAGGGGCGGGAAAGGAAATAAAAGGAAGTCGCGGTCACTGGGTGAGCGCTAGAAGCTTTAACATTACCAGGAACTTGGTGTTTAGAGGGGAGCTGGAGATCTGTCGTAGGCCGTTACAGCTTGTTTTCATCCAAAAAGTGTTTAAAAAGGGTACTTGGAGAACGGACAGCATCCACCACTTGACCTACTTAGCGTCCGTGTGTCTGAGCAGCCTGCCGTCCCGCCGTCTCCCGTTCAGACGCTGCAGAAAGCGGTGCTTCTGGCCAGGCGCTCGCACGCAGCTCCCCGGGAGCGGGGAGAGGGCCGGGGCAGCGCCGAGATGCCGGAGGTGCCACGTGGGCAGAGGAGCGTGCTCCCCGAGTCGCTGCCGGGAGGGTGGGGCGTTGAGAAACAGCTGTTTCTCCCATCGGGATCCTTTTAATTCCTCCCGCCCCAAATCCTATTCGGACACGTCGCTTATCGAACGAATCCCGTTTGGATCCCAAGAGCAGTGTTAGTTGGATCTGTCGGAAAAAGCCTTTAAGTAAAGGCAGCATTTGCGGCCTCATCCTGCGCTCCAGCCCCACGGCTGCTCAGCAAAGCCTCCTTAGTGGAAACTGCTCCGGTGTGGGATATCGGGTGGCCCTCGGCCGCCTCTCTCCTTCCTCGCGTGAGGCAGCAGTGACAAATACCACGATGCAGTGTGAAATAGTGTCCCTTCTCAGCTCCCCGGGAAGCGCTCTCCTGTCCTGTAAGTGCGTTTAACCCATCTGAAACCAGAGCACCATGTGCTTTGTGCGTTATTCCCTTCCCTACCTGCCCCCGAGTTCATGTGCTCCACAGAACAGTGGTATTTGTTTAATACTGGCTAACCTGCGCGTGTACTAACAGCCGGCCAGTTTGTGTTTGTTGGGAGAGAAGTCAATATGCTTGTGACTCGTTAACTCTGGTAAAATTAAGTCCTTTCTTGTGACTGTTGCTGTCAGTGGAAATGCTCAGGCTTCTCCCTAGGACGGCTGCATCCAGGAGCCGCTGTCTAGCTGGGAGTCGGTAGGAAGACGAAGTCCTGGTCTTAGGAAACACTTGACACCTGAGCTGGCAGCTGCGTCAGAGAGCGAACGGTCGCAGGGTGACTTTGCATGGCTGTCGCGGTCCTGAATGGAGCCGTGATCTGTTGGGGTGTACGGGAGCCGAGGGATCCGCTCGGGCAGCGGTGGCGGCTCCCGTGTCGGGAGGAGCAGCGGTTGCCTCCCAGGGTGAGACCAGCGGGGTTGATAGGGAAGTGGTGGGGGTGCCCTGCGAGCCGTGAGGTGCCCCCGGTGCTGAGCCTGTGGACATGGGGACGGTCAGCTGGTGGGTCACCCGCCGGGGTCGTCCCGAGCCTGTCCTGGCAGGGCGTGTGCCGACTGTCCTGTGTCATCTCCCTTGATGTGTGTGTGACATCGCTGTGAGTGGATTTTGCCCCCCTGATCTGAGTTGCTGCCCCCCGTGTGTTGGCGTTGCCTATCAGCTTGCCTCTTTGTGGTCTTCTTACAGACTTTGATTCTAAGAAGAAAAGGAAAGTGGCGGAAATTTATCAGGCTCTGAACAGCGACCCTATCGACGTGGCCACGCTCAGGCGGATGGCGATCAGCGAGGGGGGGCTCTTGACGGATGAGATTCGTTGCAAAGTGTGGCCGAAGCTGCTAAGTGTTAACACAGACGACCTGCCCCCTCTTCCAGGTACGGAACAGCCTGGACTCGGGAGCTTTTGGCAGAACGGCTCGGTGATCTCTGTGCACGCTAGAGGAAGGATGGCAGAGGTTGAAGCACGTGCTTTCTGACCTGCCTTTTCCCTGTGTACGCTGGTGTGTTTCCCACCAAGCTCGTGCGCAAAGGGGGCTCGCGCTGCAGCATGCCCGCCGTAGCTTCGCGCGCTGTGTTGTATGTAAATGGCAGATTTGGAAATACGCGACTTCCGAAAAACAACATTTCCGTTGTGCTGTGAGGGTGGTGTTATCTCTAGTGGCAGTGATGGAAATTAGTTCACTTTGGTTGAAAGTGGTTGAAATTAGTTCACTTTGGTTGAAAAATAATTTCACACTGAGGTTGGTGTGGCCCTGAGCAGTTAGCCGGCATCTGTAAGTTCATCTGCAGCAGAAAGTATCAAACTTTAATTTTTGTTGCTCCCATGGAGAGGTGGCTGTGCTGAGCCCTGGCTTGGCCGAAATACTTCGGAGGTGTCTCTTCCAGGCATAGACGAAGCAGTTTGTTGCGTGAAGCACGTGTGGTGTTTGGTCAGAGCAGGAGCAGGGAAAATGACCTTCCTGATGAGGTACCTGCGTGGTTTTTAAATCTTACCAGTGCAGAAGCTCCACGTCCTGTAGCTTTTACAGTCACTGTCCCCAGGACAGATTTTTGCTGTTGTTCCTGGATCTGTGGCCATTCAGAATTGTGCATCCCCCCGCGTCAGTCAAGAGATGGATTATGTTAGGTGATCGGAGCTGCTGGAAGACAACATTTAATTTCACGTGATCGCATAGATCGTCCAGTGTGCCAGCAAATTCTTTTCTCTTCTGTCTTAACTATCTTAGCTACCCATGGGTGGGGTTTGCTTCTGAATTATTTCTATTTAATAAACTATTCTTTGTCGTCTCCACAGCGTATCATGCCTTGCTGCTGCTGAGTATGCTTTGAATTGCACAACAAAACTGTGGAGCAAAGATGTTTCCATGAATGCTGGGAGTGGTGTCAGTTTAACCATTTTAACGTATGTTGTTTAAAGAAATAATAGTCTCGTTTGCTCGCACTGAAGTGCCGTTAGTGTCGGAACGCGTGGCAGTGCAAGTGAGGGGACAGGGCTGGTGTGTGAGGTACGAAAAAGGGGACGTACGATGGGGTGATGTGTCTGTGTGTGCAGCCTCATCCTCCTGCCCTCAGCAGGGTTTCTCCCGGCTCCCTCGCCCAGCTCTCTTCCCGGTACCTTTGCACTACTCAGTGTTAATCACAGTCGTCTTTTTCTCAGCAGGAAAGGAGCTACGAGAGGACAATAAAGATTACCAGCAAGTGCTACTGGACGTGCGGCGATCCCTGCGCCGTTTCCCACCAGGTGAGAGGGGATTCTCCTCTTCCCGCTCTGCAGGGGGAAGGTCTGTGCCGTGGGGCTCCTCCTGGCTCAGACCTTGCTCGGGGGGTTGCAGTAGGTGATGCTCCGTTGCTCCGACTTCTAGAGAGCCTTTTCCTTGTGAGCTTACAGCAGCTTCTTCATGCAGTGGAGCTATTCTGTGGCTATCGGTTTCCTTCAGCTGGCTGTGCTACAGCTGGTTTTTGATGTGGCTCTTCCAATGTTACGCTTCCCCCTGCCCCGCTGAGCCCCTCTGCCAGCAGGCTGGTGCCGTCGAGCAGTTGCAGCGCAGAGGATCTGCCCAGATCCTGCGTGCCCCTCACCTGTTGTCACCAGGGTGAGATTAGGATAGATGGAGTGCTTGAGAAATGTACCGTTTGCTTCAGTTTATTTTAGACCGTGGTCTAGCTCAGGGGCGTGGCAGGCAGGTTTGTCAGTGGTTAGAACAAATTCTGGTGTAAAATGGTCTCAAAAATCGGGTTCATGCACCAAATTTAAGAGAACTCTGAGCCTTTAGAAGCAAAATCTTTTTGCAGTTGTTTAGTTCTGATGGGTGGCTGGTGCCTACTTGTGCTATTTATAAAACATTTAATCCAGCAGCTGTCTGACTCTGGCCAGAATCTGCTTCCCCCTTCTGCTGCTTTTATTTTGCGTAAACAGTTGATTCACTCTGGTTCTCTTTCGAGTGCAGATACTGTGTGCAAGCCTGATTCCTGAAGGGTCTGCTAGTACGGATTTTTTTGCCCTTGAATGGCAGCCTCCTGCCTATTTTTAGATGCACTAATGAAGCAGGGGAAAAGGAGAACTTTGTCATTGCAGGATCTCCGCTGGGACTTTCTGCTTGGCCTTTGGGCGTTTTATCTGTTGACAAGGGCTGCCAGAAACTGGCTGCAGCTGTGCATGGCAGGAACAATGTTTTTCCTGTGACATCCTGTCCCTAAACACGTTGTTAGCAGGGGACTGACAGAAAGTTGTGGGCGATGGAGGCCTTGCAATCTGATGCAGTTGGCGCAGTTGCTGCGAAAATGGGTCCTGTTTTAATTTTTTTCTAGAACCCCTGGGAAATTAAAAATGATTAAAATGTCCTTAGCGGTGCTGGATGTGCAGCATGATTCGCTCTTGGCAGCACTGTACAAACATCAGTAAACCCCGCTCCCCATCCTCCACGGTGACTTCCTCACAGGCAGGGGCACTGCAGCTCCAAAGGTTAAACAACCTAACAACTGGCCGGCTTCCCTGGGCCGTCAGGGTTTGGGGGGGCAGGATTAGGACTCGGGATATTTTTTTCTGCTAGTTTTACCCCCCCCCCTTCCCCTTTGCACCGCATCCCTTGGGATCAGGCAGGTTGGTAAATGCATGGGTCCTCTCCTTGCATACCGCAGCCGCGCTCACTCCCACGGCAGGCGCCGATAGGTGACACAGCCTGTCCCACCGCCGCCTGGTGTTGTCCCCACAGGGATGCCAGATGACCAGAGGGAAGGGTTGCAGGAGGAGCTCATCGATATTATCCTCCACGTCCTCAAGCGCAACCCCCAGCTGCACTACTACCAGGGCTACCATGACATCGTGGTCACCTTCCTCCTGGTGGTGGGGGACAGACTGGCCACGGCTCTGGTGGAAAAGCTCTCGACGCATCATCTCAGGTACTCACCAGGCTCAGCTGGGGAAGAGGAGCCGCCTGCGTGTCCTCAAGCTGTGGGGTCGCCTGTGCCTGCGGGGAAGCCTGTGCCGATGGGTTGGCCTGTCCCGGAGCAGGGGAGCCTGGAAGGCAGAGCCTTGGGTTAAGGCCGGCTGCCTGTCATGTCCATACCCAGAGGGGTGCTTTGAGAGAGCAGCGTGACCACACGTGGCTTTGCAGGGAGTTGTGCTCTGGGGAGGGGATAATTGAAGGCTGTCAGATTAATTTGTAACATCTCTTGAAGTTGAAAAAGCCAACGCGCATGCATTATTCATAGTTCTCTGGCCATCTCCGCTGTCAGGGCCTCTCCAGCTCCTGGGGGCTGGCTCAGCACAGTGCCTCCCACTTAGCCTCGTACAGCCCTGGCCAGCGTGGTCTGTACCGCCAGTGTCCTGAGCCCCAAGTCAAATGACTCTCCTGTTTGTGCACTGAAATGAGAACAAGCCTTCAGCTGAGGAGTGATTTGGAGGGATTCTCCCTCCTCTCCCAGACAGGGAGTTAGGTTTTGGGTGCTGGAAAGGCTTTACAGTTCACATGTGCACTTCAGCAGAATAAGAAGTGTCAGCTGACACCGGCGTGATTGTTTGGGTCCGGGTTTTCTGTGCAGATCAGCCCTGTGTGTCCCAGAAAAGCAGGAAGGAGGCTGTCCCAAATAGACAGAATTCCTTGGGGCTGGGGGCCACCCTGCCAGCAAAGCTGTTTATTGCAAGTACATCTATTTACCTTCTGGCTGCCTCCCTGGAGGAGAGCTCGCTGATGTAGTTGTTTGACGGACCTTCTTTTAAATCTTTCCTCAGGGATTTTATGGACCCAACGATGGACAATACCAAGCACATTTTAAATTACCTGATGCCCATCATAGACCAGGTGAACCCTGAGGTGCATGACTTCATGCAGAGGTACGCAGACGTTCCCTCGGAGCCTCCTAGCTCTGTCCTGCCAGTCTCGCGTTACTGTTCATGGGGCCGTTTGCACCAGCATGTCCCCGGCACCACAGTGGCTTCCTCAGAGTGAGTCAACAGCTGACCCACAGCTAACGGTGACAGTCCAAAGCCATGTGGCACTCTGCTTCCGAGCAGACCCAAACCTATGCTGCCTGTTTGGAGGGGTTTTACACGGTGCCATCTTCATCCCAGTGGTCTGCAGTCCATATTGGAAAGGCTGCAGGGTTGCAAACGGTGTCATACAAAGCTGCCACGACCGCTTCACACGCCCAGTTTTGTGGTCGGTGTCACCTTGCTGTAGTTTGTTGCTAGTTCTGGGGATAATTCCCAGGTTGTGCAATAGGGACATGCAAGTGTAGTCCGGACAGAATAAAGCAGAAGCAGGAAGGTAGGTGGGAAGGTTCAGTCCGGAGTCCTTTTCTGGGCAAGTGTCTCTGTTACATTTCACGGCCAGGACGTCTTTGGGTACCAAGCTTGATTAGAAACTCCCAGAAGTTAGTAAGCCTTTAGGGTGGAAAGGAATGTAGAAAGTTGACTGTGCTGCAGGACTTCAGGTGTCCTCAGGTCAGTGTGCCAGACAGTGACGTGGTACGTCACACGTTCAGGTTCTCCTGAAAGCAGAGCATTTGGACCTCTACTGTGGACCCCGCTGGGTGCGAGACGAGTAGTGGCAGTACTTTGCCTTGGGGTTGTATCAGAGGTGCAGTTCATGGATCTGTGCTGAGCGCTGAATGCTCTGCTGATAGCCAGGTCTGTCTCCCCTCCCAGACATGGAGGTGCGGCGCAGGGATCGCCCAAGAGCATTTTGGCGCTGTTTCCAAGCTGCTGGCAGCAGCTGCCCTAACAGCACTTTGTCTCTGTGCAGTGCGGAGGTGGGAACCATCTTTGCTCTCAGCTGGCTGATCACCTGGTTCGGGCACGTTTTGTCCGACTTCAGGCACGTTGTGCGATTATACGACTTCTTCCTGGCTTGCCATCCGCTGATGCCCATTTATTTTGCTGCTGTGGTAGGTACTGGCTGGAATGGTAGGGGGATTAACTGAACCATTGCGAAGTGCTGATAGCTTGGGGCTGCAGAGGGGGGCTGGCAAAGCCAGTGCTGCTGCTGTCCCTGGCTGCACCCCGCTCTGCAGGGGCCCCCCAAGGCCGGCGATGTCCTTGGTGGTGGTGGAGGGCAGGTGGGATCCAGGGGAGCTCGGGGCAGCCTGGGGGTGTCCAGATGTGCAGGCTGTTCCAGTTCAGTGCCGTGGAGGCAGCATGACCTGGTGTTTTGCTTTGCTTTCATGTGCTGGCCCTGCTGCTGGGCACTTGCTCGAGTGCTGGGGAGCCTGGCTGGCTGGGGGCAGCCCGGCTGGCTGGGGGCAGCCCTGCACTGTGCGTCCATCTGCCCTTTCTCCTGTGGGAGATCCAAACAAATCTCTGTTTGAGGGCAAGTCGTGGAGTCAAGCCCTGCTGAGGTTCTACCCACATCTCTGACCTGCCAGTAACAGGCTCTGCTCAGAAGACAGGTGTAACTACCCAGAAAGGGGCTTTCCATGGCCTCAGAGTCTCGGGAAGGGTTTGGCATTTCTCTTCCCAGGCAGGGAATGTTTCACTGCAGTGTGTCCCCTTGAGGAAGGGCAGGTCTTTCAGCTGGAAGCGAAATGTTTTTCTCTTCCGGCTCTGAAGGGAGTGCCAGCGAGTGACAAGAAGTCATCCCCACTTCCCCAGCTGTCCTCAGTGCTCTCTCGCTCCTCTCTGCAGATCGTGCTGTACCGGGAGCAGGAAGTTCTGGACTGCGAGTGCGACATGGCCTCTGTCCACCACCTCCTGTCCCAGATTCCACAGGACCTTCCTTATGAGACTCTGATCAGCAGAGCTGGGGACCTTTTTGTCCAGTTCCCACCATCCGAACTTGCCAGGGAGGCAGCTCAGCAGCAGGCTGAACGGTGAGTGCAGGGCAGCCCGTGTGCCCGTGTGTTCTGTACATCCCCTTGCCAGGTCTTGCTTCCTCACGAAGATCTTCCTCCCTGGCAGGAGGCTGGTCCCAAAGGCGAGCTGGGGACGCTCCTCTACCTGTTTCTTCTCTTGCAGAACTGCGGCTTCTACTTTTAAGGACTTTGAGTTGGCGTCAGTGCAGCAGAGACCAGACACTGTGTTGAGGCAGCGCTTCAGGGAGCGGCTCCGAGGGGAGGAGCGGACAAAATCCATCTTGACAAAGCCAAGGACCAACCGCTTTGTCAAGCTGGCGGTGATGGGGCTGACGGTCGCGCTGGGAGCAGCTGCCCTGGCTGTGGTGAAGAGTGCGCTGGAGTGGGCACCCAAGTTTGAACTGCAGATTTTCCCCTAAAGCCAGAGGAAGGGCCTTCCCTGTCACCACGTCCTTCCCTGGCGGGAAAGGGTGATGTTTTGATGAAACGACGTGTCCGGAAACGACCTGTCTGAAGATTATTTTTTATTCTTGCTGCGTCCAGTGACGCTTTTGGCCTTTGCGACAGAGACTGATGGGAACCAGCCCAGCAGGATTGTTCCCCACACCGACGCTCACCTTGTTCTCTCCTCCCCGTGCAGGGGTGAGCAGATGGGCGCTACCGCCGTCTCATGAGGAACCGGAGGTATGGACGAGTCAGGCTCTTCAGGCTGCGCACAGGTGACTGTACGAGTGGAGAGCCGTGCGTGGGCTGTGCCGAAACGATCCCACGTTCTCTGTTGGAGATAATTAGTGGGAGTGAGGGTGGATCCTCACCTGGAGGAGAGTGTCATGGCAGGGTTTGGCCTGGGTGCGTGCGTGTGTGGGGGCGAGGGGCTGTTACACTCCTGAGGAACAGGGCAGCTCTCTGGCTCTGCATTGCTCCTGTCTGCAGGCTGCCAGCATGCCCCTGCGCCTGCGTTCAGCCTTGCTGGTGGTCCGACCCTTCCCTTTCCTATAGGCAACCTCTGAGTAGAGCCAAACCTTTCACGAACCCCTGTCAGCGCCCTGCCACGAGGTTCTCTCTGGTCTGTAACACTCCCTGGCTCTTTTTGCTTCCTCATCTTTGCAGCCTGATGTGTTTACAGGAGAGAAGGGCAGGGAACAGGAGCAGATCCACAAGACTGCCAGAGGGAGCTTAGCTCTCGGTTGTGGGGGCTCCTTCTCTGGCAGTAGCACGGTCATATCTTGGGTCAGCAAGGTGAGAGACGAGTGTTGCTCGCCCTGCCTGAGGTTTTTGCTGTCATGTGCCAGATCGCATCACCACAAGTCTTAGCGGCACCATAAACACCCGTTGCAGACGTTTTTACAGCTCTGGAAGCAGGCTCTAATGTGGAGAAAGGCTTTTTCCACCTTGTGAAACACTTTGCATGGGACAGAAGTCATTGTGGTAGGAAATCTGTCACAAATCTCCCCCACGAGCTGATCAGACTTCAGCGTTGCCCCTCGGAATAACGCAAGTGAGGGAGTTTCCCAGAAAGGCCACCCCTGATCCCTGCATAGCTCTGGTCTCCCCACCCAGTCCCGTTAACAGTCCTAGCGCTCCCTGCCCTCCAAGCTAAGCAGCAAATCCTTCTGACAACTCCGTGTCCCAGTGAGACAAAGCCAATAGATACTATATGCCTCTACCTCTCCCCTGAGCTGCTAAACCTCCCGCAAGTGCCCTTACCCGTCCCTTACGGCTCCCACCCAGCTCCCCCGCCGTTGCTGTGTTGTGCCCAAAGCCTTCTGTGCCGTGCCCAGGGGCTGCACACCTGAAAATTAGGTGTTGGTTGAAGAGTTAGGGATTTCAGGATAGAGAACAAAACTTGTGCCCTGCAAGACTCAGCACCCTCCTGTCCCAACCCCCTGCCTGTCGGTTCGTAACCGCCTCTGGGTAAGTCCTGGGTTGCCCTGTGGGCCCTCGCTCTCGGAGGGGCCGTGCCTTTCTGACCGTCGGGCTGGCCGGAGGGCGTGCAGGCAGTCGTCAGGCCTGACCTGTGTTTCCGTAAAACTCTGAGCAGAGGGGTTTCCTTTGCCTCTGCGGGCTGAAAGCCGGAGTGTGTGAATCTGCTCTCGCGCAGGCAGGGCGGTGAGACCTGTTCCCTCTGCTGCTCGCTTGTGCCAGGGCTGTCCGCACCCCTGCTGCGAGCCGGCGGCTGCTCACGGGTCTTCTCTCCCACCGTGGTTGAAGGCGGTGGAGCCTGTTTCTGGCCCTCAGCACCTCCCCAGGGCAGCAGCGGCGCGGGGCGAAGGGCTGGGCGATTCAGCACTTTAGAAACTCGCGGTGCAGGAGAGTCTGTGGTGACCTGGGGGTGCTGCCGGCGGTCCCAGGACCCCTCTGTACACTCCCCCCGCTGCCCCGAAGGAGGGGATGGCTGGAGCCCCCGTGGGGGGAAGCCCCTGCAGCCCCCCCACTCCCTAGCCATGAAGCACTTTAGTTCTGCGTTGTCCCCAGGGGAGGAAGGGCCTGGGAGGAGACGGTCGCTTCGGGTGCTTCGGTTACTCTGTACAAAGACTTATACCTACCCGTGTAAATGCAGATTTGTACAAACCCTATAACTGTAAAATAAACAGTTACTAAACACACTTCCTTCCCTCCCCCTGTGCTGGCAGGGGCCGGGGCTGCCGGATCTGCTCTCGTGGCACCCCGTGGCCCAGAGCTGGCACATCCCCGCGGCAACCAGGCCAGCTCTGCGGTCACCGACCCGTGTGGCCTCACACCCGGCAGCCCCGTGGGAAGAGAAGCAGGAGCAGAGCCAAACGGCGCTTGCGTGCCCCGGCTGCTGTTCTCCTTCCGTCTGCCTACCTTTGGTTAAACGCCAGGACTTGCACGTGCCGCCGGCACTCCAGGGCGTCTGTGTGTGTGTCCCCCTCCTCCATCAGCAGCACGGCGGGCAGAGCGGGGCTGTGAATGGCCTGACCTCCTGGCCCCTTTTGCACCCCAGGCCGGGCGCCCGGCTGCGGGAGGAGATCCTGGGCATGGTGCCCATTGGCAGAGGCCCGGCCCTCACCGCTTCCCCCGTGCAGCCTCCAGCGGCCGGGCATGCTCCGCTGAGCCGGGATGACGCAGCCGCCTTCCCCGGGCTGGGAACGGGCTTTGCTGGGCGGCACGAGGCTGGCGGCCGTGTTTAACGGATCGGGCCGGGGCTATTTTTGGTTCCCTGTGGCTTCCTCTCCGGGAGCGATCTTCTCAATAGCGTTCAAAGCCTTTTGGGAGGGAGACGCAGGCGGAGGCCCGCAGGGTGTGGAGGGCTGCTGGGGGGCTCGGTGGGGTTTTGGGGGTTGGAGGGCAGGCAGGGCTGCGGTTTTGCGGCAGAGGGAAGCCTGGAGAGCCAGCCAAGCACCGTTCCTTGCACCACGTGCCTCTGTTACTGCATTAATGTCATGCCCAGCTCTGGCACGCTGCCGGGGTGGGTGCCCTGCCGGGAGCCCGGACAGCGAGCCCAGCACCAGCCGAGGGGTTAAGCTGCCCAGCGGGGTCCCTCGCCTGCTGGCACAGAGCTGCCGTGTGCTCTTCCCAGGCACAGCCGGGCCTCGCCCCAGGCAGCTGCGGCCTGTTTGGGACTCAGCGGAGAGAACAGCCCGCAGGGAAATGTCAAAACGTCTTTTATTTACCCAAAAAGAGCACAATCAGGGAAGCGGTGGTCTGTGCAGATAGCCGGGTCCCTCCCAGGTGCTGTTGTGTGGGTGCAGCCTGGCACGCTGTGCACGTGCAGGCTGGGCACAGCTTGACACGGCTCAGCACCGTGCTGAGGGTGGGGGCCACGGCTGCGTTTGACCCCCCCGTACCTGCTCCCGGCCATGGCAGCTTTGCCGGTGGCACGGTCCCCCAGTTCCCCAAAGGCACGGGGTTGGGCACCGGGAGCTGACGGCGCACACAGAGGCGTCCCAGCGGCATCCCGGTCCAGGTGGCTGCATCTTGCCACAGCCACCAGCTGCACTCCTGGGCACCTCCGCTCTCGGGCCCTGGAGCCCTCCTCTTCCTCTCCTGCTCGCCTTGCACCTCTGGGCACTTAACTGTGCAGCTCTTCCTCCCCATCCTCCTCAAAGAGCAGTTGCCCACACCGGAGAGTGCGGGGTGCCAGTACCTGGCAGCTGCACTCGGCCTCGGTGGAGCCGTGCACGGCGCAGCAGGAGCGGCCCCCGTCCCGCGGCTCCAGCAGGACGTACGGCCCGATCCCCCCGGGGCCGGCAGTCAGGGGCACCGCGCACAGGGACGGCACACGGGGCTGGGGGCGCGGGGGCTTTGGCCTCGCCAGCTCAGGGCTGTCCTGGGGCTCCTCCAGCCGTTTCCTCCGGGCTGGATCCGGGCTGGGCTTGGTGGCCGCCCGCTCCCATCCCGTCCTGTCCGTCCCTGCTGCGGCTGATGCCGCTGCGAGCCCAATTGCAACATGCCAGCCTGGTCCGGCTCCCCTCCCTCCCCTGCCTGCCCGGCCTGCCCTGCCTGCCCTGCCTCCCTTCCCACCTGCCCTGCCTGCCTCCCTGTATCAGCACGACCAGTATCGGCACCCCGCAAGGGCACGGAGACGGGCCCTTCTCCCACTCCTCGTCCCCCCCTCGCCCTCCCGCTCTGGTCCCCGGCTGAGGGGACAGCTGCCCCAGCCCCGCTGCGCCCGAGCCCGGCCAGTGTGACCGGGTCTGGCCCAGGGTTACTGGAGGGGCTGCCGGGTGCCGCTGGCCAGATCCCTCCACCCTGGCTCTGCCGCGACGTGGTCATGGTCTTGCCCTGATGCTGCAGGGGGGGGGGGCAGCGAGGGGACGTGCCAGGCCACAGGAGCAGCTCAGCTTTCTCAAGGACACAGGGCCAAGCCGGGGGGAATGGGAGGCAGAGTTTGGGGCCCTGGCACCCCCATGGTGCCTGCTGCAGCCAGCCCGTGCCGGCAGTGGGTGGGTGCCCTCAGGGCCGCGTGGGCCGGGGATGCCAGGTGCGCTGCACAACACCTGTGTATTGCAACACACGGGTTGCTGTGGGGTGACGCAAGGCCCTGGCGGGTCCCAGCCTTGGAGAGACATGGGACAGGAGCCTCACGGCACCAGGGAGCGCAGGCAGCCCCCAGGTGAGCGGCAGCGATGCCTCCGGGGGCTCCAGGTGGTCTCTGCTCCCAGAGTGATGCTGGCCCCCGAGCATGGCCCGGTGGTGCAGCGAGGACCGTCCCACCGAGACGCAGCAGCACCCCGGGGTGCAGGGGCATCCCAGGGGAGCTGAGATGTTGGTGGCCAAGGCAGGTGATGCACGGGGCTGTGCTGGGCTGGCAGGAGAGGGCACATGGAGCCACGTGGCCTGCGTGTGCCCCCACACGCTGTGCCCCCTGCTCCAGCCCCATACCCTGTGCTCAGCCGCCAGCAACAGCCTCAGCAGCCTCCGACGGGGAAACTGGGCCAAATCCTTTCGCTCCCGCGTTCTGATCCAGTTCCGCGCCGAACTGAATGAGGTGCCGCTGGCGGTGGGGGCAGGTGGTGGCCGCCACACGAAACCCGGCGCTCGCGGCATTTCTGACACAGACACAGCAACGGCCACCGAGCCGCCAGCAAAGGGATTTCTCGGCATCTTTACTGAGCAGTGGCAGCGGCGGCAGCTGTGGAAGCGAGGGTGCGGGGACCGCAGGGCGGGGGGACGGCGGGACGTGGCAGCCATGCTGGGACTGAGCCGGGTGCTCCACAGTGTTCGCCACAAACCAGCTCCGGGTGATCCAGCCGGCTCCCGGGGTGCAGCACGGCTCGGCCCCGTGCCGGGCGTCACTCGTCACCTCCCTGGCCTCAGGTGTCCCGCTGGGGCTGGACGCCGTGAACGCGGGAGATGCTGAAGGGCATCGCCGTTCCCACCGGGGCGAAGGTGGCGGGGGGCCGCGGCGGGGGGCTGCCACACAGGATGGGCGAGAGCTGCTGCTCCTCTTCCTGGGGGCGGCGCAAGGCCAGTGCAGAGGAGAGGAGCCCGACGGCACCCAGCATCCTGGCCGCCGCGCACAGCGCCATGCCCACCAGCCGGCACGTCCCCAGCACGTGGTTGTACCGCACTGCCTGCACGTCCAGCACCATGAACTCCTCCTCCCCGATCCCTTCCAGCTTCGGGGGCACCAGGGAGCCGGCAGCCAGTGCAGTGGCCCCCATGAGCAGAAACAGGGTCCCCGTGGAGAGGCTCACCTGGGGACAGGGCCACCCAAATGCCGTGGTGGGATGCACCCCACGCAGGATGCGGGCAGGGGGGGTGCATCTCCAGGGGGAAGAGGGAGGAAGGGTTTTCAGGGTCTCTTACCTTCCAGATGAGGGGGGCCCAGGCTCCGTGGGGTGAGGACCCGTCCCCGTCCCAGTCGGGGCTGGCCCCGGTGCAATCCTCATAGAAGAGGTGGAGGTAGGAGCGGACCCCGTACCACTTCCCCTGCGCCACGCTGGGCCCGCGGCCACAGCTGCAATCCGGCTCACGGGCGGGCATCGGGCCTGGGGGGCACAGGGGGGCCGGGCCAAGCCGTGGGGAAAGTAACAGGACCCTGGGACCCACAGCCACTCCCCTCCTGCAGCCGCAGCACCCGCGGGGCTGTCGGCTCCTGCCCTCGCCTCAGGGTGCAGGGCAGGGGAACAGGGCACCAGCGCTGGATGCACCCCCCATGCAGGGGCCATTGCCTGTTTTGGGAAGCACCAAGAGGGACCCCAAAAGCTGCCCCCCCCACACACCTGCAGGGCTCTGTCTTGGCCACCAGGACCCAGCCGGGGCAGCGAGGCCGAGGCCACATCCTCGGGGTGACCGAGAGCATCGCTGCCCTTATCCCGGTGGGGCTTCCACATGGGATGGAGGAAGGGAATGCCCCCCCCACCCCCCGCACCACGGGGACCTGCCCGTCCTGGGCCGGATCCAGCCCCAGCACAGCCCCAGCACAGCCCCCGCCGCCGTGCTGGCAGGATCAGGCCCGACATCAGGCCATCGGCAGCCACCCAATCGCTGGCGATGGGGAAGGAGGGGCAGTGGCAGGGAGGGATGCGGCCACCTTTGGGGTGGCCAAGGGGCCGCTGCCTTGCGGGGACACGGGCACACGGCCACCACATTGCGGGGACAGGGTCACCGCGTCCCCTCCCCGCTGCCTGCCCAGGGATGGGGCATTGCCATGGGAACTGCCTGCCCAGCCCTTGCCCGGGCAGCCCCCCAGCCTGGCGTGTGCGTGTGCGTGGGGGGGGGGGATGTGTGTGGAAATGTCAGCCCAAAGGGGGGGGGGGGGGGGGGGGGGAACCGGGACCCTTTCGGTGCCGGCTGCGGTGCTGAACAAAGCCCTGTGGTGGAGAGGCCTCACGGGGGGGGGGGAACACGCTGCCCGCAGGACTGGCTGTCCCCCAGCACAGACCCAGCCCCTCTGCCTCAGCCTGGGCGTCCCTAGAACTGGGGACACGCTTGTCCCTCCATCCCTTCTCACGTGCAGGGGTCTGGGGGGGCCAGCCTGGTGCTGCCACAGTTTGGGGGGGAGGGGGGGGCTCACCCTGGGGACCACCCTGGTGCACCCCTGGTGCCCATTACTCCCCCCCCCCCCCCAGCTGCCCTCATCCTGCATCCCCCCTGTGTCCCCACACAGGATTACCCCTGCCCGCACCCCTGCCTCCCAGCCCTGCCTGCTCCCCGCTTACCTCTGGGGGGGCAGAGGCCTTAGCACATCCTTCCCTGTCCCAGTGCTGTCACCAGTAACGGTCCCTCTGCTGTCCTCCCGTCCAGGAGGGATCGCACGGCACCGTCCACAGGTGGGCAGCTAGCCCCCAGCTTCAACACAGCCCCGGCACCATCCTCCTTCCCAGGGACGTGGGGTGGGGATGGGGGGGGGGGGGGGGGGGGCCGTGCCAGGGTGGAAGGGAACGGGCAGAGCGGGTCCCTGCTTCAGGGCCGGGAGCCCCGGCTGCCTGCGGAGCCAGCGAGATGCTGCGTGCAGCCGCTGTGCGTGACTCAGAGCCGGGCCCGTGGCAGTGACGTGTGCACGTGCCTGCGCGGGCAGCGCCAGGCACTGGGCACCCGGCCCCACGTGGCCCCGGCCCGTGGTGAGGTCAGGAGGGCAGCAGCGATGGCCGGCAAGCCGGGACTGCGGCCGGGCCGGAGCCACGGGCCTCCCTGCTCCCGGCCGGCTCGGAGCGGGGGGCCCGTGGCCAGGGGCTGCTGTGCCGCGGTGCTGGGACATCGCTGCCCCCGTGGTTTTGGGATTGCGGCCGGGGCACCCCAGGGCCCGGGGTGGTGCTGGGTGCTGTCCCAGAGCGGGTGCAGCCCTGCGCTCCCGTGGGGCTGGGGGGGTCACTGCAGCACGGCCACCCCCCGGACGCCTCCACCCTCCCGGAGACAGCCCGGTCCCCAGCATCGCCCGGGGCGCGGGGCAGGGGCCGGCGCGGCGGGAGGAGCCGGCGGTACCTGAGGATGCTCCAGGCTCCCCTTGTTGCCGTGGCAACAGCTGCGGGCGGGGGGGGGGGGTGGGGGAGTGACGCAAGTGGTGCGGGCCCCCCCGGGGCCCCCCGGGCCCCCCTGCCGGGCTGGATTAGCGCCCCCGCCCCGGCGCCCCCTCCCCCCCGTCCCCATCCCCGTCCCTTCCCCGCGGGCTGAACCGAGCCGGGGGCACCGCCGGGGCTGCCCCCCCCCCCCGCCCCCCCACGGGTGGAGCTGACGGTGCCGTGGGGCTGCGTGTGGACGGAGCAGGCACCGCACACGCACGCACAGGCACACGCGGAGCACACGCGTGCATGGAGCACAGGCGTGAACAGCACGTGCATGTGCGCGCGCACACGCTGTGCATCCACACATCACGCACACAGGCCGTGCACACGCGTACAGCCTGCACGCACACACGCGGGGTGCACGCACACGCGTGGGGTGCACGCACACGCAGGGGGTGCACGCACACGCACCGGGGTGCACGCGCACGCACCGGGGTGCATGCACACACATGGGGTGCACGCACACGCGCGGGGTGCACACACACGCACGGGGTGCACACACATGCACTGCACACCAAAGCGGACGCTCAGACACACGCAGGGAGATGCGTGCACACACATGCACGCTCACGCCCCCCAGCAGCGCGGCACTGCTCCCAGGGGACACCCAGCCCACTCTGGCTGATGAAGGTGAACCCTTCCCAGGGGACAGTCGGTGCGGGAGCCCGCGGGAACCAGGGGCTCAGGGTGGGAGCCCTTGGGCTGGGGGGGGGGGGAGCCCGTGGACCAGGGTGGGAGCTGACGTGCCTGGGGGCTGGATGCCGGCCACTGGGAACCCCACATCCCCCTGTGAACCCCGCGTCCCCCTGGGAGCCCCACGTCCCCCTGGGAGGAGCGAGGCGGCGCAGGAGGAGCCGGAGCCGTGGGCAGCAGACCAACACACTTTATTCCATAGTCACAACAGTCAGGATAACCGTTAGCCGAGCTCCCGCAGAGCCGGAGCCCGGCCGCGTCGCACCCCCCCCGGGACGGGGCTGCCCCTCAGCTAAAAACCTATTTCTCCAAGACAACAGATACAGGAACCCTTCACTAACACGACACTACAAAGGTGACCCCGAGCGCTGGTGCCCATCCGCAGGCTGCGCCGGGGCCCCGCCGGCTCCGGGGGCCCCCGGCCCGCTCGGCCACCGCCGGGGCGGCTTCTTCCTGAGAGAGGTTTGGTTTATTTTTATTATTAATTTATTATTATTATTATTATTCGCTTTGTCTCTAGTGATGACAGGATGCCACACGCGCACGCACACACGCTCGCACACGCATGCCAGCCAGCACCGGGCAGCGGGGAGGCGGGGGGCGCAGCGGGAGGGGGCCGCACGCTGGGGGGGTCTCTAAGCACTACAACCACACGGCACAGAAAATCCACCACTGTCCACAACGGTTCTCCCCCGACAAATACACCCAGCGAGTCTCGAGGAGGGGGCAGGAGGGGGACGGGGAGGGGGGGGGTGACGGGGACAAAGCTGATGGTGTTGTGCTTGCGGCCGGGGCGGGGGGGCCCCGGCTCTGGCTCCGGTTCTGGCGCTGACCCAGAACCTGCTCCTGAGGAAACGTTTCGCCTGACAGTCCATGGAGGGAGCGCCCCGGCCCATGGGTCATGCACAGCACGTGGCGGCCGCGCGCCCCGAGAAGGCACCGAGGTGCTGGGCGAGATCTGTGCGCGTCGGAGAGCCCCGGGGCTGCAGGACCCCACGGGAACCCCAAACCCGGCTCACGCATGGGACGGGGCTTGGGGGTGCTCCTGGCACGGGGCTGCCCGGGGGTGGGAAGGCAGAGCCCCCCGGGGTGGCGGCGAGGCAGGAGCAGGCTGCCGGCGTCGTGGCTGGCCCGGCGCTTATTTGGCTTTTCCAGCTTGGGTGGGGCTGGGTCCGGTGGGGAACGGCCTGGGGGGGGGGGGGGAGGAGAGGGGGGGGCCAGGGATGGGGACGCACTCTATACAGGGAACACGTGTCTGATGCGTGACGCACGCCCGCCTCCGCAGGCTGGCACCCGCACCGGGGCTACTGAAACACCGTGGCTAACGCAACGCTGACACACACACGCACAGCTACTGCTACACACCGACACATCTACAATGCTGATGGCTGGCCGTCAGGGAGGCGCCGCCAGGGGACCCCGAGGCCGCCGGGGACTGGGCTAGGGGACGCCGAGCATCCCTGCGAAGGGCCCAGGGACACACCTCTCCCTGCGCCGCGGTGCCTGTCCCCACGGCTGAGCCGGGGCCACCAGCACCTCTGGCAGCGGGGCCAGGCAGGTCCCCCGCTCCGAGCCGCCCCGGGGAGGATGTCAGGACCCGGTGGGGGGATGCCCTTCCCCTGGTCGCGGCTCCATCCAGCCCCACGGCAATGGGCAGGCATGGGGCAGCGTGTGACCAGAGGAACCAGCAGCCCCAAAACAGGGAGGCAGAGCCCTGGGGAGCAGGTGCCCCACTGCCCCCAGCACCCCACTGCCTGGGAAGGGTCAGAGGGGCTCCCGCACACCCAGAGCCCCTGGGGAATCGGAGCCGTGGGGGACCTCAGAGGCTGCTTCAAGCAGCGGTCCCTGCCGAACCCGGTACAGCTCCTCTGGGCACTGCCAGCCCCTGCCATGGCCACATCCCCAGGGCTGGCAGCTCGGGGTGGCCGGGGTCCCCGCCGGCACACCACACAGCACAACCACACCTAAGCGCAGCCCCTGCCCCACAAACGCAGCCTGCGGCGGCCGCCGCCGAGCTGGCACGGCAGCCATGTGCTCCCCGGCAGCGGGAGGAGGTGGCTTGTTGCAGGAAGGAGCCATTAGGAAAAGCAAAGAAAAACCCAGCTGGAGGAGCCGCTGCGGCAGCACCTTCCCTGACGGGAAGCTCCTTGGCAGCACTCTGCCGGGACGCCCCTGCTCTCGGCGCAGCCGGCAGGGGGGCATGGCGTGGTGCTGCGTGAAGGAGCACCGTGCTGGAGCATCGCCCACACCCCACACGCCCACCGGCATCGGCTGCCGCTGCTCTCGGCCCCATTTGGGTGGTTGCTTAAGGCAGATTTCCCTCAGCATCCCTTCCCAGCCAGCCCGCCCCGCCTGCTCCCCGCCACCCCGTCAGCATCGCCCACCGCAGCCGGGCACGGTGGGACCCGGCTCCACCGGCCAAGGCGAGCCAGCCCAGAGGGGGTCCTGCGCAAGCACCGGGTCCAAGGCTAAAATGGGGGATGGCTGCTTCAGGAAGGGCTTGGCCCCACTGGGGTTCGGGGCGGCTCCGGGCACGGGCTCCCCCGCAGCACAGCCTCCTCTGCACAACCGCCTGGCGAGAGGAACAACACAGCCTCCCGCGTCCACGTGCGGATCACGTGCGTGCAACTTCGCTCTTCCCAAAGTGAGCGGTGGGGAGCGCGCACCGCAGGGAAAACACAGGGAAACAGCCGGTCCTGTGGGACGCTGAACCCCCGAAGCTGGGGACCCCCCCCACAAAACAGGGCGTCGGGTAGGGAGGGCTCCGCATGGCTCTGCCACCCCTGGACGTGGCGCAGCCGGGGATCCCTCCCCAAGGGCTGCAACAAGGAAGAGGAGAAGATTGAAGCCGTGCTTTAAATGCAGTCAAAAAGCAAAAGGAACCGGCCATTCCCCGAGGAATGGGGAGGGCGGGATGGGCACCGAGAGCCGGGGCTGGCGTGGGTGCTCCCGCCACCCGGAGAGCGGGAGGGAACACGGGGAAGGGAGCGGCCGGGAGCAGCCATGGCCAGCAGCGCCGCAGCGGCCGGAGCCGCTGGGGAAGGGGCCAGGCGCAGGGCGCTGACAATGAAAACCCGATTAGACGCTCGCATTTCACGGGCAAATAACCGCGGCGGCCAGCCACGCGTCCCGCGGTCGCGAGGCAAGGGCCAGACAGACGGACGGACGAGGAGTGGGTGTGTGCCAGGGGGGTGGGGTGAGCAGGGAGCTCTGCCTTCCAGCGGCTTCAAGGCAAAATACCTGATTCCTGCATGTAAACAGCTGGTTTCGGTTCTTTTTTCTTTTTTTTTCCTGTTTTTTTTTTGTTTTTTTGATACGACCTGATTGTGAGGGGGGGGGGAAAAAAAAAAAAGAGCGTTACCTGCAGAGCACGGGACTCAGTAGGTAAAGACCAAGTCCGAGATGCTGGACATGAGCCAGTCCCCCGCTATCATCTCCGTCACCTCGGGCGTGCAATAGTCCGGGAACTCGAAGTGCGAGGAGCCGCCCCGCGGGAAGAGGTCGTGGTCCTTGTCGAAGACGGACCAGTCCAGGGCACCGCAGGCGGCACCGGCGGGGGCCCGCCCGGGCAGGACCCCCAGCAGCTCTTCCTCCAGCTCCTCGTCGGAGGAGCTGAAGGAGGAGGGAGGGGACCCGGCTGACATGGGAGAAGGGGACCCGCTCTCCGGGGACCTCCCCGGCTCGGGGCAGGCGGCGGCGGGGCTCGGGGGCGCGGGGGGCTCCTGGGGGTCACGCTCCCCAGCGGGTGCCGCGTGCCAGGCGGCCGTGCTGGGCGCCACGGGGCAGTCCTCAGCCGACACCTCCGGCGCGGGCTCCTGCGAGGCATCGGGGCCAGCGGGCGGCTTGGCGGGCTGCCTGCGGCTGGCGGAGACGCGGCCTAGGACAGAGGGTTTAATCTTCACCGGGAGCCGCGGGCGGGACGTGCCGGCGCCCACCTTGCCCTTTTTCCGAGGCCGGTACTTGTAGTCGGGGTAGTCGGCCATGTGCTTGAGGCGCAGGCGCTCGGCCTCCTTGACAAAGGGGATCTTCTCGGAGTCGTGGAGGAGCTGCCAGCGCCGGCCCAGGCGCTTGGAGATCTCGGCGTTGTGCATGTCGGGCCACTGGTCCATGATCTTGCGGCGCTCGTGCTGCGACCACACCATGAAGGCGTTCATCGGCCGCTTGATGTGCCCGCTCGGCGTCTTGCACCAGGCGGGTTCGGCGTCGCGGGCGGGCAGCGGGGCGCAGGGCTCCCGCCGAGCCTCCGCGCCCCGGCCCCGCATGCCGCGCTGCACCATGCCGGGGCCGGGAACCCCCCCCCCGCCGCCGCCGCCGCCGCCGCCGCCGCCGTCGCCTCTTCCTCCTCCTCCTCCTCTTCCTCCTCCTCCTCCCCGCCCGCCGCCGCCGCCGCCGCCGCCTCCCCGCCCGCCGCTACGCGCCGCGCCGCGCCGCCCCCATTGTGCGGAGCGGGCGGCGGCGGCGGGGCGGGGCGCAGGGGGCCGCGCCGGGGCCCGGGGGCGCACGGCGGGGGCGGCTCCGCCGGGGCGGCGGCCTCTGCGATGCTCCGGAGGGGACCCCGGGCCGGCCCGGCGGTCTCCGGTTCGGGGATGTTCCGCAGCGGTCCGGTCGGGAGATGCTCCGGGATGCTCCGCACCGGTCCGGGGATGCTCTGCACCGTCCCGGGGATGCTCGGGGATGATCTGCACCGTCCCGGAGACGCTCCGCGCCGGTCCGAGGATGCTCTGCACCGTCCCGGGGATGCTCGGGGATGATCTGCACCGTCCCGGAGACGCTCCGCGCCGGTCCGAGGATGCTCTGTACCGGCCCGGGGACGCTCCGCACCGCCCCGGGGATGCTTCCCCGGTTGAGTCGGCGGATGCTCCGGTCGGGTGCAGTGCGGGGAGGCTGTGGCGGGTCCGAGTCGGGGGGTGCGCGGGGGCGGTGCGGGCAGCCCGGGAGCCGCACGCCCCCCGGTGCCGCTCTTATAGCCGCCGCCGCCCCGCCCCCGCGCCGCCCCCGGTAAACACCGCCGCGCCGGTTCTGTCAATGGGAGGCGCCGCCTCCCCCGGCCCATTGGCCGCGGGGGGGGGGGAAATATCCGGCTCCGCCAATGGGCGCCCTCCGGAGAGGGGTTGCTGGAGAGAATGGCAGGGGCGGCACGCCCCGGTACCGCCGGTACCGCCGGCACGGCACCCCGGTAGCTCCCGGTGCCCCCCACCTGAGCAGCACGGCACCCCCGGTGACCCCCCGGTACCTTCACACGAGCGTCCCGGTACCCCGGCCGGGGCACCCCGGTACCTCCCCGTGCCCCCCGGTACCCACCCGGGGATGCTCCAACTACTGCCAGTACCCGCTGCTCACCCGGTTTGGGCACCCCGGTGGCCCCGGTGCCCCTCACACTCGCACGTGGGCACCCCCAGGAGCCCCCACACCCCCCTGGGAGCCGCACCCCGGCCCGGGCACGGCTCTGCCCGGCCGGGACGCTGAGCCGGGACCCCGGGACGTCCCCCCGGGACGCTGCCCCCGGACCCCGCCCCTGCCGGTCCACCGGGCTCCCGGGGCGCCCACTCTCCCCGCTCCCCCCGGCAGAGCCCTGGCCCGGGACAGCCCCCGTGCCGCCCCGCTGGGGCTTGCAGCGCTCGGCCCCCCGCGGCGTGGGAAGGCCGGTGCCTTCGTGGACGCGTGTGTGTCCTCCCCCCCCCACCCCGCCCCAGCGGCGCCTCCCCGGGGCTCGGCCCCCGGCGGGTCAGAGCGGGGCGGCGGGGAGCGGGGACGGCGGCCGCCGGGCGGGGAATGCGCTGCCCACGGGGCAGCCACGCAGCTCCCCCGGTGCCACGAGTGGGGCCTTGTCTCCCGCGGCGCGGCGCGGCCCGGCCCCGCCCCTCCCGGCCTAGCCCCGCCCCCTCCGCGGGGCTGCGGGCGGCACCAATGGCGCGGCGGCGGCGGCCCTGTTGCCCCGGAGACCGCGGGCTGCCCGCCAGGGGCCGCGCCCATTGGCTGCCGCCGCGGCGCGCGGGCCCGCCGCAGGGCGCACGCCCATTGGCTGAGCCGCCGCCGCCAGTTGCTGTGGTAACAGGGGCCCGAGCGGGGCTCGGGGCCGCGCCGCCGCCCGAGGCCTACGCCGGGCGCTGCGGCCTGCCCCGGGGCCTGCCCTCCCGCGGGCCCGGTCTGAGCCCCTGGCAGGGCCGCCCACGTTCCCCCGGAGACCCGCTGCCGGGGGGGAACACCACACAACCCTCCACCGCGGCTTCCCCATCGCGCTGGGCGTTGCGCGGGGCCTAGCAGCCCGGGGCCTGCGGGCGGCGCCTGCCCGAGCCGTTGCCGCCCGGTGCGGCCGGAGGCCGTGCCCGGCACCGGGCACCCGCCACGCAGCTCCCGTATGACCCTGACACCGTGCACCTGCTCGGCCGTTCCCCCCGACCCACAAGGCTTCGCGCCCGGCCCCGCGGGCGGGACCGGGTGAGTGCGCATTAGCACGGCAACGCCCGTAGCGCAGAACGGGTCTGCGCGGCCGTGAGGCGGCTGCCCCGTGCCCGCTGGCGCCGTGCGCCGCGGCCGCCATCCCCCGGGCTCTCCGGGGCGGCCGGCCCTCGCCCCGCGCTGCCGCCGCGGGCTCTGCTCCCTCCCAGCCCCAGCGGCCCCGCAAGCGGCCGAGTCCTCGTTCCACGGGGCCCGTCTCGCAGGGCTGCCCGGTCCGGCCCAGACACCCCGCCCCGGTGGATCCGGCCTCGGTGGATCCCGCCTCGGTGGATCCCGCCCCTCTGACCCCGGGCTCCTGTCGTGCGGCGCCGGGGCGGAGCCGGCAGGGGGCGCCCCTTCCCGTGAGCGCGGGCCCCGCCCGGCCTCCGTACCCGCCTGCTGTCGCCATGGAGACCGGCCCGGGGCCGGTTTCCCCCGCGGGAAACGGGGGATCCCCGGGGGGCCGTGGGGTATGGGGGGGGATCCCTGAGGGGCAGGAGGATGGCGGGAGGCCATGGCGAAGGGGGGTCCCGGGGGGGCGGGGGGTCTCCCCACAGGCGACAGGCAGGAGGACTCCCCGTGGGGCGTGGGGTGGGGAGGGGGTCTCCCCAGAGGGGATGGGCAGGAGGCCCCCCGTGGGGCAGGGGGAGGTGGGTGAAGATGGGGTTCACTAAGGGTACCACAGCCCAGGGGGGTGTCGCTGCCTCCCTGCTCTGACTTTGGACCCGCAGAGGCTTGTCCGCGGGGACAGGCAGAGCTGCGGGGCTCAGCCTCCTCGCTGGCGTTACGCTTCTTCCCTCCAGAGCCTGCGCAGAGATGGATGCACAGGGCCCGGTTCCGAGTATCACGGAGGAGTTCAAGAGAATAGTAAGTCTCTTGTTCCCGTGGGGTTTATGGCGCTTAAAACACTGTGGTTATAAGCGCAGCGTCTCTCAAACAGACCTGAGATTTGCTGCTGGTAAAGGGCTCGAAGGGACACCTGGAAGCCCCGGGGGAGTTGCGGAGGGGAGTCAGAACTGTGGGTCAAGTCAGAGAGGTCTCTGCTCACAAACCTCGTTTGACTCCCCATCTTTGCTGTGCTGCTGTCGTGCTGAGTTTAGGATTACAGCAAATGGCAGAAGACAGAAGCAGAGGAGAGGAAATCTCCAGCCCGCAGGTTGACTTTGCCACCGCTCACCAATGAGGACAAGAAGAAGAAAGGAGAGAAGGACAAGCCAGGTTGGGAGAGATTCCCTTATACATCGCCCTGCTGTCCCTGCCCGCTGGTGCCGCTTTCGCATCAACCCAGTGCTTTCTGCTGGGAGACGTTCAGCAAAAGCCACAAAAAGAAAATTACCCAAGGGGAAATGCTGAGAATAAAGGGGGAGAACTAGAAAAGACCAGGGAGCGCTTTGTAGGCTCAGCTCCTGGGCTGTAACTGCGAGTGGCTTTTGCTGGGGCTGCAGAAGGTTTGAATGCAGTCTCTCAGTTCTTTATATTCCCCTCGGCCACGTATGACAGGAGAAGAGTAGATGTAAGGCGTTGAAACTGGGCTGTGAAATAAGCACAGGCCTCTTTTTTGTTTCACCAGTTGCATTTATGCTGAGTAAAAAACCACCCTTGCCTTCAGAGACGTCACCATCCCAAGAGAAATACAGAAGTTTTACTCAGAGGAAATTAGCACTCAGGAAGGCTGAATTAGCTAAAACCTTGGAAGAGATCAAAATTACCACGGTACGTGCCACAAATATCCAGTGCTGGGATGTAGGCAGCAAATCCATACGGTTACCCCAGCTGCCTTTATGGAGGAAATTCTAGCAGCCTGACTCACTCTTGCAAAATGGCACGTGTTTATTTATTAATATGCTGGAGGTAATTATGCTGCTCTGCTTAATGCTGGTGAAATCTAACCTTGATACTGTCTATCAAGAAAAATTAAGAGAAACCGGGAGAGAGTCCAGGCTGTAGCAGTAGGAGGGATGAGATTTAGGAAATGTGACCTGTTAGAAAAGGCTGTTGGTATCAGATTTTCTCAGCCTAGCAAAGAGAAGGTTGAGGTGGAGGACATGACCACAGCTTTTTAGTAGGTGAAAGATGGTTATAAAAGAGAGGGTGATCCTGCAGTTGGCAGTAAGGAAGGTGGGAGCAGAGGTGTGCTCTATGGGGGAAGTCAGAGTGCCTCAGCAGTGAGGCCGCTGTCACCACGGGACAGGAATGTCCCGGGGACAGCAGACGATGCTGAGAAAACTTGGGGCAGGTGGGACTGATGGAATCCGCGACACTTTAACCCACAAATTCCCATAGAATCTGACCAATCTGAAGAAAAATGCCATCGAGGAGCTGAAGCAGCGCAGTGCCCGCCTGGCAGAGACCAACTGCCGGCTGATTAAGGACATCCAGCACACTGACGACAGCACTGCCAAGCAAGCAAGGGTCTTGCTGCAGCAGTATGAAGCATTTCAGGTGAGGCTTTGGGGTTGGCCATCAGACCCGATTCAGCAGAATGCAGAACTTCCCATTGTTCGTTAGTACTGGAGAAGGGTCAGGTGCTGCCCGGCCCCTTCCACTGCACCGAGTGTGACCGGGGGGGAGCTCTCTGATGCCCAAAGATCCTGTGAGGTGCTCTTGTTTTGTGCCTGTTTTAAAGCCCCGAGAGCACCCTGACTGTAACTGTCCCAAGCAACAGTAGTCACCCCTGTAACACCCCAAATACATCCCTCCATAATGTCCTTGGCTCCAGCTGGCTCCTGAAGCACCACTCTGCTCCCCAGAGCAGCTCCCGTGCACGAGCTGGCACCAGCCACGGCGATGGATTCCTCTGTGCTGCTAATGCAAGCAACAGCACGTGAAAGGAAGGTCAGGGATGGTGCAGGGGGCCGTTTCAGAGCTCTGTGGAATGAGCAGTGCCTGGATTTCTCCCTGTGCAGAGGGTGAAGGCAACGGTGCAGACCTTCAACCAGAACCGGCTGGACACAGCAAGGGCAGAGCTCCAGGAAATGGAGAAAACAATGGAGAAGAATCTGGGAAGTGAGTTGCTCGCATTACTATGAAATGCGGTCTGGACAACCGTGTTACCTTTGCTTTCCATCTTCTTAGGTCAAAGACGCTGTGTTGATCTTATAAATGTCAAACAATTCCATTTCTGAAAATTAATCCTGTTTGCTCTGTGGGGACGATCTTCCCGTCAGCCTGTCAGGAGGGCGAGAGCCCTGTGACAGCCGGCAGCCTGTGCTCAGGGGGGTCGGAAGAATCGCCTCCTTGGCAGCTGTTTGCACCGTCCCGTTGGGGCAGGATCTGGTCAAGGTGGTCTGACACGGGGTGGCCATTCCCACTCCCTGCGGGGTGTGTAATCTCTGTAGAGGGAAGGGCTCAGGCAAATGCAGGACAGACTCCTTAGCTCAGCGAAAAAGCGAAGCTCTGGAACCCCTGGGTTGGGATTTTCTGTTTTGACTTTCAATCAGGGCTACAGCAGCAGCTGGATGAAGTCACATCAAAGGTACAGGTTCTCCAGGACGAGCTCGGCATCCTGCGGACCTACATCGATGGGCGGTATCCGGAACAAGCTGTCCGGATAGTCCTTCTGCAGCGCAGCATCCAGAGCCTGAAGGAGCAACAGCAGGTGCCGACACCTCTCCTTCCCTGCAGCGTTGCCAGGGAGGAAGGAGAGGGCAGGGGAGGAAGAAACGCGATGGTTATCTTGCCTAACGCTCCTGTTGCTTCTGTGCACTGCTTCCTGCCGTTCTCAGGAGGAGATAGACAAGACAGAAGAAATGGGGAAGGCTGTCTTAGAGGAATTGGAAGAGAAGGCACGGGCGGAACAAGAGGCACTATTACAGAAAGTCGTGGAGGTTTGTGGAGTCCATGTGACGTCCCAGCATGGGGGATCAGTTTCTGGGTGCTGGGAGGCAAGGCAGGGGCTTCCACACATTGCCCATTAGCAATAGCATGGTGCAGCCAGCACCCAAAGAGTAACAGAGCATCACTGCTCCCCTCCTGATGCCGTACTGGAGCTGTTTGTCAGGCTGGGAGGGTACATGAGAAGCGCTTCTGAGTCGCTGCTGTAGTCTGATGTGTTGAAATATTAGACTCGCTGCTGAGAGTTTGCTGCATGGAGGTGAGTGCGCTGTGACCCAACGTTCACCCTGCTTTTATGGTCCCTGTTTTATTACATTATTTAGGTAGCTGCTTCGCTAATTGGCTGCGACACCGCTGTGGCAGCGCACATATGTTTGTAATAAATTCATGAGGAAATTAAGCTATATGCAGCACTAAAAGAGCAGGGACTGCTGTCGTTCTTCCCAAAATAGGAGGAACTCTTGTTGCACGGTTCCTGCTCGCATGATGTGCTTAGCGCTTTTCCTGGGTTAGCAGCTTGAGAGCACTAAGAAAATATTAATTACTGGCTCCATTTACAGCCTGCTCTGATGTAGAACTGCTGTGCCCTTTTACAGGTGAATTCATAAGCACGGGTGATATAAGTAACCCAAGCAATATTAATAAGCTTTCCCCGGGAAACTGAACTGGATGTCTTGAGTTCCGCAGTCTTGTTCCACGATCAGCACAATGTGATCTCAATGACAGGCTCTTTCTAGAGCCGGAGCCCAAACCTTTTTCGAGCAGAAACTGTTTTCTTGAAGAGTGACACATCTGGACACAGCCGGCAGTGGCAGCCGGCAGTGGCAGGGTGTCATGCTGGTGGTTACTGGGGGGTTTCTTCAGCTGGTTTTCTTCTCTTCACCCACACAGGAGATGTTGCTGCACCAGGATGGCCTGAAGCAGATGGTGATAAACAATCACGTTCTGCGACGTGAAATACTGAGGCAAAGGGAGGTGAGTGAGCTGGGGAAGAGCCAGCGCAGTGCAGCAGAGCCAGCCACCCTCAGCCCTTGCCCTTCATGAGGATTTTGTCTGCCTTAGTGGGGTACGTTGCCCTCCGTTTCCACTGGAGTCAGTGGGCTGTTAGGACATCCTGAGGACGAGCAGTCCAGCAAGTATTTCAGGAAGCTTGTTAGGGGCTTACTTGCAAGAGGGATGTTTTCTAGCTCTGCTGTTTGCAAAATCTCTAAAACTTTAATTCCTGCTTCTCTTGCAAAGTAAAGAACTCTTAGAAATGTCATTCGTTCAGATTATTAAGGACCTGGAAGAGGAGATTGGTGAGCTGAAGAGAAGCATCCAGACACTCCGCCAGAGCGCAAGAGACCCAAGAGAGCTGATCTTCGCTGACGTTCTTCTCCGCAGACCAAAGTAAGGCTGGTCAGTGGGCATGCACAGCCCTTTCTTTGTGGCCTTGGGCTGCAGAGTCTTTGGCACTGAGTGCTACTCTTACCCCATCGTTTCCACAGACGTCACTGTTAAACCTACACCCAGCCCAGGGTATAAACCCACAGTTACGTTGGGTTCTGCTTGGGAAGGCGGCTGCAGGGTCTCGTGGTCCTGCCTAAGAGCAGCCAGGAACCAGCCACCACTCTAATACTGATGTGCTGTCAGCCTTGGTCACATCACTTCTCTCTTCTGGGCTTCCCTTTGTGCAGCCTGCAAGTGGGGATTATTAGTGGCTGCAGCCGGGGACAGCCAGGACCAGCAGAGCTTTTCGAGGCCTTTGTGCCTACGCTGACTCTTACTTTATTGTTGTTTTCACTTTGTAGTCAGGAAACAAAACTGAGGGAAGGGGGCAGGCTCCCAAGGAGCATCCCTGTCAGGGCAGGCCTTGCCCATCTAGAGCCTCCTTGCTGGTTGCGTGAAATGGCACCAGCGCTCTGTGAGAACAAAGACGGGCAGCCATTTCCCTCATATCTAAAAAAATGCGTTGGCGACATCGGCTGGCAGCAAAAAGGCAAAGCTTTGTTACCTTCCTCACTGCTCTTTTCCCTGCCCCAGTTCACTGGTAGCTAATTACTTCCCAAGTGGAGGTTGTGAGTAGTCCCCGCTCCTGCTTACCAGTGTGCGCTGCGCTGATACTGGATATAAGAATTACAAAGCGTAAGGCAAATCCTCACTTAGCGTCGGTGGGGAGAAGGCCCTGCTAGCTCGGTCACAGGAATGCTGGGCTCTCCTCTCCAGGGACAGACCCGGGCTGGCCAAGTCTAGGCTGAAGCATACCAACAGCCAGCTGTGAGAAGCTATTTTCCACCATACCCATGGCAGGCTGAAGGCGTAACGCTGCCCCTTGTCCCGTGGCAGCAGGGTCCTGCACAGGACAGGACAAATCGCAAAAATCACAAACGATTTAGAGCTGCCGAGGTGCCTCGGCTTTCTCTGCTGCCCACTGACCAAGGGTACAAACGTGAGGAAAAAATGGGTCACGTGTTCAAATCTCGAGTATGCTGTAGCCCGAAACCCGTAGCTGTGTGCAGAACAGCGTGCATATGCGCGTTTATTTACAGCAACTCCCTATACAAATTGTTCTTGGCACAGAGACGCCTGTTAATGGAGTCATTCCTTCCCAGCGGGTCCCGGCGCTGCAGGTGCAGGCCAGCCCCTCGGCTCCTCCGCACCTCACGCGCACACGGGGGTTATTTTGCATGAAAATATCATCCCTCGGGATGAGCAGACGCTCGCCCAGCAAACCGGTGGTGGTGCGGGCGGCGAGAGGGGCTGGATCTCCCGCTCCAGGGCCGGGGTTTTAGCTGGAAGCCAGGTATGGCTGCAGCGCTGCGGAGGCACGAGCCGAAGCAGGAGGAAAGCCTGGAACGTGTCAGGAGACCGCGGGGGGAGGCGAGCGGCTGCGTGATGGATTAGTGCAACTTAATTTTTTTCCGATAAAAAAAATGATAAAAAAGGGGAATTAATTAGCCTCGACAGCTGGTGGGGCTGGGGTTACTGAGGGTGGCTGGGAGAAGAGTTAAAAATAGCAGGAAGGCCCAAGTGGAAAGTTTCTGTAACATCACAAGTCAGGCATTTGGTGCTTACCCGCCCTGACAGGCGGGAGCCCGTGCCAGAGCCCTCTCCGCCATCCCGCAGCCCTTTCCCACTGACCTCCCTGCAACTTTTCACACGACTTCACCAGCCCTTCTTTTTTTTTTTCTGATTAACCCTTTGGTTCCAGACACTGGATTTGCTTCTTGAAAGAGCAAAATCAGACACGAGCTGCGCTCGGCCTGGAAGTGTGTGTGTAGGTGCCCAGGACTCTTGCTGGCCCTCCTTGGGTCCCTGCATGCTGCGGGCAGCGTGTGGGGCCCGGAGGAGCTGTAACCCCCTGCATATCCATTCCCATCTGCATTTCAGCTTCCCCTCGTTAAAAATCCTCTTGCTTCAAGGGAACCCGGCTGGATTTCACCGGCAGCTTCAAGCCCTGCGCTGGGGGCACTCTGGACGCACAGTTTGTCCTGGACCGAGACGGAGATGGATGAGCACAGCTCTGAGCACGCCCAGCTCGCCGTGCTTGTCCTCTCTCTGCGAGAAAACAGATGTACCTGGCTGCTCCAACGGGCTTTCTCCGCTTCTGTTTGTCCTTCGGGATTGACAGTGAGGGGCGGCTGATTTCAGTCCTTCTCCCTCTCAGAGCCCCAGGGGTTACATCTGGCTCTGCCTCTCTGGGAAGGCCAGCGAGCGCCAAGCCTGCCTTGCAGAGGGCTCACTTGTAAGCACGGTCTAAGACAGGGCCGTGGAGCAGGGCTCGGGCTTGGGGCTGATTTCTTTTGTAGGCAGAGTGCTTAGTGGCCGGGGTAGACCATGAAGGGTGAGCCGAAAAGCAAAATAGTGCCGGGGCGAGCTGGAGGTCGGGCTGGGCTCTGGTTCGTGCTAGAACAGGGGCTGTGCACAACGACCCTCATCTGGTTTTAAAGGGTTTTTCCCCCTGCTCCCCCAGCTGCTTGCTTTGTCCTGTGTCCCAGAACAAGCGTCTGGTCCCTCCCCGCTGAAAACCAGTCCTGGGCCCTGGGGACGCAGAGAAGGTGGCACAGCTAACACAAGGCAGGCTTCCCTCCACCCGCCCCGTGCCCTCTGATGTCGGGGCTGCCGTGCAGGGGATAGGATGCCTCTGAGCTCTGAGTGGGCTGCACAGAGCGTCCGAGCAGTCACCCGCCTCCTGCCCTGGCCGCGCAGGAGCTTCTCCTCCTCCTCGCACCGAACCAGCCGAAGCGCGGCGGCTTACTTTCCGCTCTTTGCTTTGCCCCTCCTAACTCTCCTCTCTCGCTCAGGTGCACGCCGGATACCGAGGTGGTCCTCAGCATCCCCACCGAGGAGACGCCGCTCATCTGACGCTCGGCCAGGCTCCGCTCGCAGGCCCCTCGCCCAGCACACGGCACAGCCGGGCTCGGATGAGGCGCCGAGCTGCGAAGCCCCTCCTTTCCCGTCAGCGCTTCTCCATCCCAGCCCCGCTCAGCCGCCTTGGGGACTCACTGGTGTGGTTACATGGTGCAGTAAAGGTGTTACCGTCATTCCTGGCCCGCGTGGGCTGTGCTGCCAGTCCCTTGGAAGGAGCACGGAGTGCGCCCTGCGACCACAGCGCCCGGGGAGGCAGCGCCAGCCTTCCCGCACTTGCAGCCTGGCCCGTCCCCTTCGTGCCATCGCGGTAACGTCGGAGGGGTTGAACCCGAAAGGGGCCTCCCCGTCGCTGTGCTCTGACCGTGAGGGGTGTCCTGGGACTGGCTCTGGTGCCGTGAGGCTCTGCCGGCGCATCCCAGTGTGGGCCGGACCGGTGTCCCGGCGCGGGGTCAGACCGATGCCTGCGCAGGGCCGGTGCTCGGGCACTTTGGTGCCAGTGCCAGCGGTGCCGCAGCGCCCGCACGGGCCCGGGCCCGCCGACAGGTTCAAACGAAACCAGCTCCTGTTCTCACCCCTCCCAAGAGACCCTCGGGCCGCGCTTCCCGTCACCGGCTCTTGGCGACGGCCCTGTGGCGTCTGCCGAGTGGGGGCCGAGCAGGGCTCCGAGGTCCCGGCAAAGCACAGCCCCACCGGGCACCGGGCACCGGGCACGACCGGCCCGGGTTCGGCTCGCTCCTTGGCGAAGCGGCAGAGCCCTGCGCTGCCCCGCGCCGCCGGGAGACGGAGCCGGGCCGGGGCCGGGGCCGCGGGAAGCGCGGCCGTGGGGCTCGGGGGACCGGGGGGGACCCTGCCCCACGCAGGAGGGGAGCGTGGCGGAGCCCCCGCCCGCGGCAGCGCATCCCGCAGCGGCGCGGCCGGGGCGTCCCGGTGAGACCGCCGTCCCCCGCGCCGCCCCCCGGGACCGAGGGGACGCGCCCCGGGGAAGTCGCCGTGCCCCGGCACCGGGAGCCCCGCGGGGACCTCGGGGACCGGACAGGGCGGCCGGGGCCGGGGCCGGGGCCGGGGCCGGGGCCGGTGCGGGCGGGGGTGTGTCCGGCGGGGGAGGGACCGGGCGCGGCGAGGGGCTCCACCTCCCGGGGTTTAAAGCCCGGGCCGGGCGGCGGCGAGCCTGTCCCGGGGAAAGTTGTGCCCGAGCTACCGCCGGCTCGGACGGGCACCGGCACCGAGACCGACACCGGGAGCGGCGCGGCCGGGGGCCGCAGGGAGCCGGGGTCCCTCGGGGCGGCCTCTCCCAGCCCCGTTGCCCTCGGTGCCGCAGATGACCCTGAACACGCAGCGCGGGAGCAAGAGCCCGCTGCGGAGGAGGGCCAGCACCCCTCTCCCGCGGCCGGGGGTGCCGGGTGCCACGCCGCGGGGCGAGCCCTGCCACCCCCAGCTCGGCCACTCCGCGTCCGAGCCGGGCGGCAGGGCCGCAGCACCCCGGGGCAGCTGGTCCTCCGTCTCCTCGGGCTCCTCCGGCTCCTGGGAGCCCCTGTACCGCGTAGTGCTGCTGGGCGACCCTGGCGTAGGCAAGACCAGCTTGGTCAACCTCTTCGCCGGCGTCCAGGAGCGGGACCAGCTGGAGCAGCACGGAGGTGGGTGCCTGGTGGGGGCTGGTTGGGGCCCCTCTGCAGCGGGGTCACCCACCATGGGGCCTGGAGGAGGTGGCGGGGGGGCAGCGCGTGTCCGGGCTGCGTGCACGGCCCCATGATGGGAGAAACCCGTGCGCGAGGCGGGGAGAATCTCGGCGCTGGGGCCAAGTCTCGGCTGCCCGGGCAGTGCCGCGCCAACCGGGCTCTCTCGGTGTCTTGCAGAGGCCGCGTACGAGCGCACGCTGTCTGTGGATGGCGAGGAGACCACGCTGCTGGTGATGGACACCTGGGAGCCAGAGCAGCGGGTACAGTGGGGCCGGGGCTGGGCGCTGCGGGGAGCCCGTGCTGCCAGCGGGGCTGGGTGAGCTGGGACCTGCCCGGGGGACGTTGTACGGGCACAGCCGCTGCTTCGGGGCCTCTGAGCACTGCAGAGGTCTCCCTGGGGCTTCCCTGGCCGTGCCCAGGGCTCGCGGCTGCCCTTGCTGCAGAGCAGGGGACACACGCTGGGCAAGACAGGGGCTGGGGTCACATCTCTGACGGGCTCTTTGCCCACCTTTCCCCGGCATGGGAGGCCGCCCACCGTGTTCTCGCCAGTGGGGGCTCTCATGGTGAGGTGCCACCAGTGCAGGAGCAGTGGTGTGGGCACAGGGTGTCCCTCGCACGAGGGGCGGGCGGGTGGGGGGGAAGAAGGGGCTGTGGGGAAGGAGTGTGGTGCCAGCCCGCTTCAAAATGCATGGAAATGGTTTGGGAACGGGGCTGAAGGAGCCGGCTGGGCAAATCCACGTGAGGCGGTGCCGCCAGCTGGGACACTTGCTTTAGCAGGCAGAGTGGTGGCCCCAAGAGCCTGGCATGGGCCGTTCCTTCCACCCAGCGCACGGAGGCATCTCCTGGGCAGAAATGCCAGCGCCGCTGTCACTGCCTCCCTCGAAACGCCCCTTTGCCTCCCTCCGTGCCGGGGCCCGGCATTCCCGCGGGTGCCACCGGGCAGCGACCGGTCCCCAGGAGCAGAGATGGAGCCGGTGGCCAGGCTGTGCACGTGGGCACAGCACCCGCGTGGGCTGGGGCTGCGTTTTGCACGTGTGGCTGCGCTGTCCGGAGATGCCCCAGCACCGTAACGCCTCGACAACGGCCCTTTATTTCCACGATAGCTTGATCTCACCCTGCCCTGCAGGGACCGGTGCCTGGTTCACGCAGGGTGCTCCACCCACGACGCCGGCGTTGCGTGGCCGAGGGCGGCTCCAGGAGGTGCAGCCTCAGCCCCCTGAGCCAAGCTGAGCCCACAGCCCCCGTTTGTTGCTGATAAAGGAGGAAACTCTCGAACACCCCCCAAAATCAGGAGCTTTTAATCTGCATTTTATTAATGAGGCCACATGTCTGCTCCCCACGATGCGGGGGCTGGCGGGGTGCGCTGGCAGGTCCCATCGGTGCCGGGGTGCTCCGCTGTCCCCCGGCAGCGGTTGGGGCTGCCAGCAGCCCCTGCAGAGCAGTGACAACTCGTTCCCCATGCGGTGGCAGGGCGAGGAGAGCTGGCGCCACAGCCAGTGCCTGCAGGTGGGGAACGCCTACGTCATCGTCTACTCCATCACCGACCGGGATAGCTTTGAGAGCGCCTCGGAGCTGCGCATCCAGCTGCGCCGCGCACGGCAGGCCGAGGACATCCCCATCATCCTGGTGGGGAACAAAACCGACCTGGTGCGGTGCCGCGAGGTCTCCGTCGAAGGTGAGCGGTGGCGGGGGGGGGGGGGGATCTGGCTGGTGGGGATCCCCGGGGGGGCCCTGCACCCGGGCTCCCTGCACAGCTGCTTCCCCCGCGTCTGTCCCCTTGTCCCTGGATGTGCAGCCGCTGCCCCGCATGCAGCAGCACCCGTCCCCCAGTGCCCGGGGTGCCAGCGGGGCCGTGCCCCCTCCCTGCCCTTCCCTTGCAGAGGGTCGTGCCTGCGCCGTGGTGTTCGACTGCAAGTTCATCGAGACGTCAGCGGCTCTGCAGCACAACGTGGCCGAGCTCTTCGAGGGGGTGGTGCGGCAGATCCGCCTGCGCCGCGGGGGCAAGGAGTCCCACGCGCGCCCCATGCCCGGCCAGAAGCGCAAAGAGAGCCTCACCAAGAGAGCCCGGCGCTTCCTCGACAGGCTGGTGGCCAGGAACAGCAGCAAAGTGGCCCTCAAAGTCCGCTCCAAGTCCTGCCACGACCTGTCTGTGCTCTGAGAGCCACCGCCTTCCCGTCCCTCCGCTCACACAGGCTGGGACTCTCCTCTCTGCCAGCAGCGTGGCCCGCGGCTCCACGGAGAGCCCAGACAGAACTGGAGCGATGCTGAGGACGCGGAGCTGTTTTAACCAGTGCTGAGGGATGCCCGGGGTGCTCTGGATCTGGCTGCTTCCCCTCCAGGAGGAAGGACAAGTGGGGCCGGGTCCCTTGGGCTGCACCCGTGGAGCAGAGGGTGGGACAGGTACCTGCACTTGGGGTGGTGGGATCCTGGATTACAGATGCTCCTGGGGAGCCGGAGGAGGGGGGTGGCCGTGCCCCGGCGCAGGGCTGCCTGCAGGGCTGGAGGCTGCTGGGAGCTTGGCAGGTCCCGCTCGTGGTGCCCGTCCTTCGCAGGGCAGCAGGGACTGGCGAGGGCACCGCAGCGGTGTCCACCTCGAGGATATCCTGGAGCCTGGCCGGGGAGAGGGGCCAGGGGAGCACCGGCAGCATCGCCTGGCACCTCCGGCCCCTCCGCGCCAGGGCTTTGTGCCACGTCTCCCTGGCACCAGTGTTTCTCGGACTGAGGTGTTTTTCTGCTGTCTCTGTACTGGTGCAAGGGGGAAAACCCTCGATCTGCAGAATAAACCACATCAGGGAGGTCTCTGCTGGGTCCCTGCCATGGGGAGCCGTGTCCCGGAGCTGCGTGGCCGGATTCAAGCCCAGTTCCTTGCCCGCGGCCGGGGCAGAGGACCTGCCTCCTGCCCCAGCCGGGCCTCGGCGGGCTCCTTCTTCACCAGCTGAAACATCTCCGGGCAGGGAGAGCCTCCGTCTGGGGCTTCCTTTGGTGGAAGTCCTGATTCCTCACCCAGTGGTCACAGCATCGTCCCCGGTGACGGCAGAAGCCCCTGGGCCCCCTGCACCTCCCAGGTCCTGATCGGCTCTGGAAAAGCCTCTGGGAAGGGCTGAGCTCTGCTGAGGTGCAGGTTTCAAGCCCCTGAGCGCCGCGGGAGCTGCAGCTTGGGCAGGGAGCCGGGCGCTCGGTGGCTCCTGGTGCCCCGGGAAGGGGCAGGGAGGCAGGAGCCGAGCAGCGTGGCACCGGCCGCGGCGTGGCACAGCCAGGAAGGGACGTGCTTGGCTGCAGCAAGCAGCGAGTGACCCCAGGCACCCGGGGAGGCGATGCTGGAGCCGCGTGGGCTCTGCCGGTTGTTTTTAGGCTGCGCTGCCGGCGAGCAGCTGGGACGCGGCGGGGTAGCCTGCTCAGTGGCCCCGGGCCCAGCGCCAGGGAGGATCAGCGGTGCGGTCCCTGCCCGGGTCAGGTCGGGAGTTTCCGCTCGCTCTGCGGCTCGAGCGTGGGGAGCCGCTGGCCGTGGCCGGCACAGTGCAGCCGGAGAGGGGGTCACTGGTGCAAAGGGAACACTGGGATGGGGCAGCACCCTGTCCCCGTAGGAAAACGGTCTCTCCAGAGGTGCAAACCCCAGCGAGGGCTTCTCCCTGCCGGCTCCGTCCCCAGGAGCAGGGAAGCCCACTCGGGCTTTTCTCCGTGCTCCTCGGTGCCTCCCCAAACCGTTGGTGACCGCGGCATTGCTGCTCTCTCCTTGCTGCTGCTCGGGCTCCGGCTGCTCTGCCGGGGCCCTGCCCCGGAGCTCCCCGCACCCTGCTTCCTGGTGGTGCTGGACGCCATGCTGCAGTTCACACAGCATCGGCCACAGCGGGGCCGGGGGCTGCACAGCAGGGACAGGGGCTCCTTGCTGCTGCCGGTCCCTCCCGCAGCTGCAGCCGGCGTTTCCCTGCGGCAGGAGGCGGGGGGGCCACGGGACGGAAAGTTGGCAGCCGGCGGAGAGGGGAGTGGAAAGAATGAGCTCAAACCCAGAAAAATGCGGCCGCGCCGGAGGGTGGGAGGAGAGGCCAAGGGGGTCCACGGCGAGGCGCTGGGAAACGAAGGAAGGAAAGGAAGGAGGAGGCGCTGGCGGGGGGGGGGGGGGCCGGGGGCTGCCTGCGGCCCCCAGCTGGGCCCACACCTGGGGCAGGTGGTGCCGGGGCTGGCCTTAGCCGTCCTGGCCCTGGGCCAACGCTGGTGGGTGCCACGGTCGGACCCCGGGCACGTGGAGACGGCCGGTGGTCCGACCACTGCCCCCTCCTCCTCCAGCCCCCCTCACCCGTCTCCCACGAGCCCCTCGGTCGTCATCGTCGTGTCCCCCCCCCCCCCGCATCCGCTGCCAGCCCCGAGGGGACAGTGTCCGCAGCCCGCGGGGCCGGAGCAGCCGCCCCGACGTGCCGGGGTTCATCTCACGGAGAGCGGCTAAGAAAAGCAGAGGGAGGGGAAGCGTCGCCCTTCGTCGAGGGTTCACAAGCCAAGCTGGGGTTTAGGGGGCGGGCGGGCACCCGAAGGGGTCCGTAAGGGGCTGGGTGAGGGGGTCAGTACGGGGGTCCGTAGCTGTGCCGTACCGTGCCGGGCCGTGGCAGGTTGGCAGGGTGGGAAGCAGCGGGCCGTGCGCGGGCACGCTGCCCGCGCCGCTGCCTGCGCCGCTGCCTGCTGCTGCCCTCGGTGCCCGTCCTTCTCCTTTGTGGGAGAACTGGTGGCGGGGAGAGGGCAGCGTCCCGAGCAGGAGGCCGGCCCCGCAGAGAGGGGCTCCCGGGAGGCCTTTCCATCTACCCTCCGCCTGAAACACGAAACTATGAATCACCCCCGGTCCTGAAATAGATTCTTTTTTTTTTTTTAAAAAAAAAAAAAAAAGAGGAAAACATTTTAAAAAAAATTTAAAACCTTGCTTTTTAATCCCCGCTGCGCTCCCTTCCCCTGCCCGTGGCTCAGAACTAAACCGGGGGCAGCACCGTTTAACGCCGATCGATCTTTAGTCGTTGCTGGTGTCTTTGCTTCTGAGCGGACTCTCGCCCCGGCGAGGGCAAGGGGGACGCGCAGGAGGAGGAGGAGGAGGCTCGGTGGCACAGACGGGCTGCCGGCGGCTCGGGAGGGGAAGGAATATTTGTGAGGAAAACACACGTTTCAGCCAATTTTCCAGCAGAGCCCTGGCCCCGGTCCAGCAGCAGGGAGGGTTCGCTGCCATTTATGAGGCGTTTTTACGGAGGGGGTGTTCGCCGAGTGCGCCCACGGGTGGGCCGGGCGCGGTCACAGGGGAGGCTTGGCGGCGCGGGAGGGGTCCTCGGGAAGCGGTGAAGGGCAGGAAAACCCAGGGATGGATGGATGGAGGAGAAACCTGGGAACCCCCGACCCAAATCGCTCGGGCTGATGGTAGCCGAAGCCGCCACCTTCCCACTCGTGGCCCTCGTGGCTGGGGGCTGCAGGGAGCTGGGGCCCCCCCCTGCCCGCAGGGAGCCCCCCGGCACTCTCACCCGCTCCTCGCGCCGTGGGGTGCGGGCGGGGGGGGGGACACAAGCCTGTGTTTGAAACTCGCTGCCCGTAGGCAGGCAGCGCCGCCGCGCTCCCCCTCGCCGGCACGGCCTCAGCGCAGGCCTTTCGGAGAGGGGATAAACGACGTCCTGGGCTGAGGGGGCCGAGGCGGCGCAGCGGCCTGAGCGCAAGCAGGCGCGGGCAGTCCGTCGGCGGGACCCTTGGCACCGCTCCGTCCCACCGGCCTCGGGCTGCCCTCACGGCTCCCGGGTCACCCTCGCCCCAGGCACGGGAGGGGAGCGGGGGCGAGGCCTGCCCGCACCGGGGCCTTCCGCCACCCGCCGTGCCCTGCTGGGGGAAGCCAGCCTGGAGACCGGCCCCGAGCGGGGGGGGGGGGACGCGGGCCCCCGGGCCGAGCCCATGGCCGGCTCTGGGGGATGCAGCCCCTGGGGGGGCCCCGGGCCCGGGATCGGGGTCGGGGTCGGGATCGGGCCCAGCCGCGCTCAGGCCCGCCGTCGGTCTCCTAGCAACGCGGCCCGGGTTGCCAGGGGCGTGGTTAGCGTCGGCGTCGTCGACGCGTGACGCACTTCCGGTCGGTAAGAGGACGTGTCCCTGGCGCGCGCGGGCCGGAAGCGGACGGCGGTGGGAGCAGCCGCCATGGAGGAGGCCGCGGCGCACAACGGCAGCGCCGCCGGGGCCGGGGCCGGGGCCGGGGCCGGGTCCCCGTCCCCCGCGGCCGCCCGCCCGCCCGCCACCCCCGAGGGCATGGCGCTGGCCTACGGCAGCCTCGTCCTCATGGCGCTGCTGCCCATCTTCTTCGGGGCGCTGCGCTCCGTCAGCTGCGCCAAGAGCAAGGTACCCCCGCCGCTCCGGGGCAGCCCGGCCTCCCCCCCCGCCGGGGCAGCCGCCCCCTCTGCGCCCGGGGGCGCCGGGGCGTCCAGGCCTCCCGTGCCCGGCAGCGGGGGCCGCCCCCCGCCCCTCCCGGGGGACCCTCCGGGGACTGTAGGCCTCGTCCGTCCCCCCCCCGAGGGTCCCCCCGGGTGCCCCGTCCCACAGCCGGCCCGGCAGCTGCGTGGCCCCCTCCGCCCCGCCCCGCGCTGCCCTGCCCCGGGCCGCCCTGCCCCGGGCCTGTCCCTGGAAGGGCAGAGAGACCCGCGCCCCGGAGGAGGCAGGGGACCCCGGGGAGCGATCCGGCTGCCCCCGGGGCCTTCTCCAGCCCCGTCCTCCCTGTCCCGGTAAATTCAAGCGCTGCAAAACTCGTAACCGCCCCTCGCACCCCCACAAGGGATGCTGTGTTGGGGGGACTCGTGTGTGGCTTTGCTCCCCGGCCCCGCAGCACTGGGGCTGGGCCCCGGCGTGCTGCCGCGCTCTCCTGCCTGCGCGCCCTGCGCACCTTGCCTGTACTCCCTGCCTGCGCGCCCTGCGCGCCCTGCCTGTACTCCCTGCCTGTGCCTGCGCGCCCTGCAGCCCAGCGTGCTGCTCTCTGCACCTTGTGCCTGGCCTCGGGTAGCAGCTGGGACTTCAATCCCAAAATTCAGCTCCTGGAGCTCAGAAGGGACTGTTTTACACAGTCTGATTTATCACTGTTTTTTAAAGCCCCTCGTCCACCCTTAAGTCTCAGGTCAGGGGTTTCGGACGATTTTAGTGGGGTTCCTGGCAGCCCAGGCAACCGAAGTCCGCGAGCAGGGCCTGGCCCCTGGTTCTGGGGGGTGGTGGTGGGGGGGATTTCACTTCGCTTACACCGCAGGGTGCCAGTGGCTCTTTGAGCTCTTGCTTCTGCGCCGCCAAGCGCTGCGTGGCGGCCGCCGTGCCCAGGGTAAGCTGTTGTTCCTTCGCAGGGTTGCTTTGCATAAAGGCTTCTGCTAACGTGCGCTCTGTCCGGCGCTGGCCTGTGTTTGCCTGGGTGAGATTAGACCTCTGAGCAGCGGCCAGCTGGGCAGGGGAGCGGGCAGCCTTCCGCCTCTCCTCTGAAAGCTGAAGCTCTCGTGGGAAATGGCTGGTTCAGCTGGCGCAAAGATGTCTCAGAAGGCGAAAGGGGTTTATAAATCTGGGGCTTTTGAGCGCAAGGGCTGTCCCAGGAGCGAGGTGAGGGATAAAAAGGCGATTGGAGAGAAACGTCGTTCAGAGGGTGATCGACATATGGTGCGCGCAGATGGGGAGGCCGAGGGGGACGGCCGGGTGTGAGCAGCGAGGGAGCTCGGCTTCCCTCGGGGCAGGGGGAGAAAGGAACAACGCCAGCGCAGTGGGCAGGGTTGGTTTTTTTTTTCCCCCTTCTCCAAGAGGAAAAAAAGCAGTAAATCGTGGCAGCCCTTGGAAGGACGAGTGCGAGGTTTGCTTCTTCCATCTCAGGCTCTGCCCCACAACCCCACCTCCGGGAATGACGGGGGGGCCAGCGGGTGCCCTGCCCCTCTCGAAGCCGCCGCGGAGCCCCGCTCGTTGTGTCTGTTCACCTCCTGCTCAGGTAGGATGCCAGAGCAGGGGCTGATCCGCTCCTGTCCTCTCCTTCCCTCCCCAGAACTCCTCAGAGATGCCGGAGACCATTACCAGCCGAGATGCTGCTCGTTTTCCCATTGTTGCCAGTTGCACCCTTCTGGGGCTCTACCTCTTCTTTAAAGTAAGTGAGCAATGCCGGCGGGCGCTGGAGCCGGTGCCTGCCATCCTCCCCGCCTGGTCAGGAGCTCCCGAAGTGGGACTGACTCGATTTTTGGCTTACCCTAGTTGGGGGCCCTTAGCGTTGGGACAGAAAGTGTGTAAGGCTGCAGGGCTCGGGCTCTTCAGCGTCACCACGCAGGAGGACGTCAGTTCTCGCCTGACTTGTCACAGCTTGGGGGAAATCAGAGCCTGTTTGTGCACCAGCTGGTTCTGGAGAGCTGCCGAGGGGCGAGTTCACCCCTGAGCTCTGCCTGCCTCCGTGGGCCGACCTGACGGTGCACGGACTGAAACCAGAGGGTGCCAGGGACTGCTCAGTTGGAAACGCTGCTGTCTCTGTGTCGTGCTCCGTGCCGTGCTTCTGAAGCCATCTCGGCTGCAGGCCTGGGGGATCGCTAGCTCATGGGCGAGCCCCTCTCTGTTCAGGTGAAGTCTTTTAGACTTGCAGAGCCAACAAGCAGAGTTAGGTGACCATTCCTGAGTCACGGTTCGGAGATCCCAGCAGCAGGTGCTTTCGGCTGTGTGGAGAAAGTGTCTTGGCTTAAAGCACCTTTGGCTGCCCGTGCACGTCTGGCTGAGCTCCTGGAGGGGCCTGACGAGCCGTGGGGCCGCCAGCGCACAGCGTTCCTGTCAGCGCAGCAGCTTCCAGCCCCGCTGTCCTGGGCCGCTGGCGAGGTGGCAGGGTGCTCCTGGCTGGTTTAAGGTGCAAAGTTGGGAATATTTCAGTTTAAAGTCCCTTCTCCGCCCATCACAGTTACCGCGCAGCAGCCGACTGACGCTGCGGGCTCCTACCCTGCGTCGAGCGGCCGCATGGGCTGACAGCTGCCCCGCGCAGGTCCTTACCCCGGCATGGGCCTGGGCGCCGGCCCATGTACGTCACCAGTAGTAAAGCTGAGCATCTGCTGAGCCTCTCGTGATGGTGGGGTACGGAGCAGCCACCAGACCCTGGCCCCGGGCCCCTTTGACTGCTGAAAGGACCCCCCTGCAGCCCACCCCTTCCCTGTGGCCCACGTCTCGAGGTACTCCTCCACCTCCTCAGGTGCCTTTTCTGCCTCTTGCTCCTGGCTGGGACGGAGGCGCCAGGAAAAGAAGTGCTGAATGTGCAGCGTGGCCCCGCTGAAGTCGCTGCGTGATCGGCAGCTCTTCCTTTTTAATATCTGCAACCTGCCATGAGCTCTCGTATTCCAGCATCCCCTTTCCAGGACGGCATGGAGGACCCCGGGGTCCCCCGCGCTGGGCTGTAGGGGTGTGATTCGGTGGTAAGGCGATGTGTGCGTTGGAGGGCGGGAGTTCTAATAATACCCTGTTTAATTAGGGCAGGACGCACTTGGCCTGCTGCAGTAGCAAGGCAGGGGTGCTGCTGCTCCCCTCTGCCAGGGCAGCCTCCGGGAGCGGTGCGGTGCCTCGCTCCCTGCTCCGGCTCGCTCTGCAGGGGACACGCGGGGGAAGCTCTGTCCTCCTTTCTGCAGCGCAGGAGTTATTTTTCGACCCGAGCAGCTCCTAGACGCACGACAACTCGCAAGCCCATTGTGCTTGTTCTGCGAGCACACGGCTATTTCCAACATATTTCCCATCAGTGGCGCAAAAATTTGGGTTATTCCAGCTATTCTTCTCGTCTCCCTGGAGCACTGACACAGCAGCTGCCAATAGAAACGTGAAGTGCCGTAGATGGGGAGGACGCTGCGGTAACTAACCCCTCTCTGGATTTGTCTTGCAGATATTCTCTCAAGAGTACATCAATCTTCTGCTTTCCATGTATTTCTTCGTGCTGGGGATCCTAGCCCTGTCCCACACCATCAGGTACAGCAGAGGGAAGGGTGCGACTGGGGCAGGGGCGTCCGAGGCTGCTCGCTCTGCGAGGCAGCGGGGCATCGAGTTTATTGGGGGGTTTCTAGAGCACCATTGCCTTGCGGCAGAGCCGAGTCCCAGCTCGTAGGGTGTTTTCCCTCGGTGTGAAGCATTCTCTGGGGAGGCAGGCCCAGAGCATACTGTGAACCCTTCCTCATGGGGCAGCCAAGGGCAGAACCGAACTCTCGGGGGTCCCAGCAATCTGGTGCCCCATGCAGCATCACTGGGAGAGCTTGTGGAGGCGTGGGTGGCCGCTGCCGTAGGAGCTGCTATGGGCTGGCACAGTCCTGGCTGCCCTGTGGAGGGGAGAGCTCCTTGGCACCCGTCTTCCTCTTATTGGGACGGCTGAAACAGGCAGCTGGAGCTCACGATAACGTCCCGGCCTCTTGTGCCGATGCTTGGCACGAGGTGTTGAAAGCACAGGCTGTTTCAGTAACTGAAAAAGTAAAACTGGTTTCCTGTTTCCTGAGCTCTAGGGCGTTGGGGACCAGATGCTTTCCCTAGACTGGCACCGTGGCAAGGCCTTCGCCCCCACTCCCTGCTCCGCAGGAGGGCCGTTCAGTGGTGGCACAGCCAGTTCTGGGTGACCAGACCCGTACGGTGCCGGGGGGCTGCTGCGGAGGCACAGGGAACCTGCCGGGGTCTGGGGTGGGTCCTAACTTCTTGCGGGTGATGCTCTGTGCCTGTTGCACTCGAGCATTTTGGGGGACTGTCACATACGGGCAGGTCAGACCTCTGGGGAGAACAAGGGTCCTGTGTCTGCGGCTTGGTGACTGAAGCTGGGGCTCCTGCCAGTCCCTGACGTGGTGAAACCTGGCCTTTCCCTGTCTCTGGGGGGTGTGTGGGCTGACGTCTGTGCTGCTGCGCCGTCACGCAAAGGTGCTGGGCAGCGCATCCTGCGGGGTTTCTGTCGAACGGCCCTTCTCTGCACCTCTCGTTTCAGCCCCATGATGAACAGATTCTTCCCTGCAAATTTCCCCAACAAACAGTACCAGCTCCTCTTCACCCAGGGCTCCGGGGAGAGCAAGGAGGGTATGTTGGCTCGCCAGTCTCTCTGGGGGCCTGAATGTTTTCTGCCTTTACTGTTCTGTTTCTTGCTCACTTGGTGTTTTGACTTTCAGCCCATTGAAGCAACCTTCTCAAAGACTTGCCTCTTGCTCCCTGCTGTGCTGCTGTAGCCAGTGTGAGCCCCGTGTGTCCCTGCAGAGCTGGGGCTGCTGTGTGCGTCTTCTTGCACTGGCTGGTGCCCTCCCTCTGTGCTGCCTCCGGCTGGCAGCGAAACCCCAGAAACAAATCCCAGAGTGCCGTAGGAATGGAGCTATGGCTGCTGTTAAATGCACTGCCTCTATTGGGTAGCATAGTACTGACTTTTTTCGTGCTGCCTTAACTGGTCTGATTCAGATCTTTGCACTGGTAGAAGGTGCTGTGATAAGTATCCTGCCCAGTAGCCCTACTGGTAAGGGAATACTACTTCTAGTGGTACCACCAGGAGTTAACTGGTGCAGGAAGAGGGAGAAGATTTGCCTCTCCCTGCCTTAGACAGTGCCTGAATCCAATTTTCTTATTGACAGAAGGATCGCAGATGCTGTCCATGTGGCAGAGTCTGGCTGAAGGAGAAGGTCCGGGCTTGCCAGGGCCGGCTGCTCGCTCGCATGCGGTTTGCACGTGTTTACCGTGGGCGCCACCATTTCTGTGGGTACAGTCCCCTCGTTTGGGACGTGAGCGCTGCTCCCCAGCTGTAAAGTCACTCATCTCTGCCCTGCGCGGGAAGGGGAGCTGCCCGGGCTGCCCAAAATCTGACTTCTCCGTTTTATTGCAGAAATAGTGAATTACGAGTTTGACACCAAGGATCTCGTATGCCTGGCCCTGAGCAGCGTTGTGGGGGTCTGGTACCTGCTGAGAAAGGTAAGCGAGCCGCAGCCCTGTCGCGGGGAGGCCGGGGACCAGGCTGGATCAGACCTGGGCCCCTTTCCACGCAAGGCCTCTGCAGGCTGAGGCCGTGGCTCGGCACGTGCAGTGGGACCCAGATCTCCTTCCCCTGTCGTTCTCAGCACTGGATTGCCAACAATCTCTTTGGGCTGGCGTTCTCCCTCAACGGGGTGGAGCTGCTGCACTTGAACAACGTCAGCACTGGCTGCATCTTGCTCGGGGGCCTCTTCATCTACGACGTCTTCTGGGTAAACGGGAGCGTTCCCCGGGGCGGACGCGAGTTGCAGCCATTGGCGGAAGGCATGTGCGTGGCATTATGCCTCCTCGGAGGCAGCACGCTGGCTGGACACACGTTTGCAGTCAGGATTTCCACTTTCTCAGCCCAAAGGGGTGTGGTGGGGATGATGACAGAATCAAATAGTGGCAGAACATGGCTCGGCAAATGTATATTCTTTTAATCTCAGAGAGCCCGGGGCTGGCAGGGATCTCATCAGGGCTGTTGTGGGGTACCCGGGTGTGCGGCGTATCCAGTTCTGGTGACCTGTATTCCCAACTAAGGTCTTCCCAATGCCTGACAGAGCTGCTGGATGGGCTGGAGGACAAGGCTGCTCTGGGGTACGCTGATCCTGCTTGTACGGGCTGTGCCTCAGCTCTTGTCATCTGCTGGCTTCGTTAGCGTCCTTCTGTTCTCTTGCACAGAGGACCAGATACTGGAATGCCTCCAGTCTCTTTCCCTCAGCCGCTGCAGTGCCCCGACATCTTCATTTTGAGGTTTTCCTTATCTCTCTGCAATGGGCCTGGACCCCTGTTTCTCCTTGTAATGTCCATATTCCCCAGTCCTTCCTGCTGCCTCCACCTTCTGAATTACTGGGTTTCCAAATGTCTGAGAGCCTTGTATACCTTGAGGTCTGTCCAGCAGCTCTGCAGCTGCCTGAGTAATCCTTCCCTATTTAAGCCTGGCTACTGTGTGTTATTTTGTACTTGGCCGGTGCTGCCCCTGTTTCATAGGCTCGTTAACAGTCTCAGCTCTGTGGTTCGTTAGCCTGTGTGCCACTTCCTCCGCTGCTCTCAGCTGGAGAGGATTCAGCCTTCTGGCTTAGCACACCCGGTGCCTCGTGCCCTGCTCGGGGTGCGAGTGTCTTCCCAGTGCTTCGGGGACAGCGAGAATGCAACCCTCGCTGCTCTCCTCTTGCCGGCTGTCCCCCACCGCGGCTTCCCCGGCAGGTCAGTGTATTGCCGGAGCCTCACGGAAGGGCTGTCTTGACATGGAGGCCCTCTCACTGTGCCCATCTGCGGGGACCAGTCACTTGGATCTTAGCACGGATTTAATCACAGTGAGATCCAAGGAGGGTTTCAAGGAGGAAGGAGAACTGCTCGGTGGATCGATGATATTGCCCCCTGCATAGTCTTGGGCTGAATTTGCATGTGACGCTTTTCCCTGGTCCCGGTGTGGAGTCCTGTCGCTCCGTGGCGATGCCCAGAGCTTGCTGCACCTTATGGGAGTTAATCTGACGCCCAATGCTTGCTTTAAGGTTTCTCTTTAATCGCTAGCTCTAGGATCTTGCTCACCTGATGCTAACCAGCACCTGGTTTATGTGCCTGCTGCTGGTATAGCCAAGACTGGAGGCTTTGGAGGTGAAAAGGAACAGAAATAAGGGTGGTTGACCTATGTGTTTACGGTCCTCCCCCAAACGATGCCAGTATTTAAAGCTGATGGTGCAGTACAAATAAATGACCTCAGAGCAAAATGCAGCTGATCTGACAATTGCTCCGGTCCCCGTTGGAAGCTCACGGGCAGCAGCCTGGCGCTGCCTGGGACCCTGCAGAGAGCTCCTGCCCTCAGATAACATCCTGCACGGTGGTCAGGCTTTCCACTGAGTTGACTAATTAGAGCTGAACCGACCCGCAGGGGTAGGTGCTGGGGAAGGTTGGGTGGTGGGCAGCACCGCGGCTCTGCCATGTGAGCGGTCTCCCCGGCGCTGCTCTGAAAGCAGGACGGCTGTGACGTGGTCACCTCCTCGAGCGCCGTCCTGTGCCTTCTCCCCTGGGCGGTGGGCTCACTTGCAGGGCTCCTCTGCCCACAGCTCGGTGGCTCTTTGGCTGTTTTCTGCCGCTGAGGCCGCTCCAGGCCCCGAGGTGACGCCGTAGCTGAGCGTGTGTGTGTGTCCCTGTGCAGCTGTGGTCACCCCAGACTCCTCTGCTTGCCCCTAGGTCTTCGGCACCAATGTGATGGTGACAGTTGCCAAATCGTTCGAGGCCCCGATAAAACGTGAGTAGATCTTCCCTGTGTGCTGGAGGAGGGGCTGCCCGTTCTGCTGCGGTCGCTGCCCTGTGCACCCTCTGCCTTCTGGAGATGGCTCAGAAGGTGGGATGTGTGCAGGAAGGTTTCCTGCTAGTGACGCCTTAGACTGTTGCATTGTGCCACCGACCTGCAGGGAGCCGGGCCTGGTCTCTGGAGAGGGATGGTTTGCAGAGCCCTGAGCTGGCTGGGTTAGTCTGCACCCCCAGAGCGGGCAATTTCACCTGCTCATAAAAAAAAAAAAATAATGCAAAAAAACCCACAGACCCCCCAAAACAGCAGGAGGGGCGAATTTGCGCTGTTGTGGAGCGTGCAGTGGTTTGGGTCCTGGGAGCTGGGGCTGAAACCTGTGCGTGGGGCTGGCCCCGAACCCCTCAGTTTCCCATCCTGATGCCCAGAGTTGTCCCAGGAAGGAGAACAAAGGGGAGCTGCAGGGGAGGAGGAGACCGAGGGCAGGGACGGGGGTCTTGCCCTGCTCTGGTCCCTTTTTGCCAGGCACAGCGGTGCTGAGGTCTGCTCAGCACAGACACTCCCCCCTCACTGTTCCTCCCTCTACACCTCGTAGTGGTTTTCCCTCAGGACCTGCTGGAGAAGGGGCTGGAGGCCGACAACTTTGCCATGCTGGGTCTGGGAGACATTGTCATTCCAGGTAAGGACAGAAGAGGGGGGACGTGACTGGGATCGCCTGTCTGAATGGGCTGCGGGGAGCTGAGCGGGTGCCTCGCTCTGCCTTTGACCATGCCGGAGCCCTGCGGGCCTCCTGCCAGGGCTGGGGGGCTGCGTGGGCTGGGGGCTGTGTGGACTGGGGGGTCTCCCATCGGATCCGGGTGCTGTCCCGGTGCCTTGTGCCACGAGAGGGCACTGTCAGCCCAGGCACGGCACCCGGAGCCGCTGCGGGTCCTGCCCTGTCTCGCTCAGCCTTCCCTAGGACCTCCATCCCCTCACTGTCCCCTTCTCCCCACAGGGATCTTCATTGCCTTGCTGCTGCGGTTTGACATCAGGTGAGTGGGCGGTAGGGAAGGGTCTCTGGCAGGTTGCATCTTGCAGCATATTTGAGCTGCTTTTGTAGAGGAAAAGGGGAAGAGGAAGCCAGGAGAACAGTCGTGTGCTCCCCTCCGGGGCTTGGCGTGGGGACCCGGGAGAGTGGCTGGGACTGGGGGGTGCAAGGGGAAGCTCTTGGAAGAGTAAGACGTGAGCAGGGCTGGCTTTTTGGGTAAGTCCTGAGCGCTGGGGGTGAGTTGTTTGAGCTCACGGGTGTTGCTGTACGCGTGGCAGGGTGGGCAGGGCAGGCAGCAACAGGGGAAGGGGCCAGGGCAGCAGCACGTAATGGCCCCCCAGAGCCTCACCAGCTCCCTGGCACCGAGGAGGAGAGGGCAGTGCTGCGGCGGCAAGGGGAAGCGGCGACGGCATGGGAAAGAGCCAGGGGTGCTGGCACCTGGGAAGTGCTCGCGTGGATGCAAATCGGTGCCCGGCAGTGCTGGCTGCCTCTGGGTTGCCGTTGGGGAAAGCAGCTCCTTCCTACGCGGGGAAGCTGTGCCTACTGCCAGGGTGTAGCTTTCAGCCGTTGCCCCACACCGAAAGTCACCGGCTGGGGAGCTGCCGGGAATGGGCCGCTTCGTGTGACTGCGGTGGTGTGGCCCCACTCCCACTGCTGTTGCACAGGCCCTCCGGTCTGTGCCAGCTCTTCCAGGTGTTTCCACCCACATCCTGCCTGCACCTGCTGGGAATCCCAGTTCCCGCGGCCTGCCCTGCAATAAAACAGCATGTGCTGAGAGCGGGGTGCCAGGGACCGGCCGTGCCTCCCCTGAGAAGGTGGGGGGACCCTCTCCCCGGGTCCCAGCACCGATTCCTCTCCCCCCTCCCCCCTCGCCCCAGTAGCCATCCAGCAGCAGGATCATGCGCCTCCTTCCCTTCCCCAGCCCCTCACCTGGGTGTCACCCCACCCAGTCCCTCGCTGCTCCCGCGGGACTGGGGGCTGTGCTGGTGGCAGTATCTGCGCTGGCCCGAGAGCATGGGCAGAGCACAGCTCCCTGTGCCCCAGCGGGAGATGGCTGAGAACGCTGGGCCAGCTCCGTTTCGGCCACTGGCGTCCCAGACCCGAGGTCACTGGGCTCTGCTCCCTTTCCCTACAGCTTGAAGAAGAACACGCACACGTATTTCTACACCAGCTTTGTGGCCTACATCTTCGGGCTGGGCCTGACCATATTCATCATGCACATCTTCAAGCACGCCCAGGTGAGCTCCGCTGCGCTGCCTCCCGCAGATGCACGTCCCAAGCGGGACACGCCAGCTTGGCCACGAGGTTCCTGCATCATGCCAGGAAAAAGTAGATGCATTTCTTCTTTTGGCTTTGCTTTTCCAGTCCCTGCCTGTACCTTTCTCTGCCCAAAGCTTGTGTGCCTGGCTGGAGCGGAGTCCTGTTTGGGGCAAGGCTGGTTCAGGCAGCTGTGTTTCCAACAACAGCACCTCAGCCGGGCTGCCCTGTGTTTTTGTGGCTCTTTGCAACCAAGCTGCCCCTGAAGACCCACCCTCCGTGCTGCGGAGGGGTCCTGGGAGCCCACACACCTGTGCTGATCTGCACAGGGGCCCTCAGTGTGTTCGTGGCCCGCTGGGACCTCACGGTGAGGGTTTTGTGCTGCTGCAGCTGTAACTTGGCTCTCGAAGCCGCTTTCTGGGGCATTAATCCTCTGTGCAGCGCTGTGACAGACGCCATGGGTGCAGAGGGGACAGGGCCAGCTCGCCTCGCGCTCCTCCCGAGGGGTGATTTGTGGTTTGGTTTAACAGTTGTTTTTCTTCCCAACAGCCTGCTCTTCTGTACCTGGTCCCTGCATGCATCGGATTCCCGCTTCTTGTGGCCTTGGCAAAGGGAGAAGTAACTGAAATGTTCAGGTGAGCGTCAGCTGGGGACGGAGCTGTTTTGCCCGCGGCTCTGGAGCGCATGAAGCGTGCAGATGTTCCCACGCCTGGGCACAGCTGGAGGGACGGGTTCATCTGGGCATGCTCTGGGTGTGCGCGTGTACGTGCGTGGGTGGAGGGAGTGGGTCTGTGTTTGTACACGCCGGCCCTGGCTCCAGCCACCTCCTCGTAGCCGGGTGGGAGCTTTGGTGCGGTACCAACAGGCAGGCAGCATCTGGTATTGCTTTATGCCTCGGTGACAAACTCTTCCCGTGTGCTGGCAGGCAGGGGAGGGTGGGACCGCGCACCTGGTGCCGAGATACTTGGTCATTGTGTCCCAGGGCCTGTGGGTGGGGGAGAACGGAGCCGGATCCGGCTGCGAGAGCAGCCAGGGCTGGTTCGAGCACATCCCAGCCTCCCCGCTCGGGTGAAGTACCCTGGTTTGCAGCAGTCTCCCTGCCCCGGGAACTGTAGGTGCAGAGAAAGGGGTCTGTGCTGTGCTGTTGCGCTCCGGCCCTTTTCTCAGCCTGCCGTGCTCCAGGCGAACGCCTGTTCGCTGTCGGCGGGCAGCTTTGGTCTCCTGCCTGGACTGTCCCCTCTGAGCCACGTGGAGCATGGCCTGGCCTGCCTGGAAGCTGTTTTTCCACTGTGGTCGGCCGGTTGTGCTCGAGGCTCGGTGGTGGCCCAGTGCAGTTGTTTGTTTGAAGACGGCTGAAGCAGAGGAGGGAAGGGAACATCCGTCCCAAAGCAGGGCCATTCACCCCCCCCAGCCTCCCCGCTCCGGGGGTGCCCCTGCCCGCGGGGGCCTGCCCGAGCCCCCAGCCTGCTCAGAGGGAAACCAGCACCCGACTGGGGCACGGCGGGGAGCCAGCTGCCCTTGCCTCCTTCCCCTCCCCTGGGAGACGCAGGTATGCGTGTTCCCACCGGGCTGTCAGCTGGGCCGGCTCCCCAGCCCTGCCGCACCTGCCCGTCCTTTGATGTCTGCTTCTGACGATCACTGCTGCAGGCGCCGAGTGTCCTGGGATCGTCCTTCCTGTGCACCTGGGATCCTGCAGCCGCTCTCCCCAGCGCCGTGACTCACCAGCTGACAGCAGCACCACCTCCCGCGCTAGGAAACTGGGGAGAGACCAGCTGCGAGTCCGGCCCGCCCGGCAGCAAGGCGGCCCAGGGGAGCCTGGCAGCCGGTCACGGGGGGCTAATGCCCCCGCAGAGCATTAGCACGAGCTGCTCCAGCAGCAAAGCGCTGCCCACTGTTGTTTGCTGAGCGCTGCCAGGGCAAGCGCGGGAGGCTGGGGGGTTGCAACCGTGACGGGCGCTGGGGTCGGACCCCCTTGAAGTCGCTCCAGCTGCAGGCAGAGGAAGTGGGACGCGATGGGACTCGTGCCTGGAGGGCAGTGGCTCCCACCGCAGGAATCCCACCAGGTGTAGCTCCCCTGCGTGGTTTTGGTGCATCCTGCTCCTCCCCACGCTGACGGCAGCCCGGAGCTGGCAGCTCCCCTGTGGTCTCTGCCGACCAGCTGCCTGCACACAGTGAGCTGCCTGCGCGTGGTGTCTCGCAGCAGCCGTTGGCTCCCCTGGGAGAGGGCAGCGAGGGTCTGACGCAGTGGCGAGTACAAGACAGCGCTACGGGGAGGGTGGGAGCGGGCAGATCTGTGCTGCAGGCCTGGGGAAGGGGCGCCGATGGAGCGGAGGTGGGCGACATCGGGATCAGTTTTGCGGCTCCCAGCCTTGCCGAGCCTCCCTGGGCAGGCAGTAACCTTCGCTCTGCCTCCGTCAGCAGTGGGGAACCCGTCCCGCCGCTCACACCTGCTGCAGGCGCGCTGTCCTCGAGCGGCAGGAAGGGTTCTGCCGCATCGGTCTGCTGCCTGCACAGCCCCTGGGCCGCTCTGCCGCTGCCTTCCTGGTGCCCAGGCTTGCTCTCCTGTGGGCTCCGTCTGCCTGGCTCTACTCATGCCAGCGGGAGCTGCCTTCTCCGCGCGTCTCGGCCCTCAGTCTTCCGTGCTGGAGCCCTGCCCTGGGGTCTGCAGGCAAGGGGAGTGCAGGCAGGAGCCTGCCAGCACGGCCCCGTGGCCACCCCAGCCTGAGTTAGTGGGTGCCAGCAGCTGGAGGGGACAGCAGGCTGCCTGCGCAGGGTGGCGGGTCTGCAGCAGCCTCGCTCCAAAACTCTTCTGCTTTTTCTCTCTCTTCCCCCCCCCCCTTTCCTTTCTGTCCTCGTCTTCCCCCTGTCCCCTCCTGCTTCCTCTCTCTCCTGCAGCTATGAATCCTCTGCTGAAATCTTGCCACACACACCACGACTTACCCACTTCCCCACCGTGTCCGGCTCGCCGGCCAGCCTTGCTGATTCCATGCAGCAGAAACTGTCCTGTCCCCGCCGACGCCGGCAGCAAAGCCCTAGTGCCATGTAGCAATCGCACGCGGTGCCCTTTCTCTGTCTGTCACTCTGGCCAGGTAGGGGCTGGTCCCGGCTCTCCCCTTTCCCCGGTCAGAGGCAGTAGCTGTCGCCTCGCTGCTGCGGGCCGGCTTCTCTCCCTCTCTTTGAGGGGAGACTGTGAGGGGGGAGAGGATTTGACATCTCTGCCCTCGTCGTGCTTCCTGCTGGAAGGCAGCGCTCCCAGGTTTCCTTTGCAAGGGCCCCGGGGATGGTGCTGGGGGGCTTTGCAGCCAGAGGAGCGAGTCCCTGGGGGGGATCGCCGCTGTCGGTCTTGCTGCGGCTCCCCCCCGCTAACTGGCCTCGCTGGCACCAGTGCTCGGCATGGCAGCGTGGGGGGAAGCGGCGTGCTGTTCGGGATATCCGACGGTGCTCTCGGGAGCGACGACGGGCGCTGACAGGCGGATGGACCCCCCCGGCACGGAGCTGGCCTGAGGGCTCGGCGGGGGAAGCCCCAGCCCCTGGCTGGGTGCACCCCATCCCTGGAGGTGTCCGGGGGGGTGTCGCAGCGTTCATCTCCCCGCCTGGGCTCTGCCCCGTCAGGTTTCCTACACTGGGGGGGCTGATGGCTGGAGCCCACCCCTCCTCGGCACGGCCTGGCCGCTGCAGCAGGGCAGACCCCGAGCCTGCGGCCCCGGGCTGGGCTGTCCTTGCCTGGCACAAGTCTGTCCCCAGAGAAGGTCTGGCCCCACTCACTCCTCCCTCTTGTCCCTCTCGTCCCCAGCTACGAGGAGAGCTCTACCCCCAAGGAGGTGCCGGGGGCCTCCAAAGAAGAGACGACAGAAGCTGCCAAGAAGGAAAAGTGACCTTGCCCACAGGCCGTGCCCAGCGGCGCTGGGCTGGGGCCCTTCCAGACCCTCCGCAAGTGACAGACAACGAAACAATTGTGCAAGAGCATCGTGTTGTGTGTGTCGGAGCAGCCACCCAGGTGGGGTATCGATGTACGCCGCATAGCCACCCCCCCGCCGGCCCCCCGGGGCCGCGCCGCCGCCCCCCCGCCTGTTTATCTCCTGCGGGGGTACAAGGTGGGTGGGGGGCAAACCACAGGCCGGTTTTTAAATTTTGTATTGTGCATTTGCTTTCTCTCATATTAAACCATGTCGAAGGAAGGAGTGCTGGTCTGGCAGTGCCGGGGCCGTGCCGGCAGCCCTTGCCTTGGCCGCTGCTCCGGTTGTAGCCCCTGCTCAGCCGCCTGGCCGGCACCGGGATCAGTGTCCCAGCTCACCGGCAGCCTTGTTCTCCCTGTGGGGCCCATGGCTGTTGTCTGGCTGTTTCCAAGTGACCGTCCCCTTCCCCCTCCTGCTCCTCTGGTGCTCGGCCTTCCCCCGGCCAGCCTCAGCCTGGCCCCCCTCTCTGCAACACCCAGATTTAGGGCCGCGGTCGCTGACCCCCAGCCTGTCCCCAGGCGGGTTTGAGCTGAAGTCTGGCCCCGGAGCGGGGTGGCTGAGCCGGGGATTGGGGTGCGGGAACCTGGTGGGATGGGGATATCCTCTGCCTCGGCTGCTGGGGGGCTCAGCGAGCTGGGGCTGAGCCCCTGTGGCGTGGGGGAGCGGGCATGGGAGGGAAAGAGCTGGGTGACCCCAAACCCAGCCCCAGAGCGGGGGGAAGAGAGCACGGGCTGTCCCCCCCTCCTTGCAGGGAGCCAGGCGCCAGCCTGCACCCCCTGGGGCTGGGACAGGCAGGGGGGGCCAGTGCAGGCAGGGGGGCTGGAGCGGCTGCAGGCAGGGGCAGCTCCAGCAGCCGCCTCGGCTCCCGCTGGGGCCGGTTGCCGCATGTCCTGCAGCACCGGCGGTGTCCTCCCTGCCCGCCCCTGGGGCAGGCATGCAGAGGATCCTGCATCCCTCCGGCCATGCCCACTGCCAGAATAAACAGAAAGTGTTTGCCGGCTTGGCAGCCCCTCCACAAAAGCCGTATTGAACCATTATTCCCCGCGTCGGCTGCGAGCACTAAAAGTGGCGCCTCGTGTTCTGCCATCTAATGACCCTTCGCAGTCTCCTACAGATGTTTTCTATGACTTACAGCTCCTTTTCCAACAGCCCTGTCCGCAAAAACAAGAGGGGCCACTTTAATTCCAATTAAATACCTCCAGCTAAGCAAACAGTGTGCAGCAGGGTTTGGGCATGGCGAGGCCGCCAGGCCCGGCCCACGGAGTCGCTGAGTCTAGACTCCAGATGTGATTTCACCAGCCTCCAGTGTCCCGTGGAAAACGACGCTGGCTCTGCCGCGGGGCGCAGCACCCTGCCCCGAGCCGGGTCCCCGCTCACCGCTGCGGCGTGACTCTGTGTGCCCCCCCCCCACCCCCGGTGCGGGTCTGGCACCGCGTCCTGCGAAGGCTCCGCATCCTCCCCAGCTTCGGGTGGTGGGAGCCTGATGCCACTGTGGCCTCGCACCCGTCCCCGTGCAGCCTCCGGAGCCCCCGTGCGTGCAGGAACAGGCTGGGGGTTGCACGTGGTACCCCCCAGCCCCGGTATCGCCCTCCTGCCTCCCTGCTGCCCCCCGCAGAGCTTGGGGATGCTCATGCCAGCTGTACGTGCGGTGGGAGCGTGGCAGCGAGCCAGGATCTCGCCCAGGGCCCGGGGCTGCAGGGAGCAGAAGGTCTGGGGAGGGGAGAGCAGGGTCACCCCTCACCCTGCCCGGCCGATAAGCCAGGGCCGGGCCGGAGGAAGGAAACATGCTGGGCCCTGCAAGGAGCTGCCAGCGGAGCCGGCGCCTCGGCGGCCCCGGGCTCGCTCGCCCGCTGCACCTGGTCCCCGCCGCACCTCCGCTCCTGGCACTGCTGCGGCCACACGGCTCCACTCTGTCTGGGCCACCGCTGGGCCACCTTCCCCTCACCATGGGGTCCCTCCGGCTCGGGGGGGGGCTGCGGAAACACGAACGCACCAGCTCTGGCAGGAAACCTCCATCCACGGAGCTGCGCCCAGCCGGGGCAGGGACCGGAGCCGGAGTCAGCCTGCCCCGCTGCTGGCAGCCGTGGGGTTTGGGGTGATCCTCCCCCCCCCACCCATGGCCCCTCGGGGCAGCGATGCAGGTGCCTGCTGGCGGGGAGAGCCCCTGGCCGCCCTCCCCTCGTGCCAGGCTCCTGCCAGGGATTGCAGCGGGGTGGGATGGGCTGAGCTGGGGGTGCACAGGGGGCACCCCTGGGTGCAAATGCCAGGCAGTGGGATGGCGGTTTCACGGGTGGGGAGTGCTGGTGCCTGGGGCCGGGGGGGGGACACCGAGGCTGCTCGTCCCCAGAGCTCCGCAGAGCCTCCCCACCGTGGCCGGGGGTGCAGCTGGTGGGATGGGTGCTGGGTCCTGCAGTCCCCGGTGCAGCACCTCATGCCCCAACTGTGCAGGGCCGGGGATGCCCGGCTGCGGTGGGGGTACCGGCAGTGAGAACCGGGGTCCTGCAGGGTAGCGGCGGTGGCGCCCGGCCGGCGGCCTCGAGCGGGGAGAGGAAACAGCCGAGAGCAGCCCCAGCCCCGGCCGGCCGGCGAGGAGGGGCAGGAAGCTGGAATAAATCCCAGGAAGGGCCGCCTGGCTCCAGCTGGTCTGGGCTGCAGCGGATGGAGCTGGGGACGGGAAGGGAGAAGGCAGGAGGGGAACGCGCAGGGGCTTTCTCAGGCTTCGTCCCTGCTCCAGCTGTGCGGCTGGCCCCGGCTCAGCACCATCCTGCGGGCATGGGCTCTGCACAGCCCCAAGGCGGGGAGGCGTGCGTGTCCCCAGGGCCGATCCGCAGATGGCATGGGGTGAGGGGACCTGGATGGAGCCCAGCCCGCAGCCAGGGCAGGAGCAGCCTGGGTTTGGGGGTCCCGTTCACTGGGGGGGCCCCCAGCCTGACCCGTCGTGTCCATGCTGCCTTCCCTCCTCCTGCTCGCAGCCCTGCAGAGCCCTGCGCACCCGAGCATGGGGCTGGGTGCTGCCAGCCGGGACTGGGTGCTGCCAGGGCTGGGGTGCTGGCCAGCCCCTATCCCCATCGGCACCGCAGCACAGGCAGCCCCCGGCGGCCCCTCGCCGGCCCGGCACGGCCATGCCCTGTGTGGTCCCGGCAGGGCGGGGGGCGGCCGGAGGCTTTGATGTGCTCGGCTGCCGGGCAACCCCTGCTCCGTGCAAAGCAGCCACCCCCCCGGACGGGCTGAGCCCAGCCAGCGCCATATGGCCGAGGCCGCTGTTACCGCGCTGCGCGCCCCGTTCCCAGAATTGACATGGAAATTAAGCTATCCGTCTTGCCGGACAACACTGTCCGCGCTGGCCGGCATGCCACGCCGGGACCCCGCGCCCAGCTGTGGCCAGGGCGGTGTCCTGGGGCCACGCTGGCAGCCCAGACCCCAGCACCCCATCCCCGGCCCCAGCACCCCAACACGCAGAGGGCCAGGGCGAGGGCATCCCGCAGCCGGGGGTGTCCCAGGGACCGGGGCCGCCGGCAGCTGGGGCTGGCCACGCCACATGTGCCACGACACCCGCCACGGCAGCGAAGCCCGTCCCGGTCCCCACGCCACCCGGGGTGGCCGGTGGTTGGGGCCGTGGGCAGGGCACCCACCGGGGTGCGGGGGCCGGCTTGTCCTGGCCGTGGCGCATTGTTGGCGGCGCAGCTGGCGGCGCCCGGCTGGCCGGCGGCACTGAAAGGCATTCCTGCGCACAATGTCCCCGGCCTCCCTGCCGCGGCCCGGCCGCCGCCGCCAGATGGGGGCTAATTAGCAGCTTTGAGAGCCGCGGTGGGAACCGGGCAGCACCAGGCCCTCCGCCAAGCCCTGAATGGAGGGGGCGACCCCAGCGCCATGCCCACCCTGGGAACCACCGCTGCACCGGGATGGGGGACACAGGGAGGAGGGACAGAGGGAGGGACAGAGGGCTGGAGGGACAGAGGGACAGAGGGATGCAGCTCCCCCCAGCCAGGCTGGCAGGGTTAAAGTCCATCCACGCTGTCCAGGATTGCTGCCCCCCCAGAGGAGGAAGGGGAGGGGAGGCCTTCATCTCCCCACACGCCTGGGGAGGCTGCAGCCGCTCCGAGCACAGCCAGGCATGGGAGGGTCTGTCCCCCAGCCCACCCCCACAAAGGGCAGGGCACCGTCGCCCTCTGCACCCATGCCGGGGCCGGCCCGCATGACGCTCTCTCTGGCCAGGAAGGGCACAAGGTGTCCGGGCTGTCCCCGTGCCCGTGTCACCATGAAGTGCCATCACAGCAGTGCCACCGCAGCGGTGCAGCCCACCCTGGCAGCCCTGTCCCCTGGCGAGCGGGGGGCAGCTGAGCACGGCGCGAGGTTGGGGTGCGCTGGAGCCGCGCTGCCGGGGTGCCCCAGCCCCGCGCTGGCTTTGTTCCCGGCAGAGCCCAGAGCGGCCTCCTGCTGCCGCCAACAATGCGGCGGCGCAGCCGGGCCCCACGGCGCGGCCTCGCGGGGTACGCGGGGGGTGGCGGGGGCTGCTCTGGCACCCGGGCACACGCATTGGTGTGCAAGGCGGGGTGTATGCGTGCGTGAGAGTGCATAGATGTACGTGCACGTATGTGTACCTGTATGTGCATCCATCCATACGTGCCTCTGCGTGTGCGCATGTGTCTGCGTGTGCGCGTGTACTTATGGACGTGTTTGTGCATGTGTGTGCATCCACAGGTCTGTGTATCCGCGTGAATCTTCCTGTGCGTGCGTGTTTGTCTATGTCCATACATCTGTGTGTGCGTGCACGTACCTGCGCACGCCTCCGTGTGCGCACACATGCACTCACATCCACGCGCCTGTGTGTCAGTGTCTGTACGCGCACACCCACCCACCCACCCGTGAGCACGTGTAGGGACTCCAAAGGCCGCAGCTCTGCCTGCTCACCCTCCCTGCTCGCTGCTGCACCGTTTCGTGCTGTTCGGGGGGGTCCGCGCTGCCCTGCGAAGCTGCGGGTCCGACGGGTCGGGGTCCTGCTCGGCCCCCCCCCGGGCTCCCGGCCCCGCAGCTGGCAGGGCGCTGGCTGCGCCTCCCTGCAGGTGCGGGGGTAACGAGCAGTAACGCTAATTACCGCCCAGATCGGAAGCCCTTCGGGGCTGGGACCGGCTTTTGGCTGCGGCTCGGGACGCTGCCTCGCACGGAGGCTGCAGCCGCACCGGCGGGACCTCCTCCCGTCCCCCCCGCCCCCCGCGGCGGGACCGCGCTCGCAGCCCGCGGCCCCGCGGTGCCCCACGCGAGCTGCACCCAGCGCCCCCGTCCCCGCGGTGGACCCAAGCCCGGAGACCTCCCGCCCCGGCAGCCACCGCCTCCGCGGAGGTTTCAGCCCCGGGACTGGGGTGCGAGCGGGGCGACCCGGGGGGGGGGGGGGGACACGACACCGAACCGGGGGCGGGGGGCGCGGGGTACGGGCTGCCCCCGGTGGGGATGCCCGTACCCCCGTGTCCCCGTGGGGGTCCCGGTGCCCCCGTGGGGCTGCAGGTGCCCCCCTCCCCCCCCGCTCCGCCCCGCCCCCGTCGCCACGGGCACCGCCCGCGAGGCGCCGCGCTGACAGCGCGCGGGGTTTTATGAATGGGTGACGTCACGGCCCTGGCGTCTAACGGTCTGAGCCGCCGGGGAGGCGGCGGGGGCGGCGGGGGGCCCAGGGAGCGCAGGGGGGCTGGGCGGCTGGAGAGGCACCGGGAGGCCTGGGGGGGGGCAAGGGGCGAGCGGGGCTGCGGGGAGCGCCGGGGGTGGAGGGGAAGCGGGGGCTGCGGGGAGCCCGACACCGGGACCCCGCGGGGCAATCACCCACGTTAATGGCGGGGAAAGTGTCGGGGCGGGCGGTGCCCGCCGGCGCTCCGCATCCCGGTAGCCCCCCGGACCCCCGGTGACCCCCCGCGCCGCAGCCCAAGCCCCCCCGCCGCCCTCTCCCCGCCACCGCCCCTTTAAGGCGCTGCCCTTCGGGGGGGGGCGCATGAATGGGGTGGGCGGGGCCGTCCCCGCCCCCGCGGCGCCGCCATTGGCCGCGGCTCTCCCCGCGGCCCCGCCCCCTCGTCGGCGGCGCTCTATAATTGGCGCGGCGGGGCGCTTGTTCGGCTGTCCGCCCGCAGGGTCCCGCCGCCGCCCGTCGCGTCCCGCCGCCCCTCGCCATGAAGGTCGCCGCCGCCGCCCCCTCGCCACTGCCCGCGGGCGCCGGCGGCGCGCTGAAGGCGGTGCGGCCCGGGGAGGCCGCTCGCTGCGGGCCGGGCCCGGGGGCGTCCCCGGGGGCGGCGGAGCAGGCGGCCGCCGCCGCGCTGCTGTACGACATGAAGGGCTGCTACTCGCGGCTGCGGGCGCTGGTGCCGACGCTGCCGCGGCACCGGCGGGTCTCCAAGGTGGAGCTGCTGCAGCACGTCATCGACTACATCTGGGACCTGCAGCTGGCGCTGCAGCGCGGGCCCCCCCGCCCCGCCGCCGCTGGGGACCCCCCCGAGGTGAGTGCGGACCCTCCGGGCCCGGCGGTCACCGGCCCGGTCCCGCTCTCCCGCCGGGCTGCGCCGGCCCAGCCGGGTTCCCCGACCTCCCCCCCCCCCCCGGCTCTCCACCACGTTGTCCTCTCCCCCGGGGGTGCTCCTTCCTCCTGCCCCCTTCCATTCCCGTCCTCCCCGGGACCCCCCCGACCAGCACTGACCGGCCGCTTCGCCCCCGTTTCCCGCAGGCTCCGTGCATGCCCGCCGCCGACCGGATCCTGTGCCGCTGAGACCGCTCCGGACCCGCCGCGGACATCCCCGGGACCCCGGCCCCGAAAGCCGCGGCTCGCCTGCATCCCGGGACCCCCGGCGGCGCGGCTGGGGCCGGCAGCCGCGGCCCCCTCCTCTGGTGGGGCTGCCCCGGGGGGTCCCCCCTGCAGCCTGCGCAGGGGGTGCTGCCCGGCGGCCGCGGGACGTATCCTTCTCAGATTGCTGAGAGCATTCCCCGTATTGTATATTACAATGATGCTGGAGAATATTGTTCTACAATAGCTGGAGTTTTGTTATTAAACAAGCCCTGATGACCAGGCACGCCTCTGCTTCCTGCCCGCCTCCCCCCCCGGGGGCTTCGGGGGGGGTCTGGGCCCCGGGGACATGCCCCCAGGGAGCATGAAACTGGGGGGAGTCTTATCTGGACCAGTACGGGCTGGGTGGGTGTGCTGTGGGGTACCGGGGCCGGGCCCCTGTGGTGGTGCTGGGGAGGGGGGGGGTCTCCCACGGGCTGGGGTGGGCCCAGGTGTGCTGGGGTCTGCAGGTGGCCTGTCCCTGTCCCAGCACTGCCTGCACAGAGCCTCTCCCAGGGCCCAGTGGCTCCCGCGGGGTCCGTGTCCTGCTCCCTCCTCTCACTCCCTGGGCTTGGGCATGGGGTGTCGGGGGCAGGCACACAAGGAAAGATGGTTTGCACCCCGTTTTCTGCGGTGGGAAGAGAGCAGCGCTGGGACGTGTCTCCTCTGGGAAGGTGTCTTGATGGGACGATGACACGGAGGGGACAGTGCTGGGAGCCAGGTGTGGGGCTCTGTGCCCAGCTGGGGAGCGTGGGGTCCCGGTTTCCCTGGGCAGCAGTGAGTTGGCAGCGTGGGCCTGCCCTCGCCCCGGTTCCCAGCAGGGCTGACTGCACCCTGCAGCGTTCCTGTGACTCCCACAGTCGCCGCTGTGTCAGGGCTGAGGCCGGGGTGCCGGGCTGTGGGAGAGTGGTGCTGCAGGGGACGGTCCCGTCGTGCTGCCCCAAGGGAGGGCGGGTGTGAGCCCCGGGGTGCTGCTCGCTGAGGTGCTGCCCCTGCAGTTCTGGCTCGCCCCGGTGCAACCGTCACCGGCGGGGCTGGACGAGCTTTTCAGGAGAAGGAAATTGCACGGGGGTTGTGCAACCCCACATGCTGGGGATGCCCTGGGCAGCGGCGCTGACCTTGAGCTGCCCCATGACTCACGAACGCCTTGGGGGGGACACTGCCTCCCGCAGCAGATGCATATGGACCTTCCTATGGGCCTGGTGGGGGTAAATGGGTGCCTGGGGGGCTCCTGCTGCCCCAGCCGCCCCTGGGGCAGGAGGCCAGCTTGGGGCTGCCCTGGCAGGGCCCTTCCTGCCCCCCAGGGTCCTGCAGCCGGGGGTCACTGGGGCTGGAAGGGGTTGGCCAGCCCTGGCTGCAGGTGTGTGCATGTGTGCGCCTCTGCATGAGCGTTCCTGTGTGTTTGCACGGCCACAGCTCCACGTGCCCGTGTGTGTCTGTGTGTGCACAGCCACAGTTCCCCAGCCCGGCAGATCACCCGGCAGGGGGGCGAGCAGGGGCAGGTGACTTGGGGAACCAGGACACTGCCTGGCCCGGCCAACCTTGGCCTGGCTGTGACACAGCAGCAGGGGACACGCTGGGGGGGGGGTGCGGGCTCCAGGTCCCTGTGGATGAATCCGTCCATCAACCCTGATGTCCCCTCTGTCATCGGATGGGTCCCCTCCATCACTTCCCCGGGTTCCCTGTATCAACCCTCCAGTGTCCCCTCCATCATCCCCACCGGTGTCCCCCCCATCACTCCCTGGGACCCCTCCATCGCCGCGGCAGCCCCTGGCCCGGCCGGCTCCTGCTGGGTCCCGCAGCGTGGCGCTGGGTCCCTCTCCCGGTGCCCGCTCGCACTGCACGGCCCGGCCCGGGCTGCCCTCCCGGAGGAGCCCGGAGGGTCCCGGGGCTGGGAGAGCCGGGGCCTCGGGGCTCTGCTCGGGCCGGGGGCGGTGCGGGGGGGTGCTGGGGCACTTCCCCATGCCACGGCACAGCGGCTGCACCCCTGCCGTGCTCCCCGCTGCTGTCCTTGCCCGTTCGCTGTAGGCAGACATGGAAGCTCCAGCTGGAGCCGTGGGGAGAGGGGCTCCGTGCGTGCTGATGTGTGTCCCCACGTCTCTGCCCCGACCCCCTGCCCAAGCCCTGTGTGCCCCACGGCCGAGCCCTCGCGATGCAGCCCCGGCCATCATCCTCCTCTCAGGGAACGGGGATGCGGCATGGCACTGCCACAGGGCTGCCACGACTGGGGGCCTGGCACCACCGGGACAGCCAGAGAGCAGGGGAAGGGGCTGCGCAGAGCCGGCCCAGGCTTGGAGCGGGTCTGGCAGGGCTGAGCAGCCTGCCATGTGCCGGGGTGCCGGATGCAGCCACAACAGGATGTGCTGGAGAGCCCCAGGGAGGGCCCAGCCCTGCGGGCACCTGCGCCCCAACCAGTCCCTCACTGTTTTCACGGGACCTGATTCATCCCGGAAGGGATTAGGGACCAGGGAACCGGGTGACGTTCTGGTCCGACCAGCCCGGCTGCCCCGGGATGGACATCGGCGTCAGAGCCAGTCCCTGCTGCTTGCTGCCACATAGGGCCCCGGGGACATGGCACAGCTGGGACCCACGACAGGACCCGCAGCCCCCATGGCGTGGGGCACCGTGACCACCTGCCACGGTGAGGTTTGGTGCAGGGCGGGGCCACCCAGGGATAGAGGGGCTGTGGTGGGTGCGGGGTGGGGGCCAGGGGCAGCACTGGCCTTTGGGATGCTGCCGGGGGCCGTGGCCGTTGCTGCAGCCATGGTTGGTGGCACTGGAGGTCCTGGGCAAGCGGGCAGCTGCTCTTGAGGAGTCCATAAGGTGCATTACACAGGGCTGTGGTCCCTCCAGTGAGGTTGGCCGTGGGCCCTACATCCCCCCCCCATAGTGCTGGGATGGGGCCCTGGCCCCCCTGGAGGGATCCCTGGGTCCCCAGGCTGGATCCAGGCAGGCAGCTGGACCCCTGGCAGCCATAGCCCATGGCACTGTCCAGCCGGAGGGGCTCACCCCGGCTGGGGGATGGTCCTGCGGCGGCGGCTTTGGGAGCGTGGACGGCTCCTCCTCTGCAGCCGGGGCTTTTTGAAGGGGATTGCACAGTTCTGCTCTCACTCTGACTGTCCCGACCTTCCCGTCACACTGCGGCCCTGGGAGCTGCTGTCGCGCCCTGGCCACCCTGACCCCCACTGAGGTTCAGGTGCCCCCACACAAGGTCCCCAGAGCCCTTCCCAAAGCGGGAAGAGCCGCTGCTCCCTGGTGCAAGCGGGCTGAGCCCCATCCCCCCTGGTGTAGCCTGGGGACCAACTCGCCACGTCCCCCCACTCCACCGTTGCCCTGGGCTGGGCATAGCCGAAGCTCCTTGGGACCCTGGCCCAGCCGGGTCCCTGCATGTCCCCACATGCCGGCCACGTGCCCCGCCATGGGGAGCCCTGGCCAGTGCCCCCGGCTCCTGCGCACCCCCAGGGTAGGGGGCTGGCAGCAGCGCGGTGTGGGATCCTACCTTCCTCCACTCCCACGATGGGCGCGAGTGGGGAACAATGGGGGAACTGGCTTCCCTGCTGAGTCACGCGTTGGGCAAGGCCGGGCTTTTGGCGGCCAGAGCGCTGCGGTGGCCCCTGCATGTGCGCAGGAGGCTGATGTCACCTCGGGCTCTCTGTTCCCGATATAAGTCCTGGCCGGGCTGGTGCGCAGGGATGGGGTCTCCGCAGCGGCCGGGCATCCCACAGCCATGTCCTCTGCTCCAGCCTCCAGGTCCCGGCACCATCCCCAAGGCACACGAGGGCCGGCGTGGCTCTGTCTCTTGCTCCTGCTGACTGCCTGCGTGCCCGCGGCCGGCACCAACCCCGGCATCAAGGCCCGGCTGACCCGGAAGGCATTGGAATTCGGTGAGTCTTGCGTCCCTGATCACCCGTGGGGGAACTGGGCAGGGGGTGGAGGGGAACCATGCCCAGACTGCCTGGGATGGGGGATGGAGGGGTGTCCTGGACCCGGCTGCTCGCCCCACCAGCACCCCAGCCCCTTCTCTGGCACCCTCCCCCAAATCTGTGCTCTGCCCCAGGCCGGCAGTTTGGGCTGGAGCTGCTCCAGTCGCTGCTGCAGAAGGAACACGAGCTAAACCTGACGGGCTCCTACTACAGCCCGCTCCTGGGGACATTCACCTACGCTGTGCCCTGGTAAGAGCCGCCCACAGGGTCCCCGTCCCTGTCCCCATTCCCATCCCGGCCGTGCCCCAGGCGCAGCTGCGAGCCCAGGCTGCCCGTGTCGTGCAGGATCCACATCCACGAGCTGCAGATAAACGACTCTGCCGTGGACTTCGCCGAGGACGTGGGGGTGAGGCTGACGGTGCAGCGCGCCCGCATCCGGCTCAGCGCCGAGTGGGGAGCCCAGCTGGGTGCCATGTGAGTCCTCACCCGCACGGGGCACAGGGATGGGGACCCAGGTGGCTCAGGGTGGCTCGGGGCCACTGCCGTCCCCATGCTCACCTGCTCTGTCCCCAGCCAGGACAAGGGCTCCATCGAGCTCCGCATGCATGACCTGGCCATGGCGGCGGTGCTGGGGGTGAGCGTGGATGGCACTGGCCGCCCCATGGTGTGGAGCGCTGGCTGCGACGCCCGTGGCACTGACCTGCACATGGAGTTTCACCGCGGACACAGGTGACGCCGGGACCCCTGTTCCCCTCCTGTCCCCGGCACATGGGGACTCCCCAGTGCCCCCAGCCTGGGTGTTGAGCTGGGGGAGGCTGGGGCACCCCGGGGTGATCTGAGGACCCTGCTCTGCCCCGCAGCTGGCTCTACAACCTGCTGGCACCGCTGCTCCAGAGACCTCTGCGGCAGGAGCTGAACAAGCAGGTGGGTGCTCGGCCCCCACGCCGTGGGGAGCTGGTGTCCCTGTCCCCCCAAGTGAGCAGCTTGGGGACCCCTGCTGACGCCCTGCTCTGCTTCCAGCTCTGCCTTGAGCTCCGCAGGGGCATCCACAGGCTGGAGGCTGCCCTGAAGCACGTGAAAGGTGGGTGAGGGGACCCTGGGGACCGGGGCTGGGGCAAGAGGGGACCGGGCAGGGTGGCCTAGGTGACGCTGTGTGTGGGGCTGGTGCCCGGTGGGGTCTGCGGGACTGGGGGCTGCAGGAAGGGGCGGGTGGTTCGGCTCCCCGCAACTGGCCCCGTGTCCCTGCAGTGTCCACCCAGCTGGACCCCTTCGCCGCCATCGACCACTCCCTGCTGGGACGGCCGGCCATCATGGCAGAGCACGGGGACGTCGCCCTCAAGGTAACATCATCCGGGGTGTCCCTGGGCTGGGTCTGGGAACGTGGCATGGGGGGAGCTGGGCTGAGCCTTGCGCCTGTCCGTCTGTCTGTCTGCACAGGGGGAGTTCTTCAGGGTGGGCAAGTGTCAGCAGAGACCCTCCTCGGCGCTGCCCGTGGCGCTGCCCGTGGAGTTGCCTGCAGCTCTGCCCACTGCGCTGCCCGCAGCGCACGAGCCCATGCTGCTGCTGGCCATCACAGAGTTTGTTGCCAACTCGGCCGCCTTCGCATACTTCACAGCCGGGGCCCTGCGCAGGAACATCTCCAGCAACATGGTAGGGACGGCTCCGGCCGTGGCTGCAGGGCAGGGCTGCCCCCCCGGTGTCCTGCCGGGGCGTCCCCGTGCCCGCCCGTGCCTTGTGGCACCAGCGTCCCGACCCCTCTGCTGCCTTCCAGCTCCCGCGGCGGTTCCCGCTCCAGCTGAGGACCAAGAGCATGGGGGTCTTCTCCCCACAGGTGGGCGCAGGGCAGGGAGTGGTCCCCAGCACTGGGCAGGGGGGGGTGGGACAGGGGGAGAATGGGACACAGGTGGGATAGAACATGGGATGGGACAGGATGCAGGTGGAATGGGACACGGGATGGGATGCAGGAGGGATAGGATGCAGGTGGGATGGGACACAGGTAGGACGGGATGCAGGAGGGACAAGACATGAAATGGGATGCAGGAGGGGTGGGACACAGGAGGGATGGGACAGGGGATGGGACACAGGCGGGTTGGGACACTGGATGGCATGCAGGCAGGATGGGGCACAGGAGGGATGGGGCGCAGGGGAGATGGGACGCGGGATGGGATGCAGGCGGGATGGGATGCAGGCAGGATGGGCAGGATGGGATGCAGGATGGGACGCAGTCGGGAGGGGACACAGGCAGGACAGGATGTGCACGGGTGGACCGTGGGCAGGACAGGACGCATTCACCACCCGAGCCCCGGGCAGGGCGGTGATGGGGCACACGGGCCCCGGGCAGTGGTGGGGGCCGGCTGGGAGCCTGGGCTGGTGCCAGCGGTGCCAGTGTAGCTCCGTGCCAGCCCAGCCCTCGTCCCCCCCAGCTGCAGGAGCGCTACCCAGACCAGCCCATGGAGCTGCACCTCTCGGCCCGCCGGCAGCCCCTGCTCTCCTGCCACCCCGACGCCCTGCACGGGGCCCTCTTCAGCTCCGCCGAGGCCTTCGTGGTGCTGCCCAATGCCACCCGCGTCCCCGCTTTTCTGCTGAACATCGTGAGTGGCTGGTGCTGCCATGGCAGAGGGTCCGCTGCCTGCACTTCAGGCTGGGGCCATGTTGGGCGATGCTGGGGTGATGTTGGGTGATGCTGGGCCATGCTGGGCGATGCAGGGTTGCGGGCACTGCCCTGGTCTTTCTGACATCTCTTCTTTCTGCAGGACGCCAACGTGACGGGGAAGCCGACCATCACCGGGAACAGGCTCGGGGGCACCGTGAGCCTGAGAGGGTGAGTCCCCAGCCCTGTGCTGGGTCCGGCCTTCCCATGGATGTCCCCAGGGAGCTCCCCCCCCATTCTCCACCTCTGGCCTTTTGCCTCCCTGGTTCCCATATTGCTTGCTCAGACTCCATCCTGCCCCCAGCTCTTGGCCATGACTGCTGCCCTGGCACTCGTACCCCGGCTAGGTCCTCAGCTGGACCTGCTCTGCCAGGCTCCCAGCCCTGCCGTGGGGCTCAGCCCGTCCCTGCCCCAGGAGGGGACGGTTCCCATCCCTGTGCCTGGCTCTCACCCTGCTCTCACCCTCCAGGCTCAGCGTGGCGCAGGTGACGTCGCATGTGGGCCCAGTGGAGGTGAGACGGGGCAGCCAAGGGGAGCCTCGGGCTCTGCACCAGCCTGGGAGCAGGGTCTGGGGGTCTGGGGGGTGGGGTTTGGGGGTGCTGTGGCTCCTGTGCAAGGCCAGTGCTGCTGAGCGCTTGCACAGGCAGCGGGTGCAGCCCTGGCAGGGGAGCTGAGCCCTGCCTGCGCCGCAGCCCCCTCTGCCTGCCCCATGCCGGACTCATGGGGCTGCCTGTCCCACAGGTGAAGAGGCTGGAGACCCTGCTGAAGTTCGGGCTGTGGCTTTTTGGGGTGCCCTGGGCAAACAGTGAGTGCTGTCCCCATCCTGTACCCGTGTCCCCCCCCCCCCAGCTGCCCTGGGGCTGCCCCCCCCTCACGGCTCTGCTCTCCCCACAGGGCGGCTCCGGGCCGGTGTCCCCCTGCCCGCCCTGCACGGCCTCAGTCTGCTCAACCCCCGGCTCTCGCTGCAGGAGGTGGGTGCTGCCACTGTCCCCTCGCCCTGGTGCCCCTCACGCCCCCCGTGCCCCCCCATGTCCCCCCTCTCACCCCGACTCACTGCAGGGCTTCGTGCTCATCAACACGGACCTGCAGTACAAGTCCTGAGACCAGCCGCTGCGTGGGAACCTGCTGGCCCCCGCCGCGAGCCATGTCCCCGTCACCGTCACAGCCCCGCTGGCAGCCGGGGGGGGGAACCGATGCCATTGCGGTCCCGTGGCTGGCAGAGCCACCCGCCTGTGGGACCCACCGACCCCCCCCCACCTGCCGGGGGCTCCTCGGCAGGGATTAAAGCTGGGAGTGTGGCTCAACCTGCTGTGGCGCGTGTGGTGTCTCGGGGAGCCCCTGCAGCCGGGTCCCCCAGGCAGGGTCCCATTCCCGGCTCCGTGCTGGGGCATCTCCGTGTCCCTGGCTGCGTGGAGCTCTGGCCGTGCCGGGGTGAGGGGGTCCCGTCCCCCGTGTCGGGGCTCCTGCAGCACTGCCAGGCGCAGAGGGGAAGGGTGGGGGCGTTGGGGGGGGGGTGAGGAGGGGGGCCGGGGCTGCGTGGGGGGCTCAGAGGGGCTGGGGACAGGGCTGGTGGCTCTCGGGGACTGGGGGGGGGGAGGGGGGGGTCACCCACAGCCCTCGCGGGTGTGCTGGCCGTGCGGGTGCTCTCTGTCCCCAGCAGCGGCCGCTGCGGCTGCAGCTCCACGGCAGCTCCCCCCGTCGCCCACGGGATGGTGCTCGTGTCCGCGGCCTCCCACCGCCTCCCACCGGCCCACGGCCGCTGCCGCTCCCGCCAGGCCCCGCTCTGCCCCGGCCGCTGCCCCCCCACGCTCCGGCCGGCCCCTGTGCACCCCGAAGGGGATTGGGGGGGTGGGGGGTGTCGTCGGGAAGGCTGAGCCTCAAGCAGAGAGCGTCCTGCCGGGAGCGGGGGGGGGGGGGGGGGGGGGGAACGGGGACGACGACGACGACGACGACACACGGCTCGGTGCCCCCCACGCTTGGAGCATCCCGAACGAGCCCCAGTGTTTGTGGGACCGGGCCCACCCGCGTGGGGTTCAAACCATGCCGAGATGAGCCCCCCCCCCCCCGGGAAGATGGTGCTGGGAGGAGGTTTCCTCTTACCCATCTCAGCAATGGCAAAGCCGAGGGACAAGGGGCAGCCTTGGGAACGTGGCGGGGGGGGGGGGGGAGGAGGGCGGGGGGCTGTCGGACACAGCAAGGCACCCACTGGGACGCAGGGCTGTGAGCCCCCCTGCCCTCCTCAACCCCCGCCCAACATGGCTGTGGGTGCTCCCTCTGCCTGGCTCCATGCCGGTGCTGAGCCCACAGCCCCAAAATCAGCGTCCGTCCCCCCCCCCCCCGCCCCCAGCCCAACTGAGAGCCTGGACTTGGGCTCTCCTGCCCAATCGACGAGGACACAGGAGCCTGACCCTGGCGAGAAGTGGAAGGACCGGGCAGGGGTCCGCCGCGATGCTGCCTGTGATGGGAGACGGGCAGCCGTGCACCACCATGCCCAAGCAGGCAGCACCTTGCCGCCCCAACCCTGCCCCGCACCATCCCTTGGGACAACAGCAACCTCTCCCCCCCCCCCCCCCCCCAGCACCCCAACCCTTCCCCGGGGCAGGGAGAGGACCCGTCCCCCCCTCCATCCATCCCGCTGAAGGCAGCTCCTGCCCAAAGCTGCCCGAATCGTGTGTGTCCCCCCCCCCCTTCACCATGCTCACAAAAACCACAGCACCATCAGCAACTCCAATGACAAGAGTTTATTAGTGGACTCACCTCCACCTGCAAACCGAAGCGTTCGACGGGCTAATGCTAATCCTCGCGCTCCCCGCGTAGGATCCGCTCCCGGCGCCTATGGCGCCGGGAGCGGATCCTACGCGGGGAGCGCGAGTCCGTGCTCGGCGGCCAGATGGGACCCTCGGGAGCCTCCAGTTCCCCCCCCCCCCCCCCGTCCCTCCATCCCACCTTGGCCTCTGCAGGGAGCACGGCCCCACACATAAATACGGACAGACAAGATAACAAAAATAGCATTAAGAGTATTCACAAATGAATTAAAAACTACTCGGATATGTACAGCAGAGCGCGGGCGGTATGTACACAGACAAGCCCGCGTGGACAGCTGGGTCTGCCGGTGGTGGTCTCCGAAGGACGAGGGTTATTTTTTTTTGAAGCTAATTTCAGCTCAAAGCCCGGAGGTCCCGTGCCCCGGCGGCAGCAGAAGCAGTGCGGTTGCGGGGGCCGGGGGGGTGGGGTGGGGTGTGTGGGGGGTGGGGAGCCAGGCACCTCTGCCACTGCACGCACCCGTCACAGCCACGCCACGGGGGACAGGGATCTGCCTGCGCTATGGGGACCTGCAGCAACTGGGACGGCACAGGAGAGGCCAGCGGCTCCCGCTGTCCCCAAAGAGGCTTCCCGTCGGCAGGGACGGCTCTCAGCCGGTGCCAGCCCTCGCTCCCACCTCCCCTGGGCTCGCTCCCTCGCTGGCCCCATGGACCGGCCACGGTGGGGCTGCTCCCAGGGCTCTGACTTCCCCTGCGGCCGTCCCCAGGCCGGGCAGGAGCATCGCTCCCCCCTGCCCCTTCCACCCCCAGCTCTCTCTCTATTCCTGCACTTGCTGGACGCCACGGCCCGGCTCTCTGGCAAGTCCCTTGTAGCAGGGCGAGGGCCGGGGAAAGCGCTCTCCCCCCTCACCTGCCTCCCTCCTTTGCCAGCCCGGAGGAGCGGGCGTGGGGAGGGACGTGCACTGCCCCGCAGCAATCTACATTCAGAAGGAGGAGGAGGAGGAAGAGGAGGACGATCCCTTCAAACCGGGCACAGCCCTGGGCCTGACACACCGAGACCAGCCTCAGCTCCCAGCAGCTGATGTCCAGGGAGAAAGGGGCTCGGGGGCTCACGCGAGGCCTCCCGGCCTCTGCCTCTTCTTCCTGGATCCCTCACCACCACCGGGACAAGCTCTTCCCCGGGGAAGCGGGGACAGGATAGGGATGCTGCAGGGAAGCTCCGTCCCATTCGGCAGCCTGCCTCTTCCCGGGGCCTGAGCATGCTGGAGACAGGGGCACGGAGCCTCGACCCTTGCTCTGGCTGGGGAAACCTTATATTAGTGACACATCTACACACACGCACGCACTCACACATGCAAAAATAAGTCTGTTTATTCTCTTCAAAGTGATCTAGAGGACCCTGCAGGGCTGGGACACCTTCTAGCCAGTACTCCCCCCGGCTGCCTGGATCTCCCCAGTGCTGGGAGCTGTTGGCTGAAGTGCTGCATTGGTCTCAGCGCCTTTAAAACACAATGGAACAGTAAATAAGAGGGGCTACGATAAAAGGAGCTGGCGGCACGAGGGAGAAAGCTCCGTGGAGCGGGGCGCTCGCCTGGGAGGCGGAGGGGCTGCCCCCCACCCCGGTGACGGTGCTCGGGAGCGGAGTGTAGTGGATGTGGCGGTGAAGGCGCAGCCGTCCTGGCGATGGGGGGACTCGGCGGCGGGTCACTTGCGGCTCAGCAGGGATCCCAGCAGAAGCACTCCTGCCACCGTCGCCCCGGTCAGGAGCCATTTGTTGAAGGTCTCCTGGCCCTTCCTCACCTCGGCAGCAGCATCATTCCCATAGAGGTCCACAAAGCGCTCCTGTGGGAGGAGAGGAGCAATGAGCAGAGGGGTGGGAACAGAGCAGAGACCCTCTCTGCCGCTTTCTGGGGCTCCTTCCTCCTCCACGGAGCGGTCCAGAGCGGAAGACGCAGCGGGATGGGGCAGGAAGGCTGCTGGGCTCCTGCCGGCAGGAAAGCAGCGGTGGGGACTGGGCGGATGACAGATGCCTTGTGCTTCCTTGCTCTGAATCATGCACAGAGGGCGATGGGGGAAGCACAGGACCAGTCATGAGAGAAGTGGATGCCAGAAAGGATTTGCAAGGAGAATACCATGCGGGCAGGGCAGGAGATGCATCACGTGCTCTAGGCTCTCTAAAATTAGCATCGAAGTGTGATAGAAATCATTGCAGCAGGAAAACGCTGGGCTTTTTTCCACGGCCACGGCCGAGGCCTGGGGGAGCAGCAGCAGCAGGGTTGGTGCCCACGGTTGCGGCAGGAGCCCACACCGCGCGTCCCCCTGCCGCTTTTGCGTCCAAAGCGGAACCTCCCACCTCCCTCTCCCGACTGCCGCATCCTGGCAAGACAAGTACTCCCCTGTCCTGGCCATCGCAGGTTACTCTGCAGCACAGTCTGGATTTCGCGAATCCCTGTGGCAAAGGCAGACACTCTGGGTCGCAAAACTCCTGCCTTCCCCCGGGCTTCAGGAGAGCGGGCCAAGCACGAGGCCCGGCCAGGAATGTAGTCACTCCGGCCCGGCTCGTCCGAGCCGGCCGCCTCCAGTCCTTCATCTCCAGCAACAGATTTCAACAGAGCCACTGCACAGCAAACAGCCACAGCCCCTCTCCCTCTGAGGGACACGTGTGACAGGGCTGGGGACAGACGGCCATGGCCCAGACTGGGGGAGATGGAGGGCAGAGAGAGAGAGAGAGAAGACCACCAGAGCTGAACTGCTCCCGAAAACAGGCTGAGAGAGCACGTCTGCCCCCTGCGCCCATGCAGCAACCCCCTGGCACGACGCCACCCTTCCTGCTCCCCTGGGCACCCAGGGACCTCGGAGCACTGTGAGAATAGCTGCTCGGGTCCCCGGGCCACACGCACTGCAGGAAAGGAGGGGTCCATGGGCAGGTAACATGAAGCAGTGAACTTTACGCCCCAGCAGCTCCCAGCTTTATCAGGGCCGAGCAGGAGCACGGGGGCTAGAGGGAGCTGGAGCTGCGAGCTCCAGGCTCAGGGATCGCCGGGCAGCTCGGCGTCAGCAGGGGCTCGACGCTGTCGCACCTCGAGCCCATCTTCCCAGCAAGGTCCCATGTTCCCTGATAAGCGAATGCAGTTCCAGTAACTCGGCTGCTCTGGGAAAGCAGAGATAAGCCCAGCTGAGGCTGTGCTTGTGTCACGTCTTACCATGGCCTCCCCAGAGGCAGGGGCAGCATCCCTGCCTGCCTGGGTCTGGCAGCTCTGCCTGCAAGCTGCCTCCCATGCCTGCCCACAGCCTGTGATGAGCTGCAACCACTGCCACAGGACCTGTGGGGGGTTCGGTGCCCAGATCACGGCTGGGAATCGAGAGGCTCTTTAGGCAGGTGCCCCTCCATCACTCACGGAAACATCACTCATCCAAAACAGCCCCAGCATGGTCACAGCTTGCAGGGTATCTCCTCACCTTGCCACACACACGTGATCAAGCTCCCACACAGCTTTTGACAGCAAGGCGTGCAAGACATGCACGCTCACTCCCAGGGAGCCGGGCTGCGTCCCTCTCCTCAGCCACAGGCCTCCCCCCCACAGGGGATCAGGTAACTGAACAACCACCCAGGTGAGCTGCACACCTCAGCACCTGCCTCTGCCCCACCAAAGCTCTTCTCTGCCTTCCACCAAGCACCGTCTCCAGCATCTTGCGACTCCCCCAGCTGCCTTTCACACCCCCTCGACCTTGAGGAGCTTATCAGCAGACCCGGGGGCAGGGCACTGGGACAACAGGGACTTTGCTAACTCACCCCGGGGCACATCATTGCTGCCGCCTCACTCGGAGTCCTCTTCAGGGATGTGACAACCGTCCCCGTGACTCCCGCCACCTACACAGAGCGGCAGAAGGCAGCTCGCTTCCCATCGGGCCTGCCAGCTGGCGCGGGCTCCGCAGAGGTGTTGTATTGCATCCCGACCCCGCAGGAATGAGCAGGACGGCAGCTCACATGCAGGTGCCATCCAGGAGAAAGGTGAGGGCTGCTGCCCCCTGCCAGCCCCTCCGCCCGGCCGCTCGCCCAGGGACAGCCAGCGAAAGAGCCAGCGATGTGCTGCAGGAGAGGGACAGGAGGAGAGCCCAAACCCAAGGAGGGGATATTTTTAATTACGGCACAGGAAATCCCTCTGCTGATAGGGTGACAAGCAGCGGAGCGGTGACAGAGCACGGCAAGCATCAGCAAACCGAGAGCAGGCTGGCGGGGATGGAGGGCACAGGGGAACCGGGGCAGAAGGCATGGGCTTGTCCAAAAACGCCAGCTGTGGAGTGCCTCCACCGCCCCTACAATGTCCCTCTGTACCAGGGCTCTTGCACCCTGGGGAAGGTCCTTCCCTCGGAGGCACATCCCCGCTGCACACCCGCAGCACCTGACGCTGCGGGAGCGCTCAGCAGAAGGAAGGAGGCTGTGCCCCTCGTGACGTATCCCCCAGAAAAAGCCACTTTGCTCGGGGATTCAGTAAGGCCTGCCCCACCCAAGCCCCACACGTCTCCGCAGGCTCCTCCTGACCCATGGGAGGGGACGTGCCCACCATCCCCAGGAAGGCTGCGGAGGTGGAAGGGGCCGCCCAGTCACCCAGCCTCTCCGCAGGGCCGGCAGCGGGGCAGGCACCAGGAGAGGTCCCCCACAGCCAGGGCAGGGAGCTGGGGAGGGCTGGCAGCCAAGCCTCCGTGCTGCCTTCTCCATGGCATGTGCCGCCGAGCTTGGGGAAAGGCAGTTCCAAGAAGCACGTTTTGAAGCCCTTACTTCTAAGAAAAGGAAGCGTTTGCTGAACAAGAGATAAATGGCATACGGTGAACCGAGAGCTATCGGGTGCTACAGATGGAGAAGAGCATGACAAGAGCCCTGCACGGGCAGGGAGGGGACACAAGCCCCTCTCCTGCCCCTGGGAACAGAGCAGCAGCTGCTGGAGATGCAGCTGGGGGCCGCAGGGGACTCAGGAGCAGAGCGTGCCTTGCCCTTCCTTGGCGAAGCCATCCCCAGGAGCTGCAATAGCTCAGCCCCTACACAACTGCAATCCCAGATGTTTCCCCTGGGAATGGCGATCCCAGATCAGGGGGAGTGGGAAAACAGGCAGGAGTGTCCTCCCTCCCCATCCTGGGGGCGGGTTGAAGGTTAGGGAAAGGCAGCTTGCTCAGTTCCCACACCGCCCCAGGCCTCGGCCGCTCTGCACCTGAAGCCCAGCACTCCCAGTACCGATTCTGACCTCTCTGGCCTGGTGTTTGGGATCTCAGGCTTGCCCAGACACGTCCAGATATTTCTGGCCTCCCCCAGTCACCTTTATCTGAGAGGAAATATTTGGAATTCCTGAGTCTCACAAGGACTATGGTAGCAACAGCACGTCAGTGTCTCAACCGCCCTCTCCACGTGCCTGTGGGCCTCTTCCACCCCAGAGAGGACAGGCTGTTCCACCACCAAACACCCGTCACATCCCCTTCTCCACCCCGGGTGACAGCCACGTCCGAGAGGAGGATGCTCTGGGGCAGGAGATGAGGAAACAGCGAGAGGTTATGCCTACGTAAAAGGCAATCCCCTGGCTTCGCCTCTCCTCCCCCAGCGCTGGGGAAGGACACAACATTTTCTTGCTGCAGCCTAAACCAGCGCTTGCTGGGGAGGACTTCCCTCAAGCTGCACGTGCTGCTTGCAGGAGACAGAGGACCTGGAGATCCAGACTCTACTGGTGCCCACCACCCCGGAGAGCAGGGGCAGGGAGGTTCTGCAGTGCCAAAGGCTCTCGAGACACCTGCAGCGCCCCAAACCTCAACCCACCACCGGGTGGGACACAGCAGCCATTTAAACACTGCCCAGTGACCGTACACGACACTGCAGTAGAGGCAAAAGAGGAGGAGGTCTGACCCAAAGTGCTCCATCTTGGGTGAGAGAGCAGATTAATCAGGCACGAGGTCTGGCTGAGACAGCGTTCACATCCCAGCCTGGAAACGGGAAGACCTAAAGTTTCAGCCTCTTGCTGGTACCCACCACCAGAGGTTCAGCTGGTTTCATTCACCAGCACTGTCTGAAGCAGCTCCCCCGGCTGAGTGGGAGGGAGAACAGTTGCTAGATCCCATTGAGGGCAAGCAGAGCAGAGCGGGTTCCTCTTTCAAGATAAGCCCCAAATCTGGGGGAAAGAGGATTCAGTAAGCGACACCGAACCATGGGGGCAGGTGAAGGAAGCAGATGTGAGCAATGAATCCCCATCCGGTCTCTTGTGAGCCAGGGGTAGAGCGGGAAGGGAAGGGTGGTGGCTGCTGGGGAGGGCAGAGTTTGGGTGCTCAAAGCTTCCCTTGCACGGGGAGGTGAAGGGTATGGAGGTCACCGAGACACCAGCATGAAGCTCGGAAAACCAGCAGAGAAGAGACAGGCTCTACCGGGACTATTCATGGTGAACCAGTGGCACTTGGTCTGACTTCAACACGGAGACTCTGCCTCCAGCAGGAGCTACACCCCCAATACCCTGCCAGCCTGTCTTTGAGATAGTCACCCACAGCAACCAGCTCCACACATACAAAAGCCCTTCCCACCCAAGGATTTTAATGTGTTTTATCAAAAATTGGTTCTCCAAAACCTCCTGCGGGATAAGTCAGCATTGTTCCCAGACAGATCAACAGAGGTGCGGAGAGGTTAAGTGCTTTCCCTGGAGTTGTATACAAGCCAGCAGCATGAGCCACAGCATCTGACTCCCAATCCAGGCATTCTCGTCACGAGGCAATGTTTCACTTGAAAACAAGGCTGTTTCTGTTATACCTTCACCGTAACTACAGCTGTGTTACTGCTAAGAGGTCTAACACCAATCGCCGGCCAGGAGTGGAGTCATCTGGATGACCAGACATTTGTTAATGAGATGCTAGGAACAGTTTTGTGCTGAGCAGCGAGACAAGCATGGAAAAAGAAAGGCAGCAGCTCAGCGCAGACCACAACAAAGCCCTGCATCGACAGCAACCTGCTCCCAGATCCCCTTCGGGCTGCCAGCTCACCACATGGGACGGGCATATGCGAACCTGGAGGTGAAGCACAGGGGGAAAAGGCAGCTGAGATCTTTCAGAAAAAAAACGAAAACGTAAGTATTCCCAAAGGCTGCCACTAGGATCCTGTAAACACAGCTCAGCCGGTCCCTACACACTATGAAAGTGGAAGAGACATCCTGGAGGTCCTCCCTCCGCCCTGCTCCCCCAGACACTGCATCCACGTGTGGCCCTGATCACCCCCAGCCCTGTCTGAAGCCCAGGCCCTAAAGGAGGGCAGCAAGGACACCGAGGGTGCCTGCGCCAGTCACACAGCACTGCCTGCAGCATCGGGACTGGAGGGCAACGTGAGCCCCTGACTCAGGTGCATCATGCCAAGGAAACGTGCCATCCATGGCAGAGGTCTCCAGAGCTTCTCCAGATCCCCAGCTTCACCCCTCTGGTCCCAGTCAGCACCCTGGGCAGGCTCAGGATGGGGTGGGGAAGGGGCTCTGGGGACAGCACACTCGCAGGTGCAAATGCTTCAGAGACCCAGCTCTAACTGTTATGCAAATGGTGACCTCCAGGGAAGCAGCTGCTGATCTCCATGACAATGGCAGGGAATGCCACCCGCCCCCATCTCTCCTGCCCTGGGAGTGGGCACTGGGGTACTGCAGGCGCTGCCCAAGCTCCAGGGCCCTGCATGCAGAGAAACCTGAGACCCTGAGGGATGCAGCCATAAACTCAAAAGGGTTAATTAAATAAGCACATCCCTGCATCGCTCTCCTCTCCTCCCGACCCACCTTGCCACGCACCCAGCCACTGGGCTGCAGCCTGCGGTGGGACCGGTGGGGAGGCTGCCCCTGGGGCCTCAGCCTGAAGCCCAACAAACCTACGGGGCTTCAGCCTAGCGAGGGCCAGAGCCAGCTCTTTTCTAACCAGAAACAAACCCTCACTAGCACATTCCAGCCCTAATCCTCGCCGTGGCAGCCTCCTGTCAAACTGGTTTCATCACCAGCTCCAGGGAACCTGCAATAACCCCACACCATTCAGCACAATTTCAGCATTTTCCAAATACATGAAAGGGGCTACAGTGACAGCTGTAACCCCCGTCCCTGCCCCAGGAGACTGCTGTGCACAGCACGAGATGGAGAGCAGGGAATTGCGCTCTCCGTTCCAGAAATCTGCTGAAACATTCATGTGTATTAAAGCAGGAGATGGTGTGAATGACTAATCTACTTGCATCCATCTTTCATCAGTGTTTCTCCCAGAACTAACTGGGCTGAGGACTCCCAAAGGTGCGGAAGCCCCGGCCGGCGCTGGGCGCGCTCGGCAGCGGGACGGCTGGCAGGCGACAAAGCTCCGGTACAAAGGCACAGAGAAGAACACGTTGGCTGAGCCGGATCCACTCAAGAGATTAGCACCTGCTGGGAATGGGATTGTTTTCCAACGGGCATTAAGTGGAATAGTCCGAGGAAAGACGGTCTCTCTGATGCTTCTCCCCACCGGACAGATGGTGTCTGAGCCCCGGCAGGCAGAGCAGCCTGCCTGCCTTTTGTGCAAGGGGCACGCTCAGGGGGCAGGGGAAGAGTCCTGCTTTAATTTCACGGTTATCTGCCGCCTGTGGTGCCGGGGAGCCCGAGTGCCGCGGCCAGCTCGCTGCACCGGATGAGCGCCTCGGAAGGGTCCCCTGCACCCAGGGAACAAAGCTCAATTTTCACCTTGTCATCGCTTTTCCCAGATGTCACAGCTCCTGTGCAATCATGCCCTTGTGTAACTGTGGGGAAACCTGTGCCGAGGAGACGTGCCGCGCTCACGAGTACCCAGCTGTGGAGCCACGTTCTCTCCTATCCAGGGGCTGAGTTGTGCGATGCCGACAGCTCTCCCTGGCCCTCAACCGCACCGCGAGCCTTACCCCAAACCCACCCTGCAGGGAATGGCAGCATCACCAGAGCCTGAGCGAGCGAGGCTGGGTGCAGGGATGGTCCCCAGGGGAGATGGGTCCCGGGGAAGGGCCGCCTGGTTCTCCTGCCTCGAGCCACTCGTCCTCCGGCATTCCGGAGGAGCTCCAGCATCCCGGAGGAGCCGCCGGCCAAGCCTCACCACTTCCCGCTTCAGCCCCAGCGCCTCACGAGGCTGCTGTAATTCTTACATGCCACTTGAATGAAAAAGGGGAAAGGGTGGAGGTGCAGGAAGAGGAGGAAGATGTGCTCATTCTGTTTTCACTTCCTGTTAGTCCACATGAAATCTCAAATGATTCAGGCCACGAAGTCCCTTTTAGCAAAATCCTTGCTGACTTGAGGGCAGGAAGCAGAGTAGGCAGCTGATGCAGCAAACGCAGGAGAGAGCGGTGCAGCACGAGAAGGAGACTTTGTGCTCTGCCCTGGGCTCCTCCATACGTGTTGTTGCATGAAATAATCACTGGCTGGTGCACTGGAAGCTTCTAAATGAGGTCAGTTGCTCTAATAAAAGATATTAGCTCTCCGGCAAGTTTAATACACTGGTGAGCCATACCATTACAGGATGGAAGCACTTGCAACACTGCTGATGGCTGATTTACAGGTAGCAATACCTCATTTTCTCCATACTTAAGTCATATGTCACCCAGACACTACCCAGGGCCACATACACGCCCAGCTCCCACATCCCAGCCCAAACCCTGAGCCAGCTTGCCACGACTTACACGCACAGAGTAATGTCACGTACTGCCGCCAGCCGTGCTCCCTGCACAACGCTCGTAGCACCCCCAGCCTTCCTCAGCCTCAGCGATGGCAAAAACCAGAGAGATGTGCAAGTGGGACTAGTATCGTTTGGAGAACTAACAAAGTGATGCAGACAGCTGTCCCGCTCCACCTGAGCGTGGTGTTAGCTGCATTCAAACCAAACCAGCTCCGTGCCAGCCTAGGCCTCTTGTCTGAGCTTCCCAAAGAGCCCTTCACTCTCCAGCAGAGGAGAAAACCCTTCCGTGCTCCCTCAGGAAGCAGTCAGCTCTAGCAGCTCCCTCCCCTCGGGCGCACAGTCCTACCCCCAACAGACAGGTCCCTGCACAGCTCTGCCCGTCGGCCCCTCGCACACCTCCCGGCACGAGCAGCTCCTGCTCCCCCTCAAAGCCCTGCCTGCTGCCAAGTTGTCACATTTTGGAGTATTTGATTTCAGTCTTAAGAGCACCTGGCTGGCAGCGGTACAGGCAGGGAGAACCTGCCTGCTCTTTGTTCTTGGCCAGGTGGAGTACGGAGCAGAGGACACCTGCCTCGGTTTCCCCCTGAGCTCAGGACCGGGGCTGCAAGCTGGGGAGCTCCGGGTCCATCCTAGATCAGGAGCGGGGGCAGAAAGGCTGAGCCCGGCCCTGCTCCCACTGGAGCCTCCTCATCTCCAGAGCTCATCTCCCCGAGCAGGCTACTGATGCCAGAAGCTAGCTACTAATTGGATCTATTTAAATCAGAAGCTATGTCTGCAGACACAGCTGAAACACAAGCTTGAGCAGGAAGGAGGATAATGTAATAAATTCAAGCAGCTCTCCCCAAGGGAATCGCACAGACCCCTGAAACTTCCCTCTTTGCAGATACAGCCTATTACCCTTCCTTGGGCACGCTGTGTAAATGCAGGGGCAAGCGGTGGTCGAGAGAGTAACCAACCCAAAGCCTGCCGAAACGGCAGGCTCACCCAGCTCCCTGCTCCCAGTAGCAGAGGGAAAACAGACCAGTTACAGCACAACGTTCAAACAGTCCCCGTGGCCAAGGGAGCCTCTCTGGTTAACGCTCCGAATCCCGCTCCTCCCTCCCTTGCTACCCCGGAGGCAGGCAGCAGCGCTGAGTGCACTGGGTTTCCCATTAAAGAGATCCTGAGAGACAGCACTGGGCTGGTACACGTGAGCACGTGTCCGAGAGAAGACACGGGCGGCTGGAGAGATGCTGGCTGCACGGAGGAGCTGCAGCGGGCGTTCCCGCCTGCAGGCAGTCCTTCCCAGCACTGCTCAGCCCTCGGATTCTTTTTCTTTTTTTGCTAACTAAATTAAACATGAGGATAAAATAAGCAAAATACCTAAAAATAAAAAATAAAACGAGCATTTCTACAGCACAACTAGGTCACAGCTCCCCGGCATGCAAGTCACGGCAGCCACGGCTCAGCCCCTTGAGCCTCCCGGATTCAAAACTGACATCTCTCTTAAAAGGCTGCCTCCCGAAACCCACACCTGCTCCCTGGTAAGCCCAGCTGGAGCCATCTGCTAACGGCTCTGCCTCCCGGCAGCCCTCTGCCCCCTCGCTCCGCCGGGCTGTTCTGCTTCTGTGGCAAAGAGTAACCCTTCTCCCCACCTGAACACGGCGAGGGCCAACCCACACCCTGAAGCTGCCCCGGTGTGCCCAGCAAAGCCCTCGCGTCCCCCTCCACGGGCACGCCGTGGGGAAAGCTCTTGCACGCCTCTAGAAAGCACTAACTTAAGCACTTGGCATCCCAAGGACGATTAGGAGCGGGACTTCAGAGAGACCTTGCACCAAACACCCATCCGCACATCCTTCCAGGTGGGGAGCAGGGAAGAGGAGCGGTTTCCCTGCCCAAGGCCAGGGCAGCAAACCAAGGAGTGCCCTGGCACCAAGGGACACGGCTTCCCTTTCATGCCTCCATTATCTGCGTTAATCTTTAGTTGCTCAGAACAATAGCGTTTAAGGGTAACATCCCTCTCGGGAGGGTGGAGGAGGAGAGCCTCGCTGCTTTCCTGCCACGCAAAGGCAGAGCCACCCCGCAGAGCATACCTTCGCACTGAATCAGCCAGCAGGTAGGTCAACATCCCGACTGCTATCGGGGTCACCAGAGGGGAGAGAGCAGCCGCCCCAGCCCCTTTCTGCTCCCACAGCAGAAGCCACCATTAATCCCTCGCCTCTCGGTTCAGCAGGTCTGCAACACTTCTACAACTGATATCCATCCCTTCCCCCAGCTCCTCCTGGGAATACTCCGGCTTCACAGTTAGTGGGTAAAGAGCTACTAGAGAAATACTCCTCGTAACGTCAAGATGGGACTGTGCTTACAGCCGTCAGCAGCTTGGTAAAAATCAAAGGAGAGAAGCTTAAGCAAAGGCCTCGAAGCATCGTGCCACCGTTCAGCCTGTACCCGGTGTGGGCCGCAGGCGTATCGCCGCTCTCAGGGGTAAAGCACGTACACAAACCACACAGGAGCTCCACGGAAATCAGGTGCAGCACCCCAGACACATACAAAAAGCTGCAGCTTCCACAGGGGAAAAGAGAGCCCGTTGCTCCCTCCCACCCCTTCTGCTGTGGTGGGACACCCCATTGCTGCTGAAACGGGGAGAGACCCCGGGCAGCGCTCAGGAGGACCCAGCTCCAGTTTCAGAGAGGAGCAGGATGATCAGGAAGATTGACATTACCGAGAGCAGCTGTGAACACAGAGCAGCAAGAAACAGTTTGTTAATTATTTCACAGGTCTTTTTTTAAATGACACTCCATTCTTTGGATTAAAGAACCTCAGAGTGCTTTACAAATCTGAGTTCCCAGTGGCTCCCCTGGGAGGGAAGGAAATGCTATCCCTTTTGCTAAAAGATCACGGGGTTAAGTGGGCTGCTCTGAGCCACAGCCAGCGATGGGCAGGAGCTTTGCCTTCCAGGCGCCTGCTCTAATCACAGATCTAAGGAACGTAATCAAACTGCACCTCACACCCGAGAGGCAGCAAGGAAAACAGGCAGGGCCCCAAAGAAGGAGAACCGAGGAAACGGGGCGAAGAGCAGAGATCTGAAAACTCGCCTCTGCGTCGTTCTCGGTCTAGCGGCAGGAATGCTGCTGCGGGCCGGGCAGGAAGCTGCAGTGGAAGTCATTCCAATGGTATTTCCTGGAGAGCACTGCAGAAAAGCCTCCCAGGTCGCAGGCAGGGCGAGAAGCTGCCAGGGATCTGTACGCTGAGCCCAGATCTCCAGCCACCAACGAGGATACAGCTACCTGGGACAGCCGCGCCAGGCAGGACAGCCCGAGCCAAGACCCTGCCGGCAGCGACTGTCAAGCAGGCAGTTCCCACAGCCAGAGAGGAACACCCAGTACTGCAAAGGGACACGAAGGGACTCAGCTGGCAGGAGGAGAGTATTTTTTTCATCCCAAGCAGGTGATGACAATGGGGGCATCGTCTCAGCTGCAAGGGATCCAGACTGTAAAATAATTAGACTACAAAGTGGAAAGCGATAGCCCAGCTAAGCTTCGCAGACCACTGGTTGGGATTCATCTCTAGGACAGCAAAGCGCGGCCTTGGCTATCCACAGTCAACCTCCTACAGCCAGCTCTGCTGCGTGTTGGCCAGCAAGTGAAACCGATGGCTGCGATCTCAAATGGTATTAGCACCGCCGGGGCATCCCCAAAACCCAGTGTGTTAATGCTCATAAACGGCACAGCTTTGGCAAACAGCGCTCACCCCAGAGGGAACAGCCTTCCCCATACGGTGCAATGCGCAGGTGTGCCCCTTCCACGCGTGCCGTGCACACCTAGCACGGTGCTCCTCTCCGAGTCTCAGGGCACAACAGCAGAATTCAGACTTGCACTTATCTCATGCTGCCCAAAAAGCTCGGACCGACAAAGCGTGGGGATCCTGGGGCACCCAGGATCAGCTAGGTAACGCGGTGGGGAAGGCTTGTGCAGGGTACCTGGGCAATGGCACAGGGCCAAAAAGCATTTCGGAAGAGCTGAGAATGGAAGGCTAGCCCTCATCCTGAAACCATTGAGAAGGCTGGAGCAAGAGCACAGGACGAAATCCCAGCTGCACTCTGTCATATGACGCAGGCTGAGTCATTTCCTATCATTCAAGAAAAAAATTTAAAAGGTAGAAAATGAGTTTGCTATATTGACATCTTCTAAGGGTTTTCCCCAAACAGAACCACAAGCTTCCAGTACACCGCAGAGCGACACAACACATACGTCCCGGCACACTGAGCCCTGCGCGGCCAGGGCCAGCTGAGAACCCGGGATGCACAGAGCCAACGCGGGAAGCAGTCCGTCCTCCTTCAGCCTAGCCCAGCTTGGTGGGATTCAGATGTCACGGACTGGTGACAAAGACGCTGTTCGCTTTCAATCCTGGCCCAGCACAGACCCTTCATGCTGGTCCCCACCACGCACCCTGCAACCAGGAAACCTCTTGCCTCTATGTCCACAGATCTACCTTCAAGGCCCCACAGAACACCTTCTGAACATAGATTTAACCTTGAAAGAAAAGCTGTCGTCCACTGGAGGGTCACAGCCAGGCAGGAACTACTGCTCACTTTCCTTTCTCAAACAGATTAAGCACGGTCAGTACATCTCTGCCTGCCAGGCTCTCTCCCGCCCACCCTGCGCTTCCCCCTCCTGCGTTCCCACTCACCAGATTTCTCCCCCCACAACTCCCAGTCCCCACTGGGATCACTGCTTGAACTTCACAGCTAGTGGAATCTGGTCCTGGCCAAAGCAACTGCCTCAGGAAAGCCTCCTCTTCGGTTTTGATGGCTCACCAAGACAGCAGCTCTCTTCTGGCTGGTTATTAAATGCCCCCCTCAGGTTGTTCTTGTTTGTTTTCTCAGTGCCGGATTGCAGAAAGGAGGGCAAACCAAGGCAGGGCCAGTAAACATGACAAAATACACCCATGTTAATGCTACGTAGTGAGATTTGCCATTTCCCCCTCACCTCAAAAAATGGTTTCTCAAGAAGACCGCTACAGCCCAGCACACAGCAGCCTTAACAGGACCCTCCAAAGGCAAACCTGCACCCCGCGGCCATCCTACACTTGCCTTTGTGCCACTGGTGGAGAATGAAACAGAGCTTCCTACGCAACCAGGCTGTGAGAGACTTGTGACGGGGCCACGCTCCTTCCCTCTTTCAGAGGGGCTTTCCAGGAAAAGAAGTGCTGCAGCGCTCCAAAACGCAAACCACCTGGTCCCTGCCAAGCAGGCCTGCCAGAACTTGCATCCCTCTCACCGGGACCTGCCTGCTGCACCTCTCGGGAGAGCTTTGTTCGCATGGGACAGGCTCTAACAGCTCAGACGCACCAAACAGGCTCCCTGTGCAAACAGGGCGGCAGGAGAGGGACCGCTCCGTCGCAGCAAGTGCAGGCTGGCACTCTTTTCTCGCAGGGAGAGCTGGCAACAGGCCAGCAGTTTTCTCCCCGCAGCTGGAGTTGCGTGAGAGCGAAGCAGAGCATGCATCCCCACGCACGCCCCACGCATGAGGCACTCGGGAGCTCTTATGGCCCCCGTGCTACCGCTGCACCGCGCCGTCCCTTCGCATGGAGCGGCATGGCTGCCCCTGCAGAAGGGACACGGTGAAACCTGAGCACGGAGGAAAACTACAGCTGAGATGTCAAACAAGCACTGGTTGGGGTTTGCAACAGGCTGGCAGCAGCCACACTGCCCAGCCCTTTTTTTTTTTTTGGTGGCTGGTGGGGGGGGGGGATCCCCCCCCCACCATGGCCTTTACCACCCTGTCCAGCTCCCCTTCAGCTACCGGCACAGCCCGGGCAGCAGCACAGCCTGAGCAGTGAAGTTAGAAGCCCCGTTCAAGGTTAGAAGAAGAGAGCAAGGCTGCTCCCCTGGGTGGGAAACACGGCTAACTTTGGCAATCTTCAAAGCAAGAGCTGGTGGGCGGGTCAGATAGAGAGGAGTCCTGACGCTTCTGCAATCTTTTGAACAAATATTTGCTCCAAACAATGAATTTACAGACAGACACAAAAAAATTGAAGAGTCTTAACCATGATGGTTGGGGGTGGGGAACAGAGGGAGGAGGTATTTCATTCCCCGCAAGCAGGGACCAGTGATTTTCCACCAGTGATTTAATCTAAATCCCCCAGAGAGTTCATTTACAAAAAATCAGATTGCATTATCGCCTAGGTCTCCAGGATACAGCCCAATCCGTCACTAACAGCAACGGCCACACTAGCTTGGAAACCTCAATTTGATCACTCAATTCCAAGACTAATCTGTGGCTTTAAAAGCCAAAGCCAGAGGGAGGGGGAAGGAACTCAGCATTTAGCCAGGGTTATCTGCAGGATGAGAGAGCTAATGGGCCAGATACAGCCTGATGAAATGGCTAGCAGATCCCGGGTTATTAATCGAAGCCAAGCTCTTCTGCCTGAGCAGCCCCACCCAGGCAGTGCCCCAAGGCGGCCACATTCCTGGAATTCCTGCACCCTGGGTGATCCTGCTCCCTCTCCCTGCGTCACCCCCCCACCCCCCCCCCTTCTCCGGAGTCCCCAGCATCGCAGCCAGGCGCGAGGAGCTGGGGAGCTCTGCTGGGCTCCTGTGCCTCTCCTCTGTCAGGAGGGCGCAGAGCACAGCGCTGGGCTCAAAGGTTCCTGCCCTCTCCTCGAGACGCGGGGGCCTGGTGATGGACCACGAGGTGAGGAGGGCTGAAAGGCCTTAGCTCGCCAGCCAGGCAATTCCCCACCGTTCAGATGCTAACGCCTGACAGCGTAAACTCTTTCCAGTGGGCACCAGTAAAGGTTACACCAGCAGGGAATCACTAAGATGCAGAAGCAAAAAGAAAACTCAAGACATCTGTAGGTCGTATACTTCCCGCTGGCAGTCTCAGGCAGCGCCGCACAGCCAGACCCGGCATCTCAAGAATGCTTCCTGAAGAAATGCTTATTCATGTTAATACCTCACCACTGAAAGCCTACTGGGGTTTGCTGCTGGGGCAGCTGGGAAGCATTGCTCCCCGCCAAGTAAGAAGCGGCTGCAGGTTTAGCAGCTCCCCAGCGCAGAGGTTGCCCCCACCTCAGCCCCGTCTCCCACCGCACCAGCTCAGAGAGGCCCAGCAGCCCACCCGCCCACCGAGATCTGCTGTGGGATTCGCTTCACCGTGAGCACGGCAGAAGGCAAAGTCCTGTCTCCAGAATGAAGAAGTAGCTGTTACCCCGGCAGACCGCAGGCCGGCCCGCCGGAGCACTGTGCGCTTGGAGAGGAGGAAGCTCCACTCCCCGCTGTTAAATGACACCAGGAACACACCCGAGAGCAAGGGCTCCCGCTTGAAGAACAAGCTTGGATGACATTAGATTTCCAAAGGCTCTGGGAAAACAGGTCTTTTACACAACATCCAGGGAGAAGGAGAAGAAACAGGGACGGAGGAGGACACACCTGAGCATAAACTGTTGGTGTCATCGCGGTGGACTGACCCTCTTGGGGCAGAGTGTTAAGAGCACAGAGGGAAAGGCCACACGCCCCTTTATCTCCTTGCAAGGTGCAAGGGCTAGGACACGGACTAGCATAAACATCGCAGGGAGCTGCGCTCCGGTTTGACCGGCACCACTGCCGGCCTGGAGCGAGGGAGGACACGGGCAGCCATCCCCATCGGTGAGAGGAGTTCTTACCCATCCGCCATTCTCCTGGATCCAGGGATCTAGGTGGTCGGTCAAGTACGTGGTCATCCAAGATACAATGCGTCCCACCAATACCCGCATCTCCTTGTCAACGCTCTCCACACACAAGGCTCCTCCGAAGGAGAAGAAAGCCACGATGCGACCCCAGTTCACTCCATCGCGGAAGAGTTCGTTCACTACCTGCTCAAAGCTCTGATACGCCGTGCCGGGGGTGATGTGGAGCTGGGAAGTGAGGTCGCTGAAAGCCCGCCGGTACCTCAACTCAAACTCATCCCCCGCCTCTCTCAGCGCCTGCCTCACATCGGCTGCTTGAACGATTTCATGGACTTCGAGGCTGCTCCGGTGCACGGCGGCTCCGTTCACTACGTGGCTGGCGGGTGGATGCCAGGAGGGGCTCCCGTTGAGGACGCCGTCCATCTCGGCCTCCTCCGCTGCAAAGTCAGTCCTGTTCTCATCCTCCTCCTCCAGCTGACTCCAGCTGTATCCCTTCTGCGAGAGCTTGTAGGCAACAAAGTCAATCACTAGCTCCCGGTTGCTGCTGGACATTTTCACACCTGGGATGCCCTCAATGAGTCCATGGTCCGGAGCACAAGCAGATCAGCACTTAGCAGGTCCCGACTCCACTCTTCCTCACGACCGATGGAAACATCTGACCTTTGCACAGACAAACACCAGAAGAGGAGAGAGGCAAAGAAACGGTTAACGCAACAGCTTTGAGATGCACCCGCGCCATTAACACCGACAGCTTATCGTTAGACTGAGATCATCCCGCAGCTTTATGCCAAGACTCGGGGCCACCGGATCGAAGCCGCACAGAGAACCAGCTGCAACACCCCCCCCTCCCGGGAAACCAACCTGGAGCCCCAGGGGACCCCCCCAGGCTCTCTCCGAGCCGACCCCCAGCCCCGGGGTCTCACCGGGCGCAGGCACCGCCTGGCAGGCCGGCTGCAGGCCGGGCCGGGGCGGAGGCGGCTCTCGCTCTGCTGGAGCTGCGTGCCGGCCCGGCCGTGCTCCGCCAGTCCCGGAGTGCCGCGGAGGCGGAGGCAGCACCGCCCCCGCCCGCCCCGGCCCCGCCCGTTAAATGGCCCGGCTCCCCCCGCCCCCCTCCGCCGGCGTTGCCTAACGGCGGCCGCGGAAGCGGGCGGGCAGCGTTGCCCAAGGGTTACGGCAGCCCCGTGCGGGGCCCGGTTTGACGGTAACCGCGGCGCAGCCCCCCCTCCCCCCCCCCCCCCCCCGAGGGTTAGCTGGGCCGAGCGCGTCGCCGTGCCCAGCCCCGCCGCGGGCGGCAGCCCCAGCCCCCACCCTCCCGAAGCCCCTCGCTCCCCGCCGGCGGAGGGGAGCCGAGGGGATAAAAGGCTGAAAATCGGCGAGTCCTCGCCACCAAGGCCGGGCTCGCAGGGCACGGCCTGCCCGGGGCTGCCGCCACCCGGCCCTGCGTTCTTACGGGAGCGATCCCGGTCGCTCGCTGCGGTTAGCAACGCGCTGCCGCCGGGGCCGGGCCGGTGGCGGAGCCGGGCCGCGGCAGGCGGGTGGGCCGCAGGGGGCGGCCTGCCCCCCGGCCGCCGCACCGCCCCTCGCGGCCGCCGTACCCGCGCGGGGCGGGGCGGCGAGCACGGGGCCCGCGCACGAGGGCCGACACGGCGCCCGCGAAGACGGCGCCCACGCCGCCCGCCCCTCACTCGCCAGCCAATCACCCGCCGGGAGAGCCCCGCGGGGCGGGGCCCGGAAGCGGGCTCTCCCATTGGCTGAGGCGCGCGTCGCTCACGGCCTGCCCCACTCCGCCCCTCACCTCGGCGGCCGGTGGAGGGTCCGGGTCCTTCCCGCCCCTGCCCCGCGGGCCCGGCTGGCGGCGACGCCGGGGGTGGCCGGGAGCCCCGCCGGGCCTCGGCCCGCTCAGCAGTCCCCGGGCTCCTTCCGCATCGCCCGCCAAGCGGCCGCCGCGCTCCTGGGACGCGCCGGGGGGGTGCGGTAGGGTGGGAGGGGGCGGGAGGGGGCGGTGCGCATGCGCACGGCGCCTCGAGGCTGGGCGGGGGGGCGGTGCGCATGCGCGGGGAGGGCGGGGCGGGAGCGTCGGTTGGCCGGAGAGGGAGGGGAGGGCGCCTGCCCGGAGCGGTTGGTGCCAGCGCGCAGGCGCGGAGGCGCCGGGCGGAGGGCGGGGCTCTGGCGCCCCCTGTCGGCTGCGGCGGGGCCTCGAAGGCGCCGCCGGGCTCGCGGGGAGCCCGGGCCGCGGCGGGCCCGGTGCCCCGGGAGCTCCGGCCTCCGCCCCTGCCGCGCCACGTGGGTGCGGTAGAGCCTGCTGCCGCCGCCGCCGCTTGTCCCCTCGCAGCGGTTCGGGCTTAACGTGTGATTTTTCTTGTGTCCCCGCAGCGCTCCGGGAGCCTGCGGCCGCCCCCCGCGCGCGGTGCTTGCGCCCACGGCGGGGCCGGGAAGGGAAGGCTGCCGCGGGCAGAGCGTCGAGGCGGCGGGGGAGGCAGGTGCGGCACCGTGGGTCGGCCCTCTCGTCGGCAGAGCCCTCCCCCGTTAGCGGAGCCTGCCGTTTGGCTTTCTCGCCGCTACGGGACGTTTTATGCAGGATTTGGGGTAGGTGACGTTGCCCGAAGGGCGCTTTCCCCCAGCAGCGGGGAGCCTGGCTGTGCTGGAAGGGGCGGGTGGCGGAAGCCGCCTTGCCTGGGCCGGGCAGTCAGAGGAGCCGGTCCGGTGAGGAAGAGCCGGCAGCAGGAGGAAGCCAGGCGGGGCTCTGGGAGCGCAGGCAGGCGGCCTGTGCTTGATCGATGGCACCTGCGGCGGGAGAGAGACGGAGGCCCGCTACGTGCTTACTCCAAGCCGCAAGCTAAACGCTCCAGCGATCACATAAGGTACAACCGTGGTACCAGGGCCCGGCTCCGGTGGGCTCCTGCCCGGGCGGCGCGGCCTCCTCTGCTGCCGCCGCTCCCGAGGCCGCCTGGGCCCGGCGGGGTGCAGGCACCGGCCCCGAGCCGAGCCGCGCCGCTCCGCCCGGCCCAGCTCGGGGGACCCGCCTACCGGCAGCCGATAGGCCGCCTCCGAACAACACTCAAAGCGCCGCCTCGCCTGATTGGCCGGTCGCGCCCCGCGCTGTGCCTTGTGGGAGTTGTGGTTTGTTTCCGGCCGCCGTTTGTGGCGCTGTGCGCTCGGGCACTACGTTTCCCGTCGGCCTTTGCGGGCAGGGCCCGGCTCCGCGGGGCGGGGTTTGCTCATCCGGGTCTCTTCGCCTCCTGGCGGCCCGCCCAATCGGCACGCACCGAGGGCGTGTCCTGGGCCGTTGATTGGTTGGTTCGGACCGACGAGCTCTGTTTGAAATCCGCTAACGGCGGCGGGTGGAGGCGCTGCGCAGGGCGGCCGCGGCGCTGAGGTGAGTGGCACCGGCCGCGGGTTACCGGGCGCTCCCACCCCCCAGCCGCGGCGGGGGCTCTCGGCTTCGTCTCACCTTCCCCCTTTCCCTGGCAGACACCGTCCGGTAACGGCGGCCTGGGCCGTAGCTCTCCCCCGTGATCCGGTCGGGTCGTTCCGGCTGTACCCTGGGCTGGGCCGTGGGCCTGCTCCGAGCCCAGGTATCGGTAACGCAGCCCCGGCCCCTCGCAGCACCGCGAGGCTGGAGGGTGCGGCCGGGAAACGGGGGCGGGAAGCGGCTCCGGGCGCTTAGCCCGTCTCCGGGGCCGCTTTTGCCGTGGCCTGACACGGTGCCTGGAGGGCGGCACGGCACCCGGAGCCCACCGTGGCGTGGGCCTAAATCCCCGAGGGCTAACCGCAAACCCCCTCGTGCCCGCGGGGCTGAGGGAGCCGGAGCCTGGGGCCAGCCCGTGGTTGGGCGGCTGGGCCGCGGGAGGCCGGCGGCGGGCGAAGCCGGCGCGGGGAGGGGCTCCCTCCCTTGAGGTGGGTTCTCGGTGCTGAAATAAACCTTACGGTGGGGTGGCCGCCTCGTGAGCGAAATAAAGCTGCGTGCCGAGATGCGGGTGTGCGAACGATCGCGGAACCCGAGGCGGGGGTGCGCGCCCTTCGCGGTGAAGCGTGGCCCAGAGCGCCGTGCCGTGCTAATGCCGGCACGGACCAGGCTGCCCGCTGCGCCCTGTCGTTCGCTGTCCGTTCGCACCGGCTGCTCGCAACCTGCAGTGTGCCTCTTGACTTTGGAGCTAAGAAAAACTGTTATTTCTCAAACCAAATCCCCCTTTCTAGGAAAAGGAGGAAAGAAAACCAGGCGAAACCTGGCTTAAGTAACAGGAAAGGTATTAAGCTAGCTATTTTTATACAGCGCTTTTTTTTAAACTAGAGGACCTTCAACTTATCTAACAATAAGTTGAGGTCATACTGGCTGAAAATAACTTACTTTTCCTTGAATGGCTATTCTTAGAGCGTCCCATCTTCATGTCTTCTAAAACTTGTGGGATCTCATTTATGGAGCATGAGATGTCAGGGCTGTTTATTTTGGGCTGTTGGAAGGGAGGCGGGTCTGGGCCGCCGTTAGCAAAGCCAAGGCCGCTGGGGAGAAAAGCTGCTGCTGCGGCACCTCGCTCCTCCTTTTGCTGTAGACTAATGACGGCAGCTTGGGGTGGTCTGCGGAGCTCCCTGCGTGCTCGTCTCTCGCCTGCGTAGAGTTAAAGGCTTTCTCTCCCAATTTGATTATTACATGAGGGAACAGCAGCATTGCCTCTGTTCTGTACCCAGGACGATGAATTCACTGTTGATTCCGTGCTGCGGAAAAGCACGCTTGAGCTTTGAGTGAGGTGCACTAGGGAGGAAAGAGAAGCTGTAGATCCAGAATTTGTTAGAAGTGTTCACTTAACCCCGCTCAGGGAAAAGCAAGGATGCCAGTGGTTGCTGGCATCGCGCTGAAGGGGTTCACGTGGTGGCTTTGTGGTGGGATAGCTTCCTACGAGGCTGTGGTGACAGGACTGTATCTCTGGAGAGGCAGTTTCCAGCCCCTTGTAATGGTCCAATTTACGTATGAGCCCACGAAAAGCATCTGGGAACTTTGTCTGGATTATCGTCCCTATAAAAGGGAAGGAGAGCTTTGGGTTGCAGGATGATAAAGAAGCTGCCAGGCTGAATTAAGCAAGCTGCCTGGTTAGTGCAGCGTCCTGTGTTTAAACGGCAGTCGGTGTTGAAGGCCCAGCAGAAGGCACTGGAATTACTGCAGCAAATTGCCGTGCAGCTTCCGCGGCCTTGAGGAAGCTTCTCTTGCTTATTCCTGATTGTCCATCTTGGGGTTTGAGGCATGTGGATCAACTGGCTTCAGATTTATCTGCTGATGTAACTCGGAATATCTTTTTTGTGTACCTGGTACTATTTTTTCCCCTTTCCAATCCTGTTAGGATTTAGAGTAAGTAACACCGGTAGCTTATGAAGCTCCAGTGGTGTATTGTGATAAGGTGCGGTCTCAAGTTGACCGGGGGCTTATCTAATTACACTGCAAGGCGGCAAGAAGGAGCAGATCTTCTCTGCACCCTCCTTCCGTCCGTCCCTTGCTGCTCCCCAAACCCAAACTCCCCCGTTCTCTCTCCTTCTGACCTCTTAATTTCTCACCTTGGAACTCTGCTTCCTCTCTCCGATGCAAAGGCTCATACGGCTGGGAGGGTCCTTTGCCCCAGGCAGTGGGTGCTGTTATTGTATTGCCTGATGACCATCAGTCCATGCTGGGCTGCTGCTCTAAAAATAAGAGGCCCTTTTGGTTAGGTTGTAATTGTGAAGCGCTCCCTTGCGACGCGCTTGGTGCCAAGTTTCACATACTGCAGCTAGGCCAATACTGCGTAGGTCTTGTTGGAGTTACTCCTCTCCAGCCTTGTCTGGCCTAAATGTTTTTGGCAAGAAATTAACAACTACATTGAGAAAAAAGATGCTGAGCACATCTGTGATGGAATTGCGTCAGCATTTTAAAGCTAATTTGGATTAGAGTGAGGTGTGAAGTCATTCCGAAATACCTATTGCACTTGCTGTTGGATCAGTCTTATTCTGGGATAGGAATGCTTGTTCCAATTTAGCTTAATCCTTTTTCAAAGCTAACTAATCTAAATCAGGCCAAGGCACTCTTCTGGAACGTGCCAAAGTGTAGTTGCTCAAAAGAAACCTGGTGTACAGAGAAACTCGTCGTCTGTTCCTCTTTGTGGATGTGGTTGTGCTGCTCTGTACAGAAACAGTATGGGGCCGTGGCTGTGCAGCACGTTCAGGTCAGTGAGGGGAGCAGACCTAGAAAGAGAATTAAGGTTTAATTAGGCAGTCACTTTTATCATAGGAATTTGGGCTATTTTTGAAAGCGAGAGGAGGGGATCCTCCTTTCTTGCACCAGCAGCGGTGTGAGCAACTCTCTGCGAACCAGGGGAACGCTGATCCTGCAGAACGGGGGTGAGGGTTCCCCAGCTGGCTCGCTGCGAAGCTCTGCGAACACGAGTGTCGACACGGACGGTGATGGATGTGGGGGAGAGCAGGGTTACGCTGCAGTTATGCAGGATTATGGTGTGCCTGTAACCACGGTCTGGTAAATGCACACAGTGCCTGCTAATTAGGTAACGTCCCTATTAATGAGAAGAAACTTCTGGACCTCGCTTCTGGTGGAAGAGTGCCACAGTGGAGAGAGAGAATTTTGCCTCCTGCTTTTAAAGAAAAGATTGAGATAATGGTGGTTCTGCCATCAAAATCACGATCGGGTGTTTTAAAATGCCTCAAGGGAGCGGGCAGCAGGCTTCAGGCTGTACTTGGCTGAGCCTGTTTCGATTGCAGAAGCATTGCAGTGGGCATATCGGAGTGATAAATTACCGTAACGTTCCTAACCGACGGGAGCTCAGTCCCAAGCTGAGACGATGGGTGGAGGAGCGAGATGCCTTGCAGTGAACTGCTGCTTCACAGTAAATCCTATTCTGCACCGGGCTCGGAGGATACGTAGGGATTTGAAAAGAGGATGCTGTGAGTTCATCTGACTGAAATGGACCCCCTGGAGTTCAGTCACGATAACTTTTACCTCCCCACTGGCTCTTCCAAGAAACTTGGAGTATGAAACTGTGGTGTTGATGCTCTCCCTTTCTTTTCGTGACTATTCGCTTCTCTCTGGGATGGAGGGAGGGGGAGAGAGAAGGGGTCGGTGATGAGAGTGCTAACACTATGAAAGAATACGAACTTTACATGGTAAAAAGCTGGAAACTGCAGCAGCGTAGCTGTGAAACGTGATGCCCGGACCTGCGACGCGGTGGACTGACTGGGGAGGGTGAGGGGAGAATGCAGATGACGCATTTGATTTTTAAAAAAAGTAGATAGTGTTGACAGAAACTCTATCTTGATTAAGGGCGGTAGGAAAGCATTTGATTCCAGCTGTGTCTTGAGCTCTGTTACAGTTGGTTTTGGCTCTGATTCTTCTGTTTGCCTTCTTTGGGTCCTACCCTGACATCTTCACAGTCATGTAGCTGATGCTTCTCTGCTGACATTCTTCCCCTTAACTAGCGCAATTCTGTGCTGGGGAACTGGAGGCTTCTCGGTGCAGCCATCTTTGGGAGGGAGGGCTGATGATTTACTCTTGAACATTTTCTTATTTATGGAGCGTACTATGTGTGGTCTGCCTAGACAGATGGTTTAGGTCTGAGACTTTGTGGATTAAGCATACGCTGCTTTAGAATTGGTTGGACTCATAAAAGCAAAGTTCAGGTGGTTTCCTTAGGGAGTGTTTTATAATACCTCCTCGTGGGCTTTGCCTTGCAGCTGTGCGAGGCATCATGAAAGCATGAAAACACCTTTGCAAAAAGGTTTTCTTACGATTTAAGGGTTCATAACTTTGTTGCTGGCTTTATTCCTGTTCCGTTGAGTTTAATATCACCTGTTGACACAGGGACTCCTCCTGCTGTCAGTGCTCTGCTAATTAACTGCAGGGACTGTTCTTGACAGGGTCACAGTGCTTGGTTTGTTTACAGCCTGGCCAGCATCGGGGTAGTGCTGTGGAATGTGGCAAGGGCCCTACGCTGCCCTTCTTCCTACTTTTTGCCCAGCAACAATACTCTACAGAGCTCTCTTCCTGCTTTGGAAATCAATTTACTCTGTAGAAGAGCATGTTTGTGTCATTAGTTCGTGTTTGTAGCCCTTCAGAGGGAGCAAGGCTGCGCTTTGCAGTGCTCTGGAGTCAGCCTCATCACCAGGCTCTTGCTTTATAAATCTGTGTCCTGGTAAGGGTCAGAACTCTTTGCTGCCTGTGGTGAGGGAGGGAAGGGCAAATCAGTCACTCTGGAAAAGCTCTTTACTTTACTTCCTTTTAAAAAATACAGTTCCAGCACCTACAGGTACAAAGAAAACCTTCAAAATTTGATCTTTTTGTTAGCTTTGAACCTGCAAAGGTCAACAGTGGTAAAAATTCCTTAGCTTTGCCAGTCAGCAGTAGAATAACAAACTGCGTTGCTTATGAGGCATTCTGTCTGAAGGCTGTGAATTGCAAGACAGGAAAATGTACCAAAGACTGTCCCGGCATCTATCTCTAGAAACCAGCAGAGGAAGAAAGGTGGAGAATGATTTAGCTGACACCTGCGTTGGGGTTTGGTATAACAGGTGACCAGTGCTTGTTGTCTAAAGGACTGTAGCAGTGCAAGCGGAGGACTTGCGGGGACAGCGTGAAGGTGAAGATGTCTCACCCAGAATCTCGCTATTCCTTTGATGTCCCAAACCCTTGCATCAACTTTGCGACTCTGAGCGATGATGATGTAGACAATGCAGACTCCTGGTTTGGTAAGCTGCTTCCAACTCCTTGATTTGTTTTCTCTTTCGATGAGGGCTTGGCATGATCCTTGTTTTGGGCCTGGCTTCTGTGCCAGCGCGTTAGTCATGTTGTTAGCTGCATCACTCATCATGCATGGTTTTGTTTGTTTTTGTTTTCTATTTAAACTTTGATTGTCATCTGTAAATTGACAGATCGCTTTGTTAACATCATAATGATATTCTGAGGTACTGTTAAAAATTCCTAACATGGTATGTATAGTGAAAGTCTCTCTTTCCTCACAGACCAAAAAAACAATCTGGAGAATGTCCCTCCTGTGGAAAATCTGGCAAAGGTCTCACAGAACAGCCCTGCTTTTTCAAAGTCTGATACTATTCTGTCTTCTGTCACATCACAAGGAATAACAATGAGTAAGCTGGCCACGGTATGGGGGGGGAGAGAATAAATTTTATCCGCTTCTCACTGGCAAAATGAAAAGGCCTCAGTCTGGCTTTTGTGGGACCATCTTCATGTACTGTTGTCTAACAAGGTCTCATGCGGTTTCACTTTAGAATTCCTCTCTGTGTGTGTATATATGTATATATATGAGCTGACATTTGTCATTGTTCTCAGGTGAAAGCTGTAATGAAGAAGATGGTGAAGCAGAATGTGTGCAGGCCAATGTGGTTCCTCAGAATATTGTTGGATCCCTGACAAGCTGGAGGGCTGCTGCTCCTGCTGAGGCCTCTCAAAGGTGAAATACTTGTATTCAGTTTGCGCGAAGATTGATGACGGTGTAACTAAGCAGGTCCTTGCTCTCAGGATCTGCAGTTCTAGCTGTTCTGGGGTCATCCTATGGGTCTGAAGTTCTCCGGCACAGAGATGGTGTATTGGGACAGCTGATCTGCTTGCTAAGCTGGAGGGACAATCTCTAGGGGTGGAAAAGTAACGCAGTGTCTCACATACTTGTCAAATGAGACTCGGTAGCACTAAGAGCTTCTGGAATGCGAGGACATCTGAAACTGAAGTGGCTTATAAAGTTTCTTTGTTTATATCTGCCTGAGTTGGGCAGAACTCGTTCTTGATATGAATGCAAGGGGCTCTGTATGCTCATATATACCAAAGAATATTAAGTTTATGGATTGTTAAACTTGAATAATTCATGCTGCATTTGGATTGTTGTGTTAAACACACAATTTGCATAGGGGGTATGTTGGAGCTAGGTGATGCACTGACGTAAAAAGTGTTATACAGATCGTGTGTCTTCTCAGACCCGTGGGGAAAGCTAACCTCCATTTTCTGTTCTACTCTAGAGCGGGTAGAAGACAGACTACAAAGCAAAGAAAAACACAGCGATGCAAACAACCAGCTAGAATCAAAGCGGGGAGAAATGCTAATGCCTTGGTTAATAAGGAAGAGGTTCCACCCCTGAAAAAAATGAGAATGTACGTCATCAAAGTCCTTCTGTTTGGGGCTGGGAAGGGGGATACCACTGTTTCTTTGGAAAGGATTTCCACATGGCTGAGGGGGTTCTCACAGGAAGGTTAGGGGGAGGTGACCGAAACCTGATTCCTGATACTGGTTTCACAAACAAGAAGAAATGGCTGTAAGACCTGAAGGAAATGCTCTATTTGGAGATAGAGATGTGAATGAAGTAAGCTTGGGTTTCTTAAGCTTCTTACTCCATACCCAGAGTCTGTCAGCTAGCTTTAAATTTGGCTCAACTTGTCCATCAGGAAGTCATCGGGCAGTCATAAGCTATGAAAGAGTCACAGCTAAAATATTTCTCAAATTAGCTTAACTGCTAAGATATCGTATGGTGATAAGCTTGAGGTCAGGAATTTGAAGTGCGATCTTTCAAACGCTGCCATACCTGGATGAACTACAGTACACCTACCTCCTCAAGAAAAGCCTAAGTTCCAAAAACTCAGTAATTCATCTTCCCTTCTACAGCTGTAGATCAGCAGGGAAAACTGGACCATCTACACCTGGGCCCGTGGTGAGGTAAGGCTGGTCTGGCATTAGAACTCACCAGGTGTTGGGATGTTACGCATGGTGGTGAGAGCTGCAGGTGATCTTTCATTTAGAGCACAGTTAACTTGAGTGGTTTGCCATAATGACTTGCTACCTTAGTTCTAGCAGCGGAGAGAAGCTGACGGAAGTATCCACGAAGAGAGAGCCCCTGCAGAATCCTGACCTCTCCCCAGGGAGAGGGAAAAGCAAGCTGACCATGCCCTCCACGCCAACAGTGTTAAAGTACGTAGCTTTCTTGTGACTTGTCTTTGCTAATCACAGTTGATTTAGGTGACAGCCCTGGCTAGAGTATTTTCAAGTTCAACTTAGCATGTGATGGTATCACATTTAGTAAACACCAGATCAAGACAACAATATTAGGATGAAGTGTACTTCACCAACTGAACCTGTGCAAAGGAAAGCTTTTGCTTTTAATTTGAGGGAAAAATTGTTCTTGCTGATGGATGAAGTGTGCATACAGCAAACGTGTATGCAGGATAGCAGTTAGCTGCAAGCTTTCTTGAGCAAACAAAATCCAAACAGATCTTTTCTAAGGAGTATAGTTTTATAATGAGTGATGCTCCTGCAGTGAAGTCGGAGATAAGCATGTTCCTTTGCGCTAACATCGTGCTAATAACCAGTGAAGCAGGAAGGCATAGCTCAATCTTCAATGTGCTTCTGCAGGAGGACCAATCTTTCTGGCAAGCTGAAGAGTACAGAGAAGCTGGAGCTGGAAAAGATGCAGCAGTTGCAGCGGGAGGTTATGGAGCTGCGGAAGAAGAATGAGGAGTCTCTGAAAGCAGCTATTGCTGGAGCAGGTGGGCTCTAGCTGAATTGCAAATTGAAGCTGTACTGGGCTCAGCTGGAGAGCGCTGCATAGAGCTGTACAAGTACCTTTAAAAACAAACATTCCAGACTTTGTAATAAGTATTAGGATTAGGTGGCTTTTAATGTAGTTCAGCCCCTAAACTGCCTGGAAACAGGTTTGTTTGGTTTTTGTCATGTTTTGAAAGGTTATAGATGAGTTCTCCAAAAACTGTTCAAGTTTATTAGGAAGTAAATGCCTTCTCCACCCCCCCACTCCCGCAAATCCTCCCTGCGCCCCCCACCACCCAAGGCTTCCAGACCTTACATGCTCTCTTTCTTTAGGACAACCTGTGAAGAGAACTGTTGGTCAAGTAACAAAGCCAATTGACTTCCACTTCTGCACAGAGAACAGAATTAAACATGTGGAAAGCCAGCCTGAGAACGAGTACAAGGAACTGGATTTTGCAGCAGTACTGAGAAAGCATCATCCTCCTCCAGTGAGAACCAGAATATTGCCAGCAGTCAGCTGATTAATTCTTGACCTCACCTTCTTTCTGCTTTTGCAACACACGTGCTGCTGGTAACCCGCAAAAAGGGTTACCATAGGAGAGGCAAGCGTTGTGCAAACGTAACTGTTAGCTCACTGCGTTGCCACAAGACTCTAAAGGACCCTTTTCAAAAGGGCCCTTTAATGTCATATCTTCTGGTCATTACACTTTGTGCTTTAATCTTCCACTTCATACAGTTTCCAAATATGACCAGCTTGACAATTAAGACTTATGTCTAATGTTAAGTGTTGTTATCTTTTTCAATAAGGGGAAGGGACAGATACTGTGAATCAGTGGGGAAAGGAAATGTCATCGAAGCATCCTGTGTTAAAGGGCCATAATGACTGTAGTTTTTCTTGTCTCCAGGGGCAAATGCCGAAGGGACCCACTATGCCCAAACCTTTCAATCTGTCCCAGGGAAACAAAAGAAAACTCGAAGAAACCACATCAGAATATGTGCCCCTTGCTGAGCAGGTAGAAGCATTCCAAAAACGCACACCCTCTCGTTACCATTTGAGGAGCAGGAAATCTGGTGAAGGTGAGCAGTCCTGGCTATGTCCAGCCAGGAGGCTGTCCACAGAGATGGTGGTAGAGCAAGAACGATGCTTTGACTACTCTACTGAGCGTCTGTTGCAGGCCTTGCCACTAACTGCTAGTCTCTGTGACTTGAATTTATAGGCCCAGTTCCAGGAAAGTTGGTGAAGGCTCGGCTTACAAACCCTAAAACACCAGTGCTTCTAACAAAGCAGCGCTTCAGGCCTGCCACCTGCAAAACTACAGCGGAGTTAGAAGCAGAGGAAATGGAGAAAATTCAACAGTAAGTAAAGGTTTACTCTAGTCCTCCAAGAGAGAATTTTACCACACTGGAAATATCTTTCAGATGCCAAAATATCACTTCTCAGGAATACCCTTTATGCATAAAAGAATGAGTAGCATAAAAACACTGAGATTCTTTCAGCTTGTCAATAATCCTATGGCTCTAATTGCAGGGATGTGAAAAGTAGCCAATTCATTTTGAAGAAGGTGTTCTTAGGAGAGCTGATCTTGGGTTGAGTACAGCTTATGATTAGTTAAGCAAACCCAGTATAGCAGTACAGCCTGCGTATACGTCAGAACTCTTCTGTAGACAGTTTTTAGATTTCCAAGAAAGCAATCCGTAAGGTTTTCCTTAATGTCTTGCTGTTTCAAAAGCAAAGGAGGAGTTGCTAACTAGAGCTGTGCACTGTGTAGCGTGTGTGTGGCACAACTGCTTCTGTACCTGACTGTTGCTCTTTTATGCTGAGAGAGAAGCCGTTTGCTAGAAGCTGCATCTTGCCGGGTACAATATGTGGTGACTATCTCCGTCTTTCCTGCGTAGGTACAAATTCAAAGCACAAGAACTTGATTACAAAATCTTTGAGGGTGGACCACTCCTGCCCAAGAAACCCCCTGTGAAGGAACTCACACAACCCGTTGGCTTTGAGTTGGAAATAGAAAAAAGGATTCAGGAGCGTGAGAGTAAGAAACAGCAGGAGCGTGAGAGTAAGCAACAGCAGGAGGAAGAGCACTTTGAATTCCATTCCAGGCCATGTCCAAGGAAAATCCTGGAGGACGTTGTGGTAAGAAGTCTAGTAATACCCAGACCTGGGAATTAGGACTGAGGTGGCAATTAGCTTCAAAATGTCCGTAGCTGTGTTGTATTATGTATTTAATAACATTCAGTAAACACTGTCTGTCATTAGGCAAGGACCGCAATGGGTGCGTACTGTGCTATGTCAGGTTGTTTCTCTGTAGCGCTTTTTCTTGGCGCTTGGGTAACTCCTTACTGGCTCTTCTGAACAGGGCGTTCCAGAGAAGAAAGTGCTTCCTGTCACAGTCCCCAAGTCTCCAGTCTTCACCTTGAAAAGCAGAACCCGAATGCCTGGCAGGGGTGAAGAAAAGGTAACTGTTGTGAACGGGCTGTAGTCAAGCCTTCTGGTCCCACCACGGTGACTGCCTTGGCCAGCCCGCTGTACCTCTGCCAGTTGGGTGTGATGGTCTGGTTCGGTTAGCCCCTTCCCTCCTGTTAGGCAGTTCCTCCCATGGTCATCTTTCTCTGTGCTGTTCCCTTCTAACGATCTAGTTGCTGCTACTCGTTTTACAGAAACTAAATTCTCATACAAAATGAAATAATTCAATTTAAACACAAGGGCACTGACTAGGGTTTCTGAGATGTTGCTGCTATGAATGAGGAAGGTAAACTGCTTAGATTTCTAAAGGACGTTGCCTTTCGCTATTCTGTTATTGAGAAGGGCAGATATTGCACGTGACCTTTCTTCTCCCCGCAGTCACTCTAGATCCCTGGAGGTGGGGAGCAGGATTCAGAATGCATCATGTCCTTCTTCCTTTCCCTCTTGTGAAGAGGGCGTTAAAGAATTACGGTCTAATTTGGATGAGTACTAGAACTTGATAGCGGTTTGGAAAGAGGAAGAACTTGCCTGTGGTTCAGGATACCTGTAAACTGGTGCTTTTTGGATTCCTAATTTTTGCAGTGTCCAGAGTGTTTGCTTGACGCTGTTGTGACCCTTATTAAAGGAACTCTAGTATTCATGGCTTTGTTTGGCAGGAGCTGTAGTCTTTCTACGAAAATCAAAAATCTGGTGCTGTGTCAGATCCTAACACTAATATCCCTTTAGGAACAAGAGGTGGTCCCTGTGATCAAAGCTAACCATATGCCACATTATGGAGTGCCCTTCAAACCTAAAATGCCAGAGCAGAGGCATGTGGAAGTTTGCCCCTTCTCTTTCGATGCCCGTGACAGAGAGAGGCAAATACAAAAAGAGAAAAAAATAGAAGAATTGCAGAAGGAAGAGGTAAGAACTAAAAGCTGCCTTGGATTCCATGCCTTAAGTAAAAAGGGTGTGGCAGGACTTGCCTCTTGCTGTTGGCTGTTAAACTTCCAAAGCTTCATGCCTTTGAGGAAGGGGCAAGAAATATTTCAAGTTGTTTCTTTCAGGTGCCAAAGTTCAAAGCGCTACCTCTGCCTTACTTTGACCACATTAAGCTGCCAGAAAAGAAGGTAAAAAACCCAACTCAGCCTGAACCGTTCAATCTGCAGGTTGATGAACGGGGAGCTGCCAAGCTGCAGAGCTGGAAACAGCAGGTAGGATGAAAAGAATAACAGGTATGACCAGACTTAAAGCAGCTAGTGGAGTTGTGATTGACTTCAGGGAGTGTCCTGCTTGAGTTGAATCAGGATCTGAGTTTGAGCAAAGAATTATTCCGTCCTTGGCATGAGACTTGTGCTATGGGTTAAGGATTGGTGGATTGGGTTTTTCTTCTCCCTTTATGGTAAGTGGTGGGATTTACCATGCTGCATGAACACCTGTGGGGTATTTTCTAAGCAGCAACTATGTGCAGCTGGATCCCTTTGCTGACCATCTCTGTGCTTGGGGATTTATTGATGTATAAATAATATACTGCTTTTCTCATGTGAAATCTGCAGTGGACACCTGAAATTTTCTTCAGGCTATTTTTGGCAAAAGTAACTGGCAGGCAACAAGTGACACAACTTTTTGGCTTTAATATAATTTTCTACGCAAATGACTTGATCTAAGTCAAACTGGCTTTTCCAGTGTTAGGAATGCTGAAGTCTGGGAGATGGTCTTTTTGTTATGACTGGCGCTTGATGGCCTTTCTTCTCTTGCAGCTTAAAGAAGACATGAAAAGGCAGAAAGATGCGGCATGTTTTAAAGCTCGTCCCAACACCGTGATGTACCAGGAGCCTTTTGTGCCTAAAAAGGAAAATAAGTTGTTGTCAGGTAGAGTTACAAGTACTTGCTACGCAGGCTTGGCTGATAACTCAGAACTGATGCAATTAAATGATGTTTAGACTGGCTGTTGCCTCTTCTTTATCAGTGCAGCCAGTAGTTCTGTGCGCTTAATCAACTAATTTCCTAACAGCTTGTGTCCCCAGGGAGTGGGAGAGTTTCCTCTCCACTGCCCCCCTGTCCTGCACTAACATGGCAGCTGTATTTAACAGCTACGCCGCAATTGGCGGATGATTGATGTGTGCTAGCTTGGGATAAGGGTAAATAGTATGCGAGGAGCTCCCTGTAGAGACAGCTGGCAGTTCTGCAGCAGCTGTCAGTCTCTTCCTCCCATTTCTAATGAGATTAAGGCATCTACAAGCTTAGGGTAGACTAAACTTTGTAGGGTATAGAACCTGCCGAAAACTTGCTTGTACTAACAATTGTGTGCTTGCTCCCTCCTGTGAGAACACCCGTGACGGGGTAATGTCTGCACTAACACCGCTCATGTTTGGGCGTAAGGTTTTATCTTCTCCTGAAGCCTGGAGGTATCTACTAACTACCCTTGCAAGTGAAGCGCTCCAGAGGGAGGCTTCCATTTGACATTAGTATTGTTCTGCTTTACCTGACTGTCTTTGCACCAATGTTATCTCCTCTACTTCTAAACTTAGAGAGCCTTTCTGGTTCCATAGTTCCTGAAAGTTTTGAGCTGGCAACAGAAAAAAGAGCTAAAGAGCGGCAAGAATTCGAAAAACGATTGGCAGACATAGAAGCCATAAGGGAGAGACATCAAGAGCAGGTCAGGCAGCGACAAGAGGAGCGTGAAAAGGAGGAAGTTGCTAAGCTAAGGCAAGAACTGGTAAGTGAGTTATTTCTGAACAGGGGCTGTAAAGTAACCCAAAAGGATGTGTGAATGCACTAAATGAGCTAATGTCAATGTCGAGCTGCAGTAAGACTGTCTTTTCAAGTTTCCCTGTTGCAAGCTGACTCCTCATTAACTTTACAACTGGCCTTAAAAAAAAAAAAAAGGCAGCTCTGCTGAGGTGGCTGATTTTTGGAGCTGTACACGCGTAGTCGTTGGAGCAGAATGATCTCTGTAGAATCCACAACCTCAAAGAGTGCCTTGCATGTTCCTGGTGGCTCACTCCAGGGCCCTAGGTGGTGTGGTAGTCTTGTAGACGGACGCCTGCCTTCATCCCACCGCTGGCTTGCCTGCAAGTTTCAGCTTCACATAATTGCAACCATTTACTTCATTTTGTCCTTGATTTTTTTTTTTTACAGGTTCACAAGGCAAACCCAATACGCAAATACCGCAGCGTAGAAGTGAAGCCCAGTGATCAGCCACTGACTATACCGAAGTCTCCCAGCTTCTCGGATAGATTCCGGTGCTGATATGCAACCACTTGATAGTAGGAGGGAGATCCCATCCTTCTCTAATCTCTTGATAGGCAGAGAGGGAACAGTTGTTTTTACGTGACTGCTCAGTCTCAGCTCTACACTTGGTTCCATTATTGTTATATTGAGTAGTTTAACCACCTGAGGCAGGTGGCTGAGGCACGGCATACAGGCAGTGCCATACAGTCTCCACGGCCTCGCTTCACATCTAGACTTCTTGTTCTCTAAAAACTAAACCAGGTTTTGATATTGTATACAAATATTTTATAATGGAACTAAATAAAAATTCCTAATCTGATCGCTGTCTCTTGCTAGTGGGCTGAATCCCTTTCCTGCAGAAGAGTTTTTGGTAAAGGGCACTCGGTGAACACACAGGGGGGTGTGCATCTGGAAGAGCCCGCTTGTCTTTGTACATCTAAGTGTTGGTTTCAAGTGTCTGTTTCTTAGGCTTTTAGTATATATTAAGCTTGAGGTTGTGTAATGTGGCTTCTGCAAGCTGGCATATTGCAGGTCTGACCTTTCTTGTTGATGTTTAGATGAGTGCTAATATGAATCTTGCCCACACTTTAAAGTAGTTCCCTGTGTATATTAGAGCATTAAACCTTCTGCTGTTTTATAGCTGAAGTCATTCTATTTGGGGAACCACTTAACTGGCAAATGACTTGCTGTAAGCTGCCTCCCTGGCTCCTGCCAGCGCAGTTATCTTGGCTAAAGACGCATCGTCTCCTAGCCAGTCTAGCGCAGCTAGCAGAACTAAATATAGACCGAGTGCTCTAATGTGCTGGAGGACAAAACTTCCAGCACTGTGAAGAGGTGATCGAGTTTAGATTAAAATTTACTAAGAATTATTTCTTACCTTAGCGTTGTGATATGATTTCTTACCTTGTAAGACTGTTTTAGGCCTTTCCTTGGACTTGTCCTAACAAGAAAGGTAACTCCAGAAGGCCGTGTGAGGGCAAGAAGGGGTTAGGGACACAGCTACTCCAAATGATGCTCTCGGAGGCCGCTGCTGACAGGTCTGCCTTGCTGTTACCTGTTCTGCGAACTCAGGTGATCCTGTGGTGCTGTTTCCTGAGCCGAAAAGGGACTTGCAAAAAAAAAAAAAAAAGGCTGGTATGGCAGGTCACGGGAGCCGTGCTTGAAGCCGTCGGCAGAAGGAATGAGAGCAAGCCCCCTCTAGTTGAGGTTTGGAAACATAAAGCTCTTTGGGCTGGCTTGGCTTCTCATGGCTGTAATGAGATGGAGGCTTTGCCTCTCCCACGTTTATGTGTCTCTCGCGCTTGCGGGAACCCGTGTGAGCTGGGCTGCTCACTGCTGCTGTGGTGCTGCTCTGAACAGAGGAAAACATGGGAAACAGAATTAATGCGTCCCGGTAGGACAAACTCTTGTTTCCTGTTTGGGGGTTATGGAAAACATTTGCTCTCACTTCCTCTGAATTTGGATACCATTGGAGAAGTATTCTTAGAGTGTGTGGCCTTTTATTCAGATTTTTGTTTGGGTGGAGAAGAGAGGGAGTTCAAACTTGTTAGGTGTCGGACTCCAGCCAAGGTGTAGGGTAAGAGGTACTGTCTCATTATCCTTGCCAAAGTGTATCAAGCAATTTCTAGTGTTTTACTCCTGATCTGAGAGAGAGAACAGAGGCAGAAAGTCCTCGGAGCGCTAAATTCAAAGACGAACACTTATTGTACCTGAGGATGACGTTTCTGCAGGAATTCTAAAAAGTGATACCACTGCAAGAACGGCAGCCGCAGCCAGCAGCGAGCGTTTTGTATGGGTGTACTGAACTTCAGCGCCTCAAAGAGCACCAGCCTCAAACTTCTACTCTGCTTGGATTAAAAGAGAGGAAAAGTCACCCCCACCGAAACATAAGGATTCTTTAAAAGAATAAAAATAAAGGTATTGTGCAGTTAATAACTGAGGAACTGGAGAACAAGGTATTTCGAGGAAGCATGTTGGTACTAAAGGATGAATGACCCCGCGACAGCATGGCCTCTTCAGAACTGTAAGCCAAGAGACAAGGCTCCTTTTTGCCGAAGTTTCGGCTTTTCCTTCCTTTCTCTTGAGGACCTTTTTGTGGCTGTGGCAGAACCGGGCCCGAAAGGTTGACCTGCTTCAGCTGCATTTTGCTGACATGGCCGATAGCCCCATGTCGCTGAGCTGAGGGTACTGGGGCGGGGGACACACACACACAGATGGGGGACTGTCAGCAACAGCCTGGCTGAAAGGCTGTTTGTCACAGGTAAACGTGACAGCCCTGCTGACGTACAAACTACAGGAATGACTGGAGCGAGAGGAGCTTGTAAGCATCCTCTTCCTGCAAACCCCTCGGATCTGCGTGGGTCTGACCCAAAGGCACGCGGGTTTTCCCCTCGGTCTGTCTTAACCCTACTCCTGCGGCAGTGGAGCTGTTCCACGTGATCCGCTGGACGGGGACGTGGCAGGACCTTGAATGCGCAGTCAAGGAAACTTCTGCGGCCTTGAGTGCCAGCTCCTCTGGAGCGGGCGGAGTGGGGGCAGCAGGAGCAGCAAATATTTATGGAGAGTCAGAGGAAAGCCTTGAGCAACGATGAGCTGCAGAAGAATGTAAAGGCAAGCAAGATAACAAGGCTGCTGAGCTGGAGCAGACACCAATCCCTGAAGGACGGAGCAACTGGATTTCTGTGACGGCCCTACGTGGCCTCTGCTTCGGACTTGAGGAAGGGTTTGTATGCCTGATGGCTTGTCGGTTTTTCCCAATGGTATCGTTGGGTCTAATAAAAGATATTGCCTCTTCCCGCAAACAGGGCCTCTTATATTCCTCATACGCTGCAAACTTAGTGAAAGGGAGCCTCGGGCTGCCGTGCCCTACACGGGTATCAGGCGTTTGGCAGAGCTCTCTGGAGTCACCCAGCGGATTCTCACAGGCTGGTGGGTGGTTAGTGTAACCTGCCCCCTTAATTAGGGGGAGAGTGGTGACGTGCTGGAAAAACTGCTCTGGTGTAGAAAATGTGTAAATGATGGGTGTCCTGGAGGAGCTGAATCTTGCTGAGGACGGGGTTCGGTTAAGGCTTCAACAGCAATACAGTGGCAGGTGATTTTCCCAGTAGAGTAGAAGTGGGAGAATAAAGTTACAGGACTGGAGCAGACCGGGATTTAACCGAGTGCTGTCTCGGCACGCGCCTTTAGGGTAGGTTGACAAACTGATGTAAAAATCTATATTCTTGCTGTGTGGATTTTGCAAAAATATTCTTGTATTCAAGAACTCAAAACTCATCACCTTTATGAGTGTGCCTTGAGAGCAAGTGGGGCTGGAAGGAGGGGTCATCAAGGAGAGCTGGGTACAAAATCTTCCTCTGATGCATTTCTAGGTGAGTTGTTACCAAAGTCGTTTGCTCAACTCAGACTAGAGCTGGAACTGAAAGGCAGCCAATGCTTTTCTGGACTTTTATGTTGAAGGGTAGCTGAGAGTTGCAAGATCTTATTAGATGGTGAATGAGATTCTTCTGAAAAGTCTTGATGCTGCTCTCAAAACCGCAGCTTTGGTTCTCGCTGGCCTCTCTGCTGGCATACCTTGCCGGCTGCCAGCGTGGCCTGGCATGAAGCTGGCAAGGACAGCCTGCGCGTGGGCAGGTCCTGATGATCCAGATCTGCGTTCGGTGCTCCCTGGTGTGGCTGCTGGCCGCCGCGTTGCTGTCCTTGAGATGCTGTGTAGCTCTGGAAGCTCTTTTAATGATGTTGGGATTTTTTTTTTTTCCTTGTCTTTCCCCATCACCTTGATGGGACCTGTCACGACACGGTGGCAGCTGGTCCGGGGAAGTCCTGGGTGCTGATGGAAGCAGTTAAGCTGCTCGACCGCGTGCCCGGGTTGGTCCCCACCGGGGCGGGCTGGCTGGCTTGTGTTACAGTGGCACGGCTGGGATTCAGGTCGGGGATGTTGTTCTCGCCTGCCCTGCCGCTCGATTTAGACGGGGTGTAGGGTTTCCTGGAGAACGGGCAGGGCTTGGCTGTGCAGAGAGCCTCTCTTTACCCGTGAAAAGCATAAAGGTTAAAGTGTGCTGCCAAAGTTGTGACAACCGCGTAGCTAGGGAACTGGCGTGCTTGATGCTTTGCCAGATATCCCCAGGACAGGCTGTTTTCCAGCTGCAGCCAACGTAGGCTCTGGCTCAAGTTCCTGAATGGGGAGGGAAAAAAAAAAAGAAACCAAACCACAAAACCACCCCAGCCTGAGAAACCTTGGTGGTGGTTGGTTTGCTTCTGTGCTCTGCAGAGACCTGGAGCACCATGCTGCTCATTGGGTATAGGTTTTTTTTAGACCAAGGCATCCGAAATCCTGGTGGGCAGCAGCTATTGCCCTTCAATACTACCAATCTTTCTTGCGAGGGGACTGTTTTCAGCTTATTTCCCTTTGCCCACAAATTAATTTTGTTTTGTAATGGTGCCAAACCGTAGGACGCTCATCCTTCACACACGCCTCCTTTGGAGAACCATTTCTATGGCTCCCCAGCACCGCAGTGCCCGCTCTCAGAGCTTTGCTTCCTCGCCTTGTCCCAAGGCTTCGTGCCCGGACACCAACCCTGACTCTCAGTGAGCGTGTAAGATTGCAAGCGCCCCGGTTAGGCTGGCCGGCTTCCAGGCAGGCACTCCTGCTCTCCTTGGAGAATTTTATTCCAGCTTCCACTGCGCCAACCGGTCCAAGGGGGCTGCAGGGCACGGCTGCGGCGCGTGGGCTCCTGCTCCCCTGCCTTGTGAGTGGATGCGCTCCTTCCACCCGAGGCTTGCCGGGATGGTGCAGAGTTGAAGGCTGGTGGAGCGGTGGCAGCGCGTGCCTGAAGTGACATCGGTGGCCTCCAGGTGCCTGGCAGCCCTCAGCCGGAGGAGGGGAGAGGCAATTCCAAACTGTACGTTGGCGACGACAGTCGGTGGGCAGTCCCCACTGCCCGAGGCACGACATCTAGCCAGTTATTCATGCAGGCGTGCCCTGCGGAGGCTGAGTTGGGGGGACTCCCGCTCACCATGGGAGTGGTGGCTGCCAGGAGTGGGCAGCACAGGTGCCATGGTCCCCGAGAGCTGCGGATGCCAGTGATGCTCCAACCTCTGCACGTACATGACTGCATCGGCACCCCTGGTGTGCCTACTCCTCCGTGACCCCTGTTGGTTCTTATCACGTTCCAGGTCCTGCCCCTGGTCTTGGGAAGAGGGACACTCGACAGCTCAAGCATGGAGCCGGGCTCGCTGAAGCCACACATCTGAGCTGCGAAGGCCAGAGTGGGAGAGCCCAGTGTCTGCTCAGGAGCCTCTGGCTGCGTCCAGCTGAGCAAGTGTTGCTCTTGCGTTGAGGTGGTGGTGGTGGGTGCCTGAGATGCTTCTGCCAACCTACCGCTGCTGAGGGGCTGCTGGTTTTGCTGTCAGGGCTAGCTGGGATCCAGAGGAGGTAGCTCCAGCCATGAGTTTCACTTTCTCCTTAGCTTAAACCTTTCCTGTGAGCTGCCTGCCCGGCAGGGCTGCAAGCCACTGCCGGAGGCTGCAGCCGCGAAGGAGGTGGGAAGGCTCCTTTGTGCAGTGCTGCGATCAAGGCAAGCACTGGCTCGTTCCTCTGCTCTCCAGCCGCCACCTGAGGTGAGAGCAGCATCTCTCCCGCAGGCGAGGCATGTACCGGCCTTGGGCTTGGGCTCCTGCCCGTGGCAGGGGAAGGGCTTGAGGGGGAACCTCCCCACCCCCCCCCCCACCCCCCCCCCCCCCCCCGCACTGCTCGCTGGTGGTCTCCTCTGCAGCAGTAAGAAGGACTCCAGTCCTGCCCGCCCTGCTGCCCGCTTATTGCTGCGCGATGCCCTGGGGCCTTTGTGCTCCCCCCCAGCAGCTGCCCAAGGCCGGGGCAGGCAGGCAGCACCTCTGCGATGGTGGGGATGGCTGTGTCCTCATCCTGGCATGTCTCGCTCTTGATGCTACGTGTGAGCCACAGCTCCTCTGGCAAAGCCTGACCTCAGCCCATGGTACACAGAAGCTGGTGACTCGCTGGGAGCTGGGATTTGACAAGGTGGAGCAGCACCGTCCCTTCCCCTGCCTGGCAGCGTTGCATCCTCCTGGGAGGTGCTGCGGGCAAGGTGACTGCTGCTCCTGGGATGCTGATGCTGCTGCCTGTGTTGGTGGCCTCGGCTCAGCTCAGCTGTGCGTGAGGCCCATGTGGGAGAAGCCGGGCTTGGTGTCTGGCAGGACTTGAGCTCCACGTGGCCGCAGGACGGAGAGCTTGGGAGGAGAGACCTGGCCATCAGCTGGCAGGGACTGAGGCTGGGGGAGCCTGTGGTAATCTCAGCCTCCCTGGGGGTGCCCGGCCTTGGGGAGAGCCCTGCTCCCCCAGCAAGCACCAGCGCTTGGCCCTTTGCTGCCTTGTCCTGCCCAGCTGCTGGCGGAGCCCCACAGAGGAGCAGGGTGCCCGTGCCCGGCTGGGGTAGCGAGGAGTGATGGGGAGCAGGTCCAGGAGGATGCCTGGTGTGGGGCAGCTGCCTGACCCCCAGCAGCCTCTGCCATCTCTTTTTCTCTTGCTGGGAGTTGCTCTCAGTGCTTTATTGCCTGTCACTGAGCTTGGACCTCCCCTGTCCCCTATCCCCCCCCCCCCGAAAAAAAAGGAGCACCAGCTGTGGGTGAGGGGCCAAGCCCTTCCTCCTCCACCCTGTGCTGGTGTTCCTGCTGCCCTGACATGATAAACGGATGTCCTGGGTTTTTGATAGTTGGTATTATTGGAGTGCTTTTGCCTGGCAGCGCTGGCTGGGGAGGGCTGGGTCCAGTTACCAGGGGTTCCTCCTGCAAACCCCCCCCCGCCTGCCTCCGCACCCAGCAGAAACCTGAGCAGCGGGCGGCTGTCTGTGCTCCCTTGGTGAGCAAGGCTTTCCTCACCTTAAGGTTCAAAGATTTAATGTAAACGGGGCTCTGCTGGGTGGGGGACCAGGCGAAAACCTGGCGTAGCCCTTGGGAATCCATTGGCTCCAGGACCCTGCATGGCCGGGCCGTGCCCTTGCCCAGCTCTGCCTGTGGCTTCTGCAGCCCCTGGCACGGTGCAGCCCACGGTCCCCTTCTCCCCAGGGGTTTTCCATGCCCGGGTTCAGCTCTGCACAGTCCCTGAGGCTGTGCCCTGGGGTGCAGCACCCCGGCAGCATGCGCTGCACCTTCAGCAGGGGGTGGCGACGCCCGTGCAGCACCCATGCACAGCCTGACCCCTCCGGGAGCCCCCAGCTCCTTTGTTTTGGGGATCAGGGAAAGAAAACACTTCATTTTGCAGGAAATGAGTTTTTCAACTGGTTCCCAAAGGAGGCTGCAGCCCCTGGCCAGTGCCCGGTTCCCAGCTGCTGTCCCTTCTGCTTCAGGGACCGGCGGCGGTGCCCTCAGGTGCCACATCGCGCTCACAGAGTGCAGGGTCCTTCGGAGCTGCGCTCCCCAAGGGCTGGCACCGGTGGGCAGAGCTGGCCACAGCTCAGCGGCACGGGGGGGGGGGGCTGGCACCGTCACTGGCTGCTCCCGGCCACCGTCCCCATGGGGTGGCCAGTAGCTGCCTTGTGTCACCTGTGGGCGCCTTGGAAGCGCTTGGCCACTTGGACCGTGTCCGGCTCGGCCAGGCCACCCCCATGGGATGTTTATGAGGTGCTGCTGTGGCCGGTGCCAGCCCTCCCTGCGGTGCCGTGCTGGGGCAGGAGGCGGTTCCATCCCCTGCACCGTGTCTGCGCGTCCCCGGCCCGCAGGGGACAGGGAAGAGTGGCGTGTCCTTTGAACGGGCTCCAGCAGTGACAGGTGCTGGGAAAGGCGAAGCGGGATGGCTCCTGCTGCTGTAAAGGATCCTCCTCTGCCCGCACTAATCCGGCTCCGTTACACCAGGCATAGAAGAGGCTGCTCCCTCCAGGCGCTGCCACAGTGCAGATGCTGCCCTCCTGACTGCCCTCTGCACCCGGACCCAGGTAAAGGGGCTGGGGGGGGGGGGGGTGTCTCCCCATGGCCGCCCGCTCGGGGCATGGCGGTGGGGTGTACTGGGGAGACCAGAGCCCCCAGCCCTGGGAGGAACGCCTCCGTCCCCGCGGGCTCCCCGTGCTGAGCTGTGGGACCGCTCGGCCAGAGACTGCTCTGCCACAGCTCCTGTTCCAGTAAGACCAGCAAGCGACTCCCCTCTTACTGGGATGGTTGCTGGCGGGTTTATTCTGGGGCTGGGCTGTCCCAGCCTCTGGACAGTTGTGCAGGCTGTGCAGGGGGGTGTTTTGGGACAGGGTGAGGGGAGGGGGACGGGCAGCGGAGCCCAGAGCAGAGCAGGTATTTGGGGATCGGGTGCTGGGCTGGAGGGGAAGGAGTGGCAGCTCGTGCTGGCAGCCCGCGCAGGTATGCAGGCACCAACAGGTCCCCTTGGTGGGGACCGCTCACGCAGGAGCTGTGGTCACCACCAGGCAGGGGGACGGGCAGTGCTGGCGGCTGCTAGGGCCGGGGGTCCGCGGGGCCCCCGAGCAGAAGACAGGGCTCTGCCTGCGTGGCTGGACCTGCCTGTGCGGTTTGGGGTGGGCAGTGGTGGGGCCGTGCCAGGGGATGCTCACCTCGCCTGATCCCCACCCCACCAGCCTGGGGCCGGAGCCGCCGTCTCCTGTCCCACCGTGGGGGGGGGGGGGGGATATGGCCTTAAATTGGTACCCTGGCTGTGCTGGCTGTTTGCACGCTGGAGGCCCCGTGGCAGCGACAGGTGCCAGCGTCACGCAATCGATCGGTCACTGCCGAGTAGATACCGGGGCACAATGGGATGGTGCAGGGACCGGCAGCCACGTGGGGCCCCCGGCTCGGTGCCACCGGCCGGGCTGCAGGGGCATGGCTCCCGTCTGGGTGGCAGCAGCTCACCCCTCTTCTGCAGAAGCAGAGCTGCTGCCTGCGTCCCACCGTGCCCCTCTGCGGGGCATCGGGTCTGGGGACCCCTCAGCTTCTGTCTTCTCTCCCCTAGGAGCCTCGTCGAACCAGGAGCACCGCAGGGCAGACGCCTCCTGCCTGGAGAGTCCTCATGGAGCAGGGCAGCAGGGCGGGCAGCACGCCCGGCACTGGGGGGGCTGGTGGCACAGCCACCCCCAAAGCAGATGGCAGCACAACCCAGCCGGTCCCAGAAGCTCTGCGGGCTGCCCAGCCCCAAGGGAGGAAGGCAGCACCCACGGAGGGGACGGTGCCGGCTGCCACCGGGGCGCAGGATGAAGGGAAGGATGAGCCTGGGCAGGAGAAGGCTCTGGCTGCCGCTGCGGCTCAGGATGGGGGACAGGCAGAGCCTGGGAAGGAGAAGGCTGCGGGAGAGGCCAGAGGAGCGAAGGCAGAGCCAGCGGGGGAGACGGCCCCGACCGCTCCAGAGCCCGGGGATGGAAGGAAGGCAGCGCCGGCAGAGGAGGCTTCAGCTGCGCAGCACAATGGAGGGCAGGCAGCATCTTCAGAGGAGAAGGTGCTGGCTGCTGCCAAGGCTCAGGATGGAGGGAAAGATGAGCCTGGGAAGGAGAAGGCTCCAGCTGCAGGAGAGCCTGAAGGAGGGCAGGCAGCACGCAAGGAAGGGAAGGGCCGGGCTGTAGTAGAGGCCCAGGACGGAGGGAAGGACAAGCCCAAGAAGGGGCAAGCCTCTGGTGGGTTAGAGGCTGAGTGTGGTGGGAAAGCAGAGCCCATGGAGGAGAAGGCTCTGGCTGCAGCAGAGTCTGAAGGAGGGAAGGCAAAACCTGCAGAGGAGACAGCCTTGGCTGCAGCACAGGCTCGGGGTGGAGGCAAAGAAGAGCCTGCAAAGGAGAAAACTACGACTGCTGCAAAGGAGAAGGTCCCGGCTGCTACAAAAGCTCAGGATGGAGGGAAGAAAGCTGCAAAGGCAGAGAAAACCCTAGCTGATAAAAAGCCTGTAAAGGAGAAGGCTCCAGCTGCTGTAAAGGCTCAGGATGGAGAGAATAAAGTGGCAAAGGCAGAAAAAGCTCCAGCTGCAAAAAAGGCTCAAGATGGAGGCAAAGAGGAGCCTGTAAAGGAGAAAGCCGCAGCTTCTGCAAAGGAGAAGGCCCCAGCTGCTGCGAAGGCTCAGGATGGAGAGAAGGCAGCAGCAAAGGCTGAGAAAACGCCAGTTGCAAAGAAGTCTCAAGGTGGAAGCAAAGAAGAGCCTGCAAAGGAGAAGGCCCCAACTGCTGCAAAGGTGCAGGATGGAGGGAAGAAAGCTGCAAATGCTGAGAAAACGCCAGCTGCAAAGAAGCCTCAAGATGGAAGCAAAGAGCCTGCAAAGGAGAAAGCCCCGACTGCTGCAAAGATGCAGGATGGAGGGAAGAAAGCTGCAAAGGTGGAACCCCCCCCAGCTGCAGCAGAGGCTGGGCATGGAGGCAAGGAGCCCGCAGAGGTGGCGGCTGTGCCTGCTGCGAAGGCTCAGGGTGAAGGGGAGAAAGCAGCAATGGCGAAGGAGGCGGACAAGCAGCAGCAGCCGAGGGGCCCCAGGCTCCAGCGCCCGGCTCTGCTGCAGAGCCTGAGCTGCCCAGCCGCCTGCCAAAGGTACCCGCACCCTCCTGGGATGGGGTCCCCTCCCCTCGCTGCTCCCCGAGGAGCCCGGGGTCCCTCTGGGCAGAGGTGGGCGCCGGTCTCGGGGGGTGGGGGCTGCTGGCTGGGCTCTGCTCATCTCCTGCTCCTGCTTCCAGGGAGGAGCAGCCCTGGGTGGAGGCAGCGGTGATGGAGATGATACCGGAGGAGGTCATGGTGGCAGAGCTGAGAGAGGGTCCGGCAGAGCCTCGCCCTGCCCCGCGAGCCCTGGGGGACCTGCAGCCCCCAGAGCCCCCCATCCCCATGGGGAGCCCTGGCACCCCACGGGAGAGGACATTGCCCAGTGCCACAGGGCAGCCCACGGATCCTACTGGGGCCACAGAGCAGCCTGGCCCCGGGGGGCAACCCTCCTCGACGGAGGCAGAGCCACCCCCCAGCCCCTACCTCACCCCCGATTTTGGGAAGGAAGACCCTTTCGAGATACTGGGTAAGGCTGTGTGCTGCCTGCCTTGTCCTCGCACCCTGGGACCCTCTGTGGGGCGGCAGCCCAGGGTTCCCCTGCAGCCCTGCCTGCACTGCCCTCCCATGCTGCCGGCTCATGCTCTTGGCTTGTCGCCTGCCCGGTGGCCTTCGAGCTCCTGTTTCCACTGTAAACAGGGCTAAATGTGTCGTGTCCCCTCCCCAGGCTCCTCCGGCCACAGCCTGGCACGGTCCCCGTGGCCGGGGCTGCCCGGGAGGAAGAGGAGCCTGGGGAGTGACAGCCGCTGCCTGGCCGGTGGCAGGGGACAGCGTGTCCCTGTGTCCTGCACCGCTGCCCTTGCGGGGATGGCAGGGCTTGGGGGGCTGTGCCCAGCCTGGGGGCAGCGGGTGCTCGTGGGGCTCCCTGTGAGGCTGGCTCCTGCCCTCGTGTGGGGAAGGGTGGCCGGGGACCGGGTGCGTGGGGTGCACCGTGCGTGGGGTCTGTCCTAGGAGGGCGAACAGGACGCAGTGGGGTGGAGGGGTGGTGGCCTGGAGGGGGTGACACACAGCAGCGTGGCCTGGAGAGGGCGAGCGTGACACGCGGGATGGTGGGATCCTGCGAGGGGCCATGCAGCGGGGTGGGTGCCGTGCAGCAGGGTGCCGTGCAGCAGGGTGCCATGCAGCAGGGCGATGCTGTGGGCAGTGGCGAGGGACCCGTCGGGGGATGCTGCATCCTCTGGTGCAGCAGGCAGCCAGGAGATCCTGATTAGCAGCCAGGTACCTCAGTACCTGGCCGCATCCTGCACCCACAGGCTTGGCTGGGCCGCGCCACTGGGTGCCTGCCTTCACCCTGCACCGGGGTGCACTCCCAGCCTGGGGCACCCCGGGGTGCCCAGTGGTGGGGTCTCCCAGCCGGGCGGTTCCCCTTCTCACCCCAGCCCTCCTCTCTGGGCAGATGACGTCCCTCCACCGCCGGCGCCCTTCGCGCACCGTATAGTCACCCTGCGGTCTGCCAGCGTCAGCTCCCAGTTCAGTCTCAGCTCCAAGGAGATCCTGGGAGGGTAAGGAGGGGCCCCGGGAGGGCGCGGGACACCTGGCTTTCCCCCAGCGCGGCCCCGAGCTGCCGTCCAGCCTTGGGCAATGGTCCCGGGTCAATGGGACTTTTCTTGCCACGATGGGTTGGTGCCTCGGGCAGGATGGGTGCGGAGGGGAGCATGGGGCAGCACCCCAGAGCAGCGTGGGGGCTCCAGCAGCCTGGGCAGCTGATGGCATTGGCATCTCTCCCTCCCTCCCCAGGGGCAAATTCGGTGAAGTCCACACGTGCACAGAAAAGCAGACGGGGCTCAAGCTGGCGGCCAAAGTGATCCGGAAGCACGGTGCCAAGGACAAGGTCTGGCTGATGCCGGGGTGGGGGGCTCCTCCTGGCCACGGTGCCACCGGCAAGCGGCATCGCTAAGGTGGTGGGTGGCGGTGTCATGCCCGGTGTGTCCCCGGTGCTGTGACACAGCCTGTCCCCGTGCCGGTGGCTCGGCTAGGGCTGACACCCTGCACTGCCATGGGGCTCATTCTGCAGGAGATGGTGCTGCTGGAGATCGACGTGATGAACCAGCTGAACCACCACAACCTCGTCCAGCTCTACGATGCCATCGAGACCCCCCGGGAGATCATCCTCTTCATGGAGTTGTGAGTGCCAGGGTAGTGCCGCGTGGGGCCTGATGCCTGGGTGAGGGGCACCGAGGCAGGGGGTGCTGTAGCGATGGAGCGGATGTGCCAGCCCCTCGCCAAGCAGAAGGGGTTGGCCCCAGGGAAAGTCCCTCACCTCACCCATCCCCTCTCGGGCACCTCCTCATCTCACGCTGGGCTCGGAGGCAGCCCCGGCTCTGCCTGGCCAGGACAGCATCTCCTTCTATGGAGGCTGCGCTGAGGATGGAGATGACCCAAGTCCTTCCCAGCTCCTTTTCCTCTTGCCCGCTTGCTCCAGGGAGGATGGGGCTGTGCTGCGGCTCTTCTGCTCTACAAACCCTGGGGGAGCTGGGGTGTTTTGGGGTAACCCCCCCCTGTGCCTGCCTTGAGGGGGGTGTCTAATCCCAGCACACATGCATCCCACCGTGGCTCTGCTCAGCTTCTACACCAACATCTCCACGGTGGGGCTGGGCTGAGGGTCCCCAGAGCAGCTCTGGGGCTTCACAGGAGGGTGGCATGGGGCAGGGAGCCCCGGGTGACCCTGCGGTCCGTCCCCACGCAGTGTGGAGGGCGGCGAGCTCTTCGAGCGGATCGTCGATGACGACTATCACCTGACAGAGGTAGACTGCATGGTGTTCGTCCGGCAGATCTGCGAGGGCATCCGCTTCATGCACCACATGCGCGTCCTCCACCTCGACCTCAAGGTGCGGGGCCGGGAGTGGCGGCAAGGGCCGGCTGCTGCTTGCGGGGCGGGGGAACGCCGGGGTGTGGGGGGGGCAGCAGGTATTTGCAGCCACCAAAGTGGGGAGCGCTGCATGCTGACCTGAGCCCTGCCGTGCTCGTGAGGGCAGCGTGTCCCCGACACCGGCCAGCCATGGGAGGGATGCCTGCAAGTCACTATCACTCCGGTGTGGGTCAGCCACAGGACCCGTGGGCTGCCAGACCCACGCGCTGGGGACATCCCCCGTCGGCGGTGGGGCAATGGTTTCCCTGTCCCCACAGCCCGAGAACATCCTCTGCGTCGCTGCCACTGGGCACATGGTGAAGATCATCGACTTTGGCCTGGCTCGAAGGTGCTGTCTTCCCCCCTCGACTCCGTCCCTCCTCCCTGTCCCCCTTCCACCCTTTGACCCCGCACGCCCTCAGGGTGCTGGGAGCCCTGGGACCCGCTCTGGGCTGTGGCTTTGGCCATGGCTCTGGCCCCAGCTCTCCCTGGCTGGCACGGGAGGGTTGGGGAGGGCAGCACCTGCTGGGAGGGGGACAGTGGTTTGGGGGAGCAGCCTGTCTCCCTCCTGCTGACTTGCCCCCCCCCTGGCTGCAGGTACAACCCCCAGGAGAAGCTGAAGGTGAACTTTGGCACCCCCGAATTCCTCTCTCCCGAGGTGGTCAACTACGAGCAGGTCTCCTACTCCACGGACATGTGGAGCATGGGCGTCATCACCTACATGCTGTACGTCAGGGCTGCGCGGGGCCACAGCCAGCGCCGTGCTGGGGCAGAGCCCCCCCTGGGCACTGAGCCGTCGCCAAGCCGCACATGTGCCCCAGGCACCCAGATGCTTGGTGGGCTGGTGGAGGGTGCTGGACGGGGAGATGGGCAGGTGGGGCTGGGGGCCGGGGGGGGGGGCCACGAGTGGGGTCAGGGAGTGTCTGTGCCCACGCGTGCAGGCAGGAGCGCAGCATGGTCCCAGCAGCCGCACGCTGCCTCCCTTCTCGGGGCTGCCCCGCCTTGCTCCCCAGGGCAGCCCCAGCCAGATTGGCTCCATTCCAGGGGGGTTTTGGAGGTGCCGCAGCCCGAGGGCACCCGGCTCCTCACCCCTCTGCACCCCCAGGCTCAGCGGCCTCTCCCCCTTCTTGGGTGACAATGACACCGAGACGCTCAACAACGTCCTGGCTGCCAACTGGTACTTCGACGAGGAGACCTTCGAGAGCGTCTCTGACGAGGCCAAGGACTTTGTCTCAAACCTCATCATCAAGCAGAAGAGGTGCGAGGCCGGCAGTGGCCGTGGGGGTCCTGGGGTGGACGTCCCCAGAGCTGCATGCCCAGCCCTTGGGTACCACGCACTGCCCTCTACACCGGGACCAGCAGCATCCCCTGATGTCCTGTGCCAAATGAGCCTCACAGGGCCCTGGTCTGGCTGCTGGCTGTCCCCAGCAGAGCCCCGTGTCCCTCCAGGGTCTCCTGCCCCAAGCAGGACATGCTACTTGGGGTCCTGCCCAGCCCCACTGGTCCCTGGGCACATCCCTCTGGCTGATTCTTCCCCTGCAGGTTTCTGGGGTTTTGGGGCTCTTGGGCGGCTGGAGAAGGGGGTGGCTGGGGCAGAGGGGCTCGAGCAGGGGTGACCTGGGCTCCTCTCACCCCCAGCGCCCGGATGAGCGCCGGCCAGTGCCTGCAGCATCCCTGGCTCAACAACCTGGCAGAAAAGGCCAAGCGCTGCAACCGCCGGCTCAAGTCCCAGGTGCTGCTAAAGAAATACGTCATGCGGCGGCGCTGGAAGGTGCGTGGGGTGCGGGGCTGGCTCAGGGAGGAGGGTCAATGCCGTCTGGGGGAGCTGGCAGGGGGGCTGGCAGCCGCTGCCCATCCTGGCAGATGGCATCTGGGACGTGGAGGATGGCTCTGTCTCACTGTGCTGCTGGCAGCTGGGACACAAGAGCTGGGGACCCCTGAGCCTGGAGGAAGGGCTCCCCAGCACCAGGGTTCTTGCGTGGGTGCCCCCGAGGTGGGACCCCCGTCAAGCATAGGTCCCTGTGTGGTGGCCTCCCCTGAGCCAATCCCAAGAGCACCTTTTAGGGGCAGGAGTGGTGTCAGGACAGTGTAGGGGATGATCCCCAGCATCAGCCCTGCACCTCCCCCTGCCCTGTGCTCCCCTCCCGTGCAGCCTGGCCCCCTGCCCGGGCGGCTGCCTGCTCCCCAGCCCAGCTCCTCACCAGCCCTGGGAGCGGGGTCTGGCTCAGCCTCCGGAGTCACAGCCCTCCCGGTAGGATGAGCATCTCTCCTCTTCCCCTTTACAGAAAAACTTCATCGGGGTGTGTGCCGCCAACCGCTTCAAGAAGATCACCAGCTCAGGGTCACTGACGGCGCTGGATGTCTGAGCGGGGGCTCCCGAGGGGAGCCTGAGCCACGTGTCAGTCAAGGCCAGAGAGAAACCACTTGAGAGGGTCCCATGTCAGTCTTGCTTCTGGAAGGCAGCAGGACCTCGCTGGGGTGGGCCCCTGCCCACCTCCCACCGTGGGGTCCAGGGGCTGGAGCCACGCAGCCCCCTCCCTGCCCATGCTGCTGCCAGATGGCTGCTCTGGACCCTGCGCCACTGCGGTGTGCGCTGCACCCCTGCTCTGTGCCCCACGCCACCGCCACCACGGGTGCTGCTCTGCTGCGTCCCCTGGGGCTGCGCCCTGCCTCGGCACCCAGCGGCTGCAGGGACTGCACAGGGGCCAGGACCCCACCAGGATCCTTGCCTGCACCCGCCGCTGCGGAGCCCCTCTGCTGAGCTCGTCCCACCCCGGGTGGCATTGCTGCACCGGGGACCTGCTGCTGGGGATGCCGGCAGCGCCCTCCTGGGCTCCCGGGGCTCCAGCCCTCCCCATTCCCATTGAGCCAATTCTCCCATCTGGATTTCCTCGGACTGCGAGGCTCCTCCTGAGCGGTGGTTTCCGATCTCATCCCTGGCCCAGCTGCGCGATGCTCGACCCACAGCATCTCTGTTCTGCTCGCGCTTACTTCCCATGGCCTTGGAGGAGAAAGGCTGGCCCGGCATGAGCCCCGCTGCCTGGGCCGCCCTGCACGCTTGCCGCTACCTTGGACCCAAGACTTGCGTGCTCTGCCTTGTAAATGCTGTAGCTCTGCCCTGCCTTCGCTGTCACTGGACCCTGAGCTGCCCAACCTCCCTTCCCAGCACTGTGGCTCGGCCTGGGGATGCTGGAAGGCAGGCGTGGACCCCCAACCCTGGCGCTTTGGCACTGGAGCCGAGGCCGAAGCGCTTCCTCCCTGGCTGGCCGGGCGCGCAGGAGTGGAGCTGGCCTCAAGCTGCTGCTCGCACAGGAAGGGAGGAAGCGGCGAGTATGCTTCCAGCAGCATCCCCAGCTGGGAGCCAGCGAGGGAAGAAGGAGGCTTTGTGTTCCTCCTGCCCTCCCTGCCCTTCAGCTCTGCCAGCGGGGGAAAAACACAACCTCTGCTTCACCCGTCCCCGCCAGATCAAGATGAGCGAGGCGTCCTAATGTAGAGCAGCTGGACCGCGCTCCCCCGCTCCCGCGAGCATCGCTCCAGCCCCGACCACCAACACACAGGAACTGCCGGTCGGCGGCTGCGGCCGCCAGCTCACCCCACCATGTGCGGGGGCTCCCCAGGACCTGCTGGGCTGTGGGAGGCGGGTGCTGCCCCCACTCCTCTGCCTTGCCCTGACCCCCTTCCCCTCTGCCTGTGCCCCTCGGGGATCCCTGGTGCTGCCGAAGGATGGGCATCCCTGGGCTTCGCAGCTTCCAGCCTTGTCTGCTGTGGGAGTGGATGGAGGGCTGGTGGGGGGGGGTCCCAGGCTCCCTCTGCCCTCCCCTTTGGCTTTCGCTGTGGCCGAGCCCCCCCGGAGCCAGGGCTGTGTGTTTGCTCCGGGGCCACCTGTGCCCTCTGCGCCTGCTGGAAAAACCCTGGGGAGAGACGGGGGGAGGCACTGGCCCCCCAGCCGCACCAGCTGTAGCAGGTGAAGGGGCTTCGGGCTCGTCCCCGCCGGGCAGGGGACATGGCTTGCGGGGCCCTGCCCAATGCCGGAGTCCTGCCTAGCTCTTGCCTTCTTGTAAATAAATGTACAGGTCTGCCCGCAGCCCGCGCCTGCCCCACTTCCCTGGGCGGCCGCTCCCGGGCCGCTGCTCCTGCCCGCGTGGGCCATGCAGCCGCAGTCTGAGGGCTGCAGATAAGCGAGGAGAGGATGGGAAGCGGCATCTCGTCCCCGGGGTAGAAGGGACAGAGAGGGGCCCTGGCTGTGCTGGGGACGGGGACCACCTGGTACGTCCCAGGCAGGGCTGTGTGGCCCGCAGTGCCGAGGGCTTCTGGTCTCCGCACCCTGTGGCTGTGCAGCAGCAACCGTCTCTGAACACCCCAGGGTGCTGGGGGAAAGGCGGGAGGGAGGGACGGTCAGAGGTGTCCTCACGGCTTCAGCATCTGCCCAAGTGGGGTGGGATGCTCAGGCGAGGGCTGGTGGGAGGCTGGTGCCCCTCTGCCCTGTGGTGCTGCAGCTGGCCCCGAAGCAGTTAAGGCTGCCCGAGCCCGGACGCCGGCTCCCGCCGCAGGCGTCCCTCCCAGCCGCTTCCTGCCGGCAGCCTTTGACCGGTTCCTGTCGGTGACCACCCTGCGGGCCTGGAAGCCAGCGCAGCCCCATCTGGTTTGAGTTACGCTCCGCGGCGGTGACGTCTCCTTCCTGTCTGGCCCCAGGAGCTGTGCATCACCCCGGCCCCGGCGGGCCACGGGGGCTGCAGGGCCCCGCCGCAGGGTGGCCCGCAGGGCTCCTGGCTGGGCCATCGCCCCCGGAGACTCCTGGCGCCCCGAGCCACTCCGGGGGATCGGTTCCTGGACACAGCCCTGCGTCTGCACGGCTGTAGCACGGGGATGCGTGGGCACCGGCACATCCCAATGCCCCAAGCCCAGGGTGGGGGACCCCCACCCCACAGCCCAGTTTGGCTTCTCCAGCCTCCTCCTCTCCCACCCTGGGACCCCACGGGGGCACCAATCGTGCTTCCATCGGGGCTGGAGGATCGGGACCCCTGGGCCGGCACTCATGGAAGCAGCTGTGGCCCCATCTGGCACTCCCGGCCGAGGGGCGGGAGAGGGCTCCCTGAAGCCCTGGGGAGGGGACCGGTCCTGCCGGGGCCAATGGGCACAGTGACAGGGCTGGTCCTGGCCCAGCACAGGCCACGGCAGCCGGTGCCATCCCTCATGTGGGGGGTCCTCGTCACCCCCACAGACACACGGCACAGTCTGGGGTGCGTGCACATATGTCCACAGCATCTGTCCCCGGAGCCTTGAGCACTCGTACAGAGCAGCACCCTTTCCCCATCCCTGCCTGCACCCCGTCCCTGTGGCACCCACCCTGCCTGCACAAGCAAGGGGCCCTGTAGGCAGCGCAGGGAGGGAAGGGGAGCGGGCGGACCTCCTGCACCGGCACCCGGCAGCACCGCTGGCAGCGGCAGCAGGTTCACCCCGTGACTGGGTGCAGCCCAGTCCCCGGTTGCGGCATGGCCCATGCTGGGAGCGGGCGAGCGGGCCGGGGGCCAGGCCACCCACCGCGAGCTGGGAGTGAGCTGGGGAGGAGGCAGGGCAGGGAGAGCAGTGGGCCCGCAGCCGGGAGATGGGAGCCGGGGTGGGCGCAGAGAAGGGGAGCGCCGGGAGAGCAGATGGCCGTGGTGTGCATGCCCGGGGTGGTGCAGGCAGCCGGGCTCTGCAGGATGGGGGTCACCATCCACAGGGGCTGCAGCTTGCAGGGGGGGGCAGTGGGATGCGCCACGCGATGCCACACTGCTCCCAGCGCAGGGACCCCAGCCCAGGGCACCGCGTGGGGCTGGGGCCGCGCATTCCCAGGCGGCGGCGGGAGCCGGGGCGGGCGATGGGCCTGGCCACGCTGTGTGGGAACCAGACGGCCCCTGGGCACGGCTGCGGCACTCGCTTCCTCCCACGCCCCC